>NC_082709.1:11527273-12136312 GCF_030144855.1 Hypanus sabinus | reverse complement strand
AAAAAATAGTCCAGACCAAAGTTACAACATTTAAATTGATGCAATGTATTTAATTATAAACAGAGTGCTGGGCATATTATAATTTTTGAATGCTATAAAAATCTTTTGTCAGGAAAGCACAGCAACGTCTACACTTTCCGAGGAGACTGAGGTAAAGGAGGCTGCTCCCCCCACCCCACTCCATTCTAACCAATTTTTATAGGAGAACCGTTGAGAGTGTCCTTACAAGCTGCACCAGGGGACTGCAAGGTATCCGACCGCAGGACCCTACAAAGGATTATGAGGTCTGCTGAGAGGATCACTGGGGTCTCTCTCTCACACATCAAGATATTTATCAGGAGCCTGCATTTGCAGGGCCTTTAGCATTGTCAATGATCCCTCCCATCCATCCAACAATCTCTTTGACTCAGTATCGTCAGGTAGGACAAGTACTGTTCAACTGGGAAACAACTTCTTCCCGCAGGCCATGACACTACTAAACTCCCTGCCACCACCCAGGTCTCAACATGTGTGAAGTGCAAGTAGTGTTATACTGTTTATTCTTAACTCGTGTCATAAATGCACCTTATGCTAACTGTCAATCTTCTGCAGAATATTTTGTTATTTGTGAATATATTTGTGGTAATATTACTTTGTGTTGTGTGTGAGTTATTATGTACTCCATTGTGCACTTTGGTCTGGGGGAACGATGTATCATTTTGTGGTATACCACTATACAGTTGAATGACAATAAATTTAAAATCCTATGGTGGAATAAGAGAATTGGGAGCAAACGGGAAGATAAGAAAGAGTAAGCTAGTGCCAGAATTTCATTATAAAACTCAATAGGGGTTGCATGAGGTATTGGAGACATTTTTCATGAATAATTCATAACCCATACAGATAAATTATTTCACGTTGCCAGCCTTTGCTTGACATTATGTGTTTGCAACTAAGAAAGTAATATATAGTTGGTTTCCAAAAATTCTATATTTCAAAGGTTCAAAGGTTCATTTTAATATCAGAAAATGTATACAGTACACAACTTGAAAATTTTCCTCTTCACAGACATATATGGAGCAAAACCCCATAGAATGAATGATAGAAACATCGAAACCTCCCCCCCCCACTCTTCACACAAGCAGGAGAAGCATTGACCCTCCTCCTCCCCCAACTCGTACCAGCAGACCCTCTCCCCTGCAAAGAGACTCCAGTCCAGAGTCCATCAAAGCTGGTATTAAATGGGACATTTTTCAAATATATATTTGACCCTAACTTGTGGCAGATGTTCTACTGTATACCTTGAAGTTTACATGGGGGATCCCCCTGCCATCTTCTCAGACTGGTTTAATTTAGATGCAAATAATTTGCAGCTACTACTAATCATGCTAAAAGGTAACTTGTTATTTGGGAGAAGGACAAACAGCTCAGACCTTTAAAAAGTATTTCAGATGTAAATGATGACTTACTGATAACAGTTAGTGGAGAGGTTGTGGAGACAGATGTTAGTAAGACCTCAGACAAAGCCAGGAATCAAAGTATCAAAATGCTGAGCATGGTGCGACTAATATCCTGGGCTGCGTATATTTCAATGCAAGAAGAATCAGATGAGCTCACAGCATGGATCAACACCTGGAATTATGACATTATAGCCATTAGTAATATTTGGCTGTCGGACTGGCAGCTCAATATTCCAGGATTCCATTGTTTCAGACGTGATAGAGCGAGAAGGAGTAAAGGAGGAGGTATGGCATTCCTAGTCAGGGAAAATGTCGCAGCAGTGGAGAACTCATCTAGTGAGGCATTGTGGGTGGAACTGACACATAAGACTATGACCACATTAATGGAGTTACATTACAGAGGAACAAGTTTGTAAAGAGATCACAGGCTGTTGCAAGAAACATAAGGTTGTTACACTAAATGATTTTAAATAACAACTTTATGACTGGGAATCCTATACTGTAAAGGGACTAATTGAGATAGAGTTTGTCAAATATGGTTAGGAAAGTTTTCTTCATTAGTATGTAGAAGTCCCAAAGAGAGCATGCGATCTTGGATCTGCTGTTAGAGAATGAGACAGAGCAGCTACCAGAAGTTTCTGTACGGGAACATACTTAATATCTTACTTTATTGTCACCAGACTATTGATACTAGAGCATACAACCATCACAGTGGTATTTGTTTCCGTGCTTCGCACACTCTGAAGTACAAATCGAAGTAAATATAATAAAAATTTAAATTATAAATCATAATTAGAAAATAGAAAAGGGAAAGTAAGGTAGTGCAAATCAGGTCCAGATATTTGGAAGGTACGACCCAGATCCGGGTCAGGATCCGTTCAGCAATCTTATCACAGTTGGAAAGAAGCTGTTCCCAAATCTGGCCATACGAATCTTCATGCTCCTGAACCTTCTCCCGGAGGGAAGAGGGACAAAAAGTGTGTTGGCTGGATGGGTCATGTCCTTGATTATCCTGGCAGCACTGCTCCGACAGCGTGTGGTGTAAAGTGAGTCCAAGGATGGAAGATTGGTTTGTGTGATGTGCTGGGCTATGTTCACGATCTTCTGCAGCTTCTTCCGGTCTTGGACAGGACAACTTCTATACCAGGTTGTGATGCACCCTAGAAGAATGCTTTCTACGGTGCATCTATAAAAATTAGTGAGGGTTTTAGGAGACAGGCTAAATTTCTTCAGCTTTCTCAGGAAGTAAAGACACTGGTGGGCCTTCTTGGCAGTGGACTCTGCTTGGTTAGACCAAGTCAGGTCATTTGTGATATTCACTCCGAGGAACTTAAAGCTTTTGACCTGTTCCACCTGTGCACCACCGATGTAGATGGGGTTGTGCGGTCCGCTACATATTTTGCATCTAATGACCACAATGACATTAGTTTCAAACCAAGTATGCAAAAAGATAGGTCTGGTCTGTGGGCTGAGATTCGAAATTGGAGTAAGGCCAATTTTGACAGTATCAGAAATGATCTAGCAAGTATGCATTGGGACGGGCTGTTTTCTGGCAAAGATGTACTTGCTAAGTGGAAGGCCTTCAAAAGTGAAATTTTGAGAGTTCAAAGCTTGCATATGCCTGTAAGAAAAAAAAGGTTAAGATAACAGGTACAGGAAACCTTGGTTTTAAGAGACATTCAGACCCTGGTTAAGACAAAAAAGGAGGTGTATAGCAGGTGTAGGCTAGGAGGAACAAACGAAGTGCTTATGAAGTATAAGAAATGCAAGAGACCACTTAAGAAAGAAATCAGGATCGCTAAAAGAAGGCATGAAGTTGCTCTAGCAGACAAGATGAAGGAGAATTCTAAGGGATTCTGCAGATATGTTAAGAGCAAAAAAATTGCAGGGGACAGAGTTAGTCCTCTGGAAGACCAGAATGGTAATCCATATGTGGAGCCAAAACAGATGGGGGAGATCTTAAGTTTTTTTTGTATCTGTATTTAAACAGGAAATGGGCAGAAAATCTACAGAAGTGAGGCAAAGCAGCATCAACTCCATGGACCCTGAACAGATTACAGAGGAGGAGGTGTTTGCTATCCTGAGGCAAGTCAGGGTGGATAAATTCCCAGGGCCTGACAAGGTGTTCCCTTGGACCCTACAGGAGGCAAGTGCAGAAATTGCCAGGGCCCTACCAGAGATATTTAAATCATCACTAGCAACAGTAGAAGTACCAGCGTGCAGGTGGATAGCCAATGTCATTTCACCATTTTAAAAATGCTCTAAATGTAAGCCAGGAGATTACAAACTGGTGAGTCTGACATCAGGAGTGGGAAAGTTATTGGAAGGCATTCTAAGGGTCTGGATATATAATTATATGGATAAACATGGACAGATTAAGAACAATCAGCTTGGCTTTGTGCATTGTAGGTCACGTCTAAACATCTTTTAGAGTTTTTTGAGGAAGTTACCAGGAAAGTGGATGAAAGCAAGGCAGTGGGTGTTGTCTACATGAACTTCAGAAAGACACTTAACAAAATCCCACATGAGAGGTTGGTCAAAAAGCTTCAGTCACTCAGCATTCAGGATGAGGTAGTAAATTGGCTTTGTGGGAGAAGCCAGTGAGTGGTAGTAGAGGGTTGTTTCTCTGATTGGAGGCCTGTGAATGGTGATGTGCCACATGCGTTGGAGCTGGGTCCTTTGCTTTTCATCTATATCAGTCTCCTGAATGATAATGTGGTCAACTGAATCAGCAAATTTCCGGATGATGCCAAGATTGGGTGTGTAGTGGACAGTGAAGAAGGCTATGATGGTTGCAGGGGCATCTGCATCAGCTGGAAAAATGGGCTGAAAAATAGCAGGAGGAATTTAATGCAGACAAGTGCGGGGAGTTGCTCTTCAATAGGATCACCGTGGGTCTTATACAGTGAACGGTAGGGCACTGAGGAGTATGGTAGCATAAAGAGATCTAGGAACACAGGTCCATAATTCATCAGAAGTCACGTCACAGGTAGATAGGGTTAATGCAAGCAGTCTTTTTTTCACTTAGAAGGGTGGGACAACAACTAGAGGTCATGGTTTAAGGGTGCATGCTGAATAAGAAGATAAAGGGAAACATGAGGGAAAACCTCTTCACTAAAGCGTCATGAGAATATAGAGCATGCAAGTTCAATTTCAATGTTTAAGAGAAGTTTGCCAATGTACAAGGATGGTAGGTGTATGGAGGGCTATGGTCCCAGTGCAGGTTGATAGGAACGGGCAGTTTAAATGATTTTGGCATTTAAATATTACAGGTCTGTTTCTATGCTGTATTTCTCTATGACTCTATGACCCTAACTTTATTTTGAATAAGCCCCCAGATTCCTTGAAGGAATTGCAAAGGTGTTCTTACAGGAAGTGGATGAAAGGGGCAGGTATGACCTGTACAAAAAGGACAGGTTGCACTTGAATCCCAGGGTGACCAGTATCCTGATGGGGAGGTTTGCTAAGGCTATTGGGGAGAGTTTAAACTAGAATTGCTGTGGGGTGGGAACCGAACTGATGTGACAGAGGAAAGGGAGGTTGGCTCACTAATAGAGAAAGCTTGGAGACAGTGCGAAAGGGAGGGTAGGCAGGTGATAGAGAAGGTACGTGCTCAGACTGATGGTTTGAGATGTGTCTATTTTAATGTGAGAAGTATTATGATAAAAGCGGCATGTTCCACTGCCAAGAAGGCCCACCAGTGTCTTTACTTCCTGAGAAAGCTGAAGAAATTTAGCCTGTCTCCTAAAACCCTCACTAATTTTTATAGGTGCACCGTAGAAAGCATTCTTCTAGGGTGCATCACAACCTGGTATAGAAGTTGTCCTGTCCAAGACCGGAAGAAGCTGCAGAAGATCGTGAACATAGCCCAGCACATCACACAAACCAATCTTCCATCCTTGGACTCACTTTATACCACACGCTGTCAGAGCAGTGCTGCCAGGATAATCAAGGACACAACCCACGCAGCCAACACACTTTTTGTCCATAATTATGACTCCCCATAATTTTTTGCAATGTCTCATTGTGACTTAACCTTTCAAGTGCAGGTATCATCTTAGTAAGTTTACATTGCCTTCAAGTTCGAGGTCAGTATATACTTTTCATGATGCAGTGCTTAAAAATGCTCAGAGAACATAATGTGCAGTTTAACTTGGAATTTGTATAATAGGAACATGCTTCTATCCTTTGAACTCTCAGATCTAAGGGCTATCTTTCCACTAGACTTTTTATTTTTTGGTTCTTCACTTGCTCATGACCAGGATGTCTTTTTGTATTTCCAGTACATTTAGCTTTGTAACCATGAAAACAAGGTGAGCAGGTGTGAGCCATAATCATTGTTCCCAGGGTTTGGCTCCAGCGTAAGAAGAATATACTGTGCAATGAATCACTCCATTTCTTATTCTCTCTACTGGCCTGTAGCAGTTGCTCAGCACCTACACAATTAATCTTTCCTCCTTTTTTTGTGTATTCTGCTAGAAATTGTTGCCACCGTTCTCCTTTGTCATTACATGACAACCATAAGATCTTGTTACTTTTACTGGTACATTAAAATATTAGGCCTTTCTAATGAAAATACTGCCTGATGATGCAGAGCCACTTGCCTTTTTAAAACTAATGCGTGGTCTGGATATCGAATAATGATGTGGATATGGAATGAATCTTTGCTATGGGGGGGGGAGTCTAGGGCTAGAGTGGAGAACTTCAGAATTGAGGATGTTCATTTCGTAAAGGAGGGTGGTGAATCTGTGGAATTAATTGCCCCAAGCAACTGTGTAGGGCAAGTCTTTGGGTATATTTAAAATGGAGATTGATAGGTTCTAGATTAATGAAGGTGTCAAATGTTATAGGGAGAAGACAGTAGAATGGGGTTGAGAGGGACCATGTATCAGCCATGATGGAATGGTGGAGCAGATGATGGGCTGAATGGCCTACTTCTATTCCTATGTCTTATGGCCAAGGTTCAAGCAACTCTTCCACCTAGGTCAGCCTGGCAAATGAAAAGCTGCAGAAATTTGGGTTGGAACTTCTGTTCTGTTACTGTTAACAGAACTGTTACTGTTTGTATTCGTGATTAGCCATTGATTTGAAGTCAATAGAAAGGTGGATAAGCTATGGAAAATATATTGCCACCTTTTTAAGATTATAGCACCTCTGAATCCTCACATTCCCCCTCAAACATCAGGCCTAAAAGAGAATAGGGTTGTCTCCCACTAAATATAACAGGTTCTTTCACGTTTGTGAGGAGTAATAGAGCGCACTTCCAACTATTTCATTTGCAAGTCACAACTGTTTCTAAATCAAATAAGTATTGAAAATATCTGTGTTCCCACCTTTCCCAGCAATGGTTCACATATGCAAGATACCAATAACACATTGATAAAAAAGTTGAAGGACATCAGTATATTTATTTTATGGTAATATTTCATGCGCTTACAATAATATTTATATTTATTCCACAAAACAACAAACCTCAAGATGTGTGTCAGTGATAATAAGCCTGATTCTGATTTTGAATTTGCAAATTGTACCATGTACATTCATATCCAAATCTTTTCCGTAAATAATGTGGAACCCTCAGGTTCAGTGGGCTGTGTAAATCTATGGAAGTCTATCGCTGGCCTTGCCAAACGTGTGAGATTGAGGTGTAAGCTCACCTGAACCGCCCCCCCCCCCCCCGTTTGTGTGGACGCTGCGTGATGTGTTACCCTGTTACAAATCAGTACCACAAAATTACAGAAAGTGCACCACATACAATTAAATAACTTAGCTTTATAACTCCTAATTTATTTAAGGTGTTAGTAAAAGAAAAGCAAAAAAAAGGAAAAGGGCCCATTGTAATGAAGCAGTCTAACGTGCACAAGTTGGAGCTCTCAGTTTCCCCTCCGCCGATCCTCCATCGATTTCCCCGGGCTTCGTCGACTCCCAGCCCCACTTCAAGTCCACTCCTACGACCTCTCCTCTGCGGCATCTTCTCTCTTCATCTCCTACCGAACAAAAGACCCAGTATCACTCCGGTGTCAGGCACACGGCAAAAAACACACTCCTGTCATTGGATGTCTCACATTCCAAAGCACCCCTTATCTCTAACCGTAACCCAAACACTGCTGCTGCAGAAAGACCATTATGTCAGCAGTGAAACCTTATCTAGAGTGTTACAAGTGAATAGTAGAGGTCCCAATATAGATCCATGGGACACTCTGCTAATAATAGGGTTCTAGTCTGAGAATTGACCTTCAATTATCTCCTTCTATTTCCTGTCATCAAGCCAACTCAGAACCCACATCACTAGTTCCCCTGGAACTGTTGGACGGGGAATTTCTAGAGTGCCTACGAGATGGCTTTTTAGAGCAGCTCATGGTTGATCCCACTAAGGGATCAGCTATACTGGATTGGCTGTTGTGCAATGAAACAGAATTGATAACAGAGCTCAAAGTAAAGGAGCCCTTTGGGGCCAGTGGTCATAATATTGATAGAATTCACCCTGCAGTTTGAGAGAAAGAAGCTAAGGTCAGATGTAACAGCAGTACAGTGGAGTAAAGGGAATTACAGAAGCATGAGAGAGGATCTGGCCAAAGTTGATTGGAAGGGGACACCAGCAGGGATGATGGCACAGCAATGGTTGAAATTTCTGAGACCAATTCGGAAAGGTACAGGATAGATATATCTCAAAGAAGAAGAAACAGTTTAAAAGCAGGATAACACAACCATGGCTGACAAGGGAATGGAAAGCCAACATAGAAGCCCAAAATAAGGTATCTAATAGAACAAAAATTAGTGGGAAGCTGGAGGACTGCGAAGTTTTAAAAACTAACAGAAAGCCACTAAAAAAGTTACAAAGCTGAAAAAGATGGAATAGGTAAATAGATAGATAGATAGATACTTTATTCATCCCCAAAGGGAAATTCAACATTTTTCCAGTGTCCCATACACGTATTGTAGCAAAACTAATTACATACAGTATTTAACTCAGTATAAATATGATATGCATCTAAAATCACCCTCCCAAAAAGCATTAATAAATGGTTTTTAAAAAGTTCCTAAATAGTTAACTAACGTGCATTGAGTGGTAACTTAAGCTCAGTCCTAACCCCGACACTTTAACATGTCTTGCCCCTGGTGGTTGAATTATAGAGCCAAATGGCATTGGAGAGTAATGATCTCTTCATCCTGTCTAAGGAGCATTGCATTGACATCAACCTGCCGCTGAAGCTGCTTCTCTGTCTCTGGATGGTGCTGTGCAGAGGATGTTCAGGGTTTTCCATGATTGACCGTAGCCTACTCAGCGCCCTCCGCTCTGCCACAGTTCTGTGCCCACGACAGAGCCCGCCTTCCTTACCAGCTTATTAAGATGTGAGGCGTCCCTCTTCTTAATGCTGCCTCCCCAGCACACCACCACAAAGAAGAGGGCGCTCTCCACAACTGACCAATAGAACATCTTCAGCATCTCACTACAAACATTGAATGATGCCAGCCTTCTGAGGAAGTACAGTCGACTGTATGAATATGAAGTTAAGCTAGCCGATAACATCAAAGAGGTTACCAGAAGTCTCTTCAGATATATGAAGAGTAAAAAAAGAGGCAAAGTAGATTGCTGAAAAATAATGCTGGGGAAGTAGTGATGGGGGACAAGGAAATAGCAGATGAACTGAATAAGTATTTTGCATCAGTCTTCACTGTGGAAGACACTAGCAGTAGACCCAGAGGTTCAAGAGTGTTGGTGGCAAAAATGAGTGAAGTTGCTATTACTAGGCCAAAAATGCTTGGGAAACTGAAAGGTCTGAAGGTAGATAAGTCACCTGGATTGGATGATTACACCCCAGAGTTCGAAAAGTGGTGGCTGAAGACGTTGTGGAAGTATTAGTAATGATTTTTCAAGAATCAATAGATTCTGGCATGGCCCTGGAGAACTGGAAAAGTGCTAATGTCACTCCACTCTTCAAGAAGGAAGAGGAAAGAAGAAAGGAAATTATAAGCCATCTATTCTGACCTCAGTTGTTGGGAAGATATTGGAGTAGACTGTTAAAGATGTGGTTTCAGGGCACGTGATAAAATAGGCTGAACTCAGACTGGTTCCCTCAAGAGCAAATGAAGCGATATGGGGAAAAGGTAGATTAGAAATGAGAAGAAAATTGGATCAGCCATGATGAAATGGCAGAGCGGACTCGATGGACCAAATAGCCTAATTCTACTCCTATGTCTTATGGTCTTATGGAAAATCTTGCCTGACAAATCTGTTGGAATTCTTCAAAGAAATAATAGGTGTTGGATACGAGGCTGCTTAGCAAGTTAAGCGCCCATGGAATTACAGGAAAGATAGTAGCATGAATAAAGCTTTGGCTGATTGGCAGGAAGCAAAGAGTAGGAATAAAAGGAGCCTTTTCCAGTTGGCTGCTGGTGACTAGTGATATGCTATAGGGGTCCGTGTTAGGACTGCTTCTTTTTATGTTATGTGTCAATGATTTGGATGACGGAATTGATGGCTTTGTGACCAAGTTTGCAAACGATACAAAGATAAGTGGAGGAAGCAGGGAGACGGTAGAAGACAGACAGAATAGGAGAATGGGCAAAGAAGTGGCAGATGTAATAGAGTGTCGGGAGGTGTATGGTCATGCACTGTACTTGAGGAAATAAAAGCGTAGACTATTTTCTAAATAGGGAGAAAATCTGAAAATTAGAGGTGCAAAAGGACGTGGGGAGTCCTTGTGCAGGATTCTCTAAAAGTTAATTTGCAGGTTGAGTCTGTGGTGAGGAAGGCAAATGCAATGTTAGCATTCATTTCAAGAGGACTAGAATATAAAAGCAAGGATGTAAAGCTGTAGCTTAATAAGGCACTGGTAAGCCCTCACTTGAAGAACTGTGAGCAGTTTTAGTCCACTTATCTAAGAAAATATATGCTGTTTTTGGAGGGAGTCCAGAGGAGATTTAGAAAAATCATTCTGGGAATGAAGGGGTTAATGAATGAGAAGCATTTGATAGCTCTGGGCCTGTACTTTCTGGAATTCAGAAGAATGAGGGGGATCTCATTGAAACCTATCAAATATTGAAAGGCATAGACAGACTGGATGTGGGGAGGATGTTTCTCATGGTGGGGGAAGTCTAGAGCCAGAGGCACAGGCTCAGAATAGAAGGACATCCATTTAGAACAGAGATGAGATGCAATTTCTTTAGCCAGAGAGTGATGAATCTGTGGAATTTGTTGCCGCAGGTGGCTGCGGAGGCCAAGTCATCGAGTATATTTAAGGCAGAGGTTGATAGATTCTTGATTGGTCAGGACATGGAGGGTTAACGGAGAAAGCAGGAGATTAGGGCTGAGAGTGAAATGGATCAGCCATGATGAAATGGCAGAGCAGACTCGATAGGCCAATCAGCCTAGTCCTGCTCCTCCATCTTATGGTATTATAGATCCCATAAAACTTCACCTTCTAGATTATACACCTTGTCAAAATCCATATAGACAACATTCACTGCCCTACTCTCATCTATCCCCTTAGTTACCTTTTCAAAAAAACTCCAAAGAATTCATCAGACATGACCTCCCAAATACAAAACCATACTGACTATTCTTGATTACACCTTGACTATCCCAGTGATGGGAGATGCCCCTCAGGATTCCCTCCAGTATCATCCTTACAACTGAACCTGTCCTCCCTGTACACCTTGCTTCTATCCTTGAGGAGATCCCAATGGTCCAAGAACCTGAATCCCTATTCTCTGCACTAACTCTTTAGCTTTCCATTCATCTGGTATCTTTCTAATCCTGGACTCACTGGCACATTGAACTGAGAATGTTATTGAGATCCTGCACATTCAACTCTTGCCTTACTCCATATACTCATTCTGCAAGGCCTCAGCCTTTATTCTACCTCTGCAATTTGTACCAACAAGTACAATGGCCTCTGGCTGTTCGCTCTCCTGCTCAAAAATTTTCTGTAGGTATTCAGAGACATCCTTGACTAGCACCTAGAAAACAACCCACCATCCTGGCATTTCCTGTGTAGCTACAGAAATGATTGTACTCCTTATTGAGTCTCTTATCATTATTGTGCTGTCTGACTGCACCCTTTCCATCTGAGCATCAGAACTAGTCTCAGTGCCAGGGACCACTGTTTCTAGAACCTGAAAGAAAGTGTATCCAAGGGGATCTACCTGTATGTGAAGGGAATAGCCACAGTGGAACCCTCCCCTTGCTTTTCCTGATGAACGCCCATGTATCTGAAGCCTGTGCCTTGGATGTGACAACCTCAGTAAACATCTCATCTATGAAGCCCTCAGCTTCCTGGGTGATCCTGTGTACATCCAGGTCCACTTTCCGTTCCTTGACCCAATATATCAAATGCTGAAGCTGGGTGCACTTCCCACAGATGTAGGCTATTATGAAGTTCCCTGACTTCCCACATCTTGAATCTTTCATTCTCCAGTCTAAGTTTAAAGAAAGGCATAATCAACTCTTACTTTATTCCTAAAGTGTTTTAGAGAATACAAAGTGCAGTGGCAACTTATACAATGCGGGTTCCTGAAAACAGCAATGCATAATGTTCTATTTTTGGAAAGGCGATTGAGAAATAAGTAGTGAGCAGGATGCTGCTTTGTTATTCTTCAAAATAGATCCACAAGATCTTTTGTGTCTTCCCGAGAGAACCAGTGTGGTGAACTATGTGCCTGTCGGGACACGCCCCTGCTGACTGCTCCTGTGGCTCCTCCCACAGGCCCCTGTATAAAGGAGACCTGCGGCCTGAAGATCGGCCTCAGTCTCCAGGACCTTGTATGATAGACACTCACTCCTGGTTCCTTCTTCCAGTCAATAAAAGCCGATATCTCGCCTACGTCTCAGTGTGAGTTATTGATGGTGCATCAACCAGTAAGACCTCTCTTGCTAATTGAACAAAGCATGTATGTGTTTAAAGATGATATAGCATCTCATTCAAAGTACAGGCATGCAGTTGACCAACCCACGGTAAGAAATAATGTGATCAGCTACTTCTGACATTGCCTACCCTGCATGATCGTCACATGCCATACAGAACTCTATGCTTGGCTGGCACCTAATGGTCTCACACTAAAACATGCCTCTTGTTCAGTTAAGGCCATGGTTACCATGGTAATGGCACCAGGAGGTGACTCATCATTTCCAATTACCGCACTCCTCCAGAGGCCTTCTTGATCTTTTCCTTTATGCTTTTTAAATTAACTATCCTCATTACTTTACTTGAGGCAACTGGTATACATCATTACCTCAAAACATATCATTACTATATACTTATATCTATATATCCTACATCAATAGGTTTATATTCTAACTCAGGCCCACAGTTGCCATGGAGACTGCCTTGAGGGCTATTGTTGAGTTATCTCTGCTATCAGAAAGACCATCCTGGAACTAGCTTCATTATCTCTAAATACATTAAGAAAAAGACTGTCATGCCTTAATTAACTTTGCCATTAATATTCTTGTACAATTGCTTCTTGAACTTTACATGAATTTACATGAGCGAACTATTTGGATCAATGTCTGGGAAGATGACTGTTTTTTTAAAAATACATCACGCAAATGAACAGATGCATTCCATTCTTCCTAGATTCACTGTACTTGTGTAAATTCTTATTTCTTATAATACTTACTTCTCAGTCACCATCACAAAAATAGAACATTTGGCCATTACACATTGCTGTTTTCAAATGTGTGTTTTGAAAGAATGGCTGAAAATATAAACATTTTCATCTGTAAATTGAAATGATCAATTTATTTGGCATTGCTTAATCACTTCAATCTTACAAAGTCATATATTAATGAATCTGAAAAGGGTTAGCTTGATATCATTTAAGACGCAACTGACAAATTGACATTTTGATTGGGTTCATTTGATCATTTGGCTCCCCCTTGTGGAACCTTCAATCACTTCATTGCAGCTCAGAATGGTAATGGAAATAAAAATGCTGTAACTAATGATTCAGAAAATAATAATTATTTATTTTATTTTAAGAACAGTTCAAAACTGTGGGCTATATTATTGAATGTTTATATTTTATTAAACTATGAGGTGCCTTGGTTTAGCTTTTTTTTTATTATTCTCTAATGGGTCGTGGGCATGATTGCTTCCTGCCTCTTACGCCATTGGCATTTAGGGCAGCAATGAAGTTCTGCCCATATCATCACACACAGATATAGAAGGAGTCTACATTCCTTTTTCCGTAACAACTGTTTTTTGACTAGTCAGGGTTGTCAGTCCTGAGCTGAACCCCAAACCTGGAGAACCAGTGGACCACTCCTAGTCTAGCCAGTACCCTTAGACCTGTTTGGCATGGGTGACCCTGCCAAGAGCCAAAGTATAAAGCCCCGACTCCAGCCAACATCGCACTGTGGGTCATTGAGACACCCAAGCCTCCAAACTCTATGAGAAGGTTGTGGTCCTCTTGGAGGATGGGCATTATTGGCAGGGCTGTGGCGACCCATTTCCTGGCACATCCGAACCGGCTCACAATTAGATAGCCTACGGGGGTTTGCGAGCACAGAGCTTTGGAGCCTCTGCGCCACGGGGGCAGGTTGAGGGAGGCTTAAAAGTGAGGCTGAGGATTTTGAATAAAGCTTTTTCCTTCGACTGCAGTTACCGACTCCGTGTCGTAATGTTAGCGCTGCATGTAGCACACCACTACAATTGGTGACCCCGACGGTCCAAACGATTTTTGGACCAGAAATGACTGACGCCGCCTCTGTTCATGCGGTTTCGTTGAAACTGCCGGGTTTCTGGACACAGCGACCGAACCTATGGTTCCAGCAAGCCGAAGCCCAATTCCACGTTCGCCAGATCACCTCAGAAGACACCCGCTACTACTACGTGGTGAGCTCCCTCGACCAGGACACAGCGGCCCAGGTCGCGGAGTTCGTACAGTCGCCCCCGGCAGACAGCAAGTACACGGAATTCAAAGTCCTGCTCCTCAGGACTTTCGGACTCTCATGGTGCGAGCGGGCTGCCCGTTTACTGCACCTGGATGGCTTGGGCGACAGACCTCCTTCGGCTTTAATGAATGAGATGTCGTCTCTGGCCGACGGACACACACCCTGCCTCATGTTTGAGCAGGCATTCCTGGAGCAGCTGCCCGAGGACATACGCCTGCTGCTGTCCGACGCGGATTTCAGTGACCCCCGGAAGGTGGCAGCCTGGGCCACAGGATTACTAAAGACGGGGCCCGCTAAGGTAGATGCGGTCCGCCACCTTCCCCCGACCCACCACGATCAAAGGCCTTCAGGAATTCATAGGTATGGTCAATTTCTACCACCGCTTCCTTCCTTCAGCTGCCTGGATCATGCGCCCCCTGTTCGCCCTGATGTCGGGTCCAAACAAGGACATTACCTGGGACGAGGAGTCCGCCGCTGCTTTCGTTCAAACGAAGGAAGCTTTGGTGAACTCCGCAATGCTAGTACATCCCAGAATGGACGCCCCTACCACCCTCACAGTGGATGCATCTAACACGGCAGTCGGTGGGGTGCTGGAGCAACTCATCGCAGGTCGCTGGCAACCCCTGGTGTTTTTCAGCAAACACCTGTGGCCACCTGAGCTCAAGTACAGTGCTTTCGACCGGGAACTGTTGGCGCTCTACCTGGCAATCCGGCATTTCAGGTACTTCCTAGAAGGTCGGCCCTTCACCGCGTTCACGGACCACAAACCGCTTACCTTTGCGTTTACAAAAGCGTCCGACCACTGGTCGTCCTGCCAGCAACGCCACCTGTCCTACATCTCTGAATACACGACGGATGTCTGGCACGTCTCGGGTAAGGACAATGTCATGGCGGATGCGCTCTTTCGCCCTACCGTTCATGCCCTTTCCCAAGGGGTAGACTTTGAGGCACTGGCAGAGGCGCAGCAGGCAGATGAGGAGATTCCGAGTTACAGAACCACAGTCTCCGGTTTGCAGCTCCAGGACCTCCCCGTAGGCCCGGGTGAGAGGACCCTACTCTGTGACGTCGCCACCGGCCAGCCCCGTCCCATCATCCCGACAGCCTGGCGGCGCCGTGTTTTCGACTCCATTCATAACTTGGCGCATCCCTCCATCTGGACGACTGTCCGGATGGTTTCCAGCAGGTTCGTTTGGCACGGACTCCGCAAACAGGTCAGTGAATGGGCCAAAACGTGCATGCACTGCCAGATGGCCAAGGTGCAGCGGCACACCAAAGCCCCACCGCAGCAGTTCCATCCCGCCCACCGGCGTTTCGACCACATTCATG
This sequence comes from Hypanus sabinus, assembly GCF_030144855.1. Taxonomy (NCBI): domain Eukaryota; kingdom Metazoa; phylum Chordata; class Chondrichthyes; order Myliobatiformes; family Dasyatidae; genus Hypanus; species Hypanus sabinus. The sequence goes on along the minus strand of NC_082709.1, from coordinate 12,120,649 downwards.
TGGATATTGTGGGCCCCCTGCCAATGTCACGCGGAGCGCGGCACCTCCTGACTATCGTGGACCGGTTCACAAGATGGCCAGAGGCGGTCCCGCTCACCGACACCACCTCCGAATCTTGCGCCCGAGCCCTGATTACCACCTGGATATCTCGCTTTGGTGTACCGGCCCACATTACCTCTGACAGAGGCGCCCAGTTCACCTCCAGCCTGTGGTCAGCTATGGCCAGCTTTTTGGGGACTCAGCTGCACCACACCACTGCCTACCACCCACAGTCGAACGGGTTAGTGGAGCGTTTCCACCGTCACCTGAAGTCGGCCCTCATGGCCCGCCTGCGAGGAGCCAACTGGGCGGATGAGCTTCCCTGGGTCCTACTCGGCATCCACACAGCGCCCAAGGACGACCTGCATGCCTCGTCAGCCGAGTTGGTATACGGTGCGCCCCTGGTTGTCCCCGGGGAGTTCCTACCAGCCCCACGGGGGCAAGAGGATGATCCCGCAGCAGTCCTGGGCAGACTATGCGAGAAGCTCGGTAACCTGGCCCCCATACCCACTTCACAGCACGGGCGGAACCCGACCTGCGTACCCAAAGACCTGCAGAACTGTAAGTTTGTGTTTGTACGAAGGGGCGGGCATTGGCCACCACTGCAGCGGCCATACGAGGGGCCGTTTATGGTGCTCCGGAACAACGGGTCCACGTTCGTGCTGGACGTTGGGGGGAAAGAGGAGGTTTTCACGGTGGACTGCCTCAAACCGGCCCATGTGGACCTGGCGCAACCAGCCGAGTTTCTGGCACCTCGGCGCAGACTGTGGACATTGGGGGGTGTATCGCCGGTTCTGGGGGGGGGGGGTTATGTGGCGACCCATTTCCTGGCAGATCCGAACCGGCTCACAATTAGATAGCCTACGGGGGTTTGCGAGCACAGAGCTTTGGAGCCTCTGCGCCACGGGGGCAGGTTGAGGGAGGCTTAAAAGTGAGGCTGAGGATTTCGAATAAAGTTTTTTCCTTCGACTGCAGTTACCGACTCCGTGTCGTAATTTTAGTGCTGCATGTAGCACACCGCTACAGGGCTATCATTTAATTCCTGTTCCAAATTGTCCATGACTAATTGGTGTTTGACAGCTTCCCTAAATCGTAGTAGATCTTGTAATGTATGTATTCTCTCAGCGCATTAGTAGGAAGCTCCATGATTTTGACCTAGCAATAATGAAAGAAAGATGGTGTATTTTCCAGAAAAAAAAGTAGTCCAGACCAAAGTTACCATTTTCAAATTGATGCAGTGTATTTTATTATAAACAGAGTGCTGTGTATATTATAATTTTTTGAATGCTATAAAAATCTTCTGTCAGGAAAGTGCAGCAGCTTCTGCTCTTCCTGAGGAGATTGAGGTAAGCGAAGCTCTTGCTCCCCCCCCACTGCCTTCCATTCTAACAAATTTTTATCGGAGCACCTTTAAGAGTGTCCTTACAAGCTGTACAGGTGTACCTAATAAAGTGGCCACTGAGTGTATCTTGTCCCGTTGTCGATGCTCCAAAGTACTGTACTGAGCTTAGTGAGATTATTTCCATTGTACACCTATTTTAGCAATTGGCTAATTGTAGCAGAACCAAGCGTTGCTCAGACAGTGGTTAATTTTAGTCACAAGCACTTCATTACTGCAGATGTGAATGTGATAACTCACTTTGGTGAAGGATGAGGGCGTTGCTATGGTGAAGTGACACTGAGTGTCTACAGTTGTGGAACAATAATCGACATTTCAATAGATTATTTGCAGGTGAATATTTCAGGTGATGGTTAGGTCTGGCAGGGTCGGGACAAAGTCTCGGTGCAGAAGCCCAGGTAGCTTATGGTCGGTCCAGTTTAAGCCTCAGGGCCGGTGTCCCTTAGGAGGGTGAGAAGGTGCAGTATCACCGGGTTCTTTCAACAACATCACCGACTGCTGAATCGATTGTGCTATGTTCGAATGTTCGCTCTGCGCTTGGTTAATCGATTACGCTGTGTTCCAGCGCTCGCCCTGCGGTTGACTCGTAACCTGGAGACCAGCGGCGTCTGGGCGCTGACCAGCCTTGTTCCGAGGCCCGGATCGGCCCGACACCGCTCCCACCCCCTCAACCAGCAGCCCCGGGGCCCGGATCGGCCCGACACCGCTCCCACCCCCTCAACCAGCAGCCCCGGGGCCCGGATCGGCCCGACACCGCTCCCACCCCCTCAACCAGCAGCCCCGGGGCCCGGATCGGCCCGACACCGCTCCCACCCCCTCAACCAGCAGCCCCGGGGCCCGGATCGGCCCGACACCGCTCCCACCCCCTCAACCAGCAGCCCCGGGGCCCGGATCGGCCCGACACCGCTCCCACCCCCTCAACCAGCAGCCCCGGGGCCCGGATCGGCCCGACACCGCTCCCACCCCCTCAACCAGCAGCCCCGGGGCCCGGATCGGCCCGACACCGCTCCCACCCCCTCAACCAGCAGCCCCGGGGCCCGGATCGGCCCGACACCGCTCCCACCCCCTCAACCAGCAGCCCCGGGGCCCGGATCGGCCCGACACCGCTCCCACCCCCTCAACCAGCAGCCCCGGGGCCCGGATCGGCCCGACACCGCTCCCACCCCCTCAACCAGCAGCCCCGGGGCCCGGATCAGCCGACCAGATCAGCCTAACACTTTCCAACCCACAGCCAGGGGTCCGAATCAGCTCGACCCACTCCAGGGACCGGAGCAGCCAACTGCCCGAGACCCGATTAACTTCAGTCCTGCGGTCGACTTGCTTGCAGTTTACGCCAGATGATGGCTGAGCAAGACTCGGCCACCTTGGTAAGTGAGGGAGGGGGTCTGCTGCTGGACCCTGGTATTCGGCGGCCTAGCCAAGCAGATGAAATCTAGTTAGGTGGGATGGAGTTTTGGGATGATAAATCGATTAAGGAAACGCCGATTGCGATTTTGCTCCGATATTAAGGGTCAGATGGTCGTGTGAAGCGCATTGCAATCTTGCATAAGTAGCCATTCGGTTGGTGGTTGGTTGAGTAGTTATCACAGTGGAGAATTCTCTGATGAGAGGAATAATTAAAACTGCGGTGTACCAACTAGGGGTATACGTGCATGCAAGAGATTATCTGTGGATAAGAAGTACTTGGGATAAGGGTATCCTTACCTGTCATCTGTGGGAATGCCTCTCTTAATATCTTATGTACTCTGATGGTGTTAAGGATACCACTATATTGGACCTCCTGGTTTGAAATCTATAGGTTATGTGAAAGGCTAATGAAAGAAAAACGTCATACAAAAAGGATGAGGTGTAGAGGAATTAATGTCTTACAGAAAATTATGTACTAAACACAGTATTTAATTTTGACTTTGCAGGCTCTAATAAACTACTACTGCCAAAAAAATTACTTTAATCATATCCAGATTGCAGCAGATGAAGGTATCAAAAGATATGGCAATGATGCAGTGTTCCTGTTTTTTCATGCTTATGGGATCCTTATGGAAGGTAACTTCATGCAGTGAAAAAGCAATTTCATATCATTCACAAACTAACCAGTAGCCAAACTTGTATTATAATTCCCAAATTATCTTTATTTTATATATGTAGATCGTATTCAAGAAGCTATCCGTGAGCTTGAGGCTATTAGGGAGAAGCAGGATGTGGCCCTGTGCTCAATAATGGCTTTAATCTATGCTCATAAAAAATGTTCAGCGCCGGGTGAGTACATATAGCATCCAATATGGGCAAGGAGGAAATTGCAGTTTTAATTCTAAAGTAAAACATGTATGAAATCAATTTAAATAATTAGAATCAGGTTTATTATCACTGGCATCTGATATGAAATTTGTTAACTGTTAATTTAGTATGGAGCAAAGTGATCATACAATAAACACAGCAGTTGGCTTCAAGACAATGTACTGATTTTACAAGGATCCAATATGATTTCTACTTGTTCAGTTTTCTAATGTACTTTTGTAATATTTGAATCTGTTGAAATTGAATATAGTAGTTAGATCATTCATTCCACTGTCACCCTCACGGCAAGTGTTGGGCTACCACTTCCAAATTTTGTGAAGGAAGTTTGTGTTGTAAATGAAAACTATGAGGGATATCTACTAAGCCAGTGCAAGATCGTCAAAATATCCACAGTTCTTTTAATGTGCAATGTTCACAGGTTACTCATTCATAGAAATAACCAACATGCATAACCCCTGTCTCTCCATATATATTTTATCTATTATTTAGAGATACAGCATGTAATGGGCCTTTCGAGCCATGCTGACAGCAACCCTCGATTTAACCCTAACCTAATTACATGACAATTTACAATAACCAATTAACCTACTAACCAGAATGTCTTTGGACACCTGGAGGAAACCCACGCACTCCACGGGGAGGACGTACAAACTCCTTACACGAGTCACCGGGATTGAACTATGAACTCCGATGGCCTGAGCTGTAATAGTGTTGTGCTAAGCACTATGTGACCATGGTGCCCCAACCTGATAGTTACTTACTTATCAGAAAAGGAGGTACAGAAGCCCTTTGGATTTATTAGACCAACGGTACTATATTTATTTCTATTTCTGTTTTAAACTGAACAGGTTTTCAGTGATTTATTTTCTGCTAGTATTATTTTCCTCACTTCTAATCCAAAACCATAAATTCTTCTTAGACCGTAGGACATGGGAGCAGAATTAGATCATTCAGCCCATTGAGTCTGCTCTGCCATTCCATCATGGCTGATCCTGGATCCCACTCAACCCCATATACCTGCCTTCTTGCCAAATCCTTTGATGCCCTGACGATCAGGAAATGATCAACTTCTGTCTTAAATATACGCATGGACCTGGCCTCCACTACAGGCTGTGGTAGAGTATTCCATAGATTTACTACTTCCTGGCTAAAAAAAAATTCCTCCTTACCTCTGTTCTAAAGGGTCACCCCTCAATTTTGAGGCTGTGCCTTCTGGTTCTGGATATCCCCACCATAGGAAACATCTTCTCCACATCCACCCTATCTAGTCCTTTCAATGTTTGGTAGGTTTCAATGAGATGCCCCTGCATTCTTCTAAATTCCAGTGATTACAGGCCCAAAGCTGCCAAACACTCCTCATCTGTTAACCCTTCATTCCCAGAATCATGAACCTCCTCTGGACTCTCTCCAATGTCAACACATCCTTTCTGAGATATGGAGCCAAAAATTGTTGACAGCACTCCAAGTATGGCCTACCTAGTGACTTATAAAGGCTTATCATTACCTCCTTACTTTTAGATTCTATTCCCCTTGAAATAAATGCCAACATTGTGTTTGTGTTTGCCTTCTTTACCACAGATGCAACCTGTAAATTTACCTTCTGGGAGTCTTACACAAGGATTCCTAAGTCCCTCCACACCTCTGATGTTTGAACCTTTTCTCCATTTAGATAATAGTCTGCTCAATTGTTACTTCTACCAACATGCATTATCATGTATTTTCCACTACTGTATACCATTTACCACTTTTTGCCCATTCTTCCAATTTGTCTGTCCTGTTGTCTAATCACATTGCTTCCTCACCACTACCTACCTCTCCACCTATCTTTGTATCATCCGCAAACTTTGTCACAAAGCATCAATTCCATTGCTCTGTTTTTTTGTGGGAAGAATCTAATTGCCATAAAGTGGTCATTATACATTCCTTTAATCTTGCATCTGCACGTTAGAATTACAACTGAACTCCAGAACAATCAGAAATTGGAGCCCAAGATGCATTCTCACCCCCTTCATAAAGATGATGGAATCATTTGTTGACTATCTGCTGCCAACTACACCAGTGCCATCTTTTACTGAATCTCTTGCTATGCGCAGTTTGGCTTTTCACTTTTTAATTTGCTGAGCAACTAAATAAACACGTTTGACAGTAAGCAAGCATTTGAAGTATTATTTTTCATAAAAGATCGTGACGCCATTCAAGAACTGGATAGCAAACTCAAAGAGTACCGAAAGACTGCAGGACAGATGGCATTGTACTTTGCGGGCCTCTTTCTTTGGCATATTGGGCGACATGACAAAGCTCGTGAATATGTTGACAGAATGATTAAGATCTCGAATGGATCAAGAAAGGTTTGTATATTTTCTATGGAAACTGAAAGCCGGGGGGACTCAGCGGGTCAGGCAGCATCTATGGAGGGTAATAGACACCTGCCGTTTCAGGTTGAAACCCTTCATGTAGTCATCTGCCCTGCTGAGTCCTCCACCTTTTTAATGCCACTCCAGATTCTAGATTCCAAAATCTACTAACTCTTGTGTCTCCATACCTTCTCTTGATGTCTTTCTTTAGATAATTCTGTAATTTAATGGGAATCTTGAAGTAGTTTTCTTTGCATTACTGAAATATTGTGATATAATCACATGTTGGTACAAGAGAAACAGTAGTGCTGATTCCTTTCAATTTCAGGCAACATGATAAAGCTTGAGGTGACTTGGTGCACCAAAATAATTAGTACACATCATTTATTGCAGTAACTAGATTTGTAACATCTGGACTATGGCAATATTCTCTAAATATATTTCAAATCAGTATTTTACTAATTTAACTACAATAAACGATGGAGCATCTCTTCACTAGAAATCTGCAATGATCTATCAGCATTCCTGTAACTAAGCTCTACTGTACTTTGCTCTGTACAGAATGTAGACTCCAGCAGGTAGCATGAAATTCTGAATACTTTCCATCTTAGTTTGGGACTTTTGTCCACTGAAGCTTTGCCAAGTCACCCTGATGCAAGCGCTGTGACTCATAAAAATGAATGGGAGAAATCAGCTGCTATGAAAAAGCTTCTTGATTAATTTAGACCAAAATTCCATAAAATATTGGAGCAGAATTAGGCTATTTAGCCCATGGAGTCTGTTCTGCCATCTCATCATGACTGATCCACTTTCCCTCTCAGCACCAATCTCCTGCTTTCTCCCTGTATCCCTTCATACCCTGGCTAATCAACAATCTATCAACATCTGCCTTAAATATATTTAAATATATGATTTAATTTGTGTGTGTGTGTGTGTGTTTAAAATTATAACAACTTTTGTTATTCTTAAACAGTTTTCAATTGATTTTGAATTATATATTATAACCTTTCACAATGGGTAAGCCTGGGAATAGATCCTTGCCAGCTGTCAAAGCTATTTTATCTAGCCAGTTGTGTTGTAAGTCCTGCACTGCTCTGGGCCAGCCTGCTAGAGGAATCGGCACCTTGGACATACTGAAATAATTTGTGTTTTCCTATGCACAGTTGCCCTGAGGTGTCAGACAGCAGAAGATCTGACTTAAGGTGTTATTAAGGGTCTGACCTTCCCATAGCTGGAAGTTTAGTGTGTTGCATTTCATTTCCTCTTTCCACTCATAGTCCTAACCCAGATTTCTATTGATCTACCTCCACTTCATAGTTATAAGGTTTTACTTTGTCTATGCTTACATTTGCCCATTTGATAATTGTTCCGTATACTATTTTACAGGGTCTGACTTTAAAAGGATGGATTGATTTAACTAGTGGGAGAGATGCATATGCTAAAAAGGCCATCAAATACCTTGATGAAGGAATCCAAGATGGGAATGATGTATTTGCTATGATGGGAAAAGTGAGTAAAATTTGGGAATAAAAAATACTGCACAAAGATGAAATTATACTTCAGCAGTTACAGTAACAAATTCCTGTAAATAAAACAGCTATTGCTATTGACAAAGTCACATCAGTAGTTGTTTTGAGGAATTGTGAAATAAATAGAATGACTGCAGCACCTGGAAACCAACCACTGAGTCTCTACTTACTCTAGAAAGTCCATCTCGCTCCTGAAAGCTTGCGGAATTCTTTTTCAATTCAATTCAAAGTACATTTATTATCAAAGTATATATGCAGTATACAACCGTGAGATTCATCTTGCACACAGGGAATCACAAAACAAAGAAGAACCATGGCACCAACCATTCAAAAAGAAACATTAAACCCTCCTCCCCCCCGCAAAAAGATTTTGCAAACAGCAACAAAAAAAAGTGAAAAAAACAAAATATAAAACACAAAAATCGAAAGGTATATTTCAGTACAGTTCAGGTCTTGCTCATTATCTGCAGGCCAAAATGTGTAACAAAAAAAACCCAGGGCTAGAACTAGAAACTAGAACACATCTTAAACCTGAATTAGAGTCTAAATCTACAATCTGCATTGATCAAACCGTGTTTCAGCTCCATCCACCAACAGTGTCGAGGGAGAGGGAGATCGCTCAAAGCAAGGACTCTAAGATACTTATTCAGCTGCCATTTGAATTCTACAATTTAATCTCTCTATCCATTTATTTCAGGAGTCCCTCTCTATCTCTTTGAAGTCTACTACCATTCTTTTCACAATTCACTAGGCTTCAAAGTTTTCTATAATCTGCACAAATCATTAATATTTATGCAAGGAAATCATGTTCCTCTAATTAATCCCTGGAAATTCCAATGTAGACTTCCCATAAATCCAAAAGATTACCTCCTGCTCCCTTTACTTTGGCAAGTTTGCACCTATGCTGTTGTTACTGTTTCTTTGTTCAATGCCCTTTCATCTTAGTGACAATTACACCTTTTTAAATGCCTTTTGTAATTTCATATACACTGTATTTGCCTCATCAACTCTTTATGTTACTTCTTTAAGTTAGATGAACATACTTTGGCTTAACAAATCTGTGCTGGCTTTCTCTAATCACCCCATATTTGTCTAGGTAACCTTTGATTTTGTTTCTGATTATTGTTTTCAGGAATTTTGCAGACCACTGATATTAAATTAATGGGTTTGTAGTTTCTGGGTTTCTCTCTACACCTTTCTTCGAACAAAAATGTAATATTAGCAATTTCCCAATCTTTGGATACCACTATTGAATCTATAGATGTTTGGAAGATTATGGCCTGGGTGCCTGTATTTTAAACCATAAGATATAGGAGTAGAACTAGGTAATTCGGCCCATTGAATCTGCTCCATCATTTGGTAATGGCTGATTTATTTTCCCTCTCAACCCCACTCTCCTGCCTTCTCCCTGAAGCATTTGATTCCCTTGCTAATCAAGAACCTAACAACCTCTGCTTTAAATATACTCAAATACTTGGACTCCAAAGCCGTCTGTTGCAATGAATTCCTTAGATTCACTATTTTAACTCAACAAAATTCCTTTTCATCTCAGTTCTAAGTAGCAGAGGAGACATTCAGTTGTTCTATCATTTGATTTGTTGAAGAAAGCTCAGTCCACTAACTTTAACCACCCAAAATTATAAAGCATTTAAGGATAGGACTATTTCATTTGCTAATTTTTTTTCAATTTAAAAATATTATTTCTTAATAATAGGTACAGTACTTTGAAATGCGACAGAACTTCTCAGGGGCTTTGGAAGTGGTAAACCAGATAATAGTTCATTTTCCTGGCTTCTTGCCTGCTTTTGTAAAGAAGATGGAGTTACAGCTAGCCTTGCAGGATTGGGAACAGACAATAGAGACAGTACACAGGTAACCATGTTTGATTAACCTGAAAGTATCTCTGTTAAATGTGCGTAATGGGGGTTGTTACAGTAGATCAGTAAGTAATATTTGTGCTGTATATTATATACCATATATCCTAGATACAAATAACATTTCTGGATCAGAATCTATGGCGTGTGATAACAAAATTCAAAGTAAATTTTGTTATCAAAATAACATGAGTGTCACTATATACAACATTGAGATTTATTTTCTTGTGGGCATACTCAGCAAATCTATAGAATAGTAACCATAACAGGATCAATGAAAGATCAGCCACAGTGCAGAAGACAACAAACTGTGCAAATGTAAATAAGTAGCAGTAAATAACGAGAACATGAGATAAAGTGTCCTTAAAAGTGAGATAATTGGTTGTGGGAACATTTCAATGATGGAGCAAATAAGTGTAGTTATCCCCTTTTATATAAAAGCCTGATGATTGAGGGGTAGTTACTGTTCTTGAACTTTGTGGTGCAAGTCCTGATGTACTTGTACCTTCTACCTGATGGCAGCAGCAAAAAGAGAGCATGAGCTGGGTGGTGAGGATCTCTGATGATGGATGCTGCTTTCCCATGACAGCATCTCATGTGGATGTGCTCTGTGGTTGGGAGGGTTTTTCCTGTGACGTACTGAGCCATGACCATTAGTGCAGAAACAGGTAAATGTAAGGTTTCAGTCTTGTCCAAAAGGGATCAAATGCGATCCCTTTTAGACAGAACTGAAAATCAGATGAGTATGAAATAATTTTCTGCAAAGATGTCCATGAAATAGAGGCAGCTCATTAAATGGTAATTGGGGCTATGCACACATTCCAATATATTATCTGCATCTTATCAAATTAGACCTAGCCAGATACTGTATTTACCATTTCTATCACTGCAAAGTATACACTTTGTTTTATTTATGCCATATGCCTTTAAGAAATAGTTGAGTATTGTGTTCATACACTTAGCGTAATGCAATTACAATGCCAGCAACTTCAGTTCAATCCACTGCTGACTGTTTGTTTTATATTCATGTTAAATTCTGTCCAATTATCATGATTGCTTGGCATATTTTTCCTCTGATGTGGTTTGCCATTGCTTTCTTCTGGGCGGTGTCTTTACAAAATGGATGACCCCAGTAGGAATGACTTACAGTGGACTGGAAAGCTTGAGCATGCAGATATTAAGAAAGAGGATGTACAGGAGATTTAGGAAAGCCTCAAGTTGGATAAGTCACTGGGACCGGACAAGATGTACCCCAGGTTACTGTGGGAGGCGAGAGAGGAGATTGCTGAGCCTCTGGCAGTGATCTTTGCATCATCAATGTGCACAGGAGAGGTTCTAGAAGATTGGAGGGTTGCAGACATTGTTCCATTATTCAAGAAAGAGATCAGAGATAACCTAGGAAATTATAGGCCAGTGAGTTTTACTTCAGTGATTGGTAAGTTGATGAAGAAGATCCTGAGCAGGAGGACTAATGAACATTTGGAGAGGCATAATGATTAGGAATAGTCAGCATGGCTTTGTGAAAGGCAGGTCATGCCTTATGAGCCTGATTGAATTTCTTGAGGATGTGACTATACACATTGATGATGGTAGAGCAGTAGATGTAGTGTGTATGGATTTCAGCAAGGCATTTGACTAGGTACCCCATGCAAGGCTTATTGAGAAGTAAGGAGGCATGGGATCCAAGGGGAAATTACTTTGTGGATCCAGAACTGGCTTGCCCACAGAAAGCAGAGTGGTTGTAGATGGGTCATACTCTGCATGGAGGAAGGTGACCAGTGGAGTGCCTCAGGGATCTGTTCTGGGACCCCTACACTTTGTGATTTTTTTAATAAATGACCTGGATGAAGAAATGGAGGGATGGGTTAGTAAATTTACTAATGATGCAAAGGTTGGAGGTGCTGTGAATAATGTGGAGTGCTGTTAGAGGTTACAGCGGGACATTGATAGGATGCAAAACTGGGCTGAGAGGTGGCAGATGGAGTTCAACCCAGATAAGTGTGAGGTGGTTCATTTTGGTAGGTCAAATATGATGGCAGAATATAGTATTAATGGTAAGACTCTTGGCAGTGTGGAGGATCAGAGGGTTCTTGGGATCCGAGTCCATAGGACGCTCAAAGCAGCTGCGCAGGTTGACTTTGTGGCTAAGAAGGCATACGGTGCATTGGCCTTCATCAATCTTGGGATTGACTGGACACCTCACTATATAGGAAGGATGTGGAAACCATAGAAAGGGTGCAGAGGAGATTTACAAGGATGTTGCCTGGATTAGGAGCATGCCTTATGAGAATAGGTTGAGTGAACTCAGCCTTTTCTCCTTGGAATGACGGAGGATGAGAGGTGACCTGACAGAGGTGTATAAGATGATGAGAGGCATTGATTGTGTGGATAGTCACAGGTTTTTTTCCCAGGGCTGAAATGGCTAGCACGAGAGGGCACAGTTTTAAGGTGCTTGGAGATATCAGGGGTAAGTTTTTTACACTGTTACGTACCCCATAACTGGGTCACTTACCAGCAAAGATAGAGAGGTCCGTTGAAGTCTGATGGAACTATTTTTAACAGTATTTATTGATAAAAATACACAAAAATAATATCAATGCAAACATACAGATGATATACGTTGTCAATACTAAATCTAAAAGCGCGGGTATAATAAGAATCAAGAAGAAATAGCACTATCGTTGTCTAGGGGATAATGTATTGTCCGATGGAAATATAAAAGTCACTTTAGTTCATTCAAACTGCAGCTTTTTGGTTGGAGAGAAAGACGGGTTAAAACTTGCCCATTCCTTTTATGATGTCAATCCTTCGAGAGTCGTTGGGAGTTGATTTCCCCGTTGTTAGCTAAAAACCGTTCTTCCGTGGTAAAGGCACACTGATTCCAGGGCAAATGGAAACGGACGCACGTGGCCTTCCCACCGACTTTCGCTATTACGGGGTCGCTAGCGTTTCTTCTGCTGCGTCTGAGGGGCTGTTCCCACAGACCCTCTTTTATCCTGACTCACAGGGTCTCAGATGTCAATCAGGTTGAGATGATGCAATCCCTCCACCAACCCCCCCCCCCCCAGTTCATTGCCTGGGGCTTCGATACATCCTGCAGGATGCAATGCACGTCCGTCTCCAAGAGACAATAGCCAGTATCAATGGGTCTGCCTTTCAGAGGCCAGGACACATTCCAACTCTTTGTGGATTCTGCAGTCTTTCTCTCATTTCCTGGGTCTCCTGAACTGACTCAATAGTGATCTTGCGATTCTCACAAAGGAGGGGGCTACCCCGCACCCTTCGGCCCCTCAGAACTGTGGTACATTCATAACAACACAGAGAGTGGTGAGTGTGGAATGGGCTGCTGGCAACGGTGGTGGAGGCATATAGGATGGGGTCTTTTAAGAGACTCCTGGACAAGTATATGGAGCTCAGAAAAATAGAGGGCTATGGGTAACACTAGGTAATTTCAAAGGTAAGGACATGTTTGGCACAGTTTTGTGGCCAAAGGGCCTGTAATGTGCTGTAGGTTTTCTGTGTTTCTACTCTTCAGAGATTTTCTGCCTGGCATCAGTGGTCACATCACCAGAACTTGTGATATGCACCAGCTGCTCGTATGACTACTACCTCCTCCCGTGGTTTAACATGACCCTGATCAGAGGGCTAAGCAAGTACTACATCTTGCTTAAGAGTGGCCAGCTTAAGAGTTGCTTAAAACACCGGAGGGAAGGAACACCTTACACTTTCTATGGTAGAGATGTTATCTCCACCCCCACCACCTAAGAGGGATATATTAATGGATAGAAACCAGAACTGAAATACACTTAGATTGTGAGAGTGTGATTGTTGATATGCCTCTAACACTAGTGTTGGGATGCCAGTTCTGTTGATATTCTATGATTTTAATGAGATGATTAAGCATAATCTATGTAAATTTGTTAAAGATTACAAAGCTCAGTGACAGTTGGGCTCTAAGGAAAGGCAGAGATTCATTGGGAATATGGTTAGGCAAACTGAATTGAAAAGCATATTGAAATATGATGCATGAAATGTCAGTTATCTACTTTGAAAAATAGCAAAGCATTTTTTTTACTTGTGAGAAATAGATCGTTGATTCTTAGATAGAATCGTACATGAAGGAGTGGAAGTTAATATGGAGGTAAAGCAAGCAATTGAGAAGGTAAATCGTATGTTGACTTTTACTGTAAGAGAATTTGAATGTAAAGATGTTCTGCTGCGATTGTATGTGGCCCTGGCAGAACTCACTGCAATATTGTGTACAGGTGCACTAATCTGGCTTCTTATTTACAATGGAGATGAGGAGGACTTTCTTAAGCCAGAGAGTGGTGAATCTGTGGAATTCATCGCCATGGGCAGCTGTGGAGGCCAAGTCATTGGTATATTTAAGGAAGAGATTTATAGATTCTTGATTGGTTATGGCATGAAGGGAAATGGGGAACAGGCAGGAGATTGTATCTGAGAGGGAAATGGATGAGCCATGATTAAATGGCAGAGCAGTCTCAATGGCCTAATTCTGCTCCTATATCTTATGGTATTATGCTTTTATCCATGTATGTACTTGTGATAAGATGTATGCAGTAACTGTTCATCAGTTGTACTCCTGGGGTGGTGAAGATAAATAGGGAAAGGTTAGTGACGTTCTCCTGTGAAAGAGATACTATTTTCTATGTAGAAGAGTGAGAGTGTTCTCGCTGAAACATGAGCATTTCTTTTAGGGTCTGACAAAATGGATACAGAGATAATGACTGAAGTATCTGTAACTAAACATAGTGAGCTATTAAAGATGCAGAAAGAAAGACATTTATTCATCAAGAGGATAGTGATATTTTCTACCTAAGAGAGCTGTGGTTGCTAAGTCACTAAATATATTCAAGGTCATGAGTGATTTTGAATGTTCAAGAAATGAAGAAATACAGATTTATTATAGGTGGTGCTAAGGTAAAGATTATATTTATTTATCACGTTTATTACCATTTATTCATACATCAAAAAACATAAGATGAAATGTGTAGTCTGTGTCAGTGACCATTACAGTCCGAGAACGTGCTGGTGGCAGACTACAGGTGCTTCTGGCACCAACTTGGCATGCCCGCAACTTACTAACCCTAACCCTTTTCTTTGGAGTACCAGGAGGAAATCCACACAATCACAGGGAGAACAAACAAACTCTTTTCAGACAGCAACAGAATTAAAGTTGTGTTGTGAAGCATTATGTTAGCCGCTACACTACCGTGATGCTTTATCCGAGATGCACAAGGTGCTGAACACCTTACCCCGGTTATTTTTTTTGTGTGTCCCTCACCAAGCTATTCCAGTGTATCTATGTTACTGGCTCCTGTGTTTAAAAAGCAGGAAAGAGCATACCTGGATATTTAAGTGTCTTCTATTCTTATAAATATAGAAGTGAAGGAAAATCTCATTACAGTTTCAGCGTTAGAACTGTTGAGCTTCATATCCTTTTCACAGCTTTGAATTAGATAGAAAAGAAAAATTAGAGTATGTATCTTGATTTTAATGCACCGTTGTTGTGACAGTTTGGTGGCAGGATAGAGGTATGTCTCTTCCAAAGGAGGTATAAGGTGCTTCTTCCCTCCACTAGTCTGCAAGTCACCTTGGGCAAGGCGTAGCACCTACTTAGCACCTCCGACATCTGATCAGGGTCATGTGAAGCCATGGGAGCTGCTGATGGATGAGCAGCTGGTGCACATCACAAGTCCTGGTTATGAAACCACTGACACCAGACAGACAATCTCTGAAGGTTATTGCTAACGGCTGGGGTCACCCGTCTTGTAAAAGAAACTGCCTAGAAGAAAGCAATGGCAAATCACTTCTGTAGAAAAATTTGCTATAAACAATCATGGTCATGGATAGACCATGATCACCCACGTCATATAACATGGCACATAGAGAATAAATGGTGTGAGAACAGTAATTGGATGTCCTAATCAAAGTGAAACCAACAGGACTCTATATTTAAGAATTCTCTAGTGGTTGAAATTTTAGCTGAAACAAATGAAGAGATTCATGATTATTTGAACCCAGATACAGCAAATTCTTACTCCATTTAAAAAAAAATTGGTTGATTTGTCAATGTTATGTTCAATGTTATAATAAAAGAAAGAATTGTTTTCTGGTGATTCCACTGTACACATGACCTTTGTAATCCATAATCATTGAGAACAAAAATGTAAACAAAATCAATTGAATTGCCAAATATATGTAGGAATCATAATTCCTTTTCCATCGTCATCAAAAATAAATGTAGAAGTGTAGTAAATATAATTATGCATGCATTTAGGTTATTTCAATACTTCTGTCCTTAAATAAATTGTAATTCTGTTTCGCATGAAATATTTCAGTATTTTCAGGGTGAAATTAAGACTTTAATTTGTTAAATTGTCATTTAAAATGTATTCCAAAATCTATTGCAGACTGTTGCAAAAGGAAAGTCATAATTTTGAAGCACTAATGATGCTGGCTCTACATTTATTATGCAGAGAGGGAAATATTAAAGAGGTAAGAAAGAATTATAATAATTAATCAGCACTGATTAGTTTCATCCACGAGTACTGGTACAAAGTACTATGCTTTTATAGATACATTCATGTTTGTCAATTATGGCAAAATTCAAAGTTGGTTATTTCAGTTCTCTGCTTGCTTCAACAAAGTTTTTGTATTAAACTTTTCAACCCAGTTTTTGCTATATAAATTGGGTGCTCATTGGAAACATTTTTCTTTTATAGGATAAGGAGGTTGGTTTTAAATTTTGTGAACAGGAAGTATTATTCTAATTCTAGCCAATCATGCATCTTCTTGCCAAAAGACTGTATCAATTTCAAAGTATCCAGATCATTATCTATTAAGGCCCTTGGAGTCAGAGTTTAACTGTGCAATATTTCTGTTTTTTGCACTTGGGGAGAAAGTGAAGTGAAAGGGTGATCAAGCACATGTTTTTTCTCAGTTGTGCAATTTAGAATTCTTTGAATGAAAATGCATATTTATATTTGACTGGTAATTTGTCATTTCTGTTAAGATGGTAGCATGTTCAGATGCAGCAGCCACTTGGGGTCCAATCAAAGATGTATTTGTTTCTCCTGTTTTACAATTGCAAGACACTGCTGGATACTAATAACATCAAGTTCTGCAGGACCATCCTATCAGCAAGTTGCTTGATAGCGATGGAGTTGGACTTATTGTGTACTGTCGTGTTTTCACCTGGACTTATTGTGTACCATTTGTACTGAGAAGGTGTGTGATGTTTAGATTTTTTTTGTGATCACAAGACACTGTTGGACATGACATTGGTAACATAGAATACAGCAAGCCTAGTTCATTGGTTCATTAGTGAGACTGACAGCGAGGAAGTTGTGTTGTCTCAATTGTGGCAAGGACTAAGCCCTCACTACCAGGTCACCCTGTTGCAGGTCTCCAGAGGTGGCATGGCAGAGAGCAGAGGCCTCTATGGGATGCGCTGGAATCTGTACTGGGTGGAGGGGGGAGCCTAGGTCTCCAAGGTGCCCTTCGGTGTTTGCTCTGTGCTGCCCTCTGCTGTCCACCTATTGGAAGAACAAGCTGGAACAGGACATTTTACAGTAATGCCTCTTAGGGACTTATTCTGTGTTTTCTTTGTGACAGTATGTTTTTCTGAAATTGCAACTATGTGTGCAGTTGTTAATATGTTTTGCACCTTTGGCCTGGAGAAATACTTAGTCTGACTGTATTCACGGACTGGAGTGAGCTTTGCTGTAACCCAAGTACTCACCCACAACTGTGAGAGATGGAGGCAACTGATGCAGTGCTCATCTGTACAGCAGCCCTATGACCCATGTGGGTTTGCTGGATCCGTGACCATATTCATGTATGGTTGAATGATAATGAAACTTGAACTTGTCTTTTTCAGGCTGGCAATAGACTTGGTGATCTGATCAGTGTGCTGGATCGTCTTGAACCCCATAATCCTGAGATTTTCTTTAAAGTGGCATTGATTTTCAGCCGGATGGTAAGTATATTGATATTTTTATTTTGACTTGAGTGAGTGTATGACCAATTTTTAAAAAAATCCAGTATTAATTTAATCCAGATCTTTACAACATCATCCATTGTTGATCAAAGTGGAAGAAATCAGCTATTTCTAAGCCCTGGATTGGAAAGTTGGCTATTGGGCACAATTCTCTCTCTTGAGTCCTAATTTAGAGAATACAGACAGGATACAATTGAAAACATAGAATTCTACAACACAGTAAAGGGCCATCAATCCATGATGTTGTGCCAACCTTACAACTTACTCTAAGATCAGTCTAACACTTCTCTCTCCTGCATAGCCCTTCATTTTTCTTTCATCAAAGTGTCTGTCTTCAGTGTCATATCTGCCTCACTCGTCACTCCTGACAGTATGTTCCATTCACCCAGTGCTATCTGTTTAAAAAAAACTACCTCTGACAAACCCCTGTATACTCCCCTACAATCACCTTAAAATTATGGCATATTAGCCATTTCTGCCCTGAGGAAAAAGGCACAACAAAAAGATGCAACATTACCTTGTGGCTCTTAAACTCAGTTCTCCCGACTAATAAGGGCTAACACACCATGCAACTTCTTAACCAACATATCAACCTGCATGGCAACTTTGAGGGATCTGTGGATGAGGACCCCAAGATCCCTCTGTTCCTCCATACTTTTAACAGTACTGCCTTTAACCCTCTGCCTTCAAGTTTGGCTTGCTAGTGTATCGCTTCACACTTTTCAGGATGGAACTCTAGCTGCCACTGGTCAACCATATCAATGTCCCATAGTAACCTACGACAGCATTCTACACCAACCACAACACCACTAACCTTCATGTCATTTGCAAACTTACAAACCCACCTTTCAACTTCCTCATCTGTCATTTATAAAATTCACGAAGAGCAGAGTTCCTAGAACAGATCCTTGCAGAACACCGATGTCCAGGCAAAGTACACTCTATCCACTACCACCCTCTGCCTTCTGAGGGGAAAACCAATTCTGAATTCATGCAGTCAAGATGCCTTTGATTCCAACACTCCTGACTTTCTAACTGAGCCTACCAAGGGGATCTTTATTGACTAGCTTACTAAAATCTATGTACATTACATCCACTGCTCTACCTTTAACATAGGAGATTCTGCAGATGCTAGAAATCCAAAGTAACGCACACAATATGCAGGAGGAATTCAGCAGATCAGGCACCATGTATTTCAGGCCAGGACCGTTCAGGACATCAGTCCTGATGAAAGGTCTCAGCCCAAAACATCAACTTCCCTAGATTCTACCTTCGTCGCTTTGTTTTGTGAATTCCTTGAACAGTTCTATCAGGCTCAGGAAGTACGACTTGCCCCTCAGAAAACCATGCTGACTGTCCCTAACAGATTATGCTTCTTCAAATGCTTCTAAATCCTGTTTCCAAGAAATCTCTCCAATAGTTTCCCCACCACTAATGTAATACTCACAGGTCCATAATTCCCAGCATTATCCCAAAGGAATAACATTAGCCATCCTCCAATCTTCTGGTATTACTCCTGTGGCAGAGAAAACACAAAGATCATTGCCAAAGGTGCAGCAATCTCTTCTCTTGCTTTCCATAGTAACCCAGGGTAAATCTCGTTTGGCCCTGGTGACTTATCTACTCTGTTTTTCAAAAGTTATAGCATGTCTTTCTTAACATCAGTACTTTCATCAAAGTCCCTCTTACTGCTGAATATTGAAGCAAAGTATTAATTGAGGACCTCTCTTACTTTTTCTGACTCCAGGCACATGTTTCCCCTTTTATCCCTGATTGGTCCTACTTTCACTCTAGTCATCCTCCTTTTCTTCTTGTATATGTAGAATGCCTTGGGATTTTCCTTAATCCTACTTGTCCTTAATCCTTTGCATGTCCCCTTCTAGCTCTTCATAAGGTCCTTCCTGGCTATCTTATAGCTTTCAACAGTCCTGTCTGATTCTTGCTTCCTAAACCTTAAGTATGCTTCCTTCTTCCACTTGACTAGTTGTCCACATCTCTTGTCAAACATGATTCCTTCAACCTAATTGCCCTAATAGGACAAACCTATCTAGAACCTCATGCAAGTGCTCCCAAAACAACCTCCACATTTCTGTTGTGCATTTCCCCTAGTACATCTATTCCCAATTTATGCTCCCAGATTTATTAATAATGCCATCATAATTTGTCTTCCCCCAATTAAATACTTTCCCACACTGCCTGCTTCCATCCCTGTCGAAGGCGATGATAAAGATCAGGGAGTTGTGCTCACTGTCTCTGAAGTGTTCACCCACCAAGAGATCTGTAATCTGACTAGGTTCATTGCCTGGTACTAGATCTAGTATGACCTCTCTTCTAGTCTGCCTGTTTTCATGTTAGGAATCTTTTAAGGGCACGCCTAACAAATTCTGCCCCATCTAAAATTTTCACTAAGGAGGTGTCAATCAATTTTTGGAACAGTTAAAAGTGCCCTTGACAACAACCCTGGTAATTTTGTACCTTTCCAAAATCTGCCTCCTGATCTGCTCCTCAGTGTCTGCTGTAATTGGGAGCTGTATAGAATACGAGTGTTTTCATTCCTGTTTCTGACTTCCACCCACACTGACTCAACAGACAATTCCTCCAGAATACCCTCCCTTTCTGCAGCTGTGGTAATCCCTGATTACCAATGCCAGTGCCGTTCCCCCACCTCTTTTACCTCCCTCCCTGGCCTATCTGAAACATCTAAATCCCAGAACATCCAGCAGCCATTCCTTCCTTCGTGACAGTGAATTCTCTGACAACTGGTGTTGTAATTCTGTATACTGATCTATGCTTTAAATTAATTCATCAACCTTGTTCCTATATTATGTATGGCAGTGTACTGCTGCTGCTAAGTTAACAAATTTCACAACACATGCCGGTGATAATAAACCTGATTCTGAATCTCCTGATACTTCTCGCATTAAAATAGACATATTTCAATCTACCTGGCTTAACTTTCCTTACATTTATTCTACATTTTGTATCTAGTTTTACTGGTTCCCATTCCCAACCAAACTAGTTTAAACTCTTCCCCAGCAGCTCCAGGAAACCTGCATGCAATGTTATTGGACATCTCATTATCCCTTTTGTACACATCATACTTTCCCCAGTAGAGACACCAGTGTTTCACAGATCTGAAACCCTGCAAATTAAATTGAGGCAAATTAAATTTACAGGGATGGATTTGGATAATGGCAAGGTTTGAAAATGAGAGAATTTGAACAAAGTAAATTTATTTGGCTGAACTTTCAAGCATTAATGCAAGGACTTGAATAAGTCTAAATTTAATGTTCACAAGACAGAAATCTTGATCTTGGAGGTAAAGATCTGAGAGAACTGCCAAAAATGATTAAGTGAATGAAAGGAGGATAAATGGAGAGTACAGCAGAGATGGAGATAAATTAGAGTGTTGTAACTGTTGGAATTCTTGGGAAATTAACGGGCAGAATAGATACAGGAGAATCAGTGGATGTTGTTTACTTGCATTTTCAGAGACCTTTGACAAAGTGCCACAAGGTAAGAGCCAGTGGTGTTGCAGGAAGGGCACTGGCTTGGATAAAAGATTGGTTGATTGGTAGAAGACAGTGAATAACGTGGGCCTACTCCAGTTAGCTGCTGGTGACGTGGTGTTCCACAGGGTTGATATTGAGACCTCTCCTGTTCAAGTTCAAGTTTATTGTCATCTGACAGTACATATATACAACCAAACAGACAGAATATAATACTAATGATCAGACTCTTGGCATTGTGGAGGTTCAGCGAGATCTTGGGGGTCTATGTCCATAGGACATTCAAAGCTGCTGCGCAGGTTGGCAGTGTTGTTAAGAAGGCGTATGGTGTGTTAACCTTCATCAAGCGTGGGATTGAGTTCAGGAGCCGTGAGGTAATGTTACAGCTATACAAAACCTCAGTTAGGCCCCACTTGGAGTACTGTGTTCAGTTCTGGTCACTCTCTCAGGAAGAATGAAGATACTATAGAGAAAGTACAGAAGAGATTTACAAGGATGTTACCTGGATTGGGGAGCATGCCTTATGAGAATAGGTTGAGTGAACTCGGCCTTTTCTCCTTGGAGCAACAGAGGATGAGAGGTGACCTGATAGATGTGTATAAAATGATGAGGGGCATTGATCGTGTGGATAGCCAGAGGCTTTTTCCCAGAACTGAAATGTCTAACATGAGGGGGCATAGTTTTAAGGTGCTTGGAAGTAGCTACAAGGGGGATGTCAGAGGTAAGTTTTTCACAGAGAGAGTGGTGGGTGTGTGGAACGCACTGCCAGTAAAAGTGGTAGAAGTAGATACAATGTCTTTTAAGAGACTCTTAGATAGGTACATGCAGCTTAGGAAAATAGAGGGCTATGTGGTAAGGAAATTCTAGGCAGTTTCTAGCACAGATCACATAGTTGGCTCAATATTGTGGGCTGAAGGGCTGGTAATGTGCTGTAGATTTCTATGTTCAAATGAAACATTGTGGCTGTAGGCCATGGTGTGCCCACACAGCAGATATCACACAATATAAACCAAAATAGTATAAATAAGTTAATGACATATAATTCAAATTGTATTTCATATCAGTGATTTGGATAATGGAACTGATGCCTTTGTGGTCAAGTTTGCAGATGATACAAAGATAAGTGGGGAGGTAGGCAGTGTTGAGGAATCAGAATCAGAGTCAGGTTTAATATCACAGACGTGTTGTGAAATTTCTTGTTATGTAGCAGCAGTGCATTGCAATACATAAAAACTAAATTACAGTAAGAATATTAAAAAAGTTAAGTAAAATAAGTAGTGGAAAAAAAGGAAATAAAAAGTAGTGTTCATGGATTCAATGTCCATTCAGAAATCTGATGGCAGAGGAGAAGAAGCCATTCCTGAATAGTTGAATGTGTGCCTTCAGGCTCCTATGCCCCCTCCCTAATGTTAGCAATGAAAAGAGGGCATGCCCTATGTGATGAGGATCTTTAATGATGGACATAGCCTTTTTGAGCCATCACTCCTGGAAGAAGTCCTCGATATTATATAGACTGGTGTCTGTGATGGAGCTGACTGAGTTTACAACTTTCTGTCGCTGATTTCGATCCAGTGCAGTGTCCCCACCCCTCCCTGCCATACCAGACAGCGATGTAGCAGTTAGAATGCTCTCCACGGTACATCAGTAGAAATATGTGAGTGACTTTGGTGACATACCAAATCTCCTTAAACTCATAATGAAATATAGCCACTGTCATGCCTTCTTTGTAACTACATCAATATGTTGGGCTGAGGATAGATCTTCGGAGATGTTGATACCCAGGAACTTGAAATTGCTCACTTCTGATCCGTCACTGAGGACTGGAGTGTGTTCCCATGTCTTATCCATTCTGAAGTCCACCATCAATTCTTTGGTCTTACGTTTAGTGCAAGGCTGCTGCTGCGACACCACTCATCTAGCTGATCTACCTCACTCCTGTATACTTCTGCATCACCATCTGAAATTCTGCCAACAATAGTTGTGATGTCAGCCAATTTATAGATGGCATGTGAGCTGCGTCAAGCCATGCAGTCATGGGTGTACAGCAGAGGTTCCCAGCCTGGCGTCCACGGACCCTTCAGTTAATGGTAGGGGTCCATGGCATAAAGGTTGGGAACCCCTGGTGTAGAGAGAGTAGAGTAACGGGCTAAGCAACAGTTGCATTGCTTTTCCTGTGCCTGTCTCTTGTGTTAGAACCGCTGTGACATAACCCTCCTGTTGGTTGGATACATACAAATGAAAAACCTTCTCGTAGTCAGGCAAAGCTAATGCTGGTGCTGACTGCAATTCCTGCTTAACAGTATTGTTTCATTTCATTGTAAGCCATTCTTCAAAATTGTATGTCCTGCTTCTTTCATTATCTTTCTCAAAGGTGCCACAATCACAGCATATTCTCCTATCCAATCTGAGCTGTACCCTGCCGTTCCCAAAAACGTCATAATCTGCCCTACAGTCTGGGGTTTTGGGGCCTTAGTTATTGCCTCAGTCTGATCTGGTGCTATCGCCTTCACTCCCTTGGATATTACCCTGCCTAAGTATTCCACTTGCTGCGTGCAAAATTGCAGTTTCTTTTTGGATACTTTATGTCCTCCGTGCGCCAGCTTCTCTAACAGAGTTATAGTGTCCTGATCACACTGTTCCTTACTGTGGGAGCAAATCAACAGGTCATCCACATACTGTAACAATGTACTTTCCAATGGTATGCCCTCTAGGTCTGCCTTCAACACCTGATTAAAAATATGTGGTGAATGTTTAAACCCTTGCGGCATTCTGGTATAGGTATACTGAGCACCTCTGTAAGTAAATGCAAACAGATACTGACACTGGTCAGCCAGAGGAATGCTGAAGAAAGCCGAACACAAATCAATCACTGAAAAGTAACTTGCTCCTGGTGGAACATTAGTCAAAAACATGTGTGGGTTGGGGACTACCGCTGGCCAGTCCTCTACCACATCATTTACCGCTCGCAAATCATGCACCAATCTCCACTTAGATTTATCTGCTTTTAAGACCGGCAGCAACGGGGTATTGCATGGACTGTTTGTTCTTTTAAGCACTTCTATTTCAAGCAACCCCTGCACTGTCGATGCTATTCCCTCTTCTTCTTCTGGTCTTAGAGGGTATTGTGGTCTCCTGGGTGGAATTGCTCCTTTTTTCAGCCTTATTTCCACCAGACTAGCTGTTTTTATTTTCCCTACGTCCGTGTCATGCTGTGACCACAGAATAGATGGCAACTCATCTAACCTTCTATCTTTCTGTTGGTCTCTTTCTTTTCCCAGCAATGGCATGTGTGGTTGGGGAGTTATTTCGACCTCTCTCACTGTCCCTACCATATCTACACTTACCATTATTTTAATGCAATTGTTGTCTTCTGATATCCACACCTCTGGCATGATTTTCCTCCACACTGTTACAGTTTCAGCACTCTTAACTAAGGGTCCTAAGTCTTTAGACTGATATCCCTTGTTTACCAACAACGTTACGTGGGGCGCAGCCTCCGGTATCCTGTACCATTTTTCTAAAAAGGTGTTCCACTTAACTTGTAAAGCTGCCCCTTGCTTTCCAATTATCACAGCCTCCCCTTCCAGGTGCTGTTGGGTACATGCCTCCAGGTGCCATCTCTCCTCTAATTCCCTGTTCTGAGTCTTGTCAAAAATCACTGTACAATGTAGCTCAGATTTGGGCATTACAGCCCTGGGTAATATAGCCTGCACGCCCTTTTTCCATTTTTCCCAGGTTCCCTGAATCTGATCTGCGATGTCTCCTATCCAAAAGACATTAGCCTTCTTATCTTCTCGCACTATCAATTGAGCCCCTGCTCTTTCCACACTCAGCCCATTTCTGGGTGCATTCTAATTTTAATTCCAGTTTCAATAAGGCATCTCTGCCTAACAAACTAATCAGAGTTCCTTTAAATACTAGCACTGGCAAAATAATTCCTTTATTTCCCATTCTCAACTGCACTGGAGCCGTGTACTGTGTCAACTGTGTTTTCCCCGAGAATCCTACCGTCTTAATAAACTTTCCTGACATGGGAAGGTGAAGGGCATACTGTCTCTGTACACAAGTGTACGTGGCTCCAGTATCTATCATCATTGGTGTCAGTTGCCCTTCTAACATAACCTGAACAATGGGTTCCTCGTCTGCCTCCCTTGTTATCATTGGGTAATGTCCCTTCCCACTCGAGTTCTCGGGGCACCCCTAATACCTCGCATAGGGGTTCCCAGGTAATATATTGGAGTATAAAAGTTGCATTGTTTGCTGTGTAACCAAAACTATGTAGTCAGCTTTGAGCTTGCTATTTGCAATGCATGTATCCAATTTAGTAGGAGAATGATCTTAAGAATGTAGAAGATAATGGGGTGTTAATGAGAGGCTAGCTAAGGATGTAGATTATAATGGTGTGTTAATGAGAGCTAGCTAAGAGATGTAGATTAGAACATGATTAAGTCAATGGGTAGAAACAATAGTGGCAGATGTACTTGTGATACGCAACTGTAGAGGGATTGGATATGCTAATGCAACTAAACCAGGAGATTGCTATAAAAAATGCTATGTCCAAGGATCGGTGGGCAATCAGCGACTAGCTCAATGACTCTCACAGCTTTGATTTGCAAATTAAAGTTTAATACTTGAAGAATCTTCTGCATCTCCTGGTCGTTTGTGGGGCACGAGAAACCACGACAGTAGTAAGGAAGGAAAATGGAATACAGTTGTCCCCCACTTTACGAATGTTCACTTTCTACCACTTCACTTTTACAAATTACCTACATTGTAACCTGTTTTCGCATTACAAAGAGGGTTTTTACTTTTACGAAAAATTTTCCCATATAAATTAATGGTTCTTTGCTTTACGCCATTTCAGTTTAAGAAAGTTTTCATAATAATGCTTTATCTTTGTAAAGGGGGGGGAACACCTATATTAGCATTCATTTGAGTGGACTAGAATTATAAGAGCAAGGATATGATGCTGAGGCTTTATAGGGCATTGGTCATACTGTACTTGGAGTATTGTAAGCAGATTTTTTTTGCCCCTTATCTCAGAAAAGAAATGCTAGCATTAGAGAAGATCCAGAGAAAGATTCACAAGAATGATTCTGGAAATGAAAGTGTTAATTTATGAGGAACATTTGATGGTTCTGGGCCTATACTTGCTGGAGTTTAGAAGAATATGGGTGGGGAATCTCATTGAAGTGTATGAAATATTGAAAGGCCTATGTTGTTTTTTTAAAATATTTAAACTCAGAGTGATATGTGGAATTCACAGCCTAAAGGGTTGGCTTTAAAGGGGAATTAAATTAGCATTTGAAAGGAAATCATTTGCAGGGCTTTCATGTAAAAGTGGGGGGCGGGGGGAGTGACTAAAGGGATGACTGTACCGGGGGTCGGCAACCTGCGGCTCCCGAGCCATTTGTGGCTCTTTCACCTCTGTGCTGCAGCTCCCTGTGGCTTTGGGAAATAATTGGTCAGTATTTAATTAAAATGTATTTTATGTTAGTTTGTTAGCTTTTGAAATGTAATTCTAAATTTGAAGATTATGGTGATCTTGTACAATCTAAGTGTGGCTGGCACATCCGAAACGGCTCACAATTAGCCAGCATTCCGGCTAAGGGAGATAGCCTACGGGGGTTTGTGAGTACGCGTCTTTTGCAGCATCTGCGTCCATGGGGGCTGGGTTGAGGGAGGCTTAAAAGCAAGGCTGTTTAGTTCGAATAAAGCTATCTTTGACTGCAGTTTACTGACACCGCTACAACGTGTTTTTATCGCTGGCTGTCCAGACGGAAGGTGCTGAAACGCTTTGTCGCGTGTCTGGAAGAAGTGAAAACTTTCCTGGGCAGCAAAGGGCTCACCTTTCCTGAGCTGGAACAGCCAGAGTGGCTGGAAAAGCTACACTTCATGGTAGACATGACAGCGCACCTGAACACGCTGAACACAGCTCTTCAGGGGAAAGGACGCACAGCCCTGCACATGTTGGAGGATGTTTTGGCATTCGAGCGCAAGTTGACGTTGCTTGCCAGAGATTTACAGAAAGGCACTTTGTCTCACTTCCCCAATTTGAGAGAGTTCAAACAAGGTCACGACATGATAATTTCGGAGTATTTACATTCTGCAATCATCGCAATGCAAACATCGTTTGGGAAACGCTTCTGTGAGTTCAGAGAGGAAAAAAACACATTATCCTTCCTGGTCACTCCCTTAAGCATCGATCCTTCCCTACTGAATACGACTGCATTGGCAGGTGTGAGTCAACCTGATCTTGAGATGGAACTGGCCGACATAGCCGACAAAGACATATGGGTGTCCAAGTTTAGACGCTTGACAGCAGACCTTGAAGATGTTGCCCGTCAGAAGGCCGTTCTTGCTCAGAAACACAAATGGAGTGATATTGAAAACCTTCCAAAACCGGACAAACTTGTGTTCGAAACATGGAATGCTATGCCCGACATTTATGTAAACATTAAAAAGTATGCGCTTTGAGTCCTGTCGATCTTTGGATCCACATATGTAAGTGAGCAGGTGTTCTCCAACATGAACTTTATTAAAAACAAACATCGCGCACGCCTCACAGATGACAGCTTGCGATCCTGTGTAAAGATGAAGGTGACGTCATACAGCCCTGATGTGCAGACGCTGTGCGCTGAGGTCCAGGAGCAGAAATCCCATTAACCAAGTATGATAAATATTTTAATTGCCTAATATTTTATGTATATTCATATTTTTTCATTGTTCAGTGAAATAGTCCTTTTATTTTTCAGGCTGACAGCTGGCTGATGTTATTTTTGGTTTGCTGCTGGCGGAAAATTTAAGTTCGGCGTTTTTCATAAATACAAGAAGGACTCAAATAGACATTGAGTATTTTACTTAAAAGTAACTTTCAACCCAACGTCTTTTTTTCAGAGTTCAAAATGTTTTTGTTGCATGCAGAAATGTAATTTCGTTTTCTCTGCAGGAGTTCATCAATTTCATAAATGCAACACATTATAGTTTGTTTATACATAGCATAAAGGCAAAAAAAAACGTTGTATGCAGTGTTATTTCATTTTAAATGTCAAACGGGTTTTGCGGCTCCCAGTGTTTTCTTTTCTGTGGGAAACGGGTCCAAGTGGCTCTTTCAGTGGTAAAGGTTGCTGACCCCTGGCCTAGACAGAGTGACTGTTGAGAGGATGTTTCGCATAGTGGGTGAGTCTTGGTCCAGAGGGCAGGGTCTCAGAATATAGGGATTCCCATTTAGAACAGAGAAGAGAAGGAATTCCTTTAACCAGAGGGTGGTGAATCTGTATATTTAAAGCAGAGGTTAATAGTTTCTTTATTAGTCGTGGCATCAATGGTTATGGAGAGAAGGCAGGAAGATGAGGTTGTGAGTGATCAATCAGTTGTGATGGAATGGGCTGAATGCTCTAATTCTGCTCCTATGTTTTATGTTCTTCTGATGTACTCATGTAATAGAAGGACTTGAAAGTGAGCAGGAGCAATATAGGGTGTTTAAAAAGTTTGCAAGGTTGGATGTAATTAGATAGTACACAATGTTTAGGTAACTTCTATGGATGAGTTTGAATTTATTATTTGGAATAGAAGGCCAGGATAAGGATTGCAAATATTTGCATGTAGTTTTCAGGAAGAAGAGTTGTTCTTCAATTGGGATTGGACAATCTTAGTGATAGATAAATCAGAGGATGGAAGCTTATTATGTGGTAAACATGAACCAATTTTGAAAGTTCCCAGTTTAAAATGGATGAATGATTAGGACAAAGAAATTATTTCTTTGGTGTGTGTGCTCAAATCCATGCTTTGAATGTTTCTCAGATTAATTTATAAGAAATCATCAGTGAAGGTAGAATGGAGGTGCTTGTTTGTATCTCAAATAGAATATTTCAGTGGTCTATATCTGAATCAACATGTGTGTGACATTAATTCGCTATCTATCTCAATCAGTTGTCTTAGCTGTATAATTCATGCACAGTGAAACCATTGCCGTCAAAATTCCTCTGAGCAATGGGCATGTTAGTAATGTTTGAATAGCATTAATTGGTGACCTTCAGTGCTAAAGTAGCCTGCAAAAGTCAACATAGAAGTAATTCCACATACATTTCTGCAGCTTTGCCTGTTATCTTGGCAGATGTAAGTATTATTTTTG
Organism: Hypanus sabinus; assembly: GCF_030144855.1. Classification (NCBI taxonomy): domain Eukaryota; kingdom Metazoa; phylum Chordata; class Chondrichthyes; order Myliobatiformes; family Dasyatidae; genus Hypanus; species Hypanus sabinus. The sequence goes on along the minus strand of NC_082709.1, from coordinate 12,091,493 downwards.
ATATGTAGTCCTTGATCTTCCCCTTCCAAGATTAAGGTATTTGGAGTTTCTACTTTTTGTAATATTTCATGTGAACGTCAGTACAAGTTGGAATCCGTTGTTCAGATTCTTTTTGTTTCACAGCCTTTCATTGCTAAGTTTCTATTTGAATCAAGTTTAATATCACTGGCAAATGTCATGAAATCTGTTGTCTTTGCAGCAGCAGTACAATGCAATACTTAACAGAGAAAAAACATGAATTACAGTAGATACATATAAGTAGTTACATTAAACAAGTAGTGCAAAAATAGATATTTTAAAAAAAGGGAGTGAGGTAGTGTTCATGGGTTCATTGCCCATTCAGAATTTGGATGGCAGACGGGAAGAAGCTGTTTCTGAATCATTGAGTGTGTGTCTTCATGTTTCTGTACTTACTTTGTGATTGGTAGCAATGGAAACAAGACATGATCTGGGTGATGGGAGAAAGTTAAGATCATGTTAGGGGGTGCTTGATGGGTTTCATTTTGACAACATGGTTGCCAAAATAAAAAACATCCAGCATAGAACTTTAGCGACACAAGTATAAATTGCGTGAATTACCTAATTTTTACTATTGATCCCCAATGTACATTAATGCAGTGTGGGCGAAATCAAGTTATCCTTCAACAAACATATACCTTGATTGAAAGAGCATTCAGCATGTCTTCGCATAATGCAGAGATTGCAAATGAACTTGGATATCAGATGATATTACAAGGAAAAATAAAAGAAGCAAGAAGATGGTATAAAACTGCAATATCACTGGATGAAACAAGTATTCCTGCAGTAACTGGTAAATTTTATTTGCTTTTTTTTTGAAAAAGTATCCTCCCTATTGCCTGTAAGAGGTTGTGATTATGGAAAATGAAGATGTATTATTGGCTCCAAGGTAGTGAAAGCTATCTATCTTATTCCTCCAAAGGATTCTGAGAGGAGATTCCAAAACCTGTGCCTTGCTAATATTAGGATATATATTTTGCAATCCTGTCCCTATTTTGGAACTGATGTGATTTTTCTAACTATCTTGCTTACAATTTCATTGAAAATTTTTAACAAACTGCCCAAGATTCTTTTGCCACCTACCAGGACTTATGGCTGATTGATACTTGTGAGTTGCATCTATGCCGTAGGTACTGCATGCCCTATGCCTTAGGGTGAAGCTCACCTCCACAAAAAAGTGACTCGTGTGACGCAGACTACAACAACTGTGATTGGTCCACTTGGTAGTATCTCATTTCCTCCTAAGCATTTCCGGTTGCTTCTTCTCCGCCACATCTGAACACCGATGCAAAATACATGAACCAAATTGTCAAATCTACCTGCTGACATGCAAAAATGTTTGAAATGCATTTCCTCGTCCATGTCTCTCACGAAGAGACTCAACACAGTGGCATAGAAAGCCCACCGTCAACTAGTGTTTTGGCACACACCAGCGCATGTTCGCTACAGTGTAGAATGACACAGAAGTAAAAATCAGGGCTATGGCGTAGCCAGTACACATAACTAAATCAGCCTTAACTGACCAACTCCACTGCTAACAGCTGCAACGTGTTGATGAATTGTTGCTCACTTAAAGTCCTTTCTTTCAATTCAGTGGCTCTTTGCAAATGCCAAATTCAGCACCGATTCCCTAAAATGGCTTATTTAGTGACACAAAGAGGAAAAGAGAAGATTGAATAATTTATCACCAATCAGATTTACAAGTCCTTAACTGTAACTGGCTGGCAAGTCTAGATTCTCATCATCTACTGTCCATGCAGTAATGGTGGATGACATCTCTTCCCACCTTCCCCTATTCCCACCTCTCAGACACTCCAAACCTACCAAGCCCTTTTTCATCTATCGCTAATTTTCAGCCTTTCTTTGCTCATCACTGTGATGATTTATTTGATTGTTATTAAACGTTTGTTTTAATTATTCCACTTCTCTAATCTCTTTAAACATCTTACCAATTTTGTGCTGTTTAATGTACTAACAGGCTCTGCATCTTGTTTGCTGTGTTCATGAATGATTTTATGCACTGAAATTATGCACAAGTTTTAATTTAAGATTGTTTCATGTCTATACACAAGTGTAAAGGAAAACAAAATAATTGTTACTTCAGATTTGATGCAACACAAAAAGAAACACAATAATTAAAAAAACAAATACGTTAAGATAGCTCACATACATTGATTATATATACATATGTACGGAAGCGTCTGTACATAAGGTCACTGACAGGAAATTATAAATTAGTGGTGGTGGGGGTGTGGAGGGGTGAGTTAGTGGGTGGAGGTGTTCATCAGCCTGCCTTATTGAGGAAATAACTGTCCGGTGGTCTTGGTGTGGATGTTACATCCCTCTGTGATAACAGTAGGACAAGCAGTCCATGAGCAGAGTGGCTGGTTGGGATCCTTCATGATGTTGCTAGCCTTTTTCCATCATCTTTCTGTATATATGTCTTTGATGGTGAGTAGTTTGGTGCTGATGATGTAATGGATAGTTTTGACTACCCGTTGTAGAGTCTGTCTGCCACAGTACAGTTTCTGTACCATGCAGTGTGTAGCTCATTAGGATGCTCACTCCTGCGCATCTATAGAAGGTTATGAGTATTGGTGTGCATATTCCATCTCTCTTCAGCCTCCTCAGAAAGTAGAGGCATTGCTGATCTTTTTTGATTGTATAAGATGTGTTTTGGGGCCACGAGACTTTTTGTGAGATGTACATTCCCAGAACTTATTGATAATTGACATATTACCTGTATACATATTTCACCAGCTTGTCCAGATCTGTAGCTTCTAAATTTTTCTTACTGATCTCGTAACAATATCTCTCACCCCTTATGTCCCATCTCCTTCTAATAACACTTCTTTCTTCTGCTTCATTTCTTTCCAAGCTGTTACTAACCTCTCTGTGACCATGTCACTGTCCTAGATACGAATGTATCCTAATGTAGTCATGGTATCTTTGTTGCTGTAACAGTCATCCACACTCACCGTGGCTCAAGGTATTGAACCTATCAAAGCACCAGTACTCAAGCTGTCTATCCCTTCCATAGAATTTTAGTAAATATCGATGAATTAGGGTGAAGACAAACTTGTCACTTAAGTATTAAAAAAAGTTACAAGAAAGAACAGAGTAGTGGTTTATTTCATTAAAAACCTTTCTCAGCATCTCCAATTGTTGCGGTTTATGGTATATTTTTGAGGAACAGCTTCATGTCATCCAACTAGCAATTACTTCACTTACTTGAAATGCTGTTCAGCCATTTTCGGACATGTAGTGCACCTTGCTCCTAAAAGTTGTGTTTCTTCTATTCCATGTTTTCTGTTTACATTTCTCCTTCATCTTAGTGTCTATTACTTTTATATTTCTACTTCTGAACTTATCAGGAATTATGTTCCTGCATTGATGTGTCTGTGTGGAATACCTCTTAGGTCTTCCCTGTGTCCTCCTGCAATCTGAAATAATGCTGGATGTTAGAATAATTGTATACTGAAAATTACCTGAGTCAAGTATGTCAAGTTACTGTGGAGTTGATGGACATATAACAGAGAATAAGCTGCAGAGAAGTGAGAGACTGGGTTTGATGGGATTGCTCAAACAGCCAAAGTAGAGTTGCTGGGAATCACCTCCTATGTAATGAAGAAATATACAGATATATTGATCACTTAAAGAGATCATTGGCTGCATGCAATTTTTTTAGGGGGGGAGGTATCTTCATTTAATGTGTTTAATTTTAATGTTTTGTTACAATTCCAGGTATTATAAGGTGTCAGCTCATCGAAGGTCACCTGGAAGATGCAGAACAACAATTAGACTTTCTTAATGAAATTCAGCAATCCATTGGAAAATCTGGGGTAATGACATTTCTGCTTTCATTGTTTTTAATTTCAAAGATTAAAACTTACTATGCAACTGCAGATAATAACTTTCATTAACCAATATGCAAATATGTACATATGCTGATATAGCAATTTTGCAAGCAGTCCAATATTGAAGGCCTTTGAATGTAAGGAAAGAGGCTAAACACATTTAATGAACTTTGTCCCAATCAAAACCAACTCCTTCAAATCTATCTTTTATTGTTGTACAACTTTATCTACAGAGTTCTACAACTGACTTTAACTTGTTTTGGAGGTTTGAAGTCTTCAGTGAAGGCCTTCCTGTTTGTTGGTTCACAGTTTAATTGCCGATCTATTTTTCCTTCTTTTTATATTTATTTATTTTATTATACTTTTTTCTTTTCTTCACCACTTTTTTCTAATTTCTGAACTTTTTTCTCTCTTCTCTGTAAATGGTTGATAAATACTCGTCTTGAATTTATAATTTTCCCCTTCCTCTCCCTTTTTTAATCCTTTTTTTTCCCTTTCTCTTACTTTATTCTTCTATAATTTTTTCGCTGGCAGGTTAGTTTTGGTCCTCTTCCGATTTTCTCTGTATTAAGTTTTATATTCCTGCAGAAGGTGTTCTAATCTGTAGTTATGTTTTTAGTGCATAAACTAGTTACTATTTATTATAGTATTTATACGGAACTGCTGTTAATGACACAGATCTGGAAGTTGTATTTGTGTTAATTTTTTTGGTAGAGCTAGCTACTTGTTTTGGTAGCCGTCTAGTTTTGGGTTGTGTGATTGGAGTGGGTTTTCTAGTTCCAACATCACTCACTGTATATATTATATCTCTTTATTGCTCAGGACATGTATATGTGTTGATTTTACGAATCTATGTTTACTTCTCTGCTCCCAGACTGCTATTGTACTGCTTGACTTTTTATATGCCTTCTGCCTTTTATGCATTAGTAATCGATAATGGCTAGTGCACTTAAATTTGTGAACTGGAATGTAAAGGGATTGAATCACCCTGTTAAAAGGAGGAAGGTATTCTCACATATCAAACAACTCAAAGCTGTCATTGCTTTCCTTCAAGAAACTCATATTCGTTGTTCTGATAACTCCCGGCTTTTGTCAAAGTGGGCGGGTCAGCATTTTCATTCATCCTTTACCGCTAAAGCTAGGGGAGTCTCCATTCTTATTAACTCAAATATTCCTTTTGAACTCCATAATAAAATATCTGATATAAATGGCTGTTTTATTATTGTTTCTGGCAAAGTATATAACACTAAAGTTGCACTAGCAAACCTGTATGCCCCCAACTTTGATGATGTTAATTTTTTTGAATGGTTTTTTTCCTCACTACCAGACTTAAACTCATACTCTCTTATACTGGGTGGTGACTTTAATTGTTGGTTAGATCCCAATTTGGATCAATCGTCCTCTGTTACTAGACCACCTACTAAATCTGCCTTAGCTATCCAATTGTTTCTCTCTAATTATGGTATCTCTGATATATGGCGTTTCCTCCATCCTACGGAGAGAGATTATTCTTTTTTCTCACATGTTCACCATACCTTCACTAGAATTGATTATTTCTTACTCGATAACCAACTTATTCCATTTGCCCACTCTTGTGACTATCAGAGTATACTGATCTCTGACCATGCCCCAATTACTCTCTCTCTGAATTTGCCTGGTCTCCCTCAGAGGAATAAACACTGGCGGTTTGATTCAACTTTACTATTGGATGATGATTTTAAAAAATTTATTAAGGATCAGATAACCTTTTATTTTAACACTAATACATCACCTGAAGTGCCATCCCAGATTGTCTGGGATGCCATGAAAGCATATCTGAGGGGGCAAATAATCTCTTACACAGCAAATCTCAACAGAAGATCCCGTGCAGATCGATTAGACCTCATTAACCAGATTAAAGAATTGGATCAAATATATGCCCAAACTAAGAACCCTGAATTATACAAGAAGAGTGTTGAACTCCAAACTAAATTTAACTTTCTGTCCACTCAACCTGTCGAACGCCAACTTCTCGAAAGCAAGAGTCGCTTTTACATTCATGGGGATAAGTCTGGTAAATTCTTAGCAAATCAGCTGAGGCGTTCCAAAACCACGCAACATATTACAAAGATCCGGAAGGAGAACGGAGACTTTACATCGGATCATTTAGAAATTAATGACGCATTTAAAAATTTTTATTCTCGGCTTTATTCCTCTGAATCTCTGAATGACAATATCTCTGTTGATCAATTTTTACAGAATCTGAATATCCCCTCACTTTCATCTGATTTCAAAGCCAAACTCAATGCGCCTATGTCACTAGAAGAAATATCTACTGCAATTTCTGCACTGTCCTCAGGGAAATCTCCTGGACCTGATGGGTTCCCTGTAGAATTTTATAAATCATTCTCTTCTCTTCTTTCTCCTCAGTTACTTTCAGTATTATCTGACTCGTTTAATTACGGCAAATTGCCGCCCTCTTTCAGTGAGGCATCTATTATTCTTCTTTTAAAAAAGGGCAAAGACCCAACAGAGTGTTCCTCGTATAGGCCGATCTCTCTGCTCAATGTTGATATAAAGATCTCAGCTAAAGTTTTGGCTCATAGATCAGAAACTGTCATTCCCTCCATTATCTCTGATGACCAAACAGGCTTTATTAAAAACCGTTTCCCTTTTTTTAACATTCGGCGTTTATTTAATATCTTACACTCACCTACAACTGGGATTCCTGAATGTGTTATTTCCCTTGATGCGGAGAAAGCATTTGATCGTACAGAGTGGAACTACCTTTTTGCAATTTTAGAAAAATTTGACCTTGGCCAAAGTTTCATCTCTTGGATCCAATTGCTGTACCTGTGTCCTACTGCCTCTGTTTTAACCAATTTTCAGAAATCCCAAGTATTTAATCTCAAACGTGGCACCCGCCTGGGATGCCCCTTAAGTCTCTTTCTCTTTGATTTGGCTATGGAACCTCTGGCGATAGCATTTCGAAACTGACCTGAATTGACTGGGATTTGGAGAGGGGGTGTTGAGCTTAAAGTTTCTCTCTAGGCTGATGACTTATTACTCTTTCTCTCAAATCCGTCTACATCCTTACCCCTAATGTTTTCACTTCTTGACCAGTTTAGCCAGATCTCTGGCTATAAACTTAATCTACATAAGAATGAACTTCTCCCAATTAATAAAGAAGCACAAGAACTAACATTTCATGATCTCCCTTTTAAAGTAGTCCATAATCAATTTACTTATCTTGGAATTACAGTCACAAGGAAGTTTAAAGATCTCTTTCGTGAAAACTTTGCCAATCTTTCATATGCTATAAAACAGAGTCTGGTACAATGGTCACCTCTATCTGTGTCTTTGGTAGGTCGTGTTAATGTTGTTAAAATGTATGTTCTCCCCAAATTTTTATACCTATTTCAATCTATCCCAATTTTTATTCCTAAATCTTTTGATTCCTTAGACTCTATTATTTTGTCATATCTGTGGCAGAATAAGCGCTCTAGAATTAATAAAATCCATCTCCAAAAATCTAAAAAAGAGGGTGGCGTGGCTTTACCTAACTTTTGTTTATATTATTGGGCAGCTAATATACGTTGTGCTACCTTCTGGTCTTTCTTCCATGGCCAACCCGAGTGTCCTAACTGGGTGGCGATGGAGCTGAGCTCCACTAAAGAATTATCTATCTCTGCACTTCTTGGCTCTGCACTCCCGAGTAGTCTGCCCAGATCAATAGCTAATCCTCTTGTTGACACACTTTGCATATATGGGCTCAGATCAGGAAATGCTATGGTTTCCAGGGGTTTTCCATTTCCAGCCCTATTGCTCATAATCACCTTTTTTTTACCTACTACATACGATTCAGCATTTCAGGTTTGGTATAGGAAGGGCATTAGATATTTTGAAGATCTTTTCATTGATAATCGCTTCGCTTCTTTTCAGCAGCTCTCTGTTAAGCTCAATCTGCCCAATGCTCATTTTTTCAGATATCTCCAAATCCGACACTTTATTGCTCCTTTAATTCCTAACTTTCCTGAAATGCCTGCAAAAAATGCTATGGACCTATTTCTTTCCATGAATCCACTAGGTAAAGGCTTAATATCAATCATCCGAGATAAATTAGCAGCCTTACGACGGGCCCCCATGGATAAAATCAAAATGGCCTGGGAGCAGGATTTAAATATCTCCTTATCTGAGGAGAGCTGGGATTCAGTTCTCAAATCGGTTAACTCAACCTCTCTTTGTGCTCACCACTGCCTTTTACAGTTTAAGATTGTTCATAGAGCCCATTTGTCTAAATCTAAACTATCTCGATTCTACCCTAGCGTTAGTCTGCTCTGTGATAAATGCAAGAGGGGCGTGGCCTCTCTCATCTATATGTACTGGTTCTGTCCTAGCTTGGAGAAATTCTGGAAAGATGTCTTCACTACGTTATCGTGTATTCTGAATCAGCACTTAGAACCAAACCCCTTAATTGCTCTGTTCGGTTTTTGGGGCGAGACAGACTTATGTCTGGGTCCGACCAAATGCCAAATATTATCCTTTGCCTCTCTCCTGGCTAGACGCTTGATCCTCCTCAGATGGAGAGGTGTTGCCCTACCCACTCATGCTCAATGGCTTAACGACATCATGGCCTGTTTGGACCTCGAAAAAATTCATTATTCAGTTCTCAATTCAGATCTAAAGTTCCATAAGGTCTGGGGACCTTTTATCGAGTACTTTCATAACCTTCCTCTTGACTAGGGTTTTTTTTTCTTTTCGGTCCCTTGCTTTCAGCTCCTTTTTTTCTGGTAGGAGGCGTTATTACCCTCTGTTGCTGAGTGTATTCACAGTCTGGGAGTTTGGCTGTACTGACTTATACTCTCTATATTGTGTTGTGGTTGGTCTGGAGTTGCTGTTGTTTTTTCTTGTGTTGTGGGGCTTGGGGAGGACACTAAGCTTACTTGTCTTTAATTCAGGTGCTTTTTTTTTGCTAAATTCTCTTCCTTTGTAGCATATTGTTATTGTATGCTTAATTTTGCACTGTTTTAATGTTCCTCATTGGGATTTGGGGTTTTTAATTTGTGAAATGTTTTGAAAAACTAATAAAATAAACTGTAAAAGGCAAAAAAAAACAACTCCTTCAATTGAAAAATTCATGGTCTATAAAAGTTTAAGTTGGGAGCAGTACCTTGATTAAGTGAAATGCCTAATCCTGAAGAGGTCTGATTTGTAGCATACTGCCTGGATGCAGTAGTGACAAACACTTTTAATCACACCTCATCTAAAGTTTTCACAAAATGAATTTAAGTACATCCTGTTTGTATATTTATATACAATATATTAAAATTATAGTTTAAGGATATACTAAATGTAGGTTTCAGCACAATATAGCCACATGTATGTTTACAGAATAAGCAGAGACTTTTTCCCCTGGAAATTAGGTTGATACCTTTGTTTTATTTTAAGTGCTGTGTGGTTGAAAGTCTGTGTGTTTGGAGACTGGACATCAGGAAGTAGGATTAATTTCTAAGAATTGTAGTTTTTGATATTTGAAGGAACAATCCTGGTTTGTGATTGTGCTGGTACCTGAGACATTTAAAAGCAATAGAATAATGTTATCTGTTGTGTCTGTGCACAACTACATGTAGATTAAATAAAAGCACGCACAGAGGAGGTGGCTTAACTGGTGTATTCACATTGCAGTGAGAGAGAGAATAGTGCACATGCGCAGACAACAGATCAATGCATAGTGTTAAGGGGAGGGGGCATCATTGCTCTAAAAGAAATAGATCCATACATTGCATTTCCTCCCCCTTCAGATTAATGCAACATTAAGAAATAGGAGCAGGAGTAGGCCATCTGGCCCATCGAGCCTGTCCCATCATTCAATAAGATCATGGCTGATCTGTCCGTAAACTCAGCTCCAGCTACCAGCCTTTTTCCCATAACCCTTAATTCCCCTACTGTGTAAAAATCTATCTAACTTTATCTTAGGTATATTTAGTGAAGAAGCATCAACTGCTTGTTTCCCTGGGCAGAGAATTCCACAGATTCACTACTATCTGGGAAAAACAGTTTCTCCTCATCTCCATCCTGAATCTCCCCTGAATCTTGAGACAATGTCCCCTAGTTCTAGTCTCACCTACCAATGGAAACAACTTTCCTACTTCTATCTTACCTACCCCTTTCAAAATGTTGTATGTTTCTATATGATCCCCTCTCATTCTTCTGAATTCCAGAGAGCATAGTCCCAGGCGACTTAACCTCTCCTAATAGATTAACCCCTTCATCTCTGGAATCAAACTGGTGAACCTCCTCTGCACTGCCTCCAAAGCCAGTATATCCTTCCTCAAGTATGGAGACCAGAACTGCACACAGTGCTCCAGGTGTGGCTTCACCAATACCTTGTATATTTGCAAGCATGAACTCCCTGCTTTTGAACTCAATCCCTCTATCCGTGAAGGCCAACATTCCGTTTGCCTTCTTAATAACCTGTTGTACCTGAAAGCCAACTTTTTACGATTCATGCACAAGCACTCCCAAGTCCCTCTGCACAACAGCATGCTGCAATCTTTCACCATTTAACTAATAATCTGCTCTTCTATTATTCCTTCCAAAGTGGATGATCTCACATTTACTAATGTTGTATTCCATCTGCCAGACCGTGGCCCACTCACTTAACCTATCTATATCCCTCTGCAGACTCTCCACCTCCTCTGTACAATTTGCTTTTCCACTCAGTTTAGTGTCATCAGCAAATTTTGCTACACTACACTCAGTCCCCTCTTCCAAATTATCAATGTAAAAGATAAACAGCTGCAGGCCCAACATCAACCCCTGCGGCACCCCACTCACCACTGACTGCCAGCCAGAGAAACACCTATTTATACCAACTCTAAACTGTATATATACACAAAACATTTAATTCCCCTTTCATAAGCCCATATTCCAAATAAACATGCTTTTGCAGTAACAGTCCATGACTAACTTCACAGTTCTAAAGGTTCATTGTTTTGGGTGGCGCTCTGTTTCTTTCAGGATAGTGCCTCTGGACCTGTGGAGTGGCATCAGGTTTGGTAGGTGTCTTGTCTAAGGCAACATTCTCGGTTTCCAGTGTCGTGTTGCTGTCAGTGACATCATCACGGAGAGGCATGTCTAATGTCTGTAATGTGTCCTGTTCATCTTGTTGAATGAGGTCGACTCTGTGTGTTCTTCGGTTGAGCATGCAGCATCTGGTGCTTATGATGTCTTCATGTCTGATCTCCAACATCCACTGTGTACAACAGTGGTCCAGTTCTTGTAGCTATGCTGCCAGGTGTCCACTTGTTTTCTCGGTAATCACGTGCTCGGACTTCCTGTCCAATTTTGAAGCCCCTTGCTACTTGGCAACTGTCTGAACTGTCTGTTTATTCTGCACTTCCTCTGTAGATCTGACTTCAGGAGGTCTATGCAAGTTTTCAGATTCCTTCTCATGAACAACATTGTTTTGATTTGTCGTCGCATGAACAGAATTCTGATACACGAAAAGGAAGTTGTCCACTTTGTGCTGTTGAGAAATCTCCTCCTTGTCCATCGCTTTAATGGACTTCTTGAAGGTTTGGATAAACCTTTCAGCTAACCCATTCATTGCTAGGTGGTGAGGAGCTGACTTGAAATGTCTGATGCCATTTTTCTTCATGAACAGTTCACTCATGATTTGTTCTGGTAAGCCATTTCTGGCAAAGATAGTCCTCAGAGCAGAAACAGTCATTGCCAAGGTGGTTGACTTCATTGGTGTGACCTCCGGCCACTTTGAATGAGCATCCACAGCGATCAGGAACGTGGAGTCCATGAATGGCCCAGCAAAGTCAATATGTACTCTTTGCCTTGCTGAAGACTGCCACTCCTCCCTTAGACTGCATTTTGAACTTCATGGCATCCCAAACAGCTTTTGGCCAAGTCTTCAATCTGGTTATCTGTTCCTGGTCACCACACGTAGCTGCGGGCAAGACTCTTCATCTTGACTGTACCCAGCTGTCCTTCATGCAGTTTTTCTAACACTATGGTGTGCAGTTTAAAGGAAACCACAACATGAGATCAGCGTTCTCTGATGTACTGGCAGAGGGTCTTGTCTCACTGCGAACTCTGGAAACAGGGTTATCATGAGCTGGCTGTTCTTGCATATATCATAGACTTTTGACAATCTTGGGTCATTCCTTGTTTCCCATTGTATTTCGGAATTTGTTACAACACTTCTGCTGGGTCACAGTATGAAGACTTTCTTCAGTTGCCAATAGTGGAAGATGTGACAAACCATCAGCGTTTCTGTTGCTGTCTTGTTTGATACCCTTGAACTCTATGTCATAAGAGTGAGCTCTTAGGAACAGTGCCCAACATTGTAACCGGGTAGCACTCATCACTGGAATTCCCTTCCTGGGATTTAAAATGGATGCAAGGGGCTGGTGATCTGTCACTAGCATCAACTTTTATCCATAGGGGTATTGGTGGAACTTCTTTATTCCCCTTTCTAGATTAAGAGCCTCTCGGTCAAACTATGTGTAGTTGCGTTCTGCGCTTGCCAGTGATCTTGAAGAAAATGCAATCGTGTATTCAGATCCATCTTTCATAATGTCCATAAGTCCAGAGGCTGACTACAATGGACTGTTTTCTAAAATACCATTAGAGAAAACCTCAGTTATGTCAAGGCCTCAAGCAGGTGAAAAAAAGTGTCTCCTAAAGACAAACTGAAAGGAAATGGATGTCAAAAACAATAGTTAGAGCCTTACGTGTTGAAAAGTGGAGGGCCAACACTTTTCAGATGTAAATGGTTGAGAAAAATCTAACCAGACCAGCACTCAATCAAAGCTCTCAGCGTGACGTCAACAGGCAACGCTCAGCCCAAATGGTAGCACTAACCAGAGAATGGTGAACTCAGCAGGTCAGGCAGCATCTGTTGAAACGAACAGTCAACGCTTCGGGCCGAGACCCATCAATCTTCAGCTGTCCGACGTGCTGAGTTCATCCAGCTTGTTTGTACGTGTTGAGTTAACCACAGTATCTGCAGTGTACTTTGTGTTAACCAGAGAATGGTACTGCTGCTTAATGCTAATGAGAAGGTGATTGGTAAATTCAAAGGCTTGAAGGCCAGAATTGAACTGGATGAAAAAACAACACCAAGATTCCATAAAGCTTGTCCAGTGTCTTATGCACTATGTCCTAAAGTGGATGCTGAACTTCAGAACTGGGAGACATCTGGAATTCTCTCCAAGGTTGAGTGGAGAGATTGGGACATGCCCATTGTTCCAATGATCAGAAAGAAAAGGCCAGAACCATTTGCATATGTGGGGCTTTCAAAGTGAGCAGCAACGCAGTACTGTGCAGTATTCCCTGCCATGAATATAAGATAGTTTTGCATCTTTGGCAGGTGGGGAGGGGTTTTCAGAGATTGATTTGTCACAAGCCTATCTGTAAATGGAGATTGAGGAGTCAAACAGGAAGTTCCTTACAATCAACATTTGCAAGGGACTGTTCTAGTATAATCGTCTCGTCTTTGGCGTTGCATCAGCACCAGCAATTTGGCAAAGAACAATGGACCAAGTGCTCCAAGGTATCCCAAGAATACAATGTTAACTTGATGACATAATTGTAAAAATGCAAAAATGAAGAACGCCTCCAGAACCTTGGTAAATTGCTGACCAGGCTGAGTGAGTATGAGAGAGAGAAATATGGGTTTTTCAAGAATGAAGTCTCATATTGAGGACATTCATCAACAAGCTTGGCTTAATAAGTCACAAAAGACTGAAGCAGTGGTTCAGGCATCCAAACTGGAAAATATGTCACAACTAGGGGCCTTATGAACTTTTACCACCAGTCTCTCCCAAACATTGTTACAGTGCTGCATCCAGTTGGAGAGGGTCAGTAACTTTAAATTCCTGGGAGTCTCTATCTCAGAGGACCTGACCTGGACCCATCATTTAAATATATTTGCAAAGAAAGCACAACAGTGCCTCTTCTTCCTCATGAGTCTGTGGAGATTTGGTACTTCATCAAAAGCCTTGACAACTTCTGTATAAGTGTGGTGGAAAGTGTGCTGACGAGCTACATAATGGCCTGGTATGGGGATCACAGATACCTTTGAGTGGAAAATCCCACAAGAAGTGGTGGGTTCGGCCCAGTACATCACAGGTAAAACCCTTCCAGCCATTGAGCACATCGATATGAAATGTTGCTGTAGAAAAGCAGAATCAGTCATCAGAGATCCTCACCATCCTGGCCATGCTCTTTTCTTGCTGCTGCCATCAATAAGTTAGAAGGTACAGGTGCCTCCAGAACCGCACCAAGTTCAAGAACAGTTACCACCTCTCAACCGTCAGACTCTTGAACAAAAGGGAATAACTATACTCAATTAAGGACTCTTTTGTCTTCTTTGTCTTGTTATTTCTTTGCTCATTATTTATTCCTATTTATTTATATCTGCATTTGCACAGTTTGTTGTCCATTGATCCTTTTACACTTACTCTTCTATAGATTTGCCAAGTATGCTCACTGAAAAAGAATCTCGGTTGTATGTGGTGACATGTATGTACTCTGATAATAAATTTTGCTTTGAATTTTTGAACTTTGAACCCTGGCACTTCTTCCCCAATCACATCATAGGAGTACCTTCATCAGAAGAACTGCAGCTGTTTAAGAAGATAACTTACAATAATCTTCTCAAGGACAAATATGAATGGATAATAAGCGCAAGCCTTCTCAGTGCAGCTCAGATACTGAAAAAGATAATATACTATGGAAGTATCTTTAACTGCAAAAAAGTGGATCACCACATTTTCAAAGGCCTTCAGAGATGAGCAATAACTATTGGCCGAACAGTGATGTTAGTGCAACTGTTATCTTTTAAGATTATTCAATGATGGACACAAAGTAGAACATAACATACGAATATATTTTGACAGAATGCTCATTGATAAGGGAAAGATACATAATCAAAAATACCTCTTCTCCTTTGTCTTTTTAAAGCATTTGAAATTTAAAAAACAGCAGCACACTCCACTTCTACTAATATTATGGCTACATGGAGACTGCCCTTAAGGGCTGGAATCCTGACAAAGTACTGAAAATATTTGGGAAACGAAATAGATTGTCACTGCAGATCTGTGGTCATTTAAAAGATATGGGTCACTCCATTTGCAAAATCTAAGCTGTGCCGACATGAATTGTCTTCGGTCACCCACAGTGCAGTTATTTTTTCAATCTCCAAATAATTATGCATCAATTTTTTGTATTGAATACCTACTTTAAAAACTGTTGGGTTTAAGACCAGCTTCATGGTAGGAGTTCACATCTTACCTAAAAGGTGTACAGAATTAATAAGATACTTCATTTTCGACCATAAGATATAAGAGCAGAATTACACCATTTGGTCCATCGAGTCTGCTGCTCCATTTCATCATGGCTGATCCCTTTCCCTCTCAGCAGCATTCTCCCGCCTTCTCACCCTAATCCTTCATGCCATAAGACAGGAGCAAATTAGGCCATTCGGCCCATCAAGTGCTATGCCATTCCATCATGGCTAATCCTGGATCCCAGCCATCCGCTTCATTTGCCTTCTTGTATCTTTTGATACCCTGACTGATCAATAAACAATCAACTTTCACCTTAAGTATACCCATGGACTTGGCCTCCACCACAGTCTGTGGCAGAGCATTCCACAGATTCACAACTTTCTGGCTAAAAAACATTCTTCCTTACCTCTGTTCTAAAAGATCACCCCTCAATTTTGAGGCTGTACCCTCTAGTTCCAGATACCCCCACCATAGGAAACATCCTCTTTACATCCACCCTATCTAGTCCTTTCAACGTTCGGTAGGTTTCAATGAGATCATCCACATACTTATAAATTCTGGTGGGTACAGGCCCAAAGCTGCCAAACACTCCTCATATGTTAACTCCTTCATTCCCAGATTCATCCTTGTGAACCTCTTCTGGACTCTCTCCAATGACAACACTTCAAGTACGGCCCAACTAGTGTCTTATAACGTCTCAGCATTAACCTTCTGGGAATCTTGCGCAAGGACTCCAAAGTCCCTCTGCATCTCTGATGTTTGAACCTTCTCCTAGAACAATAGAACCACAGAACATTACAGCACAGAAACAGGCCTTTTGGCCCTTCTTGGCTGTGCCGAACCATTTTTCTGCCTAGTCCCACTGACCTGCACCTGGACCAGGGGTGGGCAAACTTTTTGACTTGAGGGCCACAAAGGGTTGTAAAATTTGACAGGGGGGCCAGACCAGGAGCAGATGGACGGAGTGTTTTGGTAATACACCTCATAAGAGAAAATAAAATATCATGGGATATGTAGAAAACATGTGCTTTAATTTCAATTGAAAATGAACAAATGCATTACAACAAAATATCTGTCTTTGAAGTCCCATGGTATTTAGCTATTTATTGAAATGACTTTTAAAACACTGAAAATTAAATGAATAAAATACAGCTTTTTTTTAATAGTAACAGTTATTATTTTAAAGCACTGAAAATTCTGTTATGCTTCAAGATATTATCATCATCACTCTCCTCCTAACTGTCTTTATTTCAAAAACGGCAGGAGATGCAGGTCTACTTGTCCTGCTCCTTCTTATTCAATTGTCCCCTGTGCCAAAACTCAACAACGACCAGCACAAGGACAGAACAGTGACAGCGCGCCAGTATGCGGAGCGCGTTATTTGATCTGGAGCGCATTTTTTATTTTGAGAACTACGTGCACCTGCGCACTACTCATGTCCATCACTTAACAGAAATGACATGTAACATGTAAGGCTTATTGAAAAAAATATTTTCAAATTCATTTTTTACATAACACAACGAAGAAACTTATTTTTAATTTCAGTGGGAACAGTGTTGTTGGTCTCCCTTTTTAGCCAGCGCATCAAAGTCTGGATTTAGTTTTGTTGTGGCGATTCTCAGGATGGATCTGAGGTGTTGGTCAGTTAACTTGGATCTGTGGCTGGCTTTGTTGATGTTCATGACGCTGAACGCCTGTTCACACAAATAGGTCGAGCCGAACAAAGAGTAAAGCGCAAATGTGGAGTAATACGCTGCACCTCAACAAAGGTCAATGTATATAGAATGCGTCATCTATTGGGAAAACGCCAGAATTGCGGGGAAAAAACGTTAACAAGATTTATTAATATAATTTCATCAAGTTCTGCGGGCCGGATTAAAAAGCTTAACGGGCTGCATATGGCCCGCAGGCCGTAGTTTGCCCATGCCTGACCTGGACCATATCCCTCCATACACCTTTCATCCACGTACCTATCCAAGTTTTTCTTAAATGTTAAAAGTGAGCCCGCATTTACCACTTCATCTGGCAGCTCATTCCACACTCACACCACTCTGCGTGACGAAGCCCCCCCAATGTTCCCTTTAAACATTTCCCCCTTCACCCTTAACCCATGTCCTTTTCTCCCCCCTATCCTCAGTGGAGAAAGCCTGCTTACATTCACTCTATCTATACCCATCATAATTTTATAAACCTCTATCAAGTCTCCCCTCATTCTTCCACGCTCCAAGGAATAAAGTCCTAACCTATTCAACCATTCTCTGTAACTCAGTTTCTCAAGTCCCGGCAACATCCTTGTAAACCTTCACTGTACTCTTTCAACCTTATTAATATCCTTCCTGTAATTCGGAGACCAAAACTGCACACAATACTCCACAATACACAATACTCCAAATTTGGCCTTATACAACCTCACCATAACATTTCAACTCTTATACCCAATACTTTGTTTTATAAAGGCCAATGTACCTAAAGCTCTCTTTACTACCCTATCTACCTGTGACGCCACTTTTAGGGAATTTTGTATCTGTATTCCCAGATCCCTCTGTTCTACTGCACTCCTCAGACCCTACCATTTACCTTGTATGTTCTACCTTGGTTTTTCTTTCCATCTCTCTTCTTCTTTATCGGAGTTCCAATATCCCTAGAGAACCAAGGTTCCTTATCCTTATTCACTTTGCCTTTAATCCTGACCAGAACGTACAAACTCTGCACACTCAGAATTTCTCCTTTGAAGGCCTCCCACTTACCAACAACATCCTTGCCAGAGAACAACCTGTCCCAATCCACGCTTTTTAGAACCTTTCTGATTTCTTCAAATTTGACCTTTTTACAGTTTACAGCCTCAACCCGAGGACCAGATCTATCTTTATCCATGATCAAGTTGAAACTAATGGTGTTATGATCACTGGAACCAAAGTGTTTCCCCTACACACACTTCCGTCACCTGTCCTAACTCGTTTCCTAATAAGAGACCTAATATTGCATCCTCTCTAGTCGGTACCTCCATATATTGATTTAGAAAACTTTCCTGAACACATTTTACAAACTCTAACCCGTCTAGACCTTTAACAGTATGGGAGTCCCAATCAATAAGCGGAAAATTGAAATC
This sequence comes from Hypanus sabinus, assembly GCF_030144855.1. Taxonomy (NCBI): domain Eukaryota; kingdom Metazoa; phylum Chordata; class Chondrichthyes; order Myliobatiformes; family Dasyatidae; genus Hypanus; species Hypanus sabinus. The sequence goes on along the minus strand of NC_082709.1, from coordinate 12,073,224 downwards.
CCCTACTATCACAACTTTGTGTTTCCTGCAGTTGTCTGCTATCTCTCTGCAGATTTGCTCCTCCAATTCCTGCTGACTATTTGGTGGTCTATAATACAACCCCATTAATGTGGTCATACCTTTCCTGTTTCTCAGCTCCACCCATTTAGATCCTCCTCCATCCTCATTTAGATAACAGTCTGCACTATTGTTCCTTTTACCAAAATGTATTGTCATACATTTCCCAACATGTATTCCATGCCTTTACTTAGTTTAGTAAGTCCTCTTAAATATTTCTTTTCTATTCATTTTATTAAGATAATTCTGGTGATTTTTAATCATTTGAAGATAGCATTCTATTATTTGATTAGTTATTACCATAAAAAAGCAGTGGTGTCCTCTGTGTAACCCTCTCACTGGGCTCATATGCAAACTTTTCTTGGAAGCTACCTCTGCAAACAGCCACATGACTTAGCAGTGAGAAAGTCACTTTTTATAAACAATATACATATAGAGTTGGTATGATTTGGGTTTCAACTAAACAGGAAAGTTGAGACATTCCAATTAATGGAACTTTGATTTGAGTGAGTGCAGTGTAGGTATTGCCCATACAGAATTAATGGTTGCCAGAAATGACAAATCATATACCATCATAAAAGTATAAAGAAAATATATTTACCAGTTTCAGCTCTATCAAACAGTTATTAAGAGAAAGAAAAATAAAAGGGCCCATCAAAGCGTGGCCAGTCTAAATGTGCACATCCAAAAGCTGGGTATAACTGTTACGGTGCTGAATTCTCATCACCAATCACTGGCAGAGCTTCCCATCTTGCGAAGCACTCCATGCAATTACATCTTCCCCTCAGATCGAATCCTACAGGTGTCTCTCCCTATCTTTTCTTTACCACATCTCCCACCAAAAAGACCAAGAACCCTACCACTGTCCATCACAAATCTCTCTCTGCCCAGCATCTCTAGAACCTTCTCCCAATCCCACTGTCCTGATTGGCAGGCTCAACATTCATAAGCTGGGCAACAAGGTCCCATATCTTAAGCCAGAACCAAAACATTCCACCAGCAGGACACACTGCTTATACAGAAAACTACTAAATGAAGTATCTCACAGCATAGCAGTAGAAATCTTAACCAGGGCATGACATCTGTATAAAAAGTGTCATAATTAGAAAAAGGGCACGAATAGTTTCTGCTTTTTTAAAAATTTGAACAGATGATGTGACCAAAGTATGAAGTTCAAAGTAAATTTATTATCAGGGAAAATATATACCACCCTGCAATTCATTTTCTAGTGGGCATAAACAATAATAGAATAATAACCATTACAAAATCAATGGAAGTCCATACCAATTTGGACATTCAACCAGAATGCAGAAGATAAACTGCAAATATAAAAAAAGAATAATAATAATTAATCAATAAATAAGTGATAAATATAAAGAACATGAGATGAAGAGTCCCTGAAAATGAGTCCAATGTAATTTTATTACATAGCACATGAAAACACTTTCTGAAATTTATTGATTGTTGGATTAGTTAAAAATTTATTTTATAGCTTTAATGAATGGTGTCAATTGTACATGAATCTGGTAACCGAGTTAACTGCAGTGCTTATAGCTGGCTTAATAGATTCAAATTTCCTGCAATCAAGAGTTTTTGCAGAGCGTATTATATGCATGTCTTCTATGTGAGTGGAAGCAGGGGTATTATTTGACAAATGGAAATTTGTAAATCTCTGGAACTTATGATGAGGATGCTCTTTAGTCACCAATAGAGGTTCTCTTTTACAGGTTTCCTCCGCTATTCGGAGGTAGAGCATTCCTATGAAATGGTTCATAAGCCGGAATGTCGTAAAGTGAAGAAGCAATTACCATTTATTTATATGGGAAAAATTTGTGAGCGTTCACAGACCCAAACAATAACCTACTAAATCATGCCAAATAACACATTAAAACTAAAATAACAGTAACATATCGTAAAAGCAGGAATGATCTGTTAAATACACAGCCTATATAAAGTAGGAATACTTTTCTGCACCGTCCACTGTAAAGAAAATCTCTTGCAAGCACTCTCGGCAGAAGTACTCTTTCCAGTAACCTTTAAGCTATGAAGCTGCTAAATCATACCAAATAACGCAAAAATACACAGCCTTTCTAAAGTAGAAATAATGTATGTCCAGTGTAGTTTCACTTAACGGAATCGGGAAGACAGCGAGCACACTGATGATGGTGTGTTAGGCTGAGTCGTCGGAGGTTGGGGTGGTGGGAGGTAGAGGAGTCTGGGGTGTCATCTCATCGTCGTCTGTTTCCATCAGGACAGGCAGGTCACCTTCTTCTATGTCTGCCTGCCTTGATGTCGAAGGTCGAGGTTCGCCGTCTGCTGTGGCTAATGTAGAAGGCTTAAAAAACGACAGTATGCTTGACTGCTTAGCCTCGCGCATTTTTCTATCATACAGTTCTTTGTAAGCACTCAAACCATCCTGCAAATATGCACTAAGCCTACGTACCCTTTCAAAATTAAAGTCATAATTTTCAGCAATCATTGCAGTGTTGTCAATCGCAGCAAGAATCTCATGCAGTTGCTTCACGTTCAGTTCCTGGACAACTTCACTTTCGGGCCATTTGCTACTGCGTTTGGTTTTGATTGTTATCCTTTCCTCTTCATCAGCTCTTCATCTGTCAGTTCTTGGTCATGGGATGCCAAAACCTCTTCAACATCATCTTCGCCAACTTCCACAAACCCAGCCTTCTTAGCCAAACTCACTATATCCTTACTTTGTTCACCACGATCAAAACGCTTTATTATGTCTAGTTTTACACTAAGTATAACACCCTTACACGTTCTTTTAGGCTTTTCCGGTACCTTAGAACTTAACTTGTTAACGGATGCACAAAATAAATCGACATGAAGCACAGATGCTCACAGGTACGTGTTTAAACAATGCCAGCTAGAATGCAGTTCCGGGGGAGGAGCTCGGCTGCCTTTTCTCGTAACAGTGAAAATACCTTCTGTTAGCGAAAACAGGTAACTAATGTAGGTCTTTCGTAACAGTGAGGTGTCGTAAAGCAAATGTTCGAAAAAGTGGGGGGGGGGACACCTGTGGTTTGAAAAATATACAGTATTTCCATATGCTACTGTTGTGATTGGGGCTGACTAGTACTAAGAGCTCTTCACATGAACTTTCTAATTTTTTGTGTATAGTTAGAGGACTCCTCCATATTAGGAACAAACCGATTGAGAAAATTGTATGGTATCTAACATATTCATGCTCAGATGGTTCTCTTAGTCAGAGCTATTTATTCTTAATCAATGAATTACATTGGAAATACAGTAAATTCAGGTTAATTGGGGCACCAGCTTTTTTGGGACAACTCTTAAAGCAGGGATTCCCAACCTGGGGTTCACTGATCCCTTGTTTAATGGTATTGGTCCATTGCAAAAAAAAATGTTGGGAACCCCTGTCTTAAAGAATAAAAACAAATCAAGAAAATAGCTTTGTTTATTTGGGACACTATGCCACTTAATAGGAAGAGGAGACTGTTGCCAAACTAGCATCAGTCATCCGCCCTTATGGGCCTGTTAGACCCTACACCATGCTCAGAATGAACAGTTTTAAATAGTGTCATTTCAAATGTTCATTTATTATCAAAGTATGTATGCCGTATACAACTCTTGAGATTCTTCTTCTCCAGATAGCCAAAAAACAAAGAAAACCCATGGTAGTTAAGAGAGAAACAGTAACATTCCCCCCACCCCGCTGCAAAAAAAAAGAATGGCAACACGATCATCAATCCCCCAAACCCCCCTCTTCCCGCACAAAGAAACTAAAAAAACGCAACAAGAATATTGACCCTCCTGTCCCCTCCCCCTCACAAAAAAGTGAGAAATAACAGTTGTGTGTGTTCGTGTTCAAAAAGCAGTTATTTTTGGCACTGATAGTTGGTGAAAAATAAGCAATAGGACAATTCAGAATTGTTTTGCTTACTGTGGTTTCAAGCATTCAGGCTTTGGAGATGTCAGAAATAGCCGGGAAGGAAAATGAAACAATTTCACTATTTCACCAAATTAGGAACTACAAAGAATTTGAAAGTATCATCAATCATCTTAAATGTTACAATGAAAATAAAGATTTGAAGGTTGCAGTCATAGAACAGATTGTATCAAAGCAGTCCATTATCTGCACTAGGTCTGTGATGATTTTGTTCATTTATTTACAGTCAGGCAAAAGAAGGTGACAGCATGCACTGGATGAATTCCTCTGGCAACAGGCTCTTCTTCCAAGTGTCCCAAATGTTGTTGTCATCGAGTCATCATCGACTCATGGTGACCCCTTAGATAGTGTAGTTGTCCATAGGCCTTTTTTGGGAAGATATAGAAGTATCTTCTGCACAAATACTGCTGCTGCCCAAGTTGCTACCTGGCCAGATTCAAACTCAGGACCATCTGCCTCGAAGTCCAGTGCTGATACCACTACACTCCAGCCAGCCCTTTATAGGATCAATACACAGTTTTATAATAGTGTCATAGTAATGGTGATGTTCTGTTTTGTTCTGCATTTCATTTCAATAATTTGTTACTCAATTAAATGGTAGTTTGTCTTTTTTATACAGTTGTGACTATTTCCATGAAGCAGATAATTGGGACAGCACACTTAATTGGGTCAAGATGTACTAGTCCTGATGTGTCCCAGTTAACAGAATCCACTGTATATAGCCTGGAAAAATAAATTAAAGAATTTGTGTGTTGGATCAGCCCCTATTGTTATATGTAATATTCACTTTGTATTTAAGAATTGTATTATTGATTAGAAAATCTCTTTCTAAATATTATTTTCTGCTAGAGCAATAAAATGATCTTTTTTTTGCAGGAATTATCATTCTTGTGTGCAATTTTGGCAGTGAAAAAGCATAAAGGACAAGAAGAAGTTATTAATTTGTTAAATGATGCTGTTGACACTCATTTTTCATCATTACATGGCCTACCACTTGGAATTCATTACTATGAAAAATTAAATCCTGACTTTTTATTAGAAATTATTCATGAATATCTTGCCTTCTGCCCCACGCAGGTAAAAATTTTAAATTAATATATACAGAAATATAACTGGAAGTACAAGGAATGTAATTTTTTCAAATATACATTTGGTCCAAATGTGGAAAGGGCAACTTTATCTATAAAGAATTATTGTGCTGCTTTATAATTCAAGAATAACAAAATGATTTTTACAATATGCAAACAACAGAAAATCTGCAGATGCTGAAAATCCAAGCAACGCACACAAAGTTGTTCCAGTATTTTGTGTGTGTTGCTTATACAATATGTATTTACTATTGCTAGTACCAGTTATTGAAATAATTTTTGTAGTATATATACTGCTTGTTGTTGAAAGTTACCAAGGAGCAAACTGGAGATAATTGAAAAAGGTGTATTACCACGGTGCTGATTTGCACTATTGCAACTGTTCAGTGCTAACTCAATCTGTATAACAAAGAAATTATTCAAATGAAATTTTATTTTTTTTTCAGTACTGGGCATCAAATAAATATAAAACTCCATGTCTTCTATTTTAAAACTCATCAGTGTTTCTTTAAATGTTCTGCTTTGAACTTGTTTGGTATATTTTATTGAAAAGCAATGTAATTTTGATATTCTTAGGTTTTCTCTAATTATGACAACTTTTGCAGCCTTCATCTCCTGGTCAACCTCTTTCTCCATTGCTGAAACAATGTGCTTTGGTGCTGGAGACTATAGTGAAGACTATGCCAGGATTAATAGAAGCTGCCTTTTTCATGGCCAGAGTCAAGTATTTGGCAGGTATTTATGCTGTTTTATTAATGCTTGTGTGATAAGGAGAGAAATGTTTATTTAATTTGTTTATTCTGAGATCATTAACCCTTCCATGATCTGCAGAAGCATGTAACTGCTTAAATAAAGGGTTGCCAAGAATTTACAAATTCAGATGAAAGATTTTCTAGATATATATTTCTATCAACTTGCAGGGCTATTGAGACTTTCACTGTCTTTCGTATGTGGTGATGATTGTAAAACAAAAATCTTGCTAATAATATAAACATCTTTACATTAAATTAACTATATCTGCAGTCAACGCATGAATTGTTGCAACAGTAGACTAAAGAACTGCTTGGACGAATTCCTTAACTGTAGAATATTGTCGCATACTGAAAATGCTGCAGGAAGCACTGGATTTGGACTTGTATTGTCTTGCTTTATTCTTTAACAGGTGATATTGATGCTGCTCAAATCAACTTGCAACATTGCTTAGAACAGAATCCTTCATTTGCCGATGCCCATCTCCTGATGGCTCAAGTTTACTTATCTCAGGAAAATTTTAAACTTTGCTCCCATTCCTTGGAAATGTGTTTGAGTTATAACTTTGAGGTAAGAAATCAAGTGCAGTAGTCAAATTGCTGAGTGGTTAAGCTGTTTTACTACAATAAAAATAAATCTCTTTAGTTTTTAAAAATTATTATAATTAATTACCAAGAAATAAAAAAAACTCAACTACTGATAAAATGTCATGTTATTTCATTATTCAGCTTTTTATATATCACCCAGAAGAATTATTAATATTATTTCCTTACTAAATTAAGCAGAAGTAAGACAAAAATATTGTGTAATGATAGCAGCCAATATTATTTTACTGTAGCATCGAAATATCTAGATGAGAACAAAAACATTAAAAAATAAGCAATATAATTTTCTATTATATTGGCAAGAAAAAGCATTGACTGTGTAGAGTCTGTAGCAAATCTTAGATTATATATTTTTTGCTCTTTTCATGTGCACTGGAGGCTTGATATTTTCTTTGTATGGGTTCCATGATGTTTCTTTGTTTCGTGATTGCCTGCAGGAGGATGAATATCTGAGTTGCATTTTGTATATATACTTTGATAATAAATATACTTTGAATCTGAATATTCTAGATAAATCTAACAATACTTATTTTATGATAGTTAAAGAGTACTGTATCATGCATGACAGGATTAATAACCACCACAAGGGTGTACGTTGTGGTACTTTTCTGGTTAGAGATAAAAATAAAAAGTGCATCTTGTAAAACAAATATGAAGTTTAACATTTCAGATCTAATCAGAATATTGGTCTATTTTTTCTGTAAATTGGCTTAAGCTGTTTAGTAATAGACAGCTTCTGAATGGAGCAGAAAATTGTTGGTTGCTGGAAAATAATCTCACTTATGAAATTAGAAATGCTTATAAAGAAGCTGTCAAAGATTAGCCTGAGGAAACTTCTGTGAGGAACTGCCTGTGCTGTTCTGGATTTATGATAGCAGGCTTCAATCGCTGTCCATCATATTAAACAAAAGATAGAGGAGAAGGAGTAAGTTATAGTCACTAGAATCTGCACCATCATAAGACCATTGCTCATCCCCGTTCCTTCCTAACCCCTATATTCATTGATTTCCTCAAAGGATAGATATTCATCAGTCTCTGACTAATTCAGTGACTATCCTCTGCAATAGAAAATTCCAAAGAATAAGAACCCATTGAATGAGAAATCGTTTTCTCATTTCAAATCAGTCATTACTTATGAGACAATACTCGCCCAGAGAAGGGAAATTGTCATTTGGTATCCAGGTGATCAATTAGTATTAGAATTTTACATTTTAAGAGATTACCTCTTCAAAATTCCAGTGCACCTTTCCCCAGGGGTCGGACACCTCAACCTAGAAATTATCCTGGTGATTATTTGAAGATATTGCAGGAAGTACTGGAAAAAAATATATTTCCCAGTTGCAAAAAGATTTGTCCTCTTTATGACAAGTTATTTTATTATGGCCAACATACATTTTGCCTTCAGAATTGCTCGTTGTACAGTTTCTCAACATTGATCAAAATACTAGCCTCAAAATTCTACCAGGCAGAATCAGAAAATTATTTGTGAAATATTCAAAGGTTCAAAGTACATTTATTATCAAAGTATGTATACAGAATACAACTCTGAGACTCATCTTCCCACGGGCAGCCACGAAACAAAGAGACACTATGGAGCCTGTTCAAAGAAAACATCGAACTCTCAAAGTGCAGAAAAAAACCCCACAAAATATAATCAACTATTTGCTGCTCACTCCACACAGTCGATGCTTTTCCTTCCTGGTCCTCTGTGTGATTTTGACATAGTACATGTTGGAAAGCATGGATATATGGATGGATGCCTTGCAGGTGCAAATGTGGACATGACCATGTCTTTTATGCACATTTTTGAGGCCTGGCAGTTTGTTTTGGACACCTGCCAGAATGATTGGAAAATTGTGGATTATTAGACTGGAAGTAAGCTATTTACAAATTCAGAACGACATATACAAAATGCTGGATGAACTCAGCAGGCCAGGCATTTTCTGTGGAAAAGAATAACCAGTCAACGTCTCAGAGCGAGACCCTTCATTGGGACTGGAAATGAAGGGGAGAGGTGGGGGAGGGAAGCACGAAGAATAAGGTTGTAGATAATAGGTGAAATCAGGGGGAGGGGTAGGGGGTGAAGTAAAGAGCTTGGAAATTGCTTGAATGAAAGAGATAAAGGGCTAGAGAAGGGGAAAGGAGGATAGAAGACCATGGAAGAAAAGGAAGCAGGAGGAATGACAGAGGGGGTGATAGACAGGTAAGAAGTGAAGATGTGAGTGGGAAACACGAATGAGGAAAAGTGAAGTAGAGGAGGTGGGGCAATTCTGATTTGTTGGAATGGGAAGTAGAATTGAAATGAGTTGCCAAAACACATTTTGAGCTCATTATAAACTCATTTTGAATTTAAATGTTATCCTCATGGTGACCTCATGAATGTCTCTTCCCTTAATGTGACTGCACCAGCACTCTAAATGATCCCTAATTTGTTTCTTCACTCCCTAAACAAATGAGAGTAAGCTCTCCCTCCTCCAATCCATTAACGACCTACCTTTGCAGTCCCAAACACTCCACAAAATGTGTCCAGTCTCTTCTTTCCCCAACCACACGCTTCCTTGATTAACTTTACAGCCCTGAAATCTGGACTCCCAGCATTCCTGTTTTCTTCTGTAACTTCTGCTGTGACAAAGGAAAGACATTTAAGTGGAACCAGGAAGGGAGTATTCTATATGCTGCCCAATAACACCATTCAGATCAGTAGGCAGATTTTGGAAGGTGCTAAGTGACAGAGTTGTTGTCATGGATGATTTCAACTTCCCTAAAATTGACTGATGCCTCCTTAGTGCAAGAGGTTTACTTGGGGCTGATTTTGTTAGGTGTAACTAGAAAGGATTCTAGCACAATATGTGGACAAGCCAACTAAAAGAGAGGCCATACTGGATTTAGTACTTGGCAATGAAACTGGGTAGGTGACAGATAATTCTGTGGGCAAGCATTTCAGAGACAGTGACCAGAACTCCTGGCAATTAGCATATCCATGGACAAGGATGCAAGCAGACAGTATAGGATGGTATTGGGGGTTAGCTAATTACGATGCTGTAAGGCAGGAACTTGGGAACAGATGTGGAGTTTGTTTAGGGAGCATTTACATGGCGTTCTGGACAGGCTTGTCACACTGAGGCAGGGAAAGGAAAGTAAACCCTAACACCGTAGGACATCAAAGCAGAACCAAGTAATTTGGTCCGTTGAGAATTTTGTAGGCACTATGATAAGAGAGGTAAACATAGAAAACCTGCAGCACAATACATGCCCTTCGGCCCATGAAGTTGTGCTGAACATGTCCTTACCTTAGAACTACCTAGGTTTTACCCATAGCCCTCTATTTTTCTAAGCTCCATGTACGTGGTCAAAGATTTTTTGATTTTCCCAAACAAAATTTTAACCTTGATATTTAGGATTGTGTTTTTAATTTTTGTAACAATAGAGTGGACATTTACTGCTCTCCTAATTACTCACATTAAAATTAGCAACAGCATATTGTCATAGAGTCATTCTACATAGAAAAGATTTTTCACCCAGCCAAGTCTATGCTGACTATCAAGTATGCACCTGCAGAAATCCTACAAGACAATAAATGAGCTAACAGAACAGCTTTAGAATATGTGAGGAAACGGGAGCACCTGAGGGAAACTTGCACCATTGCTGTGAGAATGCGCTAACACTACCGAGACAGCATCCCTGAGGGTAGGGTTGAATCGTTGTGATGCCTACATTTTTCCTTCATTTTATTTCCTCATTTGATGGCTTTGGGTATTAAAACAGCCTTTTTTAAGGAAGTTCTTTTGGCTGTTGTCCATTTTTCAACAAGCACCTTTTCCTTTACTTTTGTTTCAGTATAATTATTTTCTTGGTTGGAGGGAATTCTTGAATACGTTTCTTTATTTCTGTGTTGAGGCCATTTGCTCAATAGTGCAACTAAAATACTAAAAACTGAAATTTAGACACCCATGTTATCCATCTAATAAATAAAAAGAAACTGAATAAAACATATGAAGGATGCTGACTACATAAGAAATAAGTATTGTTACCTGAAATTTTAAACTTCTTTAATTGCCAAATCATCTTTTTCTTTAAAACGTGGCAGTATGGAAGTTTAAGGCTCTGTTCATATTGTCATTTGACACTGGGAGAAAGGCAAATAAATAAGATAAAAACAATTAGAATTCTTGAACTTGTCTCTCTAATTTTATTGATTTACTACCCAGGTTCGGGAACACCCTCTGTACCATTTGATTAAAGCCCAAACTCACAAAAAAATGGGGGATGTTCAGGAAGCTGTTAAAACCTTGCAGATAGCTAAGAGCCTACCTGCAATGAAGAAAACAGGAAGTGCATCGAAATCTAAAAGCAAAGTAGTTGAATTTTCTGCAGCTGATCGTGTTTCCATTTTTCTGGAGTTAGCAGATGCTCATTGTATGAATGGAGAACAGGTAATGAAGAGGTTCATTTTTCTTATAGAATACATTTTAGACAAAAGCAGAATGATTATAGCAGTTTTTACAATGAAGTAATATTTGAATTTAGGCAATGGTAATTTCTGGTATGATTTATGGAAATTGGTAAAACTATGTTACTATCAAGTTTTATAACCCATTAAAACTCCAATAATCCACGATCTAATTATTCAGAATTCTCAGAGGTTGAGGAACCAGCTCATCAAGTTGTGCTTATCATGGGGCTTCCCATCCACTCGGGTCTCTGTGCCTGTTTCCTTCTCCCCAGGCCTCAGTTCCCTTTTGACACACCAAGGCTCTGTTTCACCAGCAACTGGCCAGAGCCCCATTTCACTCTTTTACTATTCCTATTCCAGTTCATATGTAAACTTTCTTCTTCCTGGGTCCCCAGTTCCTTGCTAATTACTGAGTTCTGGTTTTTATGCTGTTTCTTAAGGCCCTGGAGCTCTAGCTCCAGCGCTTCCTGTCCACTTGCCAAAGCCTTGGTTCCTGCACTCCCTTCCTACTTAATAGAGCACTGGCTTCTGTAGTCCCTAGGAACCCAATTCTCACTTTCCCTGTCTACTCGCAAGAGCTCCAGTTCCCACGCTACCTTCCTACTTGCTGGGACTCTGTTTCCTATGCAATCAGTTGATTGTGACCACATTCCTGTACAATCTGTTTGGCAGCCAACACCCTGATTTCTGTGCTTCCCTTTCACTCAGTTGGTGCTTTTAAATGTGGGATCTTGTTTCCTGTGTTTCCTCTAAAATTACCATGTTCACTGGAAAAGTTATTAGTTCTACTGTGTAGCATTTAAGGAATAAATGTATTAAATATGTATTGGAGCATTAATAGAATAAAGTTAATGTCAACTTCATTGTCATATGCACAAGCACATGTATGCACAGGTGCAATGAAAAACTTATTTGCAGTAGTATCATAGGCATATAGGCACATAGCATCATATAAGCAGCATTTATGAGAAAAAACATACAATAAAAGTGAACAAATTTTCAGAAAAAAGGATATAATTTGAATAAAAGGTCCACTTTAGTGTAAAGTGATCAAAATGGGCATAGTGTTGCTAACTGTGTTACTAAAATCCAGAGATTAAGATTGAACCTGTTGGTTCATGGCTGAAGTAGCGGTTCTTGAACCTGGTGGTATGGAGCTTCTGTACCTTCTGCCCAATGGCTGCTGCAAGAAATGGCATGGTGTTAATGGAAGAGATCTTTGTTGATTGTTATGCTATCTCCTTGAAGGAGTGCCTCCCGTAGATACTACCAAAAGAAGGCAGGGAAGTGCTAATGATATATTGGGCAAAGTCCACTACTCTCTGTTGCTTCTTGTGTTCCTATGCACTTGACTTACCATATTAGTGCATGATGCAACCACTCAGGACATTTTCAACAGTACATCTGTAAAAACTTGAACAGCATTCAGAAACGTCCAGAAAATCTATGAGTTTAGCAATATCAAAGTCCTAAACTTACTCACATAATCAAATATTATGAACAATTATATGCTGATATTCTGATTGCAGTAAAAAAGGATGACTTTTCTGTTTCTGTAGCATGAAGCTGCTAAAGTGATGCAAGATGCCATCAATGAATTTACAGGCACCTCTGAAGAACTGAGAGTGACAATTGCTAATGCAGACCTTGCTGTTGTACGTGGGGATATAGAACTAGCACTTAATATGCTTCGAAATGTCACACCTGAGCAACCTTATTTTATTCAAGCAAAGGAGAAGATGGCAAACATTTATCTAAATCAGAGGAAGGATAAGCAGTTATATGCAAGTTGCTACAGGTGAAAATTTCTGTCTAATACCTTAAGTATTTTTATTTGTTTTGAATATATTCAAAAGATTTTTTAAGCAGGAGTCAGGCAGATCTGGTATTGTTATAAATATCTCATGAGGAAACACCATATCCAGTTCACCTAAGCTTGCATTCTAATCACACTATATTCTTTAATTACCTGAGCAGCACCAACTGAGTCGTATGATAACAACCAATTTAATCTGACGGGTATTCCCCTCGTAAAAGGCATTCCAGTTATAATCAGAGCTTCCCTCTGGTTACTTGTTTACTCACCTCATCTGTAAGCTACATGAATATGAAAATAAATAATTCAAATAAAGGATCTGAAATAGAATTTAAAATAACAGCCACTTCCCCCCCCCCCACCCCCGAAAACCTGATGCTGGTGTATTCTAATGACTACAGTGTCCAATCCACAGTAGACCTAATTAATTCCATGAAAGAATACTTTAGTTGCTCCTTCCCCTTCCTGGCAAATTAGACATGGTGATTCTCTGCTGAATCATAAAAGCCTCCTCTGACAACAAGAAAATAGGCTCCCCACTACCAATGCTTATCCCTCTCTCTCCTTCAGTTGCTCTCAGGAAAATCTTCGAAGTGATTTAGCCCACAGTGAAAGGAAAACCATCCACTGTATACCGCAGATCTGTTTCCTCCATTCAAAGAAAAATGTTGTCTCCTCCTTCATGGGCATGAGTCACAACTTAGCTGTGGAGCACAGCAAATCTTACCTTTCGTGTTCTGAGAGAGTGTGCCCGCCTTTCTTATTTCCGTCTTTCCATCACTGTCAGGTGCCTCCATCATGTTTCCTTGATTTTCTTGACAAATTTATCTTCTTGCTTCTCGTGTCTTTGTTGCTTTTCTGATCTGATGTCCTCATAATTATCATCCAATGAGACGGAAGTTATGGTAGGGTACATGAGCCGTGATGTACAAAGGCTGTAATAAATCTAGTCAAGAAGAAAAGAAAAGCTTACAAAAGGTTCAGAAAGCTAGGTAATGTTAGAGATCGAGAAGATTATAAGACTAATAGGAAGGAGCTTAAGAAGGAAATTAGGAGAGCCAGAAGGCCTTGGCGGGCAAGATTAAGGAAAACCCCAAGGCATTCTATAAGTACATGAAGAGCAAGAGGATAAGACGTGAAAGAATAGGACCTATCAAGTGTGACAGTGGGAAAGTGTATGGAAGCAGAGGAAATAGCAGAGGTACTTAATGAATACTTCACTATTCGCTATGGAAAAGGATCTTGGTGATTGTAGTGAATTTAAAAACGCAAACACGAGAAAATCTGCAGATGCTGGAAATTCAAGCAACACATACAAAATGCTGGTGGAACGCAGCAGGCCAGGCAGCATCTATAGGAAGAAGTACAGTCGACGTTTTGGGCTGAGACCCTTCGTCAGGACTAACTGAAAGAAGAGATAGTAAGAGATTTGAAAGTGGGAGGGGGAGAGGAGGTCCAAAATGATAGGAGAAGACAGGAGGGGGAGGGATGAAGCTGAGAACTGGAAAGTTGATTGGCAAAAGGGACACAGAGCTGGAGAAGGGGGAGGATCATGGGACGGAAGGCTTAGGGAGAAAGAAAGGGGGAGGGGTGCACGAGAGGAAGATAGAGAGCAGGCAAGGAGTGATTGTGACAGGGACAGAGATAGAGGAAAAAAGGGGGAGGAAAGATAAATAAGGGATGGGGTAAGAAGGGAAGGAGGGGCATTAACAGAAGTTAGAGAAATCAGTGTTCATGCCATCAGGTTGGAGGCTACCTAGATGGAATATAAGGTTTTGTTCCTCCAACCTAAGTGTGGCTTTTCCTTGACAGTAGAAGAGGCCATGGATTGAAATATCAGAATAGGAATGGGACGTAGAATTAAAATGTGCAGCCTCTGGGAGATCCTGCTTTCTCTGGTGGACAGAGCTTAGGTGTTCAGTGAAACGGTCTCTCAGTCTGCGTCGGGTCTCACCATTTCACGCACATCTGCTTTCATCCCATCCTCCCGCCACCCTACTCGGGATAGGATTCTCCTTGTCTTCACCTGCCACCCCACCTGCTTCCGGGTCCAACATATAATTCTCTGTAACTTCCGCCACCTCCAACAGGATCCCACTACCAAGCACATCTTTTCCTCCCCCCCTTTCTGCTTTCCGCAGGGATTGCTCCCTCCACGACTCCCTTGTGTATTCGTCCACCCCATCCTTTCTCACATTTTAATTCCACGTCCCATTCCCATTCTGATATAGACAATAGACAATAGGTGCAGAAGTAGACCATTCGGCCCCTCGAGTCTGCACCGCTATTCTGAGATCATGGCTGATCATTCATTATCAATACCCAGTCCCTGCCTTGTCCCCATATCCCTTGATTCCCCTATCCATCAGATATCTATCTAGCTCCTTCTTGAAAGTATCCAGAGAATTGGCCTCCACCATCTTCAGAGGCAGTGCATTCCACACCTCCACAACTCTCTGGGAGAAGAAGTTCTTCCTCAACTCTGTTTTAAATAACAGACCTCTTATTCTCAATCCATGCCCTCTGGTACTGGACTCTCCCAACATCTGGAACATATTTCCTGCCTCAATCCTATCAAATCCTTTAATTATCTTAAACGTTTCAATCAGATCCCCTCTCAATCTCCTCAATTCCAGTGTGTACATGCCCAATCTCTCCAATCTCTCTGTGTAAGACAGCCCTGCCATCCCAGGAATCAACCTAGTGAATCTACGCTGCACTTCCTCAATTGCCAGAATGTCCTTCCTCAAACCTGGAGACCAAAACTGTACACAATATTCCAGGTGTGGTCTCACCAGGGCCCTGTACAAATGCAAAAGGACATCCTTGCTCTTGTACTCAATTCCCCTTGTAATAAAGGCCAACATTCCATTTGCCCTCTTCACTGCCTGTTGCACTTGCTCATTCATCTTCATTGACTGATGAATTAATATGTCTATCCATGGCCTCCTCTGCTGTCAAGATAAGCCACACTCAAGTTGGAGGAACAACACCTTATATTCTGTCTGGGTAGTCTCCAACCTGATGGCAAGAACATTGATATCTCTAACTTATATTAATGCCCCTCCTCCCCTTCTTACCCCATCCCTAGACCTCCTGTCCCATGATCCTCCCCCTTCTCCAGCTCTGTGTCCCTTTTGCCAATCAACTTTCCAGCTCTTAGCTTCATCCCTTGCCCTCTTGTCTTCTATCATTTTGGATCTCACCCTTCCCCTCTTCTATCATTTTGGACCTCCCCCTCCCCCTCTTTTATCATTTTGGACCTCACCCTGCCCCTCCCACTATCAAATCTCTTACTATCTCTTCTTTCAGTTAGTCCTGATGAAGGGTCTCAGCCTAAAACGTCGACTGTACTTCTTCCTATAGATAGATGTTGCCTGGCCTGCCAGCATTTTGTGTGTGTTGCTTGGTGATTGTAGTGATGACTTCCAGCATACTGAAAAGCTTCAGCATGTAGATATTAAGAAAGAGGATGTGCTGGAGCTTTTGGAAAGCATCAAGTAGGATAAATCTCCGGGACCGGATGAGACGTACCCCAGGCTACTGTGGGAGGTGAGGAAGGAGATTGCTGAGCCTCTGGCGATGATCTTTGCATCCTCAATGGGGACAGGAGAGGTTCTGGAAGATTGGATGTTTGCGAATGTTTTCCTTTATTCAAGAAAGGGAGTAGAGTTAGCCCAGGAAATTATAGACCAGTGTGTCTTACCTCAGTGGTTGGTAAGTTGATGGAGAAGATCCTGAGAGGCAGGATTTATGACAGCGCTTCTCCCTATAGATGCTGCCGAGCCTGCTGTGTTCTACCAGCATTTTGTGTGTGTTGTTGTTTGAATTTCCAGCATCTGCAGATTTCCTCATTTTTGCTCTTACAAGGATGTTGCCTGGATTGGAGAGCATGCCTTATGAGAAAATGTAGAGTGAACTCAGCCTTTTCTCCTTGGAGTGATGGAGGATGAGAGGTGACCTGATAGAGGTGTACAAGATGATGAGAGGTATTGATCATGTGGATAGTCAGAGGCTTTTTCCCAGGGCTGAACAAGAGGACACAGGTTTAAGGTGCTGGGGAGTAGGTACAGAGGAGATGTCAGGGTTAAGTTTTTTACTCAGAGAGTGGTGAGTGCTTGGAATGGGCTGCCAGCAATGGTGGTGGAGGAGGATACGATAGGGTAAGAGATTTTTGGGTAGTTACATGGAGCTTAGTAAAATATAGGGTTTTAGGTAAGCCTGGTAATTTCTAAGGTAGGGACAAGTTCGGCACAACTTTGTGGACTGAAGGGCCTGTATTGTGCTGTAGGTTTTCTATGTATCTACCACTACACCCTTTTCCTGCAATAAAAAAATGTAATTACTTTGATCTTTTTTGAACATTAATATTGAAGTCTTGGGGTGGTTATAGATGCCTGATTGGACCTTTTTTAGGTTATCTATGGAATTTTCATTTATGTATCTAACGAAGCATTTATTTGCTTTGCAGTCAGTACCGCATAATTTCATTTAATTGATATATGGTTTGTTGAACTGGAAAATATAGCACCTAATGGATTACTGTCAGGTAAAGGGTTCCCATTTAGGACTGATATGAAGAGAAATTTCTTTGCATAATACTTTGTGAGTCTTTGGAACAGTATCTAAACACCTAGACATTGAGTATTTTCAATGAAGAGAGAGATCTTTCATTAGGAGTCTGTGAGAAACTATACAGGTGAGACACAGGATGAGCCCAAATCTGATTATATAGCATAACAGACTTGAGGGACCATCTGGGCCATCTTAACTCCTCCAGTCATCCCCTCTGTTTTATCCACTGGATTTAGTTATGTTGTACTCTTAATGATCTGAGTACAGCACTTTGCCCTGACTTCCTGAGTTCTGTATCATGGGAATTGAATAAAAGCCTTAAAACAATGTTCATGTAAGAAAATCAATAATATAATTTATGTTCATGATTTCATAATATAAAGATGAGAGTAAATCATATTTATTTATTTTTTTTATTGAATACTGCATGGAACCCAACAATCCCCGATTTAACCCTAACCTAATCATGGGTCAATTTACAATGACCAATTAACATACCAACAATACGTCTTTTGACTTTGGGAGGAAACCCATGTGGTCACAGGAAGAACATACAGACTCCTTATAGACAATGGCAGGAATTGAATCCAGGTTGCTGGTACTGTGAAGGATTGTGCTAATCACTATACTACCATGCCGAGCACCTTTGTTTGAACATAAGTATGATTTTACATTTTGCTTTAGGGATTTAATTGACAAACTGCCTGGACCTCACACCTACCTTCTGTTGGGTGACGCCTATATGAATATTCAAGAGGTGAGTTTTTTAAACTTTACTTGGAAATACCTCTGCTTAGTCAGTGAATCTGTTTGTATATACCAAATGGCAATGAATGTCCATATGCCCATGCAAACATGTATGTGTGTAAATGCACATGTATATGAGCTATTTCAATTAATATTTCCCTTATAAATTCCTGCCTCAACTTAAATATTTGAGGACAGTTATATAAATTATTCATATTAATTATTCAAACAATAATTGTATCCTATGAAGTTGGCTTCTTGCAGCTTCTTAGCTTCTTTGACTATAACATAGAAATTCCAACATATGAACAACTTCTTATCATTTTTAAATTGCAGTGAAGTTTCCTGAAAGAAAAAAAATCTAAAATATAAGACATAGAAATTAGATATGAATTATTTCCTGCCACCTATTTCTATTTCATTTGAAGATAATGCTTGGAATTGGCTTACAGTGTCCAATAACATGAATGTTTGACAAGTACAGATCTATATTTAATACAATTTAAGGTGCTGGACTAACCTTGTGTGGCTCCACTTCACTACACCATAAGACATAGGAGCAGAATTAGGCCATTTAGACCATTGAGTCTTCTCTGCTGTTCCACTATGGCTGATTTATTATCCTCTCAATGCCATTCTTCTGCCTTCTCCCTGTAACCTTTGATGCCCTGACTAATCAAGAATCTCTATCAACCTCCCCTTTAAACTTTAGGAAATGAGCCATAACAGGTTATAGACCTGATAGTAGGTGAACATTTTGGGAATATTGACCATAACTCATTAAGTTTTAAGTGTAAGGAACTATAGTGCATTGATGGGGATGCATCTACTGTCAGAAACATCCATTTCTGATACGTGGGAGTTTTTTTAAGGACTAACTGATCAGTATGTCTGATAAGGAGTGAGGACCTGAGAGGTCCTGAATGTAGTCAGGAAGTGAAAGTAAGCATACATTCAGTTTAGGAAGTTAAAATCAGACTGGATCTTTGTAGAATATAAAGATAGCAGGAAAGTGCTTGAGCAGATGATTAGAAAGGCCAAAATGGGCCATGAAATGTCCTTGGTGAGCAGGATTAAGTATTTTATACTTAACATTAAGTAAAAGAGGATACCTAAAGAGAAGGTAGGTTCAATCAAAGATAAAGGAGGGAATTTTTGCCTGGAGTCAGAGCCACAGAGGTACTAGGCATTTACCAGTTATCAGCCTTATTTTTCAAATTTTGACATAGATATCACTTAGTGCTACATATCCACTTCAAAATGCAGTCTGTTCATTTTCACCCATTGACTTTACCAATATCTCAGCCCATCTACTGCCAAGGCTCTCTGCAATGTTTTTCTTATTCTTGACCTTTCTAATGCACTCTTGGCTGGCCTACTTTTAAATTATGTTGGTATGTCCTAATCAGCATCTGGTTCTGTTAATTTATTATTCCCAAATTGCTGACCTTTATTAGTCCCCTGGTCTGATATACATCAGCAAAATCTTAGCTCTTTGTCTTATTCTTGTTTTCAAATTTCCCATGAACTCAGCCCTAATTAGCCTTGATTTCTTTTGCCTCTTTAAACCTCTGTAACGTTTGCACTCCTATTTTGGGGTTCTTCTGCAGAATGATTTACTGTATATGAATTTAATCCATGTCAATGCCCTGTAATCATGATTAAACTGCCCAACTTCTACTTCTGTCGTTTTCAGCTCATAACATGTACAAACTTTGTACTTTAAGCTTTATATCTTTCACTAATATCTTGATCGTCTGTTCTGAAATTTGTTAATACAGCTTGCAATCAGTATTGGTTTACAGAAACCCCTGCAAATTCTTTTGGGATTTTGTTTTTTATTGTTAAATGTGAGATGTAAATATAAATCATTGTTATTGATATTTTTGATTCCATGCAGCCAGAGAAGGCCATTGACATTTATGAACAAGCACTAAAGAAAAATCCAAGGGATGGAACTCTGGCTAGCAAGATTGGAAAAGCTCTTATTAAAACACATAATTATGCTAAGGTCTGTTCTAAAACTTCCTTTTCTGCTTTTGTTGGTAGTGAATTTTTTTTATCATATGTTATGCAGTTCATACTTGTTTACCACCAAGTTCAAGAACAGTTACTATCCCTCAGCCATTGCGCTCTTTAACAAAAAGTGGGTAATTACACTTACTTGCCCATCAATAGAGATATTCTCCTCAATCAATCATCTCACTTTAAGG
Organism: Hypanus sabinus; assembly: GCF_030144855.1. Taxonomy (NCBI): domain Eukaryota; kingdom Metazoa; phylum Chordata; class Chondrichthyes; order Myliobatiformes; family Dasyatidae; genus Hypanus; species Hypanus sabinus. The sequence goes on along the minus strand of NC_082709.1, from coordinate 12,052,992 downwards.
ACGCTTTATCTTGTTATTTCTTGTTCTTGTTATTTTTGATATTTATTTATATTTGCATTTGCATTGTTTGTTGTGTTCGGCACTCTATGTGATATTTCATTGATCCTGCAGGTTACAGCTGCTATACTATAGATTTGATGAGTATGCCCGCAGGAAATTGAATCTCAGGGTTGTATGTGGTAACTTATATATACTCATAATAAAATTTATTTTTAACTTTAGTATAGACAACCAATATGTGTAGGCTTCCGTTAGTCTCAATAGACCATGGATTTGCACCTTGGAAAGTTTCCAGGGCGCAAGCCTGGGCAGGGTTTTCTTTTATATAGAAGACGGGCAGTTGCCCAAGCTACAAGTCTCCCCTCTCTATGCCACTGATGTTGTCCAAAGGAAGGGCATTAGAACCCATACAGCTTGTCACCGGTGTCGTTGCAGAGCAATGTGTGGTTAAGTGCGGTGTCGTTGCAGAGCAATGTGTGGTTAAGTGCCTTGCTCAAGGACACACACGCAGCCTTAGCCAAGGCTCGAACTAGCGACCTTCAGATCACTAGACGAACAATCGATATAACGTATGGATAAACAAATTTCAAGATGAGCTATTCTGTTGAGTCAGACTTGATTCATTGAGTTTCTTGTAAAGTGAAAAGACCACACTGCAATCAGATTTTTTTAATGTAGCTTTTCTGACTAATTGATTCAGCAGATATAACTCTAATATTATAAGACACAATTTTAAGGAATTATAGACATCTGGGCTAAAGTGGTGTGGCAGTAAAAGATCAACTATAATCTTAATTAATGGTGGTGTAGTCCAGGTAAATTGTGAACTTTAAAGGATTTATCAGTATATTTTGAACTGATCTCACCTAGAGCTAATGTATGAGGAAGAAATCCCTTAATGTCAGATCATTTCCAGGCAATTAATGTGTATTGATCTCAAAGAAAGAAAGGAGTTGGTATTCCTATGATTAAATAACCCATCAACATTCACTTCCTAACTTAATGCATTGCCTCTCCATTGTCTTAGAGCCCTACACCAGTATAAGTTATGCCATCATGACAGGAGGAAGAGGGAGCAAATGGGTTGAAAATTAGTTCATTAATAATGTACAATATTAATGTCAGTAGAATGCGTTTAATCAATGGTGTATTAATTTCAATTTTTTCATCATAGGCAATTAATTATTATGAAACCGCACTAAAGACTGGCCAGCAGAATTTTCTGCGGTATGATTTGGCTGAGCTCCTATTTAAACTTCGGCAGTATGAGAAAGCAGAAAAGATTCTACTGCAGTCATTGGAACATGATCATGGTTTGATTTATTTTAATGGTGTAAATTATGTACTTTAGTTAATTATATTTAGTAAGAAAAGAAAGTATTTTAAATACATTTAACTTTCTAAATAGTGCAGAAAGATTTACTTCAGATATGTAATAAGGAAACCCTTTGCACAGGTATAATGTACAGAACATAGCACAGATTTCACATCCGATCTCCCATCCTGCATATACTGCTGCTAACTCAGATGTGATACCCATCTCATACAACAGTGCAGACATTCTTTAGTTCTTTTGGAAAAAATGGTAGTATAAACTGGAGGTGACCCAGACTACCAGTAGGGAAGCAGGCGCATTTCCATGTCCTATAACCATGTAATAGTGAAAACAATTACTGAACATCCATTGTTGAGGACATGCGAAGACTGATATTGTTGAACATCATGGGATTCTCACATTCATCCATCCTCTTCGAACCCCACTTTTACCTCATCTGCACAATCTCTTGATGTATAAACTACAGAAGCTGTCAATATTCACTTCTTCCTTTCTTTCACCTGCCTCACCTCCCAAAGTCCTCCTTTCACCACAGTCTTACTCTCGTATATTTCTGTATTTAAATACCAGAGGATTGAAACTTAATGAGCAAGGAGGCAGTAATGAAGAAGGATCACCGTTACTTTATTTCACAGTCGACTAGTTCAAATTCTGGCATGATGTATTTTAGATGATGTGGGTTAGGTCTTGCAGGTATGACTGACCTTTTGCAGTAGCCCAAGTATGTTTCAGTGTGCTTTGCTTTCTGTATTTATGAAGAATTGTGGTAATAAATACAATACAGTACACCTGTTTGTTAATGGTATTAAGCTGTTAGACTGATGTTTCCTTTAAATCAAAGGTTACCAGCCTGGGGCCCATGGACCCCTTGCTTAATGATATGGGTCCATGACATAAAAAGAGGTTGGGAACCCCAGCTTTAAATAGTGTTGACATCAATCAACTTTATGCGCATTGGTCTCTATAATTTGCATACAACATTCATTGTAAGCTGCTTCATCAAATTAGATTATTTTGCCTAGTATGAGCTTGTGCATACCGTACACTATTTTGACCTTCACTCAACCTGAGTACAGAAGGATACTTTTGAAACTCCCAGGTGGATACCATTATTACAGGTTTGTGTTCACAATTTTAGCAAAACTAAAAATTGGAAAACTTGTTGAGTGCCACTTTTAAAATACCGCATTCTTTTGACATAGTATAGTGAATGAGGCCAACTACAGCAGGGTTTCCCATCCTGGGGTCTACAGATGCCTTAGTTAATGGTAGGGGTCCATGATATAGAAAAGGTTGGGAACCCTTGCTCTAGAGAGTGCCATCATGAATTCAATGGGCCAGTACCTCCTCCTGTACTATGATGATTTTATTTTCCTTTCCAATCTTTTCCAGTAAGCGACCTTCAGATATTGATGGAAGATGCCCGCTATTTAATGCTTCTAGCAAAAATATATAGTAGGAAGAAGAAGACTGATGATGCCATCCTTGCGTTGCAGAGGGTGAATAGGCTTTTACGTTTGATTTATAATAAATTTCTTCCCATAGATTTTTTTTCCCAATTGGTTTAATCAATATTAGTTTTCAAAGACGAAGGCAAAAGAACTTAATTGTCTATCAGAAACATTCTTTAATGAAAAATGCATTTGCTGCTTTTAATTTTTGGTGTAAGATCTCTAAAAATTACAAATTTGCTCTGACCATACATGTTATTATTGATTGTCTTGTAATTATCACATAGCCTATTAATAGTATTTTGTAGGGTTTAAAAACCTGAAATTACCTTTCATCTTTTTCTTCTGTTCCATCCATTTTTTGAACAGGCACGAGAGGTGCAAGCTCAAGTATTAAAGCGAGTTCATTTAGAACAGACTGATTCAGTCCCTGCCCAAAAGCAACTTGCAGGGGAGATTTGTGCTGAGATAGCAAAGCATGCGACAAACCAGCGGGAATATGAAAAAGCTATTAAGTTCTACAAGGAGGCCCTTGTCTACAATGATAATGATCACAAGGTTAGTACTGCAGCTTTTAGGATACTGAATGTGGTGATTTCAAAGAAATTGTTGTCCAGATTTTTATTTCACAATAGAAGAATGTAGATATTTACATAGATACACTGGAATCTGATGGCTGTGTTATTGAATATTGCTTTCAGAGGCATTTAATAAGCTTTAATGAAGCTTTCTCAATATTTACAGTGTTGAGAAAACGCTAAAATATTTCCACTGACGATGCCATCGTCTGTGGACTCCACTCCCTTTTGGCCCACTTGGAAAATGATGCCTCATACGCCAGGGTGCTGTTCATTGATTTCAGCTCAGTATTTAGTATGATCATCCCTGGTGGGTAAACTATCCTCACTGGGTCTTAAGATCTCTCTCTGTAACTAGATATTGGACTTCTTGACAGAAAGACCACAGTCAGCCCCTGTTGGCAGCAACATTTCTAGCTTCATCACGCTGAGCACTAGTGACTCCCAGGCCTGTATGTTCAGCATGCTGCCATTCACACTGCTGATACATGACCGTATTGCTGGATCCAGCTCAAACCGAATCAACAAATGCGCTGATGACACAACAGTAGTTGGCCTCATCAACAACGATGATGAGGTGGCATACAGAGGAGGTAGAGCAGCTTGTAGAATGGCACAAGCACAACAACAAGACTGAAGAGGCGATTGTGGACTTCCGGAAGATGCCGGCTGACCACTCCTAACTGCACATAAACGTCTCCTCTGTGGAGAGAGAATTAGGAGCACCGAGTTTCTGGGAGTGCAAATAATGGGTGATCTCACCTGCACCTTCAACATCACCTCTTTCATCAAGAAATTACGGCAGATTCTCCATTTCTTCAGGAGGTCGAGTTGAGCCCAATTAACTCTCTAATTCTGGTACTCCCTTGCAGCCATCGCTGATTTACTCACTGACTGGCCCAGTTTGCTGATCTTGCACTCACGTCTAAGCCTTTCTACCCATGTACCCTACATTGCATGCCCTAGACTCAACCTGATCTTTTGCTTGTTTTGTATTGGTCATTTCCAAAGCAATGACCATCGTTCATATAAGGCCAATTGTGTTGCGCACAGACCTTGGTCCTCCTGCATGACAAAGGTTCTGAGTGGAAGACGCAATATTCATTAACTCAACATTCAACAACTGATTAATGTTTTGGTAGGGTCAAATATGGATCAGGCATTATGCAGTGAATTGTAGGAGCTTTAATGAACAGAACGACCTTGCTGTATAAGTCCCTGAAAGTGGCAATGTAGTAGCTTTTAGAAGGTAACAGTAGAGAAGTATCATTGTTTTAGTCACCTTAGTATAGAAAGATCATGATCCCGTCACTCTCTGTAAGGAGTTTGCATGTTCTCCCTGTGACCATGTGGGTTTCATCCAGGTGCTCGGTTTTCCTTCCACAGTGCAAAGATATACTGTTGGTTGGTTAATTTTTCATTGTAAATTGTCCCACGATTAGGCTAGGATTAAATCAAGTGGTTGCTGAGTGGTGTTTAAAGGGCCAGAAGGGCCTGTCCCATGCTGTATCTCAATAAATAAATAACTGATTGATTAACCTGGATAGAGTACAGGGAATATTTACCAGAACGTTTTCTGGGATGGAGTGTCTCAGATGTCAGGAGAGGCTGGATAAACTAGGTTTCTTTTCCTTGGAACAGAGAAGGCTGAAGGTGCATTTGATGTGTATAAAAAGAGAAGGTATCAGTAAATTTTTCCTAATAGAAGAAGTATCCATAGCCAGATGGTATGTGTATAAGATGAGTAAGAGGTTTAGGCAGGATATAAGGACGATTTTTGTTTCTATCCAGAGGGGGATGGGGAAGGGTCTTGGACTGCAGTGATTGAGAGGATGGTAAAAATAAACTCTTGCAACATTTAAGATTGGGGGTGTAGTGACCCAGCGAGGAAGACTATCAAAGCTTGCAGCAGGATTTCAACCAGCTGGAAAAATGGGCTGAAAAATGGCAGATAGAATTGAAGGCAGAAAAGTATGAGGTGTTGCCGTTCAGTAGAAGCAACCAGGCTAGGTCTTACATGGTCAATGGCAGGGTACTGAAGAATGCTGTGGAACAGAGGGATCTGGCAATCTAGGTCCATCATACATTGAAAGTGGCGTCACAGCTAGGTAGGGTCATAAAGGAAGCTCTTGGTATATTGGCCTTCATAAATCAAAAGTATTGAGTACAGAAGATGGGATGTTATGTTGAAGTTGTGTAAGACATACTTGAGACCTAATTTGCAGTATTATGTGCAATTTTAGTCACCTACCTACAAGAAAGATGTAAATGAGGTTGAAAGAGTATGAGATTGAAGGACCTGAGTTACGAGGAAAGATTGAACAGGTTAGTACTTTATTCCTTGGAATGTAGAAGATTGAGAGGGGATTTTATAGAGGTATACAAAATCATGAGGGGTATAGATAGGGTAAATACAAGCTGGTTTTTCCCACTGAGGTTAGGTGGATCTACAACTAGAAGTCAGGGGTTAAGCATGATGATGAAAAGTTAAGGGGAACATGGGAGGAGGCTTCACTCAGAGAGTCGTGAGAGTATAGAACGAGCTTCCAGCGCAAGTAGTGTGTAGTGCATGCAACCTCAATTTCAGCATTTAAAAGAGGTTTGGATAGGTACATCAATGGTAGGTATACGGAAGGCTATGATCCCGGTGCAGGTTGATGAGAGTAGGCAGTTTAAATGGCTTGAAACAGACTAGTTAGGCCAAAGGACCTGTTTCTGTTCGGTACTTTTCTATGACTTTAATATTTACATGAACACTGAATCAATAAGGTATATATGGCAATGGATTCATGGCTGGGTGTCAGTACTCAATAGCTGGCATGGTCAGGGTGGGCATAAGGTCCTATTCTGTCCAGTATTACTCTGTGAACTGTTTGACATCCCGTTGAAGGTACCAACTAGTTTCTACGTTTATGTATTAGAATCTTATGTCGAAAATTAAAAGCCTGGATGGAAGTCTACAGCTGAATTGGCCAAAGTTTAGTTACTGCATTTTTATTGCTTTTGATAGTTGATATGACTTGCAGGTACAGTTTTGAAATTTGCTGCACACCATTTTCTCTAACTGTAATAAATGCTGAGTAAGATTGTAATACACATAGAAAGAACATTGGCATGTGGTATGGGCAGACAAATGACAAATGGGATTTAATATAGGTTAGGTATATTGAGGGCAGGAATGAAGTGAGACTGTACATATTAAATAGTATTTACGTAAAATATGTGAATGAATTGTTTGGAGAACAGGTTGAGAATTAGTTTTGAAAGGAACAGTGAATTTGGATGTTGTCTCCAATTTGCAGAATTTGTGGTGAGCAATACTTTTAGAATTGGCATATTCAATTTGAATAATATTGACAGGAAAATTGACTTAAGATCTTCATTACTATGTAGGCAATCCTCCTTAGTCAAGGATTATTTCCTCCCTTGTTATACTTCACACTTAAGTACAAAAAGGGCTCTTGACACTGATTGACAGCTGATTGATTCTTCTGCAACTTGGACATACATTTCTAAAAGGGATGGGAAGTGATGAAAACTTGATTGTGGGGTTATCCTGAGATTCCCTTGGATGAACCAGCAATAAGCTAGAGAAAACATTGATGTACTCTTGTACCTCAAATTCCCTTTGAATACTTAAATCTAGCCAATGTTCCACTTCCATTTCCAGTAAGATGGTGGGCCATTTGATTGCAGCAGTAGCTTCTATGGGGTCAACCAGAGGAGTTACTGTCTGTTATAGATGTATTTCTTATGATTACGACTCTGCTGGGCATTAATAACTTAAAGTACTGCAGGTGTACCCCATCAGTGAGTTGCTCATTGGCAGAGAAACTGAAGGAGCTGGACAGTGAGGATACGCTGCTGTCTGTATCAGAGAGGAATCAGGGGAGTTGGTGTGTGAAGGCAGCGTGTAGTCTAGCAGCCAGTAATTGTCTTAGTTGTTTTTCTTGTGATCGCAAGACCCTGTTGAATGTTGTTTATGTAGAATGCTGCATGTCTGTTTTATTGGTGGGCAAAGGGAGAGCTGTGTGCCCTCGGTCATAGTGAGGACTTGGCTTCAAGTCGCAGTGTCGCCTTTTCACAGCTGCCCAGGCCCAGGACAGAGGCGTTGGAGTTGGTGTCCTCCACCAGAGACTGGTGTGGCGCTGGTACTGCCCCCCTCCCCCCAGTGTTCGTTCGGCAGAAGACAAGAAGCATTGTGTTCGACTGCAGACTGCTGCAACATTCATGGACTCGGGGCCTTTGATTATTTTTTGTGACTATTTTACTGATATCTTAAATGTGCTTGTTTTCTTATATGTGTTATATATGCCTTGTGCTGTGTGTGATTGTTGCTGCTGAATTTTGTACCTTGGCCCTGAAGTAATGCTGTTCCATTTGGCTGAATTCATGGGTATTCATGTACGGTTGAATGACAATTGAATTTGAACTTGAATGGTGCTAATTATCTGATCTTGTAAGATAGCAAAAGGATACTAATGCTATTTTCCTATGCTCCCAAATAAGTTCCCAATTGTGTATATTTGTGGAATAATATATTTTGTCATGTTGATTTTTGTTTTATTTTTCTGACTTAGGTGATGCTGGAACTTGCTCGTTTGTATCTTGCTCAAGACGATATTGATGCTTGTCAACATCAATGTGCAATCCTGTTGAAAAGTGACCAAGATAATGATGCAGCTACCATGGTAAGTAGAAATAAAAACTCACTGCTGTAGTAGACGCACTCAAAGCAGATTACACACAGCCCCAACTTTATGGCAGTTTGGATGATGTGATCTGTTCACATCTGGAAAAGCAAAAGACTTATTCAAGAAAGTTATTGCCGCTTTGTGCAAGTGAAGTCATAAACAGGATTGTTTTTTGAACAGCTGACTAAAGTGGTTGAGGTCAGTTCAGCAGGTGTTGTAGGTATGGACATTTTAATAAAACTTTTGGTAAGTTCCCTCATGGTAGCCTGATTGAGTAGATAAGTTATGAGTGATCCATGGAGATTTGATATGTTAGCATAGCCAGAGTGTAGTAGTAGAAGGGTGTTAATCTGATTGACATTCACCAAGGATCAATGCCGGGACCTCAGATTGTTTACTTGGATAAAAATGTAGGTGGGCACATCAATTGCAGAGAAGACAAAAGATGGCACTTACAGATATTGAGGAAAATAATGGAAAGCATTCAACAGGATATAGATCAGTTGGAAATGTGACAGATAAATGACAGAGGGAGTTTAATCTGGACAAGCTCAATTGTAAACAAAAAAGCATACAGTGAATGGCAGGGCCCTTAGGCACATTAACATACAGAGTGATGTTGGAGTGTGACTCCATAACTCCCTGAAAGTGTAAGTACAAGTAGAGAGGGTAGTAAAGAAAGTGTACTGTCTATTTGTCTTCATAGGTCAGGGTATTCAGTATAAAGTTGGGAAGTCATGTTGCAGTTGCATAAAACTTTGGGTAGACTACAGTCTGTGCAAAAGCCTTTAGTACATGTACCTGAGCCTTTTGCACAGTACTGTGTATGTCAACGTTGAGTGGTGATCAAGTTTGTTAATCTGGCGGGAGCAAAGGACGTTGGGAATGGCAAGAGTGGAGTGCTGCAGGAGGGGTGTGGGACAGGTGACAGAGAGGAGTTCCAGGGGCGGGGATGGCATGGATCCAGACACACCCACCCCTGAGACACAGGTCAAGGTAATTTGATTCCAAACAATTGGTTTATTGATCATTACAGAGTATCTCTCTGGGGCTTCCCGCCTCCTCCCCTTTCCCTTCTCCTTTTCCCAACCATGATTCCCCATTCCCTGCCTCTTCCCACTCTCAGTCCACAATAGAGACCCATATCAGAAACAAGTTTATCATCACTCAGATATGTCATGATTTTTTTGACAGCAATACAGTGCAATACATAAAATTATTACAGTACTGTGCAAAAGTCTTAGGCACCCTAACTATATATATGTGCCTAAGCTTTTTGCACAGTACATTTGCAGTATTGTATGCTTTTCTGGTCACTGTATTACAGGATTGATATGGAGTCTTTGGAAGCGATTCAGCAGGATATTGCCTGAATTACACAGTATCAGTCATCAGGAAAGCTTGGACTAACTTGGATTGTTTTATCTGGAACACTGAGGCTGAACTGTGACCTGATAAAAGTTTTTAAAATTAAGGAGCGCCAGACCTTTTCCCCCCAGGGTGCAAATGGCAAATACTAATGGCTATAGCTTTAAGGTTAGAGGGGAAGTAGATTAGTGAGGGAAGTGTTTCTTTTTCTACACAGAGTACTGGATGTCTGGAGCATTTTGCAAGGGAAGGTTTGATAGGCATTTAGACCTGCACAGGAACCAGCAGGGAGTGGAGGGATATAGATTGCGTGCCAGCAGATGGAATTAGTTTGGACAACAATGGTTGACAACAATATCATAGACTGAAGTGCTTCTTCCTTTGTTGTATTGTTCTATAAATGAAGAAAACTCATGCAGTTCAAACATCTGTAATTTGAAAGCTAATAAAAATGTTCCAGATTGAGATATTTCACTTTCAACATTGAAGCTTTAGTTCTGTCGAGACACTAAAACTGGTGGCTTTAGACGTCTTTATTCAGCAAAGCAAGCAGGCATCATACTGGAGACACTCTTGGAAGTACAGACCTGCATGACCCATTATTACATATTTTTATATGCTGAAGATCAAAGGTAACAGCAGGATAATTCTATAGTTACAATGGATCCACAATGCTTCTGTGTTGTCTTTATGACAGTTATTTAGTTTATAATATTTTCACTTAGTAATTCATTTGTTAGTATTTTCTAGTTAGAATTAGAAGTGTTTAAAGTATATTCATTGCATGTAAAATATATCTGCATGCGATGACGTCACATCCGGTTTCGCCGCGTCTTGTGGGAAAATACCGGTTTGAGATCAACGCGAGGGTGGGGAGCTCACCACGAGGCACACCTGAGCAGAAGTTGTTTTGCAAGCATTAGAAATCACAGTGAGAGCAACGCTGTAAGTTAATAGATAATCGATATATTGAACTAAGATGTTAACGCCGATCCTGTTAAAAGTAACGACGGTCGATAATGTTTATGTTTTCGTTAGTTAAAGAGTTGCGGATAGTTTGCATTGAAGTGTATTTAAAGTAGTCAATGGCGCAGGTAAACTCTGCCTGTATACTGCACCTTAGTGTAATGTAGTTATAGTCACCTTTACAAGTATTTACAATTGAAATCTGATATTAAGAAAGGAACAAATACTGTATCAATCTTGTATTGTTTTATCAACAGTTTTCACCATATGTTAATGTGAAGAGTGAACAGTAAATGGTTAATCTTACTGCGATCTGGTTTTCATTGACTGTGGTTTATCTCGACGTTGAATTCGGCGTTATTAGTTACACCCGAAGGAGAACGTTACAGCTTCCTTTAAATTACATCTCATATTTCAAACACCACCATCTTCACACCCACTGTCCAGACTCCCAGAATGAATGTTAATCCCACTGACTCTGGGCCGCATTCATGCCCATGCAGGTGTCTCAGGTCAAATGGAGTGTTGCTTTGTTTGCAATTGACCCAAACTTGCAGCTTCAGGAAGACTATTGGTCTGAGCTACGTTTTAAATTCAATCTGCAATCCACGTACAAATCAGAAGACTGGGTGCTGTTGAAATTAATATTTACTGTATACCCTAACTCCAGAATATGCCCTAACATTTCTATGTTCTATTTTCCACATGATGAGTGTTTAAATAAGCAATCCAGCATGTGAAATCATGCTACTTGTAATCTCAGAATACAATTAGCAAAATTTCTATTATAATTGGTAACAGGAAGAAAATTGGAAAATATTCATGGTTAACTATTTATTAAAGATTACTTTACAAACCAGATTTTCAAGGCACATGACTAGCCCTGCCTAAAGCTCAGTTGACTGTTAAGTGTTTCTGTCTGCTTTGCAATCTGTCTCTGACAACTATTTATTAAATTATCTTATATATTGCAAATGTGAGTCTGAAGTAGAATTTGCAGTACAATCTGAAACAATAGTTAGAAATAGCTCCTGTATAGGATAGAAAAATGAAGTTCATTTCAAATCACCTTTAACACAAATGTGCTTATTGTTGGAAAATGATTATTATTCTCCTTGCAATAACTTGAGTTTATGGTTTTAGTACATGGGGAATTACAGGTATCAAAACAACAGATTATGTCTGTGATGTTTTATAACACTATTTTCACAATACGTGTGGTCATCATTATATTCAAGGAGGTTACTGACAAATGTGTTTTATGATCTTAAAACATTTAACTTTCATTCTCCATATAAAATTATTTTAATTTAAGTCATTTTTGTGTTATAGATGATGGCTGATTTGATGTTCAGAAAGCAGGATTTTGACCAAGCAGTATTTCACTTTCAACAACTTTTAGAGCGTAAACCAGGTAAATATAGCAGTTCAGCATTTTTAAATTTATGTCTTTTAAAGTACTCAGTATTAAAACAATGCCAAAAAATGATTAGTATCTATCAGACTGTCATTAATGTCTTCTAAGAATATTGACAGGAAAGTATAAAATATTGCTGACCAATTAGCGTGATATTCACCAAGGAAGTAGGTATATAAGACAAACAGTAGGAATGAACTTTGCATTATATTTGATAGCTGAGGTATGTTAATAGTTTGAGACAGCCACTGGTTTCTATCTGATACAATGAAAACTTACAGTGCCTCTGAAATGTATTGAAATGTATTCACCCCCCCTCCCCCCCGGGTGTTTTCATGTTTTACTGTTTTACAACATTGAATCACAGTGGATTTAATTTGTTTTTTTTTTGACACTGATCAACAGAAAAAGACGTGTAAAAGTGAAAACAGATCTCCACAGAGTGATCTAAGTTAATTACAAAGATAAAACAAAAAATAATTGATTACATTAAGTCAGGGGTCCCCTGCCTTTTTTGCATTGCTGACTGGTTTAATATTGACAATATTCTTGTGGACTGGCTGATGGGGGGGGGGGGGGGTGGGGGAGGTGTTCAAGTAGGTTTGCCAACTTTCTCACTCCCAAATAAAGGACAAAAGTAGCAGTCCAATACGGGACACTTGTGTTTACCCCAAGAAAGACTACCATGACCGTGAAGCCTTGCACGGGCACCTGTGTGCACATGTGTGATGTGTGCATACATGATGTGCACATGCGTATACGAGCCGATTTTTTTTCTCTACAAATCAGTTTTGGCTTAATCTTCCCGATTCTGTTAAGTGAAACTACACTGTACATACATTATTTCTACTTTATATAGGCTGTATTTATCACATCATTCCTGCTTTTACTATATGTTAGTGTTATTTTAGGTTTTATGTGTTATTTGGTATGATTTGGTAGGTTATTTCAAGTTCAACAGTGTGAGACAGGGAATGAGGAAAGGTGCAGCTGACTCATATTGTTTCATAATGCCAAATCATATCGTTTCCTTGCGGCCTGGTAGCACATGGAGGTGGTTGGGGACCACAGCGTTAAGTATTCACTTCCTTAAATATGACACACCAAATCATCACTAGTGCAGCAAATTGGTTTTGGAAGTCACTAATTAGTTAAATGGAGATCAGCTATGTGCAGTCAAGGTGTTTCAATTGAGTGTAGTAAAAATACACCTGTGTCTGGAAGGTCCAACTGCCGGTGAGTTAGTATCCTGGCAAAAACTACACCATTAAGGTAAAGCAACTCTGTGAAAAGGTTACTGAAAAGCACAAGTCAGGAGACGGATACAAGAAAATTCCAAGTCACTGAATATCCCTTGGAGTACAGTTAAGTCAATCATCAAGAAATGGAAAGAATATGGCACAGCTGTAAATCTGCCTAGAGCAGGCCTTCCTCAGAAACTGAGTGACTGTGCAAGAAGAGGACTAGTGAGGGAGGATGCCAAGTGACCTATGACAACTCTGGAGGAGTTACAAGTTTCAGTGGCTGAGATGGGAGAGACTGCACGTACAACAACTGTTACCCAGGTGCTTCACGAGTTGTAGCTTTATGGGAGGTGAAAAGAGAAAACCACTGCTGAAACATCAAATACCAAAGCCAAACATTGCACATCATCAAAAACACACCGTCCCTACCGTGAAGTATCTTGGTGGCTGCATTGTGCTATGAGGATGCTTCACTGCAGCAGGTCCTGGAAGGCTTGTGAAGGTGGAGGGTAAAATAAATTTAACAAAATACAGAAAAATCCTGGAGGGAAATCTAATGCAGTCTGCAAGAGAACTGCAACTAGGGAGGAGATTTATTTTCCAGCAAGACAATAATCCCAAGCGTAAAGCCAAAACTATGCAGTAATGGCTTTAAAACAACAAAGTTAATGTCCTGGAATGGCCAGTCAGAGTCCAGACCTCAATCTAATTGGGAATTTGTGGCTGGACTTGAAAAGGGCTTTTTACTCACGATTCCGATGCAAACTGACAGAGGTTGAGCAGCTTTGTCAAGAAGAATGGGGGAAAAAATTGCAGTATCCAGATGTGCAAAGCTGATGGAGACCTATGCACACAGACTCAAGGCTGTAATTGCTGCCAAAGGTGCATCTACTAAATACTGACTTGAAGGGGATGAATACATATGCAGTCAATTATTTTGTGTTTAAGATTTGTTATAAATTTGTACCAACTTGTAGAAATGTGTTTTCGTTTTGACACGACAGAGACTTTTCTGTTGATCGGTGTCAAAAATGCCAGATTAAATCCACTGTGAACATAAAACTTGAAAACTTTGGGTGCGTGGGTGGGTGTGTATTTTTTATAGGCACTTTAAAGAGTCTGGTCACTATCATGTTGCCTTTTCCTGTTGGGGCAGGAGCAGTGTTTAGGAGAGGAACAATGAAACTCATAGCACAGATATCTTTTAAAACTATGTTCATTCAGTTATTCCCAATGTAGATCAAGCATACAATGGAATAGATTAAAAAAAACTTGGATTAATTAACAAGATGATGTCCACATTAAACCACACAAACAGGACATCAAAAATCAAAATAATGTGTTTTTGCCCTCTTCCAAAAATTAAACTTACTTGTGTTATCTCATTTTGATGGGAAATGTGAGTCAACCTTGCACAAGGCAAAGATATGCTGTCTGACTGCACATTGAGTCTCAGGATCCTGATTTTAAATGCCATTCACATTTATAAACAAACATAGACAATACAGCACAGTACAGGCCCTCCAGCCCACAATGTTGTGCCAACCCGTAAACCCTGTCTACCATATAACCCCCCCACCTTAAATTCTTCCACATACCTATCTAGTAGCCTCTTAAATTTCACTAGTGTATCTGCCTTCACCACTGACTCAGATAGTGCCTTCCATGCACCAACCACTCTCTGAGTAAAAAACCTTCCTCTAATATCCCCCTTGAATTTCCCACCCCTTACCGTAAAGCCATGTCCTCTTGTATTGAGCAGTGGTGCCCTGGGGAAGAGGCGCTGACTGTCTACTCTATCTATTCCTCTTTATCTGTCAGTGTAGGAACTACGTATCTATTTTCTGTCTGTCTATATTCTGTTATATGTTGCGTGTTTATTATGAGTAATTTGGCATGTGGGTTGGGACGTTGTAGAAGCAAAAGGTATAGTTACGTATTCATGCTTTGTCTTTCAGTTTAGTCTGGTTAGAGCCAGGTTGGCCAGGGGAATTATATTTTTGTTGACTGCTAGCGTTTAAATCACTTAAGAACTTCTCTAATTCATGTTGGAGTGATTTTTAGGTTTAGGTAATTCACAATGGCTTTGGTTACCAGTCTTCTGTTCCTTGAAAATGTATTGTGGATTTAATTTAGAACAATGCATTCCTGAAAGCTATGGATCCCAGTCCAGACGATGCTAGCGTCTATGGGATGGATGTGAATCAAAAGGTGTGGTTTGTATGTAGTTTCAAGAGAAAGCATTATGGAATTGCCCTTTGTGTTCAGCAAATAATATCGAGCCCCACATTGGGCCAGCAGACCTGTCCACCGAAAGCATCTCCATCTGATGCCTGCTGTACCTTGTTCTGTTGAACAAAGAAGCTGCTTTCTATCTACCAGTAACTCTCTTTGGCAATTTCATTCACACAACAATATTGGTGTCAGAAATGGGATACCTTTGTGACCCATCATGTGGCCAGCAATCTTAGCAGTCTAAGTGGGTGATTATTTTCTAAATTAGTACTCACACCCAGACCTGTTCGGGTCGGTAGTACACGGGAACATGAGATATCACAAATGTGGGAAACTGAGCTGGTAGATACAGAAGTAGTGTGTACGAGTGCATGTGTGTTTATGTAAGAGAGGAAGCTGCGTGTTAACTTGGTGAGATGGAGCCACCAGTTGCGAAGGGAGGTTACCGACGGTTCGAGACGTCAGAGTGGGGGCGTGTATACAATAGACAATAGACAGTAGGTGCAGGAGTAGGCCAGTCAGCCCTTCTGCCAGCACCGCCATTCACTGTGATCATGGCTGATCATACACAATCAGTACCGCATTCCTGCCCTCTCCCCATATCCCTTGACCCCACTATCTATAAGAGCTCTATCTAACTCTCTTGAATGCATCCAGAGACTTGGCCTCCACTGCCTTCTGGGGCAGAGCATTTCATGTATCCACCACTCTGGGTGAAAAAGTTTTTCTGCATCTCTGTTCTAAATGGCCTACCCCTTATTCTTAAACTGTGGCCTCTAGTTCTGGACTCACCCATTAGCGGGAAAATGCTTCCTGCCTCCAGCGTGTCCAATCCCTTAATTATACGTTTCAATCAGATCCCTTCTCATCCTTCTAATTTCCAGTGTATACAAGCCCAGTCGCTCCAATCTTTCAACATATGACAGTCCCGCCATTCTGGGAATTAACCTTGTAAACCTACGCTGCACTCCCTCAATAGCAGGAATGTCCTTCCTCAAATTTGGAGACCGAAACTGCACACAATACTCCAGGTGGGGTCTCACTGGGGCCCTGTACAGCTGCAGAAGGACCTCTTTACTCCTTATACTCAATTCCTCTTGTTATAAAGGCCAGCATGCCATTAGCTTTCTTCACTGCCTGCTGTACCTGCATGCTTGCTTTCATTGACTGATGTACAAGAACACCCAGATCTCGTTGTACTTCCCCTTTTACTAACTTGACTCCATTTAGATAGTAATCTGCCTTCCTGTTCTTGCCACCAAAGTGGATAACCTCACATTTATCCACATTAAACTGCATCTGCCATACATTTTCCCACTCACCCAACCTGTCCAAGTCACCCTGCATTCTCATAACATCCTCCTGACATTTCACGCTGCCACCCGACTTTGTGTCATCAGCAAATTTGCTAATGTTACTTTTAATCCCTTCATCTAAATCATTAATGTATATTGTAAACAGCTGCGGTCCCAGCACTGAACCTTGCGGTACACCACTGGTCACAGCCTGCCATTCCGAAAGGGACCCATTAATCGCTACTCTTTGTTTCCTGTCAGCCAGCCAATTTTCAATCCATGTCAGTACTCTGCCCCCAATACCATGTGCCCTAATTTTGCCCACTAATCTCCTATGTGGGACTTTATCAAAAGCTTTCTGGAAGTCCAGGTACACTACATCCACTGGCTCTCCCTTGTCCATTTTCATAGTTACATCCTCAAAAAAAAACTCCAGAAGATTAGTCAAGCATGATTTTCCCTTCATAAATCCATGCTGACTCAGACTGATCCTTCTACCTCTATCCAAATGTGTCGTAGTTTCCTTTTCTATAATTGACTCCAGCATCTTTCCCACCACTGACGTCAGGCTAACCGGTCTATAATTCCCTGTTTTCTCTCTCCCTCCTTTCTTGAAAAGTGGGACAACATTAGTCACCCTCCAATCAGCAGGAACTGTTCCTGAATCTATAGAATATTGGAAAATGATTACCAATACGTCCACGATTTCTTGAGCCACCTCTTTAAGTACCCTGGGATGCAGACCATCAGGTCCTGGGGACTTATCAGCCTTCAGACTCAACAGTCTATCCAACACCGTTTCTTGCCTAATATAAATTTCCTTCAGTTCATCCTTTACCCTAGTTCCTTTGGCCACTATTCCATCTAGGAGATTGTTTGTGTCTTCCCTAGTGAAGACAGATCCAAAGTACTTGTTCAACTCGTCTGCCATTTCCTTGTTCCCCGTAATAAGTTCACCCATTTCTGTCTTCAATGGCCCAAATTTTGGTCTTAACTATTGTTTTGCTATTCACATACCTAAAGAAGCTTTTACTATCCTCCTTAATATTCTTGGCTAGTTTACTTTCGTACCTCATTTTTTCTTGGCGTATTGCCTTTTTTGTTATCTTCTATTGCTCTATAAAAGATTCCCATCTTTGCTATGTTCTTGCTATGTTCTACTTCTTCTCTTTTATTTTTATACTGCCCTTTACTTCCCTTGTCAGCCATGGCTGCCCCTTAACTCCCCTTAGGATCTTTCTTCCTCTTTGGAATGAACCAATCCTGCACCTTCTGCATTATTCCCAGAAATACCTGCCATTGTTGTTCCACTGTCTTCCCTGCTAGGGTATTGTTCCATTGAAATTTAGCCAGCTGCTCCCTCATAGCTCCATAGTTCCCTTTGTTCAACTGTAATACTAACACATCCGATTTTCCCTTTTCCTTCTCAAATTGTAGGTTAAAACATATCATATTATGGTCACTACCTCCTAATGGCTCCTTTACCTCGAGGTCCCTGATCAAATCCCGTTCATTGCACAACACTAGATCTAGAATCTAGAATTTCCTTCTCCCTGGTAGGCTCCAGTACAAGCTGTTCTAAGAATCCATCTCAGAGGCACTCCACAAACTCCCTTTCTTGGGATCCAGTACCATTCTGATTCTCCCAGTCTACCTGCATGTTGAAATCCCCCATGACAACTGTATCATTACCTTTGCGACATGCCAATTTTAACTTTTCATCCAACTTACACCCTACATCCAGACTGCTGTTTGGGGGCCTGTAGATAACTCCCATTAGGGTCTTTCTACCCTTAGAATTTCTCAGTTCTATCCATACTGACTCTACATCCCCTGATTCTATGTCCCCCCTCACAAGGGACTGAATATCATTCCTCACCAACAGAGGAATACTCATTTGGAGAGCTTTGTTTTAGTGTACACATTTTGCAAGTGTGATGCAAAGGAATACAGCAGGCATCATGAGTTCAGGTGTTCAGAAGTGGCGAGCTGAGGAGGACATGCTCTGTGGTTTTAAGAATGTGCTGTTTAATCATCTGTAAAGAGGGTTTCTTCTTTTTTGTTAACTAGCAGGAATGCTAATTTACTGATAACGAGAATGGTATTCCTTTGTAAACCAAATGGGGATTAATGTTCTTTCTTCTGAGTCTGTAAGCTTTTGTTGACGGGCTTTTGGGCAGATCGGCGCGAGGGGGTCGAGAGAGAGGACGCAATGCTCTAAGCTGGGCGAGGATCGGACCCCAAAGGGGGGGTCCGAGGCCGGGAGATTCTCCGAGGAGGGGGGGGGGGATGAAGCTAGATGTGCTTGGTTGACCACTCGGAGGGTCCTGAGCTGTTTGGAGAGTCCGAGGAGTTCGGAGGGTCCTGAGCTGTTTGGAGAGTCCGAGGAGTTCGGAGGGTCCTGAGCTGCGAGTCGAGGAGTTCGGAGGGGATCGAATGGAGGCCAGAAGACTTCAGAAATTGAGCTCCAACGGCTGTGCACGAAGTGGTTTGGACTTTGATAAGTTTGGCGCCTTTTCTTTAATTTTCTCTTCATATATACTGTATCGTTATTAATCACTTAGTTAAAGTAACCTTTATAAATTGTACTCATTTAATCGCATATGGTGTACTGTCTGTTTTTGGATGAGGCGGGGACATCACACAGCACCCACACCAGCTGATTACCCAGTTTGGCGGGGCTGAAGGCTGCTCCCCCTAGACAAGAACGAGCTGAGCGAGCCTGAGGCGACCCAGGGGGTTACACATCTTTTATATATTGTGCAGTGTGGAGATATTTCAGGGAGAGGTTTTACCCAGATGTATCTGTCAGGATGGCATCTATTGAGATCATGCAGCATCAGGCTGAGAACCCTGATGATCCTAGCCAGCTCTTGACCTTGATTATGAACATTCATAAACCCCTCACCACCGGGGAGAAACAGAGCATTCTGTTTGAGTTGCCCTCACTTAAAGTTGCATGTGGGAATTCAGAATTTTGGCATAAGCTTGAGGATATGGTTGAAATTTACCAGATGCACCCTAAAGATATACATGCGTTGGTAAAAGCGAAGTGCCCAAGGAATATGTGGAACAGTACGGGCCGGGGGTGCGGGATGGTACGTGGGCAACCACCGGGAGCACCAGCAATGAAGAAAGATATCGCTGTTTTAAAGGGCAAGTGAGGCAGCGACTGGGCAGAGGTGAGAGTGACTGGGGAATGATAATGGCAGTGACTCAGAGGGCTGATGAGACAGCCTTGGATTATGCTGAATGTTAATATTGAGCGTATGAGAAGCATTCTGGGTTGGATAATCCAGGGAGGGATGACCAAGACTTCCTGTAAATGATGAAGGAAGGCCTGGGCTCAGCCCACCAGGAAGTTTTAGATTTAGGCATAATGGTGATAGTTTCGTGGGCCAGTGAGATAGACCAAAGAAAGTGCAAGAGAAATCACAAAGTGGCTATAGTGTATGCAGCTGCTGTGATGTCCCATAGAGTTTGTTTTGCTTGCCGGTAGCCAGGGCACAAAGCAAGGAATTGCTGGAATAGACGTGGGAGGGTAAAGGAGGACTGGTATTGGCCAGGGATGTGTGGGGTTGTTCAGAAATTCTACCATCGTTGTATCATTTGTGCCCAGCATAGCCCTGGTAAGGGCAGAAAGCTACAGCTGGCAGATCAACCACAGCCAACGGGACCCTGGGAAGACATCCAGATGGACTTCACAGGGCCCCTACCCAAAAGCAGGGAGAATGCTCCTGTCAAGTTATTATCTGGGTGGGCGGAGGCTTTCCCAGGAAGGGACTGCGCCGCCAGCACCGCTGAACCGATTCTGGTTCAGGAATTCCTCCCACGGTGGGGAATCTGATCAGGGAGCACATTTCACAAGGGAAGTGATGAAGGAAATGTGCCAACTGTTAGGGATTCGACAACAATTCCAAGTACCCCACCACCCTCTACGTTCAGGAATGGTAGAAAGGGTCAACACCTTAGGTACACCTTAGGTAAAACTATAAATGAGATGGGAAAGACATGGATTGATATATTTACCAGGAATCCTGATGAGATTACAAGCAACCCAACTGCACATTGGGTTTCAGCCCCTATGAATTATTTATTGATGGGGCGAGCAATGCAACTCACTTATGGGGTAATTATGGGTTGCGGGGAGCCTAGGACTGACAGGAATAGAATGACACAGTACGTGAAAGACCTCTGAAACCAACTTAAAGTGTTGAAGGACTGAGCAAAGCAACAGCAGTAAATTGCTGATCAGAGGGAGCCGGAGGGAAGGGAGATGGTCCTTCCACTGCCCAGCGACCAATTCATGGTGAGAGTGCTGCGGAAAGGCCAGGGTTTGCCCCCAGGTGGATAGGACACAGATGGTACTCTTAACCCATGATACTTGTGTCTGTGTGCAGACTCAGCAAGACGGCCAGTGGAAACATGGGCTCAGGTTAAAGCATACGACTCACCCACTTGTTGCTCCCACAGACAGAGCCAGGGATCAAGTGTACCTAGTAACCATGTAATTACAGAGAATCTAAAGGAGGAACACCAGCCAGCCATACCAGACCTGACCACAGCTGATGAAGACATACCCAGACGAAATGCAAAGGCAGAAGACCGCGAGAGCCTGGCAGAAAACACAGAGAGCATGACAGAAAACTATTAATAGCATGCTAACGTTGATGATGATGGTACTCTGCAATGAAGGCTGGTTGCTGAAGGTAGATAATTAGTTCAAGAGCATAGAGTAGAAAAGTTATTGGAAAATAGATGGGGAGGGATTTTTGAGACAGCAAGTTCTACAACTTCGATGGCATTTCAGACTGCACACAGCATCTGAAGGCAGTCTCCCTCAGTCTGAATGAGGAGCTGGGCCCTTTCAGCAATCAGGCCAGTGATCAACTGGACAGTTCGGAAGAAGATGCCACTGAGGAGAGGCCCTTGCAGACATTGACATAGAAATCACCCCATCCCCTCCTGTACAACAATGAGAAGGCCTGTGCGTGCTCCTGGAAAGAAAGAGTTCCAGCAATCCAAGAATGAAGGGGTGAAGACAACAAATGTAATTAAGCTGCAATCAGCCTGTAGGGAAAGAGCCAACAGACACACAAAAGAAGCCACACTTTTAAAGACTTGTTCAAATTTCTGGAACAACCTCTCTGCTTAACTTTTGGTAGGTAGCGTTTTGGGAACGCTAGGGTAGATATTGAGGCACACAAAGTTGGGGGGGCTTTCATTTTTGCTGCCCTATTTGAGTAGATCCTCCTAGGTTGGCGTTTCCTGGTACAAATTTGTTTTTGACCAGAAGGGACTGTTAGAGAGATTTTTGGGTTTTGGTCAAACAGCTTTGGCTACCAGTTTTCTGTTCCTTGAAAATGTATTGTGGATTTAATTTGGAATAATGCATTCCTGAAAGTTGTGGATCCCAGTCCAGATGATGCTGGCATCTGAGGGATAGATACAAATCAGAAGGTGTGAAGTTTGCATGTAGTTTCAAAAGAAAGCATTGTCTATACTTTGTAAATATGGAATTGTCCTTTGTGTTAAGCAAATGAATATTGAGCACACGTTGGACCAGTGGACCTTTCCACTGATAGCTTCTCCATATGGCGCCTACTATACCATGTTTTGTCGAATAAAGATGCTGCTTTGTATCTGCCAACAATTTTCTCTGGCAATTTCATTCATGTAACAACAATTCACAACGCAAATTGGAACATTAAGGTCGCCAACTATTAGACCACTCATTTCGTTAAATTGCTAGTTATAGTTTCATTAGCTTTTATCATTAGATGATTGTCTGACTTTGCTGGTTTCTTAATAAAGGATCAAATGTACTTTCTTCAACTTTGGAACTTGCTTTATTTTGAAGCATATCATATAGTCTGCTTACTTTCTGAGTGGTTTTGGTTTGTATTCAAGTAAACACTACAGTCAGTAAGAGTTCTTAGTGTCTTCAGATACAACTAGGTATACTTAAGAAATCACCATTCTTAGAAATTGATGTAAATCAACAACCTTCCTATATTATAAATCCTTCTTGTCAAATGGTACCAAGACTTCTGAATAATAATCTGCTCAGATTATATTTAAAACCACTTGTGTCTGACTCCCATTGGAACAATGATGAAAAAGTATCAAGCTGTGATAAGTGGGATTCGTGGATCTTTTTGTTTCAGATAACTTCATCACTTTATCACGTTTGATTGATTTGTTGAGGAGAGCTGGAAAACTGGAAGATGTTCCAAGGTTCCTTGATATGGCTGAAAAACACACTGCAAGACCTAATTCTGAGCCTGGATTTAATTATTGCAAAGGATTGTACCTCTGGTAAGTTATCCTTTAATAACAAGAATTTTGAGATTAAATTATTTCTTATGATCTGGTGATCAAATACATCTGGCATTGCATAAGAAGGATCAGGAAAAAACTCAAATACGAGTTAAGTTTGTTTATTACTGACATGAAAATGGTTTTGAACTTCATTTAACAAGTATACCCTTTTGTTTTATAGTGTGGTTCCAGTCTACATGTCACTTTGTTCATTATTGTTTTATATTCCTAAATCATGCTCATTCATTGAGGCATATTTTGGGCAGATGTTGGGGCTCTACATTTATGTCACTTACACTCCACGGAAATGGGCTATCAGTACAATAATGATATGCTTTGTCCTGATCATAACATTTATGATACATGAGTTAGCCACATAAATATATAACATTTATGATTTTGTGAACAGACAATACAGCACCCTCTAGTGGCTGTGTTAATAATATCAGCTTTCCCTTTTTCTTTCAATACTTCTTGCGACGTATGGAAGTAATTTTCCTTTTCTTCATTGCAAATTTTCATGAAAAAGCACAAAGCTCTTTTTTATTGAAGTTCATCATCAAATGCAATAACAAATATGATAGTTAAACGTTCCAAATCAATTTTCAAAAATGCCTATACACCAGATACAATTTCAGTTCAACTGTCAATTTTGTATGAGTGTTAATTGTTATAGAGGAAAGTGGTAGTAGTAGTCTACCTAAGATTTATAAACAATATCCACTCCCACTATTATTATGAAATACCTTCTAAAATAAGATGTTTATAGTATTTTTAATTTTTGTAGGTACACTGGGGAGCCAAATGATGCACTCCGACACTTCAATAAAGCTCGTAAGGATAGTGACTGGGGGCAAAATGCAGTTTATAATATGATAGAAATCTGTATGAATCCAGATAATGATACTATAGGAGGTGAAGTCTTTGAAAACCTGGATGGAGACGTGCGGTGAGAACACAGCGTTGTTAAAATTTGGTCTAATGTGTTTGATTGAAGAACTAAGGATTAGTCCGAATTGCTTTTAAATTGAATATTCATTTTTGTTTTGTCATTGTTTCTAATTCTTCTATAATCTCTCACTTGTTTAATTAAACTTGTTGCTTTATTCCAACTTTATTGAAACTTGTTGTTTCAATTATTCCTTTACCAAAATTAATTTTTTCACAAATTATTTTCCTGGTTCATCTTAAGAAGGTTTTCAAAAATTAACTCCAATTTTATTATGGGTTATTGATTTTGCAGTGAGTAATTTTATTGGTATCAAACTAATGGTTGTCCAGCATAATTTATAAGTTTCAGTGCATTTGATTTCTTGTACATACAAATCAAACAAATAATTGAAGCAGAAGTTGAAATGATGTATGATTTTGAAATGGGGAAAATTGCAACTTGAACAAGAGTTTGAAATTGAACAAATAAGTTTAGAATGTCTTATGTTGCCAGTAGAAATTCATCAGAAAAACAAGAGTCAGAGCAGCTGGCTGTCATGACAGCAGAGAAACTCCTGAAAGAACTTAAACCTCAGACTACTCAAGGTCATACCCAGCTACGGATAATGGAAAGCTGCTGCCTAATGGCAACAAAGCAAAAAGCAAATGTGGAACGGGCTCTTAATGTCTTCACTGAAATAGCGACAGCTGAGGTTAGTCTGATTTTTCCAAGAGAGTATGGACATAAAAGTAATTTTTGCTCATTTAAATTTGTAGTTATTCTAAATTTCTAAATTTCTGAAGTTATTTAAAATTATTATTTGCACTATTATAGTGATGCAGCTAATACTGCCAGTGTCTGGCAGTGTGAGAGACCCAAGTTCAGTCCTAACCTTGGGTTTTGTTTGTATGGAATTTGGACTATTTGTGTGTCTCAGTTCCCTACTACATCATAAGATGTGCAAGTTGGTATGTTAATTTGTCAATGTAATGTGGCCAGTGTGTCAGTAGGTGGTAAGACCTGGGAGTTGGTGGGTGGGGGGGGGGGGGGGGTTGAATTTGTTGAGTTAATGGGAATGTGGCCACAAGTGGCCAAACATTTTAATTCCAATTGAAACATGTCAGTCCATATGCTCCTCTTGTGCCAAGATAAGGCCACCCTGAGGATGGAGGAGCAACACCTTATATTCCATCGGGGTAGCCTCCGACCTAATGGTATGAATATCAATTTTTCCTTCCTGGAAAAAAATTCTCCTATCCCCGTTCCCCTTCTCCTAGACAGGTATATAGAAGAATTTAAGGTGGGGGGTTATATGGGAGGCAGGGTTTGAAGGTCGGTACAACATTGTGGGCCGAAGGGCCTGTAATGTGCTGTACTATTCTATGTTCTATGTTCTGTTCCCTACTCTGACCTTCTCACCTGCCTATCAGTTTTCCCTGGGACCCCTCCTCCTCCCCTTTCTCCTATGGTCCATTCCCCTCTCCTATCAAATTCCTTCTTCTCCAGCCCTTAATCTTTCCCACCCACCTGGCTTCACCTTCCAGCTAGCCTCCTTCCTCTTTCCCCACCTTTTTATTCTAGCATCTTCCCCCTTCCTTCTCAGTCCTAGGCCCAAAACATTGACTGTTTATTCATTTCTATAGATACTGCCTGTCCTGTTGAGTTCCTCCAGCATCTTGTGTATGTAACTGGAAGTTATGTAGGATTAGTTTAAATGGGTGGCTGGTGATTGGAACAGCTTGTTGTGCCAGAGCTTCTTTTTAGCCGTTTCTCTATATGACTATATAGTATATGCTTTTTATATTTTGTTGTTAAAACTTAACATCATTTCCTAAACTTGCTAATCTCTTGACCTAACTTGTAATTTACTATATATCAAATTTACTCTTCTCTTGCATGCCTTTAAGATCAGCTAAAATAGACTATGCTTAGCCTATAAAGGTACAAGTTTGTAGAACCCTTTTCAGAAGTGTAGTGAACATGCTACACTGGCTTCTAGATTTGCAAACCTCCGTTCCTGCCCCCTCCACCAGTAGGGCTAGATGAGTGTGCTCAAAGCTTTGAATACTCCAGAGCACTAGTTTACTAGCTCTCTGGAGTTTGTTATTGTTGGCTTTAATGATTCCTTTACAGCAAAGTTTGGAAATGCGCATTATATCCAAGCTGCCTTTAGTTACTTGCATCTATTTCAAGAGACAGATGAGTTGCTCCTTCCTATATGCAGTCATTACATTCTCCAGCATTTGATGTTCTGTCCTTACGTTAAGGTATCCCAAATTTGCAATTATGATTATGATTCCATTATCAATTAAATCTTCGGAGGTAAAACTATTTTTTTGTGAATTGTAGAACCTGATGTAAATGAGAAGTTATTTATCTAAGCAACACACACAAAATACTGGAGGAACTCAGTATTTTGTGTGTTGCTTGGATTTCGAATTTCTCTTGTTTGTGATTAGATATGTGTCTAAGCCCTCTTACACAACATTACAGTGACAATAACTAACCAAGCATAATTCTGTTAATAAATATGCACCATGTCCAGCATTTAGACACTGATATATTCATTTCTTGATTTTTGGAAACCATCTGTAGGATATTCCAGCATCTTCTATGATGTTACTTTTCCATCTAAAGATCTTGGTGAAGCCAATCCACCTCTTCTGAATCAATGTTTGCTCTCTTTTATTTGATATAATCTACATCTTGTAAAGATTCTAACAGCTGATATTTGAAAGAGACATGACACTTATTCTGAAATTTTAACAATCCTATTTTGTTCCCCGGTTGTCCTGATTGGGGGCTGAGGAGGGTCTCTAGTGGAGAAACACGAAAGCTTTGGAAAATGAATTTATTTTTGCAGATTCTTAATTACCAAATTTCATTAGTTAATTTTGGATCATTGTCATGAAACCCCTGCGAGAAATTAATTGAAGAGCATCCAAAAGAAAATTGCAGAGTGGTATTTGTAATTTATTACTTATTTGGTTTTCGTAACACAGAAGGACCACATTCCTGCACTGTTTGGAATGGCAACTGCATACATGATTTTAAAGCAGACTCCTCGTGCAAGAAATCAGCTGAAACGCATTGCAAAATTAAACTGGAATGCAATTGATGCAGAGGAGTTGGAAAAGAGTTGGCTGCTTTTAGCTGATGTTTACATACAGTCTGGAAAATTTGACATGGCAGTTGAATTACTTAAACGCTGTCTGCGTCATAATAAGGTCGGTGAATTTCTTTAATATTGTTTGCTATTGTTGCACAAGACATTTATCAATGGTTACCTCCGATCATACAGGGTTTTGTGAGGATCTTGGTAGATATCAGTTGTTTTGTATATTTTTAGTTCATTTGAATTAACGGCTGTTTGTTTTCTTAGTCTTGTTGCAAGGCCTATGAATATATGGGTTACATTATGGAGAAAGAACAATCTTACAAAGATGCAGCCTTTAATTATGAAATGGCTTGGAAATATTGTAACCAGACAAATCCAACAATTGGTAAGATCCAGTTTATTAGTATGTGTCATTAACATTAGAAATTCTGAATTGTACTAATGTGTAACATTATCTCAAAACTGATGTTAATTTTATAGGGTACAAGCTGGCTTTTAACTACTTGAAGGCAAAACGATATGTTGATGCTATTGACATCTGTCATAAGGTAACATTTTTAAATGCAAAGTTTAATGTAGATTTCAGAACTGTTGACAAAATAATTATAACCAGTGTTCATGCTTAAACTCCCCAAAATGCTCCAAATCTTGGGTACCCAGTCTAGACACCTCTGCTACCATCTCACCAGCACCTTATCTAATCTAAACTTAAATGATGGCAGATTCTTTTGATTCTGTCAACATTTCTAGCAATGCATTTCCACAGTTTTACATCTCTGACTAACTTTTACAAAAAGCATCCCTATTCCAATCCCTAACTTGTATGATTTCTTTTGCTATTACGATCACAGTAAACAGTTTGTTCTTACCTGCTCTGTCTAATCCCTTAATAAACATCTTCAAATCATCTCATAATCTCAACAGAGTGAACTAAAATAGTGAATTTGCAATACATCTTCAAGTCTGCCTGATGCCCTTATTATTTACAGAACTACAAAATTTACACAACTACTTACCAATAGGAAACATAGAACCTAGAATAGTACAGCACAGTACAGGCCCTTCGGCCCACAATGTTGTGCCGACCCTTAAACCCTGCCTCCCATATAACCCCCCACCTTAAATTCCTCCATATACCAGTCTAGTAGTCTCTTAAATGTCACTAGTGTATCTGCCTCCACCACTGACTCAGGAAGTGCATTCCTCACGCCAACCACTCTCTGAGTAAAGATGTAAATAAGTTTGAAAGAGTACCGAGAATATTTGCAAGGATGTTGCCAGAACTGGGGGACCTAAGTTATAATGAAAGATTGAATAGTTTAGGACTTTATTCCTTGGAACGTAGAAGATTGAGGAGAGACTTGTTAGAGGTGTACAGAATTTTGAGGGGTATAGATGGGGTAAGTGCAAGCAGGCTTTTGCCACTGAGGTTGGGTGGGACTATAACTAGTGGTTATGGGTTAAGGGTGCAAGGTGAAAAATTTAAAAGGAACATGAGGGAAAACTTCTTCAGTCAGAGGGTCGTGAGTGTTGAATGAGCTGCCACCTCAAGTGGTGAATGCGAACTCAGTTTCAAAGTTTAAGACAAGTTTGGATAGATACTTGCATGGGAGGGGTATGGAGGGCTAGGGTCGGGTGCAGGTCGATGGCAGTTTAAATAATTTGGCACAGGTTAGGTGGACCAAGGCCCTGTATTTTTCTATGACTTTAACTCTTAATTGTGGCGTTAGTAAAGTTTTATGGGAACTTTAGCATTGCGTCCAGTTTTGTGTTCCTTACTTCTTGCTATCAAATCCTAGTGTTCAATTAGCTTTATAGCAATATGTGTGAGATGTCGCATTTTGAGAGATCAAGTGTAAAGAGAAAGCTTACACTTAATGGTGGGGCCCTTAGTAGCAATGGTATAAAGAGGGATCTTGGGGCCAAGTTCATATCTCCTTGAAAGTGGCAACACGAGAGTGGTAAACAAAGGGGATGGCTTATAACTAGTTTGCAGAGGAATTTGGAATGGGAAGACAATGATCCAGTTGTCGTGGTCCATATGAGTACCAATGATGTAGGAAGAACAAGGAAAGAGATTCTGCTGAGCATTTGAGCAGCTATGGGCTAAATTAAAATGCAGAATCAAAAGGAAATAGTCTCCATTCACTTGCTCCGATTAAGTAATCCCTTTATCTAGAGGGTGGTGAATATCTGTGGAATTCTTAGCTGTGGAGGCCAAGTCATTGGGTATATTTAAAGTGGAGCTCAATAGGTTCTTGATTAGCAATGGTGATAAAGGCTATGGGGATGGGTTATTAAATCAGCCATGATAGAATAATGGGGCAGATCCAATGGCTGAACAGCCTAATTCTGCCCCTAAGTCTTAAGGTATCTCATGTTTGCCTTCATCATTTGGGATATGGAATATTTAAGAGCCAAGAGGTCAGCTTTGTTAGGGTGCGCTTGGTGTGTTCTGTGCAGTTCTTCCCACCCCACTACAGGAAGGGTGTGGGAACTTTGCAGAATGTGGAGAAGGGCTTTACTGGGTCCTACCTGGATTAGAGGGTATTTTAAAAGGAAGTTCAACAACCTTAGATTGCTTTCTCCAGAGTGTCAGAGATTGAGAGCAAACTTGACAGAAATTTATAAGATTATGAGAGGCACAGAAAGGGTCAACTGCAAGAGCCTGTTTTACCAGGGTAGAAATCATATATCAGTGGGCGTAGCTGCAAGGTGAGATGGGCAAAGTTTAAAGGAGGGCAACACATTTTTAAACAGTATGGTTGCTATCTGGAATAGGCTGTCAGGAGTGGTGACAAGAGTAGATATGATAGTGGCATTCAAGAGGCTTTTAGATAGGCCAATAAATCTAGAGGGAATGGATGGATACGGATCAAATGCAGGCAGAAGAAATTAATTTGATATTTGATATCATAGTTGACATAGACAAAATGGACCAAAGTGCCTGTTCCTGTGCTGTACTCTTTAATACCACGTTACTCAGGCTACACGTATACAGTACCTTAAGAGCCTGAATTCCTGAACGATCAACATGTTTTAGTACCAAATTACTTAATCTCCTTGCAGCTCCCTTTGGTTTATATGCTTCATTAACATCCCAATCAAAGTAACAATAATTGATGGAAACAGTGAACCAAAACCGCTCCAGAAACAAAACAGTATTAAGCATTCAAAGTTAATTATCTTTAACTTCTGCTCTGTATCTTCTCTAAGCATTTCATAATCCAGTTATCCATTCTAAAATTAATTTTATATCATTAAATCTTCTCCAGTGGTCTGTCTGGAACCTTGCCAAAAATTTCTGCAATACTATATTACGTACATTTATTGTATTTTCCCCATTCACGATTCATGTCAGCTCCACAAAAAATGTGTCATATTTGCCTAGCACAATCTTCAATTCTGATATCAGTTTTGACTTCCTTCAGTTATTTGTGTTTATTTCCAATTAAAATTGACAAATTAGTTGGCTTGTGATAACCTGGCAACTGTCCATTGTTTGTTCCCTTCTTTGTAAAATAGGTTTCATGAATTGATGGGACCATCCACAGTACTGTTCAAAAGTCTTAGGTGCATATAAACAATTGGTTTTTTGATCATTACAGAATGTCTCCCTGGTACTTCCTCCCTTTTCCCTGATCCCTTCCACTTTCAGTCCCTAGTCCACAATAGAGACCTATATCAGAATCAGGTTTAATATCACTGGCTTATGTCGTGAAATTTGTTAACTTTATGGCAGCAGTACAATGAAATACATGAGAAATAAATATAAAGAAAAGAACTGAATTACAGTAAGTAATCAGGTTTATCATCACTCACATATGCCATGGATTTTTTTTTGTGGCAGCAATACAGTGAAATCAAATTACTGCAGTACTTTGCAAAAGTTTTGAGTACTCTAGCTACACTGTATATATGTGCCTAAGACTTTTGCACAGTATCCTACTGCTATCAGTCTTTAGTATTCTATTGTTATCAATTTGATTTTGATAGCTGGTATCTATATAAGATTAAGAATTATTCTCTGACTTTAATGGTTTTACATACCACAGTTGGCGCGTGGCCTAGTGGGCAAGACTAGTAACCTGAAGGTCACTGGTTCGAGCCTCAGCTGAGGCAGCGTGTTTGTGTCCTTGAGCAAGGCACTTAACAACACATTGCTCTGCGATGACACGGGCGCCAAGCTGCATGGGTCCTAGTGTCCTTCCCTTGGACAACATCGGTGGCATGGAGAGGGGAAGGCCTGCATCTTGGGCAACTGCCGGTATCCCATACAACCCTGCCCAGGCCTGCGCCCTGGAAACTCCAGGCGCAGATCCATGGTCTCTCGAGACCGACGGATGCCACCACATACCACAGTTATAATATTGACATGCCTTAGTGTTGGGAACAGAGAACCATTTAAATTTAAATCAGCATCAAACAATACTTCATGCTCAAAACTTTCACCTTCTTCTATTAAGATGGCAGTGCGCTGAAACACAGTGGCTGCTTGGGGGCCAACCAAAGATGGACTTTCCTTTTTAAAATGCGTCTTTTATGATTGTAATGCTATAGTGGACCCCCAAGAACAACAGCAGGTCTACCGCATCAGTGATCTGTGTGCTGTTCGGAGCTGCCGGCTGGAGTATTGAAGGAGCTGACGAACAAGTTGGAGAAGGAGAAGCCAGCGCTCGGGCTGGAGAAGGAGGAGCTGATGCTCAGGCTAGAGGACAATAGACAACAGACAATAGGTGCAGAAGTAGACCATTCGGCCCCTCGAGTCTGCACCGCCATTCTGAGATCATGGCTGATCATTCACTATCAATACCCAGTCCCTGCCTTGTCCCCATATCCCTTGATTCCCCTATCCATCAGATATCTATCCAGCTCCTTCTTGAAAGCATCCAGAGAATTGGCCTCCACCGTCTTCCGAGGCAGTGCATTCCACACCTCCACAACTCTCTGGGAGAAGAAGCTCTTCCTCAACTCTGTTTTAAATAAATGACCTCTTATTCTCAATCCATGCCCTCTGGTACTGGACTCTCCCAACATCTGGAACATATTTCCTGCCTCAATCCTATCAAATCCTTTAATTAAACGTTTCAATCAGATCCCCTCTCAATCTCCTCAATTCCAGCGTGTACAAGCCCAATCTCTCCAATCTCTCTGCGTAAGACAGCCCTGCCATCCCAGGAATCAACCTAGTGAATCTACGCTGCACTTCCTCAATTGCCAGAATGTCCTTCCTTAAACCTGGAGACCAAAACTGTACACAATATTCCAGGTGTGGTCTCACCAGGGCCCTGTACAAATGCAAAAGAACATCCTTGCTCTTGTATTCAATTCCCCTTGTAACAAAGGCCAACATTCCATTTGCCCTCTTCACTGCCTGTTGCACTTGCTCATTCACCTTCATTGACTGGTGAACTAGGACTCCTAGGTCTCTTTGCATTTCTCCCTTACCTAACTCAACACCGTTCAGACAATACTCTGCCCTCTTGTTCCAGCTTCCAAAGTGGATAACTTCACATTTATTCACATTGAATGACATCTGCCAAGTATCTGCCCACTCACTCAGCCTATCCAAGTCTCCCTGTATTCTCCTAACGTCCTCTTCGCATGTCACACTGCCACCCAGTTTAGTATCGTCAGCAAACTTGCTGATATAGTTTTCAATGCCCTCATCTAAATCATTGACATAAATCGTAAAGAGCTGTGGTCCCAATACAGAGCCCTGTGGTACCCCACTAGTCACCTCCAGCCAGTCTGAGAAACACCCATTCACTGCTACCCTTTGCTTTCTATCTGCCAACCAGTTTTCTATCCATGTTGAAACCCTGCCCCCAATGCCATGAGCTCTGATTTTACTCACCAATCTCCTATGTGGCACCTTATTGAATGCCTTCTGAAAATCTAGGTACACAACATCTACTGGCTTACCCTCGTCTAACATCCTTGTTACACCCTCAAAAAACTCCAACAGATTAGTCAAGCATGATTTGCCCTTGGTAAATCCATGCTGGCTCGGCCTAATCCTATTTCTGCCATCTAGATGTGCCACTATTTCGTCCTTAATAATGGACTCAAGCATCTTCCCCACGACTGACGTTAGGCTAACAGGGCGATAGTTCTCAGTTTTCTCCTTCCCTCCCTTCTTGAAAAGTGGGACAACATTAGCCACTCTCCAATCTTCAGGAACTGATCCTGAATCTAAGGAACATTGGAAAATGATTACCAATGCATCCGCAATTTCCTGAGCCACCTCTTTTAGAACCCTCGGATGCAGACCATCTGGACCCGGGGATTTATTAGCCTTCAGTCCTACCAGTCTACTCATCACAGTTTCTTTCCTAATGTCAATCTGTTTCAATTCCTCTGATATCTTATGACCCTGGCCCATCCATACATCTGGGAGATTGCTTGTGTCCTCCCTGGTGAAGACAGATCTAAAGTATTCATTAAATTCTGTTGCCATTTCCCTGTTTCCCATAACAATTTCTCCCAATTCATTCTTCAAGGGGCCAACATTGTTCTTAACTATCTTCTTTCTCTTCACATAGCTAAAAAAGCTTTTGCTATCCCCTTTTATATTCCTGGCTAGACTGAGCTCATACCTGATTTTTTCTCTCCGTATTGCTTTTTTAGTTAAGATCTGCTGTTCCTTAAAACTTTCCCAATCATCTGTATTCCCACTCATCTTAGCCCTGTCATACTTTTTCTTTAATGCTATACAATCTCTGACTTCCTTTGTCAACCACTGTGGCCCCTTCCCCTTCTTTGAATCCTTCCTTCTCATTGGAATGAACTGCATTTGCATCTTTTGTATTATGCCCAAGAATATCTGCCACTGCTGATCCACTGTCTTTCCTGCCAGGGCATCCGCCCATTTAACTTTGGCCAGCTCTTCCCTCATGGCTCCATAGTCTCCTTTATTTAATTGCAACACTGACACCTCTGATCTGCCCTTATCCCTCTCAAATTGTAGATAAAAACTTATCATGTTATGATCACTACTTCCTAATGGCTCCTTTACTTCAAGATCACTTATCAATTCCTGTGCATTACACATCACCAAGTCCAAAATAGCCTCGTTCCTGGTTGGCTCAAGCACAAGCTGTTCCAAAAATACATCCCTTAGACACTCCACAAACTCCCTATCCTGGGGTCCAGCACCTACCTGATTCTCCCAGTCCACCTGCATGTTGAAATCTCCCATAACGACTGCATTACCTTTAGCACATGCCAATGTTAACTCCCTAATCAACTTGTACCCAATATCCACGCTACTGTTTGGGGGCCTGTACACAACACCCATTAGGGTCTTCTTACCCTTACTGTTCCTCAGCTCAATCCACACAGACTCTACTTCCCCTGTTCCCAAGTCACCTCTTGCTAAGGACTGAATCTCATTCCTCACCAACAGGGCCACCCCACCCCACCCCCTCTTCCCATATTTCTGTCTCTACGATAGCACGTATACCCTAGTACACTCAATTCCCAGGCCTGATCCCCTTGCAGCCATGTCTCCGTTATCCCAACAATATCATAGTTCCCCATTTTCATCTGAGCTTCAAGCTCATCTGTCTTATTTCTGACACTACGCGCATTCAAGTATAGAATTCTTAGCCCATTCCTTCTCTCTTTGCTTAAAACACTGTCTACTGTACCTAACCCAGCTCCTTGAACTTCCATCGGGCAAATTGCACCCTGAATTTTGATGACCTTCTCAAGATCACCCAAACCTTGTACACATTTAACCCCATGCACCTTCTGACCAACCCTCTGGATCTGGATCCCTGCCCCCTGCACATCTAGTTTAAACCCCCCCCGAGCAGCACTGGCAAATACTCCTGCAAGAATGTTAGTACCCCTCCAGTTCAGATGTAGACCATCCCTTCGAAACAGATCCCAATGTCCCTGGAACAAAGACCAATTATCCAAAAACCTGAACCCTTCCTTCCTGCACCATGCTCTCAGCCTCGTATTAATGTGCATAATCATTCTATTCTTGGCCTCACTCGCACGTGGCACAGGTAGCAATCCCGAGATTGTCACCCTGGAGGAGACGGAGAATCCGGCTCTCGGGTCGGAGAAGGAGAAGCTGGCTCTTGGACTAGAGAAGAAGAAGCCAGCTCCTGGGTCAGAGAAGGAGAAGCCAGCTCTCAGCCCAGAGGAAAAGATGGTTCTCAGGCTGGAGAAGAAGAAAACAGCAGATGGGCCACAGAAGAAGAAGCTGTTACTCTGGTCAGAGAAGGAGAATCCGGCTCTCAGACCGGAGAAGGAGAATCCGGCTCTCGGGCCCTTGAAGGAGAATCCGGCTCTCGGGCCGGAGAAGGAGAATCCGGCTCTCGGGCCGTTGAAGGAGAATCCGGCTCTCGGGCAGGAGAAGGAGAATCCGGCTCTCAGGCCAGAGAAGGAGAATCCGGCTCTCGGGCAGGAGAAGGAGAATCCGGCTCTCAGGCTGGAGAAGGAGAATCCGGCTCTCAGGCTGGAGAAGGAGAATCCGGCTCTCGGGAAGGAGAAGGAGAAGGAGAAGGAGAATCCGGCTCTCGGGAAGGAGGAGGAGAATCCGGCTCTCGGGCAGGAGAAGGAGTAGGAGAATCCGGCTCTCAGGCCGGAGAAGGAGAATCCGGCTCTCGGGCAGGAGAAGGAGAAGGAGAATCCGGCTCTCGGGAAGGAGGAGGAGAATCTGGCTCTCAGGCCGGAAAAGGAGAATCCGGCTCGGGCAGGAGAAGGAGAATCCGGCTCTCGGGCAGGAGAAGGAGTAGGAGAATCCGGCTCTCAGGCCGGAGAAGGAGAATCCGGCTCTCGGGCAGGAGAAGGAGTAGGAGAATCCGGCTCTCAGGCCGGAGAAGGAGAATCCGGCTCTCGGGCAGGAGAAGGAGAAGGAGAATCCGGCTCTCGGGCCGGAGAAGGAGAATTCAGCTTTTGGCCCGGAGAAGGAGAATCCGGCTCTCGGGCCGGAGCAGGAGAAGCTGGCTCTAGGGCTGGAGAAGGAGAAGCTGGTGGATGGGCCGAAGAGTGTTCAGAGGAGTTGATCTGGGGCAGACCATACTGCTGCTGCTGCTGCTACTTGAAGACATTGGAGTTGGTGCATAAAAGCAGTGTGCAGTTAACCATGAGTAACTGTCTCGGACATTTCCCTTGCAATCACAAGACCAAGTTGGACATTGATAATGTAAGATGCTGCAGGCCTGATTCCTGTACTTGGTGGGGAGACAGGCAACAAGGCAGTAGTGTGGTCTCAGTCATAGTGAGCACTAGGCCTCAAGCCACAGCCTTGCCTGCTGCTGCTGCCCAGGTGGGAAGACACCGGAGGCAATGTGGCATAATATCCGTGCTCAGTTGGGGGCTGGCCTCTCCTGTCAGTGCTGCCCTCCAGTGTTCAACCAGTGGAATGACAGGCTGGATTGCCGGATGCTGTACCACTCAGGGTCTTGGATTATACATGTGTTTTCTTGCATATCAATGTGTGTTTATTTCCTCTCTCACTATTTTGAGCGTATGTTGTGTATCTAGGCCCCAGAGGAATGCAGCCTCATTTGACTATATCCATGTATGGTTTGAATGATAATTATGCTTGTGTTGATTTGATTTTGATCTTTTGATTCTTGATTTTGATTTGATTCATAATAAATCAATTATATAAAAAGCATGACCCCTCCCCTTCCTACAAAGAAATAGTCCTCATTTTGGTTGTCAATTAATTAAAAACAATCATTTTAATTCCAGTTAAACATTGATGGAGTACCTCTTTATATAGTTGAAAAGAAAGTACTTTGTCTTTATTAACTATAACTAAATTAAAATTTCTCTGTGGAATAATCCCAGATATGGTTTTACCCCATCCCTGGAACCTCCACCATTCCTCAGTTTCTTTCTAGACTCTAAAATTGAAATATAATGTATTTTGAACTCAAAGTGGCCCAGGATGCCACTGCTGATTCTTTTTTAATCTCCAGGATCGCATAGATAAGCAAATTTTTTAAATTATGTTTTGCTATAACATTAATTAGAAATAAATAGTGGTGAATGATGGATTTATCTATTTCTAATTATTGTTACCAATTCTACTCTGATTCCCCTTTAATCTCTTCTTTCATCTATTCAATATAATCTTGAATATTGATAACATTTCTAGTTTAGCCAGCTACTCTGCAACTAAATGTTTTAGCCTCACAAGTGTATTTAAGGTGCTCAGACATAGGAGCAGAATTATGCCATTCTTCTAAGGACTCTGCTTGGCTGTTCCATCATGGCTGATTTATTATCCCTCTCAACCCTATTCTCCTGCCTTCTCCCCGTAACCTTTGACAGCCTGACTAATCAAAAACCTATCAACCTCTGCTTTAAATCTACTTTAATGACTTGGCCTCCACAGGCGTATGTGGCAAAAAATACCTTAGATATTCACTACTCTCTCACTAAAGAAATTCCTCTTCATCTCTTTTCTAAATGGATGTCCATCTGTTCTGTGGTTGTGCCCTCTGGTCCGAGACTCACCCACTAATGGAACATTCTCCACATCCACTCTATCCAAACCTTCCAATATTTGATAGGTTTAAATGAGATCCCCTCTTATCCATCTAAACTCCAGCAAGTTCAGGCTAAGAACCATCAAACGCTCTTCATACTTTAACCTTTTCATTCCAGAATCATTCCCATGAACTTCCTCTGGACCCTCTCAAATGCCACCACATTTTTTCTTAGATAGGTGCCCAAAACTGCTCAAATGTTGCTGGTGTGCTCTGACCAATGCCTTTATAAAACCTCAACATTACATTCTTGTTCTTCTATTCTAGTCCTCTCAAAATGAATGCATTTGGCTTCCTTACCACCAACACAACTAACAAGTTAGCCTTCAGGAAATCCTGCATAAGGACTCCCAAGTCCCTTGGCACCTCATAGTTTTGAATTTGATTTTTCTTCAAATTTAATTAAAAGTCTCCTTTATGCTAAATCATATTGCATTCAATCTTGCATCAATGCCCCATTGTTCTTAACAACTCAACCATATTTTTTGATTTACTCCATTCTTTATTCCTTAATAATCTCTTATTTTTATTATATCACGTCCTAGAGGTGTTGCTGAGAGTGGGATGAAGGGAACTGGGAAAGAGGGAGCCCTGGGTTTCTTTATTTATTATCCTTTAGATAAAATCGTCCTTTCATTGCTGACATTGGAGAGTTTTATTAAAAAGAAAGGAAAAAGGCACTTCGTTATTTTCCCCTATACAACTATTACAGTCACAATAACCTTTTGTAGCTACAGTCTGGCTTACACAACTGTCTTGTTAAGTGGAGTGATGTGCAAGGAGTGACCATGTCTCAAATAGCAGAATCCAAGGACCAGTCCCAGTGTCAGACTGCCTGATGGCCATTAACAGATGCTGCCAAAGGCCTTTTCATAGTAGTGAAATAGATTTCAGCAATAAAATCATTTAAAAATCTTCTGATATTAATTAAAAACATTTGCAAATAGAGAAAAAATTCAGTTAAACAAAGATTTTTAAAGAATTGATATGGGTTACTTGTAATAGAGTAAGTTATATAGTAATTTAAGTTCATGCTAACTTTTGTCTTCATTTTATGTAGAGTGTCTGTGGTGGTGGGCATCTGCACCCGGACTTTGGAACAATAGGTCCTGGGTTTGAATCCAGCGAGCTCATTCCACAAGTTCCACCTGTGCTGTGTTGAGTGTCAAGCTAACAACTCAGCCTGATAAATCACACAAACGCTAAAGAAGTGACAAGGTTGCTACCTGACATAGAGAGGAACTTTACCTTTTTTCTTTAAATTTGTGTAGTGTGCTGCTGTAGCAAAAAGCTGATTTTCAAGGCTTTTATATCCTCTGTATGTATGCCTATAATACCAATAAATTGAATCTCAGTAAACCCATTCCAATGAATTGGATTGCACATAGATAGATCAATGATGGTTGTGAAAAGCTGAGCGATTAGAATAGTAAGTTTATTCAATCTGTTAACAATATGAAATTGTTTTCAGGCTCAATGACAAGTTCAGGGAAAGAGTAAGACATCAAATGCAATTAGTTAGTGTTAACTAATATCGTTACCAAGCCATGACACCTATAAAGTGATACTACCAAGAAATAAAAACTCCGCTGCCCTCCAACTCTTTACCATGTACTCATCCAGGCTCATTACCACACCTATGTATTCCTCTTCTCACTTGCCTGTCACCTCACCCTGGATGCCCTCTTCCTTTCTCCTATGGTCCACTCTCCTCTCCTATTAGATTCTTTCCTCTCCAGCCCTTTATCTTCACTCACCTTGGCTTCACCTATCACCTTCTAGCTATCCTCCTTCCCCTTCCCTCACCATTTTATTCTGGTGTTTTCCCCTTCCTTTCTGCTTCTGGAAAAGAGTCTCGGCCTGAAACTTAGACTTTTTATTCATTTCCATAGATGCTGCCTGACCTTTTGAGGTCCTGCTTTGCATAAACTGCATCTGCAGAATTTCTCAAATAACAGATAATTATAACTATTCTATTTTGTTTCCTTTCATAGGTATTAGGCGCCCATCCCAATTACCCAAAGATGAGGAAAGAGATTCTTGACAAAGCTCGGACAGCTCTACGTTCTTAGTATTGACATTACTTCCTTAACATTATGGATGCATATATTTGACATGTTAATCTTGTACAAATTATAACTTAAAATTTTCAATATTTAGATTTTCATTTTTTATAGTTCACAAACAGTTTTATATCTGTTTTCTATAGCAATGTTCTCTTTTTTATATTGGTAGTTTAAAAAAAGGTATGTGTAACCACTAAATTTCCTGTCCAATCCTCCCTATACACCTTTTTTGTGATTTTCTTAGAGTTAGTTTTTCAAGCCCCAAAATTTGTAATCAGCATTTCATCCTATTGTTGATCATAATTTATATATTTTGAACACAAATTAGTCAATCTGTAATGTTAGTGTTTTGTGTCTTGAGCATTTGATAAAAAGGTCAATCTATACTGAAGAAGTTAAACTCCAAAGAATGTATGTTGTGTTTCACTGTTAAATAAATATTAAATCCAAGACTAGAAACTAAAATTGCTGTTTTAACGTTCTTGTAGAAGAAGAAGAATTTTGCAGTATATGCATTTGGGATGTGGAGGGGGCTGGAAGAATCATCTCTCCACACCATGTAAGTTGGTTAAATTAGCTGATACATAGTTTGTATAAAAACTACCAAAATATTTTCTATTTTAAAAAAAATATATGGTTTTTCAAACATTCAAAAATGATTGAATGTGGTTTTTAAAAGATAAAGAATCTTAAGTTATGATTATCAAAAACAACAAAACAGAAACAATGCAAAGTAATTCTATTTTCAATAGCCAATTCTTCCTCTTGATGAGTTTGTTTAGTGTGAGACAAACTGGGAAAATTACAAAAAGGGAACAATTGTTAAGATTACATGAATGAAACATATCTAAATAAAATAATTCAGAATTCAGACTCCAATTTAACTATTTTTGAAAAAGCTAAGAAACACTTAAACTCATCCTCAAGAATAAACTCAGAAAACTTTGTTGTGAAGTGGGAACTTTTTGCTAATTGGATACACCGAAGATATACAAAATGTACAATTTAAAGGTATGGGTACAGTACCACATTACTACAAATTCATTTAAGTACAGTGGAAGCATAATTAGAAATCTAGTTCATACCTTCACTGAAAATTTCAACAAGAGATTATTCAGTCCATTGTGTCTGTGCTGATCGAGAATAAGTCTTGGATTTCAGCCCCAACCAACTTTTTGAGGTACTGAGTTCCATATTGCTACTGCCCTTTTTTGTGTGTGTGTGGGGGGGGGGGGGGGGAATCTTTCCTCTTCTCTTGTGCTTCTAGCATTTATTTTAAGACAGTTCCTATTTGTGTTTGATCACTCATCTCGGGGAAATAAGTCAACCAACTTATTCTATCTAACCCTCTCATACTTATATGGTGTTTGTCCATCGTGTTGGACAATGACAGATGGCCTGTGCAAAAATGTTTTTAAAGTGTAAAAGCTGTTGCATTGGGGTAGTTCCATTCTCTCGGCCTCAGAAGTCTGGGTCCAGTGGTATGAACAAGCGTTACAAACTTTGTTGCAGTGGAGGACCATGACATGCCCTCTGCTCTCCTTGGAGCATTGCAGTACTGCCTTCCTGGCCGTTGAATCTCACTGTATATCTCATCTGCCCCGTCTGCTGGAGTTGACTTTGCATGCGAGACAGGCTTATCGCTATCTCACCAGGGTGTGAGGCCTCTGCCTACCCTCACCTGTCGAAGCAGTGTACCAGGGTGTGGCCGCTATTGCATGCAAACAGTCTCTCAGAGCCACAGGCGAGAGCTGAGTCTCCAGTGAGGACCAAAGGTGAGTGAACTCCGTGGAATGGTCACGACAAACCCTTTCACCAGAGGTGCTCCTCCTTCTTAGACACCCCATACACTCTCATAACTATATACCACTCAAATAAACCCTCTCAGCCTTTTATAAGTTTTACAAAAATAACCCAAGCCTGTCAGATCTTTCACCTTAGCTAACATTTTCCAATCCTAAATCTGCTCTGCACTCTCTCTAACAAAATTACATCTCTCTTGTTTACTGATGACAAGAATTGTCATCCTTTTTTTTGGTCATGAAACCAGACTGGGTAAAGCTAGCCAACCCACACAGAGCAGCATAACTCAAAATACTTACAAGCTATTTGACAATAAGTTATGTACAAAATGTAAGGTAAAATATGACAAACAAAATAATAATATTTTAAAAATTACAAAGGATATACTGTAGAAGTACAAGATATAATTCAAACTTTTAATAAAGTACCATAGATTGTTGCAGTGCTTGAGCTGTAATGACTTAACAAACATTGTATCCTAATTCTGAATACAATTCAACACAATGTTGACCCCTTTGGTACAGATTACTCACACCTGTCTGTAATTTCTTTGCATTACCTTGCATCCAAATCCTGCTTTTCATAGAACCCAATCTCGTCTGTGACAATCGATGCCAACTCTTTCTGAGTCTCCCTTGCAAAGCCATGCATCCTAAATTGATTA
Source organism: Hypanus sabinus (assembly GCF_030144855.1). NCBI lineage: Eukaryota > Metazoa > Chordata > Chondrichthyes > Myliobatiformes > Dasyatidae > Hypanus > Hypanus sabinus. Next base: position 12,010,985 of record NC_082709.1, on the reverse strand, counting down.
GTCCAGTTAGTTCTCTATCTTAAACTTTCACTGAAAATTTACTATGTTGAGCTCTGAGATTATCTACATCCGATGCAGATTACCAGTCTTGACAGAGGATAAAAAGGACTCTAGCATTTCCTTCCACTGTATGGTCTGTATTTCTCAAGGTTCGTTAAAAATAGTTTTATGGTCTCTCACAGCCTGCCATGTAGAATTTTGGTCAATTTTAGTGAATGTTGTGCAACCAAGAGGTAAATACATGTCTTTCTGAATATGCATTATAATTAGCATAGTATATGTATGCCACCTAGACACAATGTCCCAACTACTAAACAAAAACAGATGATAAATATTTTTAAACAACCTTATCTACCTGTCCTGCTATCTTAAGACCATTGACAGCAAGGTCTTACTCCTCCTCCACATCTTTCAGTGCTCTCCAATTTATTGTGCAAAACAAAGATTTTAAATGAATTTTTAAATACTTACTTTCAAAAATTCAGTATAGTAAAATCTAACGTCAAATTCTATTCTGAGATCCATCTGCAGGCAGGCACGAAACAAACACCATGGAACCTATTCAAAAAAGCATAAAACACCCAATGCGTGAAAAATAAAACAAATTGCGCAAACAGCAAAAAGCAAGTGAGCAACACATAGAATACCAAATGTCAAACCCGGAGTCCAGTCATATACCGTTTGGTTCAGTTCAGTGCTGTGCTGCTAGCACACTGTGGGCCACACGCAGAGCCATTCTTTGCTGAAGTACCCCAAACCACATTGATCATCCCAATCAAACTGCTTAAAAACAGCAAAAAAACCAGAATCCAGAAATACATGCACCAAGATCGTCAAAACAAGTCCACAGCCTCGCCAATCAATCCTTGCAACATGGAACCCAAGACTCCTGCACTTTCCTCCATCAGCAGCTAGCGAGAGGGAGAGGAAGACCAGTCAGACGCGGGTAGACAGCGCTGAACATCGTCCATTCTCCACTCTCCTCATCGTCAATTTCAGCCTTGCTCAACACCTCAAATGCAGAGAAGTAATGGAGTTGATCATGGGCATGAAGCAATGATTTAACTTGACCTGTGTATCTATACCAATGATCATGGCTGCTGATTAAATCAAGTCACATATTCTGTGGTACTATTCTTTTGGGAAGGTCACAGTATTGTATGTTGAGGAGATCCAGAAGCCACTGGGTGAGATACTAAAAAGTCTTCAGCTGACATACAGTGGCAGGCAAGGTTAAAGACTGTGTCTCCATAATAGTTATGGAAAATGATAGTTTAATTAGTTCTATCATGCAGACCCTGAACAAGAGAACATCTGCAAATGCTGGAAATCCAAGCAACATGTGTTATTCAAACACGAGGAAATCTGAAGATGCTGGAAATTCAAACAACACACACAAAACATGTGTTCACTTGCTTTTTGCTGTTTGCACAAATAGTAACAGAGATGTCGAGGAGCAGATAGGGAAACATCCTGGAAAGGTGTAATAATAACAGAGTTGTCGTGATGGGAGATTTGAATTTCCCAAATATCGATTGGCATCTCCCTAGAGTGAGAGGTTTAGATGGGGTGGAGTTTGTTAGGTGTGTTCAGGAAGGTTTCTTGACATAATATGTAGAAAACCCTATGAAAGGATAGGCTGTACTTGATTTGGTATTGGGAAATAAACCTGGTCAAGTGTCAGATCTCTCAGTGGGAGAGCATTTTGGAGATAGCGATCATAATCTGTCTCCTTTACAATAGCATTGGAGGGAGATAGGCACAGACAAGTTAGAAAAACATTTACTTGGAGTAAGGGGAATTATGAGGCTATCAGGCAGGAAATTGGAAGCTTAAATTGGGAACAGATGTTCTCAGGGAAAAGTACGGAAGAAATGTGGCAAATGTTTAGGGGATATTTGTGTGGAGTTCTGTATAGGTATGCTCCAATGAGACAGGGAAGTTATGGTAGGGTACAGGAACCGTGGTGTAAAAAGGCTGTAATAAATCTAGTCAAGAAGAAAAGAAAAGCTTACAAAAGGTTCAGAGAGCTAGGTAATGTTAGAGATCTAGAAGATTATAAGGCTAATAGGAAGAAGCTTAAGAAGGAAATTAGGAGAGCCAGAAGGGGCCATGAGAAGGCCTTGGCAGATAGGATTAAGGAAAACCCCAAGGCATTCTACAAGTATGTGAAGGGCAAGAGGATAAGGCGTGAAAGAATAGGACCTATCAAGTGTGACCGTGGGGAAGTGTGTATGGAACCAGCGGAAGTAGCAGAGGTACTTAATGATGTAGACTGGGAGTCCGTTTCGCTGAACACCTACGCTTGGTCCGCCAGAGAAAGCAGGGTCTCCCAGTGGCCACACATTTTAATTCCATGTCCCATTCTCATTCTGATATGTCTTATCCATGGCCTCCTCTACTGTCAAAATGAATCCAAACTCGGATTGGAGGAACAACACTTTATATACCAGCTGGGTAGCCTCCAACCTGATGGCATAAACATTGACTTCTCTAACTTCCATTAATGCCCCTTCCCCCTTCTTACCCTATCCCTGAGATATTTAGTTGTTTGGTTTTTTTCTCTCTCTGCCCATCACTCTACCTGTTCTCCATCTCCCTCTGGTGCTTCCCCCCCCCTCCCTTTCTTTCTCCCGAGGCCTCCTGTCCCATGATCCTTTCCCTTCTCCAGCTCTGTATCACTTTCGCCAATCACCTTTCCAGCTCTTAGCTTCATCCCACCCCCTCCAGTCTTCTATCATTTTGCATTTCCCCCTCCCCCCACTACTTTCAAATCTCTTACTATCTTTCCTTTCAGTTAGTCTTGACAAAGGGTCTTGGCCCGAAACATCAACAGTGCTTCTTATAGTGCAGCTGTGTTCCACCAGCATTTTGCGTGTGTTGTAATGAATACTTTACTTCAGTATTCACTATGAAAAAGGATCTTGGTAATTGTAGTGATGACTTGCAGCAGACTGAAAAGCTTGAGCATGTAGATAGTAAGAAAGAGGATGTGCTGGAGCTTTTGGAAAGCATCAAGTTGGTGAGTCGCCAAGACCGGATGAAATGTACCCCAGGCTACTGTGGGAGGCAAGGGAAGAGATTGCTGAGCATCTGGCAATGATCTTTGCATCATCAATGGGGATGGGAGAGGTTCCAGAGGATTGGAGGATTTGCGGATGTTGTTCCTTTATGCAAGAAAGGGAGTAGAGATAGCCCAGGAAATTAGACCAGTGAGTCTTACTTTAGTGGTTGGTAAGTTGATGGAGAAGGTCCTGAGAGACAGGATTTATGAACATTTGGAGAGGTATAATATGAGTAGGAATTATCAGCATGGCTTTGTCAAGGGCAGGTCATGCCTTACAAGCCTGATAGAATCCTTTGAGGATGTAACTAATCACATTGATGAAGGAAGAGCAGTAGATGTAGTGTATGGATTTCAGCAAGGTATTTGATAAGGTACCCCATGCAAGGCTTATTGAGAAAGTAAGGAGGCATGGGATCCAAGGGAACATTGCTTTGTGGATCCAGAACTGGCTTGCCCACAGAAGGCAAAGAGTGGCTGTAGAAGGGTCATATTCTGTATGGAGGTGCCTCAGGGATCTGTTCTGGGACCCTTACTCTTCATGATTTTTATAAATGACCTGGATGAGGAAGTGGAGGGATGGGTTAATAAGTTTGCTGATGACACAAAGGTTGGAGGTGTTGTGGATTGTGTAAAGGGCTGTCAGAGGCTACAGCAGGACATTGATAGGATGCAAAACTGGGCTGAGAAGTGGCAGATGGAGTTCAGCCCAGCTAAGTGTGAAGTGGTTCATTTTGGTAGGTCAAATATGATGGCAGAATATAGTATTAATGGTAAGACTTTTGGCAGTGTGGAGAATCAGAGGGATCTTGGGGTCCGAGTGCATAGGATGCTCAAACCAGCTGTGCAGGTTGACTCTGTGAAACACAATAGCATGAATGGCAGCGATGCTTCAGTACCAGATGAACTCAATGCCTTCTATGCATGCTTTGAAAGCGAGAACATAACTACATCTGTGAAGATCCCTGCTGCACCCGATGACCCTGTGATCTCTGTCTCAGAGGCCAACATTAGGCTGTCTTTAAAGAGAGCGAACCTCACAAGGCAGAAGGTCCAGATGGAGTACCTGGTAAGACTGTGAAAACCTGTGCAAATCAACTAGCGGGAGTATTCAAGGACATTTTCAACTACTCATTTCTACAGGCAGAAGTTCCCACGCTTCAAAAAGGCAACAATTATACCAGTGCCTAAAAGAATAATGTGAGCTGCCAAGATGACTATCACCTGGTAGCAGTGATGGAATGCTTTGAGAGGTTGGTCATGACTGGACTGAACTCCTGCCTCAGTACGGACCTGGACCCATTGCAATTTGCCTATAACCACAATAGGTCAATGACAGAAGCAATCTCAATGGCTCTTTACACGGCTTTAGACCACCTGGACAACACAAACACCTATGTCAGGATTCTGTTCGTCAACTATAGCTCAGCATTTAATACCATCATTCCCACAATCCTGATTGAGAAGTTGCAGAACCTAGACCTCTGTACCTCCCTCTGCAATTGGGTCATTGTCAGGGAATGGTGTCTCAGAAAGGCAGCGTTCATAAATAAGGATTCCAGCACCCAGGGCATGCCCTTTTCTCACTGTACAGAAGGTACACACTCAGCGATTCAGGAACAGGTTCTTCCATTCTGCCATCCAATTCCTAAATGGACATTGAACCCTTGGTCTCTACATCACTTTCCTTTTAATATACAATATTTCTGATTTTTGCACATTTTTTAACCTATTCAATATATGGTCTATTGTTATTTATTTATTATTGTTATTTATTTATTTATTATTATTCTCTTATTTTTGTTGCTCTTCTGGAAGACCACAATCTGTGCAGATTGGTGATAACATATCCTCCTCGCTGACAATCAACACTGATGCACCTCAGGGTTGTGTGCTTAGCCCACTGCTCTACTCTCTACATACACATGACTGTGTGGCTACGCACAGCTCAAATACCACCTATAAATTTGCTGCTGATACAACCATTGTGGGTAGAATCTCAGAGGGTGATGAAAGGGCATACAGGAGTGAGATATGCCAGCTAGTGGAGTGGTGCCATAGCAACAACCTGGCACTCAGTGTCAGTAAGATGAAAGCTGATTGTGGACTTCAGGAAGGGTAAGATGAAGGAACACATACCAATCCTCAAAGAGGGATCAGAGGTGGAGAGAGTGAGCAGTTTCAAGTTCCTGGGTGGGTCAAGATCTCTGAGGATCTAACCTGGTCCCAACATATCGATGTAGTTATAAAGAAGAGAAGGCAGTGGCTATAGTTCATTAGGAGTTTGAAAAGATTTGGCATGTCAACAAATACACTCAAAAATTTCTATAGATGTACTGTGGAGAGCATTGTAACAGGTTGCATCACCATCTGGTATAGGGGGACTACCGCACAGGCCCAAAAGAAACTGCAGACAGTTGTAAATCTAATCAGCTCCATCTTGGGTACTAACCTACAAAATACCCAGGACATCGTCAGGGAATGGTGTCTCAGAAAGGCAGCGTTCATTAATAAGGATCTCCAGCACCCAGGGCATGCCCTTTTCTCACTGTACAGAAGCCTGAAGGTACACACACAGCGATTCGGGAACAGGTTCTTCCACTCTGCCATCCGATTCCTAAATGGACATTGAACCCTTGGTCTCTACCTCACTTTCCTTTTAATATACAATATTTCTGATTTTTGCACATTTTTTAACCTATTCAATATATGTCTCGTTATTTATTTATTATTATTCTCTTATTTTTGTTTCTCTTCTATATTTTGTATTGCATTGAACTGCTGCTGCTAAGTTAATAAATTTCAAGTCACATGCTGATGATAATCAACCTGATTCTGATAGCATTTGCTGAAATAGCCCCTATTTCCTCTCTTGCAGATATGGTGCCTGTAGACTTGCCCATGTGTCAGAGGTCTCTGACTCTGCCAGTATCAATTGTGTCACTTTCCTGCTAATGCGCAGTTGGGTTTTCTCTTTTCTGTCCTGCTCAGGGACCATCTTGATACTATTCAGCCTCTCAATCATTTTTACTGAGAAAATGGCCAGGATCATTCATAAGCCTTCAACTCAGTAGTATATCTGCCATATTGTTTTCCTGGTACACTAGGGAGCGATTGGGCCTATTAAGACTATGAGACCTCTCAGGGAGCAATCCCATTAGTCCCACTCATCCTCTTTTCATTCCTCTGTACTTCGGGGACTTGGGAATACCGTCACCCTCAAATGTAGAAAGATTCATCATTGCTGTTTCTGTCACGTTTTTATTTGACCAGTCAGGGGTTGTTAGCCCTGAGATGAACCCCTAAACTTGGAGAATCAGTGGACCGCTCTTAATCTAGCCTCTACCCTTTGATCCGTTTGGCTTTGGTGACCCTACCCAAAGTTGCACAGAGCCCTGACTCCAGCCAGCATAGCTTTCTGGGTCATTGAGGAACAAAAGCCTCAAACCACAATAAGGTTGTGGTCCTCTTGGAGGATTTCCCTGTAAAATTGCAATTTATTCTCATATCCTTCAATTCTCTTCAGATTCTTTTTGGCACAATTAGCATCAAAGTAAGAATTGATCTCAGGACTATGGTGGTGTGATACCTGCTGTCCCTTTGAGCTATTTTCTTTGCAGTGGATCACTTTTCGCTTATTCCTTCAAGTATCAATATACCTAACTTAATGCCAGTCATGTCCACAGACTCCTTTGCAATATTTGCTTGCAAAGATGAACAGTGGAGATAGGCCTTTCAATATCCTTTACTGAAGGCAATAATTCTCAACCGCAATGTCTATTAATGTTTCAGGTTGAAGAGTTCTAGCGAAAGGTGTTACACCTGAAAATTTAACCCTGTTTCTGTTTACATTGATGCTGCCTGAACAACTGAGTGATTCAAGCCTTTTATAATCTTAATTTCTGATTTCCAGAATCGTAACATTTTTTTTCTATTTCATATCTCGTGATGCACTGAGTTCTTTGAGATACACAATACTCTTTTACATTACAGAGAGGTTGCATTTCCAGAAAACTGTTGGCATCATGCTTTCCTATAATGGGAACCCCATGACAAAACACTGAAAAAAATAGTTGTTTCTCTTGCATATTGTGTCTCCTTCTGCTACCTAAGTTGCCACACTGCAGGTGTACAGCACACTTACACCTCAGTGTACCCTCTAAGCTGTGCGGATGCGTGGCTGCACAGTATCAGCAATGCTCCTCTGAACATAGCCTTTGTTTCCGCATACCTGAAATTTTCTTTTATATGATGTTACTATAATATTGAAATTATGTTAATTGTGAAATATCCTGTAATTAATTATGTCTTAATGAAAATAATCCATAAATTTTCTAAATAATAAACATACTATAATTTGAAACATTTCAGAGCTTCAACATATTTACATTGTCAGTGTTTCAAATTACAGATTATAACAATAAACAGAGCATGGGTCGGTAGCTTATTGTTAATAAACTGCTGGCCCACTGAGCACCAACATGGTCTCGTCAAAACATGTTTGTCGTTTTGCCTGTCAGTTGTGTTTGCTGCCTGACATCATTTACCTGTGTTGTGCATCGTAGGTTGTGTTTGTTTGATGAGCATACAGCAAAAAAAAAGCGCTGCACCCAAGAATGGAGGGGCTACTGCACAGGACCAAAAGAAGCTGCAGAAGGTTGTAAATCTAGTCAGCTCCATCTTGGGCACTAGCCTACAAAGTACCCAGGACATCTTCAGGGAGCGGTGTCTCAGAAAGGCAGCGTCCATTATTAAGGACCTCCAGCACCCAGGACATGCCCTTTTCTCACTGTTACCATCAGGTAGGAGGTACAGAAGCCTGAAGGCACACACTCAGCGATTCAGGAACAGCTTCTTCCCCCCTGCTATCCAATTACTAAATGGACATTGAAGCTTTGGACACTACCTCACTTTTTTACTATACAATATTTCTGTTTTTGCACATTTTAAAAAAATTATTCAATATATGTAATTGATTTACTTGTTTATTTATTATTATTTTTTGTTTTTATTTATTATTTTTTCTCTCTCTGCTAGATTGTGTATTGCATTGAACTGCTGCTGCTAAGTTAACAAATTTCACTTTATATGCTGGTGATAATAAACCTGATTCTGATAAGGACATCATGATGGTGCAAGAATCCTATTTAAAGGCTTCACAACAGCATCTCTAGATCTTTATGAATCATCAGGAATTCCAAGTGGTAAATTCATGAGTAATCTGCAACTACAGCTGGATTGATTTGAGGTGTACAGCCAGCAGCCAAGATGATTTTATCCCAAGGCAAACTGCCGCACCCTCGATCTTAAAACAAGCCAAAGCAGCAGAGATCTGCTTAGTTTAAAGGGCACTTTACACCACTCTGTGCTGCTGTCACCACTGCGTAATCACCCTGTTTGGGGTGGGAAGGCCATAAACTAATAATTACCTAGCAGCATCTAAAATCAATTAGTGCCCTGAAGCAATGAATTGCCTGCCAAGACAAGTTAGAAGTGCTTTCCGAGACAGTGTAGAAAGTATGTTCACACAGGTCGTGGCATGCTATTTTATACATACTGTAAGCTGGCACTGCTGCAGGCTCAGTGGTTCAACAGTAGGGCAACAGGAAGAGGAAAGCTGAGCAGGGAGTTGGAGAACTATTAGTCCAATTGCATTAAAAAAACAATTCACCCCAAGCCATTAATCTTCCGTCTCCATCCCAAATTCCCACTGTGCCTCTTCACCTTGTTGCATGTTTGAGCAAAATCCTACCACACCACCTATCTTCCAAACTACATTTGCAGTTCCATACTAAAAGCAAACACCCATCAACTGTATTCTGTAATTTTTGTCTCTTCTTTGTGCCTTTACCTGTAAGATTACTTCTGTATATTGTTCCCTTATAGTTGGAGAAAATCTGCTGCCAACAGTTGTCAAGGCTGAGTGTGAGGGAGTATGCAGTGTTGATACATAAACTTAATAACTGGAATTACTTCAGATGATACATAATACAGCTGTGAGCAAGTTTTTTGTTACACCAAGTTTTGGCACATTGTGCCTTCTGTTCCCCATTACGTTCATAAGTCACTTTATCTATTAAGGGGAATTTCAAAATTCATGGTAGAGTTCCTCCTCCTTTCCCCTGCTTTTAGAATATTTCTGTCCCTATATTTTGAATTAATTCCTATTTTCAGATTTAATCCTTTCTACATAATAGTTTTTGCAAAATTTGTAGTGATAGGTAGCTCTAACCAGATTTTTTACACGAATACTATTACAATTTATAACATTTAAACAAAAGATATTGTAATCATTCAGCAGATTAGCTTGCACCTATGGAAGGAGAAACATAAGACCATAAGGGATAAGAGCAGAATTAGGCCATCTGGCCAATCGAGTCTGCTCCGCCATTCAATCATGGCTGATCCTTTTTTTTTCTCCTCGTCAACCCCAGTTCCCGGCCTTCTCCCCCTACCTTTTGATACCATGTCCAATCAAGAACCTATCAATCTCTGACTTAAATACACCCAACGACCTGGCCTCCACAGTTGCATGTGGCAACAAATTTCACAAATTCACCACTCTTTGGCTAAAGAAATTTCTCCACATCTCTGTTTTGAAAGGGTGCCCCTCTATCCTGAGGCTGTGCCCTCTTGTCCTAGACTCTCCCACCATGGGAAACATTCTTTCCACATCTACTTTGTCTAGGCCTTTCAACTTTCGAAAGGTTTCAATGAGATCTCCCCTTATCCTTCTGAATTCCAGCAAGTATAGACCCAGAGCCATCAAACGTTCCTTGTATGATAACCCTTTCATTCCTGGAATCATCCTTGCGAACCTCCTCCACCAACCTTCGTATGATCTGCAAAATTGGCAACAAAGCCATCATCTAAATTATTTATATACAGTTTAAAAAGAAGTGGTCTCAACACTGACCCCTGCAGAGCACCACCAGTCACTGGCAGCCAGCCAGAAAAGGATCCTTTTATTCCCAACACGAGCAACTTCAGTATTTTTCCGTAGCAATGTAGTTTAATCCACATGTCAAAATCCAGTGAATTTAAAATAATCCAAAAAATAAATACATATTCTTGGAGGAGAAATAATATTGTGAAAAAGTTTCACCTTTATTTGGCTTAATTACAATTCAAGTTGCTATTTCCAATTAAATGATTATTGTTCCCACACTTGTGCTGCTGAAACTAAGTTTAAAGCCTTCCCCTTTTCATTTCTAATTTAGATAGACCTCCTCCAATATTTAATAATGAGCATCCTGGATCCTGCTTGGTTAATCTTCAACTATTTTGCCTCATTACTCCTACTGTATATTAATAAACAACATGCCTGGCAGATCATTCAATTATCCCTTGAAATTTTGAGCCCTTTCATAGGAGAGTGTAGCTTAGAAATATCAAGTCCTCCTGCTTCTTTTCCCCCCAGACATTGTGCTTCATCTTACTACTGTGTCTCTGTTTCTTTTTTATCCCACTATAATCTATCATAGTTCCTTCAGGTTGTCATAGCTGGGGGTGGTAGTGGGAAAAAGCTTCCACTATCTATTACTGCTCCCAATGGTGTGTGCTTCAAATAGCCTCTTGACAACCAAGTCCAGTCCCTGGCCTTCACATGGCTTAGCTACTAAGCCTGTTGGAACCGTTCCTACTGACAGAAGAAGGGGCAAAGGTGGGTTGCTGGCACCATTAAACCATCGCTTTCGGCAGATCGGTCTCATCAGCTGGAGTCCCTAAGTCGTATGTTGAGTTCAATGCTGACTGGCAACTCCTACAAACCTGCATTGGTCTCTGCCGTTCCTTTGGATTCATCTGCTACATGACTCTCCATATTGTGCTGAAGTTTAGTATCCACTTTAGGACATGGCGCATAAGGCACTGGACACTCTTTATAGAATCTTGGTGGTGTTGTTTCATCCAGTTCAATTCTGGCCTTCGTGCCCTTGAGTTTACTAATCACCTTCTCATTAGCATTAACCAGCTGTGTCAGTCTCTGGTTAGTGCTACCATTTGGGCTGCAGTTGTCTGTTGGTGCCACACTGAGAGCTTTGATTGCGTGCCAGTCTAGTTGGATTTTTCTCAACCATTCATATCTGAAAAGTGCTAGCCCTCCACTCTCCAGCACATAAAGGTCTAACTGCTGAGTCTGGCCTCCACATGTAACATTTACTTTCAGTTTGCCTTTGGGAGACACACTCTCACGTGTGAGTTTTTAACAACACTGAGGTCTTTAACGGTATGTTAGAAATCAGTCTGTTGTAGTCAGTCTCTGGAGTTATGGACAAAGCTGACCCTGCGTCCAGCTCCATTTTCAGTTTTAAAACAGACACATCTATTCTAATCCAGATGATTTTGTGATCTGTTTCAGTTATACCAATCAGTTCTAGGCATGACAGTTCACCTTTGTCAGACTCTATGTTGTCTGATTCTGTTTTATATTTGGTAACTTTATGCATTTGCTTAGTTTTGTGTTTGAGACGTTTCACTTGCTTGTGGCTTTTTGTCTGCCTTACACATTCTGTCCATGCGACCTTGTCTGTGACACCTTCTGCAGACTGTTCCTTTAAACCAATAGTCATTTGTGTCATGGGTGGATTTGTCACATTGATAACATTTTTGGCTTTTTCTACCATTCAGGGACACTGTGCATTTCACATTCTAACTTGCTTTTCTGTAGTTCTGCTGCATCCTTTGCTGCGGTCTCTAACGATATTGCAATGGTCAATGCCCATTCTAAGGTTAGATGTCTTTCTGACATTAGCCTCTTTTGAGTGCTTTGACTATGCATGCCACATACAAGCCTGTCCCTTAATGCATCAGAAAGTCCATCTCTAAAGTCACAGTGTTGGGAAAGTTAGTGCAGTTCTGCAATGTATTCAGAAATGCTTTCATCTTTTTACAGGTTCCTTTTGTAAAATCTAAATCTTGCAGCTATTACCAGCGATTTAGTGCCCAAGTGAGTTTGTAATATTGTAACAATTTCTCTCATTTGCTGGCTTTTCAGGGGTTACTAGACTGCGTAAGAAACTGGACGTTCTTGGGCCCATTAAGCTAAGAAGAGCAGGGGCTTTCTTTTCTTCCTCCACATAGTTCATGTTACAATACAGTTCAACCCTCTCAATGTACAACTCCCAGCCTTCATTAGCATTATCAATTTCACCAACTTTCCCAACTGAAGCCATCGCCACGTTATTTTCAATTTAAATTCAGCATGTCTTTCACTGGTACCCATAGGTCCTTTGGCTTTCTCGTACTGTCTAATTCTCGCTGTTTTGTCCCATACAGATTGGTGATAACATCTCCTCCTCACTGATGATCAACACCGATGCACCTCAGGGGTGTGTGCTTTGCCCACTGCTCTACTTGCTCTATATACACATAACTGTATGGTTATGTGTAGCTCAAATACCATCTATAAACTTGCTGATGATACAACCATTGTTGGTCGGATCTCAGATGGAGATGAGAGGGCGTACAGGAGTGAGATATGCCAACAAGTGGAGTGGTGTCACAGCAGAAATATTGCACTCAAAGTCAGTAAGATGAAAGAGTTGATTGTGGACTTCAGGAAGGGTGAGATGAAGGAACACATTCCAATCCTCATAGAGCGATCAGAAGTGGAGAGAGTGAGCAGTTTCAAGTTCCTGGGTGTCAAGATCTCTGAAAGACCCAACCTGGTCCAAAAGTATCGATGCAGCTGTAAAGACGGCAAGACAGTGATTATTCTTCATTAGGAGTTTGAAGAGATTTGATATTTCAAGAAATACACTTAGAAATTTCTGTAGATGTACTGTGAAGAGCATTCTGACAGGCTTCATCTCTGGCTGGTATGGGGGGATGGTGCTACTGCATAGGACCAAAAGAAGCTGCAGAGGGTCATAAATTTAGTCGGCTCCATCTTTGGTACTAGCCCACAAAGTACCCAGGACATTATCAAGGAGCAGTGTCCATTATTAAGGATCTCCAGCACCTAGAGCATGCCCTTTTCTCACTGTTACCATCAGGTAGGAGGTACAGAAACCTGAAGGCACACACTCACCGATTCAGGAACAGCTTCTTCCCCTCTCCCATCCGATTCCTAAATGGACATTGAACCCGTGAACACTACCTTACTTTTTAAATATATATTGTTTCTGTTTTTGCACGATTTTTAATCTAGTCAATATACATATACTGTAATTTATTTATTTTCTTCTATATATGAATTGCATTGTACTGCTGCTGCTAAGTTAACAAATTTCATGACACATGCTGGTGGTAATAAACCTGATTCTGATTCTGAACTGTTGATGCAGTTTGTAATATTTTCTGACTTTCAGGTCCCATCCTTGTCACCATCTTATTGTGTCTGTGCGCAATTATATATATAATAAATAAAAGCATGGATGTGGGAGATGGCATTAACTGGTGTATGCACATTGCAACGTACATGCGCAGACAACAGATCAAGATGTAGTGCTAAGGCGGGGGGAGGTGGTGGTCGTTGCTCTAAAAGAAATAGATCCATACATTACAGGTTCAGATTTTTAAAAAGTCGAAGTAAATCCAAACTTGCTTTCACAAAATTGTTCCTGATAGTGAGCTTCCTACCGAGCTTCACTCCTGTGCAGTTCCATCGTGATCACCCCTCATCTGCCTATAAGATTGCTGATTTACCTGGGCAAAGGCTCCACCCCTGCATGGAGGCCCCAGCCCTGTGCATCCTTACCAATACATTCTGAGCAACAACTGTTTTACTGACAAACTTTGACATCAAAATTCCTATCTGCTACTGTACCTGTGCAAACTTATCCTTCAGAGTAAAACTGAGCTTAACTACACTGCCAAGTGTTCTTAAATATGAAATTGGCACTACATCAGTTTCTCAACACTAGCTTCCGGTTCTTGATGTCAAAACTTTACACGTGGAACATCTACTGCTGTGTGACATTTTTTTCTTAATTGTTGAAATCAAATAAACTGTCTTCAGTCTACATCATTAGCCCTGCCGCTGCTGGTTTCACTGGTCATTCTCCTAAGCCAGTCTCGTTCCCAGTTAGGGTTTCATGAGAATCAAAATCAGAATCGTGTTTATTATCACTGACGTATGTTGTGAGAATTATTGCTTTGCAGCATCAGTACAATGCAATACAAAAGTATATGCTACAATTAGCAATATATAAAAAAATAAATTTAGTATTGCAAAATGAGAGCAACCATCATGCTTCTAGGCTGAAATTACTGTCTTGATCTGGTATGTCATGGCAAGGTGACTATTAATTTCACATTTATCATTTTTCTATTGTGACCATTAATGCTAATGCTTGGAATATTCACTTATGTGAAAGTTCTCCCACTGGAGAATTCCTGGTTACCATATCCCACAAATAACTTCACAGCCCAGTTAGATTAATTAAAACACTCCAAGCCGTCTCTTGACTGGTTCCAAGTTCAAAATATCATTCTGGAATGCAACAATAACAAATAGCAAATTATTTTCTGTCTTCTTCTTAAACTTCAACAAAGCAGTTGTTAAGTTATCTGATTTGCAGTCTGGAGAATTAAAATCCCATCCAGATAGCCATGAAGTTTATATTCAGTTAATAATCTGAAATTTGGAGAAAGTTGTTGTATCCAGTCTTAGTAACGGTAACATTAAAAACCATTCTGGTACACTAGTCTCAAGGAAATCAGCCCCCTAATCTGGTCCTCCTTATCATTTCCGCCACTCAGGTAGTCGACTCTGAACATTCCAAACAACCATATTATCACCATCTTGAAATAATTGGAATGGACAATAAATCTGGCCTCATCAGGAATGCTCAAAATTCAAAGCAAGTCTGTTATTAAAGTACATATGAGATTCTTTCTCTTCTGGGCATACTTAATAGATCCATAGAATAATAACCATAAAAGAATTAATGAAAGACTGCACCAACTTGGGTGTTCAACCGTTGTGCAAAAGACAATAAACTGATCAAATATAAAAAGAAGGAGAAATAATTAAAATAAATAAATAAATAAATAAATAGATAGATAGATAGATAGATAGATAAATAAATAAGCAATAAATATCAAGAATATGAGATGAAGAGTCACTGAAGGCAAGTCCATTGTTTGTGCGAAGATTTCAATGAAAGGGCAAGTGAAGTTAAATCAAGTTATCCCCTTTGGCTCAAGAGCCTGATGGCTAAGGAGTAATAACTGTTCCTGAACCTGCTGATGTGAGACCTGCGGCTCCTGTACCACCTTCTTAATGGCAACAGCGAGAAGAGAGCGGTGGGGGTGGTGGGGGTCTCTGATGGTGGGTGCTGCTTTTCTCTGATGGCATTTCATGTAGATGAGCTCAGTAGTGGGGAAGGCTTTATCCATGATGGACTGGGCCATATCCACTACTTTTTGGAGGATTTTCCATTCAAGGTCTTTGGTGTTTCCATACCAGATTGTGGTTTAGCCACTCAATATGCTCTCCATTACACTTCTATAGAAGTATCGTTCAGTATGAATAAAATAGAAAAAAAAAGACGTAAAGGCCTTATGGACATTTGAAATAAGGGATGGTGCTGGAAAAGTATAGCTGGACAGATAACAGACAGAGGAACTAGGTTAGTTAATGATATGATGCATTAACCCAGAGGTAGACTGTAATTGTGGATCCTCAACATCCCTGAAACACTCTTCTATATTCGATGGTTCAATTTATTATCAGAGAATGTATACAGAAAACAACCTGAAATTCTTACTCTTTGCAGAAATCCACAAAGCAGAAAAAAAACACCAAAAGAATGAATGACAGAAACATCAGAACCCCAAAGCAACCCCTCCCCTCCCACGCACAAGCAGCAGCAAAAGCATCAGGCCCCCTCCGCCCACCATGATCCAGAGTCCATCAGAAACTAAGGTGCTCTTGTTATTGCAGTTACTCGAAAATAACAGTGCACTACTTATGTAAATAAGAAGTATCTTGTCTGACAAATAAAATGGCTTGAAATAAAACTAATTAATAGTTCAGTTTGGACGAATAACATGCATTGTTTTCTGTGAACTTTACTTCGCCACTTCCTAAAATCTTGCAGAACTTATGTATTTGCCAGCAAATTGATTTAGCATTAAATTGGACCAGGTATTCCTAAACATTGTGATACCTACAGCCTCCTCCTTTTACCTTCAACGCCTTCGTTAATTACTCTCCCCTGCAATTTACCTCACCTCAGATCTTCCATTTTTTCCCTCTTTCTTTTTCTGTACTTTAAAGATCTTTTACTATTAATTTGCATACCTCCTATTTCCCCCATTTTATGTAACTATCAGGAGATTATTGTTAGCTCCTGTTGCAGAAATCCCTCTTGAACTGTCCCAGAACTGTGCAAATTATTCTTTTCATATGAACATCAGCTTCTGTTTTGAACTTCTGACAAACTTATTTGTGCACGCTTTGAAAGGGAGAATAAAACTAGAGCTACCAGGATCTCTGCAGCACCCGGTGACCCTGCAATCATTGTCTTGGAAGACCACAAACTGTGCGGATTGGAAATTACATCTTCACCTTGCTGACAGTCAACACTGGTGCGCCTCAGGGTTGTGTGCTTTGCCCACTGCTCTACTCTCTATACACCCATGACTGCATAGTTAAACACACCACAAATGCTATCTATAAATTTGCTGATGATACAACTATTGTTCACAGAATTTCAAATGGTGACAAGAGGGTGTATAGGATTGAGATTTATCAGCTAGATGAGCGGTGTTGCAGCACCAACCTTGTACTCAACATCAGAAAAGCCAAAGGACTGATTGTGGACTACAGAAAGGGTAAAACAAGGGAACACACACCAGTCCTCATAGGAGGATCCGAAGTGGAAAGAGTGAGCAACTTCAAGTAACTGGGTGTCAATATCTCAGAGGATCTAATCAGGACCCAATATATCGATGCAGCTACAAAGAAGGCATGAGAGTGGCTGCATTTCCTTAGGAGTTTGAGAGGATTTGCTATGTCACCAAAGATATTCGCAAACTTCTACAGATGTACTGTGGAGAGCATTCTAACTGGCTGCATCACCGTCTGGTATGGCGGGGGAATGGGGGTGGCTATCTTACAGGATCTAAGTAAGCTGCAGAGAGTTGCAAGCTCAGTGAGCTCCATCACGGGCACTCCATCATGTCTCTATAGTATCCAGGACATCTTCAAGAAGGTGGTATCCATCATTAAGGACTCCCATCACCTACCCAGGTCATGCCCTCTTCTCATTGCTACCATCAGAAAGCACATATTCAGCAATTCAGGAACAGCTGCTTCCCCTCTGCCATCAGATTTCTGAATGGACATTGATCCCATGAACACCTCACTACTTTTTATTGCCATTTTCAAGTTAAGTCTAGTCACTTTTTATTGTCATTTCGACCATAACTGCTGGTACAGTACACAGTAAAAATGAGACAACGTTTTTCAGGACCATGGTGCTACATGAAACAATACAAAAACTATACTGAGCTATGTAAAAACAACACAGAAAGGAAAATTACACTAGACTACAGACCTACCCAGGACTTTAAGGATAAAGGGGAAACCTTTTAGGTGAGATGAGGAAAAACTTCTTCACACAGACAGTGGTGAATCTGTGGAATTCTCTGCCACAGGAAACAGTTGAGGCCGGTTCATTGGCTATATTTAAGAGGAAGTTAGATATGGCCCTTGTGGCTAAAGGGATCAGGGGGTATGGAGAGAAAGCAGGTACAGGGTTCGGAGTTGGATGATCAGCCATGATCATACTGAATGGCGGTGCAGGCTCGAAGGGCCGAATGGCCTACTCCTGCACCTATTTTCTATGTTTCTATGACTGCATAAAGTGCACAAAACAGTGCAGGCATTACAATAAATAATAGACAAGACAATAAGCATAGTAGAGGGCAGTAAGTTGGTATCAGTCCAGTCTCTGGGTATTGAGGAGTCTGATTGCTTGGGGGAAGAAATTGTTACATAGTCCGGTCGTGAGAGCCCAAATGCTTTGGTGCCTTTTCCCAGATGGCAGGAGGGAGAAGAGTTTGTATGAGGGGTGTGTGGGGTCCTTCACAATGCTATTAGCTTTGCGGATGCAGCGTGCGGTGTAAATGTCTGTAATAGCGGGAAGAGAGACCCCGATGATCTTCTCAGCTGACCTCACTATCCGCTGCAGGGTCTTGCGATCTGAGATGGTGCAATTTCCGCACCATGCAGTGATGCAGCTGCGCAGGATGCACTACTAATTTAACTATAATATTTATATTGATTGTAATTCAGTTTTTTCTCTGCTATAATGTACTGCTACTGCAAAGACAACAAATTTCACGCATATGCCGGTGATAAACCTGATTCTTATTCTCTATGCGGTCTTTGATGTCTCTCTTCAGAGGCTGCCCAACCTGTTTTCTTTAGTATTGATATTAGCCACTTTCATAAGTGCGTTCTGCGACTTGTAACGAATTGTGGCGACGCTTGTGTGGTGCAAAGGCGCGGGTGGTAACTGCACCGCGTGTCTGGAAGCCGCGACCCCTTTAAATCTCCTGCGGGGGGACGAGCGGCACCTGGAGTTCCGGGACCGGGCATGCGCACTCGGACCCGCGCCCACCTGAACGTCCACACCTGTTTCCAACGAGGCGGAAGTTTGTGCCGAAAGTTGGTGGAGCGATCGCTGTCGCTCGGGATAGATCAATGCAGCCGTGACCGAGGAGCTGCCCAGAGCGGCCGCAGAGTTCGCCCTCCGTTACCGGCTTTCCTGCGGCTGATCCCGGGAACTCCAGTGCTCGGCGTACTTTCTGATTCTAAATCCGATTACCGAGAGAGCGAGACCGGACTCGGGTATGCGGCATCGCCGGGATTCAGCACATGAGGTAAGCTGATTTTTACCGCTTTTTTTAAACCATTGAGGACTTTTTAAAGGGAAAAAAAAGTTTTTGTAAGAGAATGCACATACACACTTGTATACACTCACAAGACGTGTCTTTACAATTAAATGCTGGTCCAACATTCTGTTAATCTGGGTTTGCATCATAGTTAGGATTCGGATGATAAAAGTCATTAAGTGGACTGTAACTCCACATCAAGGAAGCCGTCAAGGCGGTAGTTGGCGCATCTTCGCATGAAAGGGGACTGATAGAAGTAAAGTAATTGGAATTGAAGGTGAACTCGCATAACTCATTGTTGCTGGAGTCACGATTGTTACTGTGGAGTGGGGGGTTGGGGTTGCAGTTATCCTAGCCCCGGATGTCACAGCAGGAGTTCCTCGTTAAAATGTACTAGGCTTAATTGATTTCCTTCTGTCAAAGAGGACTTTCACATTAAATCGACATCCCAGTTTGCAAAGTTTCAACGACTAATAAAGAAAGGAAGCACATCTTATACAGAATCAACTCCTATAAGTTTTATAATGTGTTGTATTCTGATTCAATGGTATGCTGCAGTTCAATCTAAGACAATTGGCCTGTGGCACAATGCATTAGGGTTGTTTCTAATACTGAGATCTGTGTGTAATCGGTTCACAATGGTTATCGGGAAATACAGAATTTTTTTGTACAATTTTTAAGAGTATTTCCTTGAAGCAAATTTGTTTGAAACGCAATGTGTACTGCAGATGTAATGTTTTTAATGTTTTAATTTAGAGGAGATTAGGAAAGAGATAAATTAATATAGGTTTCTGGTATGTATCCTGGCAGAATACATTAGACCCTAAGAGAGAGGAACAGAATTAGGCCATTCGGCCCACTGAGTCTGCCCTGCCATATGAGCAATGCTGTTCCATTTTCCATCTCAACACCATCCTACTGACTCCCCCCTGTAACCTTTCATGCCCTGACTAAGCAAGAACAGACAGTGCCTTAATTTTACACCCAATGACCTGGCTTCCACAGCCACCTGTGGTAACATGTTTGAGATTCACCACCATCTGGATAAATACATTCCTCCTAATTGGACATCCCTCTATTCTGAGGTTGTGTCCTCCGGGTTTGACTCCTCCACATTAACTCTACTCTGTTGAGTCCTTTCTATGGTTTTGATAGGTTTCAGTGAGATCTCCCCCTCATTCTTCTAAATTCCAGTGGAAACTGGCCTAGAGGCACCAAACGCTCTTTGTATGATTCCCTTTTCATTTCTGTAATCATGTGAATATCCTCTGAACCCTCTCCAATGCTATTTTTTAGAAATGGGGCCCAAAATTTCTCTCAGTACCCCAAAAGAGGTCTCACCACTGCCTTATAATGTCTTGGCATTGCATCCTTGCCTTTATCGTCTAGTCCTCTCAAAATGAATGCTAACTTTGCATTTGCCTTCCCTCAGCACTGCCTCAATTTGAGGAAATCCTGCACAAGGACTCCCAAGTGCCTTTGCAGCTCGTATTTTTGAATTTTCTGCCTGCTTAGTAAATAGTCTTTGTTTTCTTTCTACCAAAGTGCATGATTGTATACTGCCCAATACTGTATTCCATCTGTCACTTTGCCCATTCTCCCTATCTGGCTAAGTCCTTCAACAGACTTCCTGTTTCCTTGGCACTACCTGCCCCACCACCCATCTTTGTATTGTCTTCAAGCTTGGCCACAAAGCCGTCAATTCTGTCATCCAAATCATTGACATACAACGTAAAATGAAGTGGCCTAAACACCTTCCCCTGTGGAACACCACAAGTCACCAGCAGCCAATCAGAAAACGCTCCCTTTACTCCCAATCTTTGCCTCCTGCCAATCATCCCATTTTCTATACATGCTAGTATAGAATACCGTGGCACCTTGTCAAAAGCCTTCTGAAAATCCAAGAACGCAACATGAACCGGTTTTCCTTTGTCTATCCTGCTTGTTATTTCATCAAAGAATTTCTACACATTTGTTAGGCAAGATTTTCCCTTAAGGAAGCCATGCTAACTAAAACTATTTTATCATGTTCCCCCCAAGTACCCTGAAACCTCATCCTTAACAATTGACTCTGACATCTGATGTCAGACTACCTGGCCTGTAATTTCCTTTCTTGTGCCTCCCTCCCTTCTTGAAGAGTTTGGACTGACATTTGCAATTTTCCAGTCTTCTGGAGCCATTCCAGATTCCTGAAAGATCATTACAAATGCCTCCACAGTCTCTTCGGAGCCTTGGGGTGTACACCATCTGGTCCAGGTGACTTATCCACCTCTCAGCTTCACAAGCACCATCTCCCTAGTAATAGCAAATGCTCTCAATTCTACTCCCTGACACTCTTGAAATTCCAGCATACTGCTAGTGTCTTCCACAGTGAAGACTGATGCAAAATACTTATTTAATTCTTTCACCATTTACTTATACCTTGTCACTACCTCTCCAGTGTCATTTTTCAGCAGTCCGGTATCTATTCTTGTTTCTTTTTTACTTTTTATATTCTGTAATTTTAAAAATAAACTATTGTTATCTTCTTTGATTTTATTGGCTAGCTTACCTTCCTATTTCATCTCTTCCCTGCTTATGGCTTTATTAGTTGCCTTCTGTTTTTAAAAGCTTCCCAATGCTCTAAAATCCCACTAATTTTTGCTCTATTATATGCCCTCTTGCTTTTATGTTGTTTTTGACTTCTCTTATCAGCCACTGATACAGCATCTTGCATTTAGAATATTATGATGACTTTAGAATGTATGTTTCCTACGCCTTCCACATTTCTCTCAGAAACTCCAGCCATTGCTGTTCTGTCGTCATTCCTTCTATGGAATAAATTCCTGAAAATACAATGTCAACTGCATTGAAGCAGTTTGAAGCAGTTTTTTTTCTTTTATGTAATGAACAAGCTTTGTTCTTGAAACTCTGCATCAACCTGCTACAGTATGTCTAGATCAATGGGTATGTGTGAACTATTGACTGTTTGCTCTCCGTTATATTCCTGTTAATTTATGTTTTGTAACTCCAAATCACAAAAACTAATCGAAAGAAAAAGAGATGTTTGTGTTACGAACCCCGTAACTGGGTCACTTACCAGCAAAGATAGAGAGGCCTGTTGAAGTCTGATGGTACTATTTTTAAAAGTCTTTATTTATAAAGAGGAACAAAAATAAGATTAATACAGACATTCAGATAAAATACGTCGTCAATACTCAATCGAAAAACAAGGGTATAATAATAATCATCAATTAAGCAATAGCTCTATCGATTGTCTAGGGGATATTGTATTGTCCGATGGAAAGATAAAAGTCACTGTCCTTTCAAGCTGCAGCTTTTGGGTTTAAGAGAGACGGTTTTAAACTTGCCCGGGACTTTTATGAGGCCAATCCGTTGCGTTGGGGGAGTTGGTTCCCCGTTGTTAGTTCCAAGTCGTTTTCCGTGGTACCAGCCACCAGCCCCCAGGTAAGGGAACCGAACGCACGTGGCTTCCTTCAAATGGCTTCCCGCTATTACGGGATCGCTAGCGTTTCTTCTGGTGTGTCTGAGGGGCTGTCCCTACAGCCCCCCCCCCCTTTATCTTAACTCGCCGGGTAGTAGATGTCAATCAGGTTGGGGTGATGCAATCCCTCTCTCAACCAGCCCACTTTGCCCGAGGGTTTGCACGTAGCATAGTCCCCAATCCACAAACGTGGTCTCCAGGAGACAATGGCCAGGTCTCTCTCTCTCATTTCCTGGGTCCTCTGACCCAACCCAATAATGCTCTTGCGATTCTCACAAAGGAGGGGGCTTCCCCGCACCTGTCGGCCCCTCAGAGCTGTAGTGCATTCATAACATTTGTCAATTTTGTTTTACTTTTAGTGAGGCATGCACTTATGACAGGGTGGTGTAATGACGTATGCCATTGACATGTAACCCATAATGAATAACTCAAATGAACAAAGAATATATCAGACAATGTATTTACAATATTACTCAAATATTAAATACACAACAGATCTAACAAAATATCTTGAAATAATGGAAAAAAACAAAATTGAACATCAACGGATCTTGCACATAGAGGTATCATTTCTGGAGAGCAGTGCTTGAAATCTGGGCCTTACTATCTGTTTGCTTGTTGATCTAAGAATCATTTTGTTTGATGTACCCCATTAGATTTTCCTTCCTTCCCTCAGCAAGTGAATATTTTTTCCATTCAATTATTGGATGAATGAAAAATTGGGTGGTTGGACCTCTAATTAACTCGGTAATCAAAGCATAGGAGTTATTGAACTGCAGGCTGTAGTAATCTCTTTTAAATCTTTTTATTGGTCTTAATCTTTTTTTTGGTCTTAATCAAAGCAATACACAATGAATGAAAACCAGCCTTGCCTTGTTAGGTATATTTCCGCACTGCTATTTAGGTGTGTTATTTCAAGTTAGTTTAAAGGAGTTGTACCTTCTGGAATCTAAAACATTGCATTTACATCGATGGTTTGTAACACTACGATTATTGTGTGAATAGGAGCCCCAGAATAAATAATCGTAAGATTTTAACGTGTACACATAGGACATGAGTCATGTTGTTCAAATGTTAACTCAGAAAGTCTGTTGTGATAATTGGGAGTGGCTGGGGATAAGTGTATGTTTGCACTTTCCAAGTGCTTGCTCTTGTATAATGTACTGACATGGATTCCTTCTTAAATATATGATTTATAGAAGAGTTTTGTTACTGTCGCTGTCAAAAAAATAATTAGAAGCTTCACTTGCAAATAAAGTAACAGTGAATGGTGAAGGAGCAATGTAACACTGCTTCCCTTTACATCATCCTGCCACTCTGGTTATCTGTCCTTTAGCTCTGAGTGACCTAGTTTTTGAATGTGCAGCTCTCTGTTTCCCACATTGCAGATCATGACGTGTTGCTTAAAAGTCTTCACCATTTTGTCTTGCTGGTTAATTCCCGGCGTGTGTAGCTTGTATTTCAATCTTGGGAAATTTTTCCAGCATTTGGTAATGTTACTAACTTATTTAACAGTGACTTGACACACACAAAATGCTGGAGGAACTCAGCAGGTCAGGCAGCATCTATGGAAAAGAGTAAACAGTCGATGTTTCAGGCTGAGACCCTTCACCAGTCCTGAAACGTCGACTGTTTACTCTTTTCCATAGATGCTGCCCGACCGGCTGAGTTCCTCCAACATTGTGTGTGTTGCTTGGATTTCCAGCATCTGCAGATTTTGTTGTGTTTGTAACAATGATTTGATTTTTTTATTTTTCAGATTTTAAGATTTTAATACTTCATGAGTATTTTTGTGGTCTCTTCGCTCCAGGAAGCTGGATATTCATCTGAAATTGGAGGCTACATTTCTGGAGTGAATTTTAAAAGTAAAGATGCCTGCCATTCAAAGGCTTTTAAGACGACGTTACTTGCATTGGAAACTCATTCTCATAGCCCTTGTGTTTGTTACATTTTTATTTCTGATGCATAGGGAAGTAGTTGGGGACACTACACAAGAGCCATGGTTGAAAGAAATGGTTGTGAAAAAAGACAAAATGCTGCACATGATGATGGGAGCAGTGAACAATTTAAAAGATGCAATTCCAAAAATGCAGATAGGAGCCCCTATCAGAGAGCAAGCGTCTTCAGACCTGAAAAAATCCTGTTTGCCTGGATATTATACAGCAGCAGAATTGAAACCCTTCATGGAGCGGCCCCCTCAGGATCCCAACGCCCCTGGAGTTGGAGGGAAAGCATATCTCACTGATAACCTGTCTCCAGAGGAACAGAAAGAAAAAGATAAAGGGAATGAGAAACACTGCTTCAATGTTTTTGCGAGCGACCGAATTTCCTTACATAGAGATCTTGGACCTGACACACGGCCACCTGAGTATGCTTACTTTGTGATTTATATTCAGGGATAGGTCGGATTATTTCTATCTTATTGATATTAATAACTTAAAACAAATGTTACTCTGGTTCAAGATTCTACATTAAGGCTGTGAAGATATGTACATGAAGTGTGAATATAAAAGCATTTTAGATCGTAAGGTCATAAGATATAGGAGCAAAATGGGCCATTTGGCCCACTGAGTCTGTTCTGTCATTTCATCATGGCTGATCCATTTCCCTCTCAGCCCCAATCTCCTGCCTTCTTATATCCCTTTATGCTCTGACTCATCAAGAATCTATCAACTTCTACCTTAAATATACCCAATGACTTGGCCTCCACAGCTACCTGTAGCGACAAATTCCACAGATTCACCACTCTCTGGTTAAAGAAATCCCTCCTCATATCTGTTCCAAATGGACATCCGTCTGTTCTGAGGTTGTGTCCTCTGGTCTTAGACTCCTCCACCATAGGGAAAATCCTCTCACTGTATTGTGGCCTTTCAACATTCAATAGGATTCAATGCGATTTCCCCCCCCCCCCCCCATTCCTCTGAATTCAGTGAGTGCAGAGACAGAGCCATCAAATGCTCCTTATATGATGAGCCTTTCAATCCTAGAACCATTTTTGTGAACCTCCTTTGAACCCTCTCCAATGTCAGCACATCCTTTCTCAGATAAAGGGCCCAGATCTGCTCACAATTGTCCAAGTGAGGCCCCTCTCGTGCTTTGTAAAGACTCGACCTTACAAACTTCTTTTTATACTCTAGTCCTCTTGGAAATGAATGCTAACATCATATCCTCATCGCTGACTCAACCTGCAAATTAACCTTAAGGGAATCCTGTACGAATTATTTCTATTGGTACAAATTAAGAAATTTTATTTAATCTAAAATAGAAGAACTCTGAAAGGGATGCGAAAACTAAGACCTATATGTGCATTGATCTGTGAAGGGAGGAATAAAAGTGGGGGATCTTGTTTTCAATGAAGATTATGACTTTCTGGACTTGATATCAGAAATACAAAATAAGGTAATGATTATGTTGGACTTCAGTCAAACGTTGTGCCCAGTTCTGGGTAGTACATGTGGAGTATGTAAAGAAGGTGTGGAGAAGATTTATTAGGAAGTTGGTCAGATTGGAGCCTCTGAGTTTAGAATTCAGTTACGTGGATAGATAAAGTTGTTCTCATGAAGCACAAAATTTGAAGGTGTGACTTGATACATTATCATGAAGGATCTAGGCAGGGTGTAGAAAGAGTACTTTGCTGCTGTTGGTGGAAGACTTTGAGCAGGATTCAAAGTTACAGTCTGGTATTTGCTGCCTGAAAGTTAATAAAGGCTGTTGTATCGCTCTAAGACATAACTACAACATAGAATTTGTTGCTTGAAAAATTCTGGGGTTTTGTAGGGGTAGGGGCCAGGTGAATGGGAACCCCAAAAGTACTTAAGGAGCTTGAAAACTGAAATAAATACAAAAGATGCAGGTCAGCAGGATGTGTGAACAGGGGAGCCGTGAATGGTTTTGTTGGCATGGGTTCAATAGGTGAGGTAACCTCCTTCCATGTTGTAACAAATCAATTTAAATTCGGGCATTTAATCTAAATTGCTGAACACCTGTATGTAAATGATTTCAGATGTTATAATAATGGAGGTTCAGTTTTGGGATTGTTGTTTGCAAAGTGGAAATATTTACAGTAATTCAAATAAGCAAACATGTTTAATTCTCCTCCCACGGTTAGGAATACTTCAGAATTTTTGCTCAGTTCAAAGTTATTGTGTGTACACCACATTTCATATCTAATCAACTCCTACAAAGCTATATAGACAATAGGTGCAGAAGTAGACCATTCGGCCCTTTGAGCCTGCACTGCCATTCTGAGATCATGGCTGATCATCTACTATCAATACCCGGTTCCTGCCTTGTCCCCCTATCCATAAGAAACCTATCTAGCTCCTTCTTGAAAGCATCCAGAGAATTGGCCTCCACTGCCTTCTGAGGCAGTACATTCCACACCCCCACAACTCTCTGGGAGAAGAAGTTTTTCCTTAACTCTGTCCTAAATGACCTACTCCTTATTCTTAAACCATGCCCTCTGGTACTGAACTCTCCCAGCATCTGGAACATATTTCCTGCCTCTATCTTGTCCAATCCCTTAATAATCTTATATGTTGCAATCAGATCCCCTCTCAATCTCCTTAATTCCAGCGTGTACAACCCCAATCTCTCTAACCTCTCTGTGTAAGACAGTCCGGACATCCCGGGAATTAACCTTGTGAATCTACGCTGCACTTCCTCTACAGTCAGGATGTCCTTCCTTAACCCTGGAGACCAAAACTTACACAATACTCCAGGTGTAGTCTCACCCGGGCCCTGTACAAATGCAAAGGGACTTCCTTGCTCTTGTACTCAATTCCCTTTGTAATAAAGGCCAACATTCCATTAGCCTTCTTCACTGCCTTCTGCACTTGCTCATTCACCTTCAGTGACCGATGAACAAGTACTCCTAGATCTCTTTGTATTTCTCCCTTACCTAACTCTACACCATTCAGATCATAATCTGCCTTCCTGTTCTTACTCCCAAAGTGGATAACCTCACACTTATTCACATTAAATGTCATCTGCCAAGTATCTGCCCACTCACCCAGCCTATCCAAGTCACCCTGAATTCTCCTAACATCCTCATCACATGTCACACTGCCACCCAGTTTAGTATCATCAGCAAACTTGCTGATGTTATTCTCAATGCCTTCATCTAAATCGTTGATGTAAATCGTAAACAGCTGTGGTCCCAATACCGAGCCCTGTGGCACCCCACTAGTCACCACCTGCCATTCCGAGAAAGACCCATTCACCGCTACCCTTTGATTTCTATCTGCCAACCAGTTTTCTATCCATGTCAATATCTTCCCCCCACTGCCATGAGCTCTGACTTTACCCACCAATCTCCTATGTGGAACCTTATCAAATGCCTTCTGAAAATCGAGGTACATTATTTTCTTCAAACCAAGTGCCCTAAATCAGGGATAAGATATTAAGCAACACAGACAAGATGCTGGAGGGACTCAGCAGGTCCGGCAGCATCTGTGGAAAGGAATAAAGAGAAAATATTTCCGGCTGATACTGTTAATCAGATCTGGAAAGGAAGGGATGAAGAAGCCAGAATAAGAAGGTGGGGGAGGGAGGGGAGGAGTATAAGCTGGCAGGTAGGTGAAACCAGGTGGGTGGGGAGTGTGTTGCTCTGGATTTCAAGCATCTACAGTATCTCTTAGTGATGAAATATTTGCTGTTTATTCTGAGTTTCGATTGTGTGCAGAAGGAAAGGGTTAAGTGGATGAAGGTCCTCTGGCTTTAACTTTTCTTGAATTTCAACTCTAGATGCATTGAACAGAAGTTTAAGAGATGCCCTTCCATGCCCACCACAAGTGTAATTATAGTGTTCCACAATGAAGCCTGGTCTACACTGCTCAGAACTGTTTTCAGTGTAATGCATACCTCGCCTGCTATGTTTCTAAAAGAGATAATTCTGGTTGATGATGCAAGTACAGATGGTGAGTTTGAGCTTTATTATAAATATATAATTGTGCAGTGACAGGTCTGTGGTGACTTTAATTAACAGTTCTTAGAGAATTAACCAACAGCTTTGGTTGTGATAGAGAACTTCCCAAATATGTGGCTGCAGTGGTCAGAAACAAACTAAGCATGCATGACAACCTTCCGTGTAATACTTTAATAAGAACAGGTGATCTCTCCCAATACACTCTGGTGCCAGATGCAAATACTTGCCTTCATATTCTAAGCACAAAACTGGAGTTGCTATTCTACAAATTGAAAACTGCCAATCTTCCTGTATCTCCTTTTTTTAAAAAAGATAATTTTGAGAGGTTTGAAAATTTTTGTGTATTCATGAAAGCAGGAGTAAAAAAAACCCAGCAATTTTCAGTTAATCTTTCCTGAGTCATTAGAATTGAGTTTAATATCACTGGCACATGTTGTGACATTTTTGTGGCAGCAGTTCTGTGCAATACATTAAAAAATTATAAATTATAATAAGAAATCTACTCCTGTTCAATGGCTAAGCGATGTTATGTCGTGCTTAAATTTAGAGAGATTCGTTGTTCAATTTCTGAATCAAGACAAGACTTTCTAACATTGTGGGACATTTTTTGAATTACTTTCATAATCTTTGATTTGTTATCAAGTACAGATGTTGGCTAATAATATGTTCGACTATATGATAACGATTTTCTCCCTTTTTCTTTGTTTACCAAACAGCTTTTCTTGGTAGTGGGTTTAGATTTTTTTTTTGTATAATAATAAAATTATTACTTTTCAATATTATGATTCAATTTAATTTACATGAATATGAGGTAATGAAACTAAGTGTGATTAACATATATTGTAATTGATATATGATACACATCCTCCTGTACTCTGCATTCTTTTTGTAAGAAATCAATAAAAATATTGGAAAAGAAAGAAATCTATACAGTGTATATATAAAATTAAGCACTACAAAAAGAGCAAAAAGTCAAGTCTATTCTAGCTGACACTCATTAAATAGTTGTGGTTGAACTGCATGTTTACAAAATATTTCTACTTGCAGATTACTTAAAGGAAGAGTTAGATAACTACGTGAAGCCATTCCAAATAGTTAAAGTGGTTCGTCAATTGGAAAGGAAGGGGTTAATTACAGCAAGATTGCTTGGGGCCTCAGTGGCCACTGGGGAGGTTTTAACCTTCTTGGATGCACATTGTAAGTTGACTAACTTTGATGCTTTGGAAGCTATTTTGTCGATTAAAAAGAACCAAGGCATGACCTTATTGATCTGAGAAAAATAGCATCAGATTTTGTTTACTTTAATTAGTTACTTACAAGTGTGGAATCTTAGATTGAATTAAGGGTTACACTGTCAGAGAAAGTTTGCTCCAAAGTAGTTAAATGAGGTATTATTTTATCTGGTTTCTCTCAATTCAGTCCAAAGAAACTGGTTGTGCAGAGTGCATTTAGTTTAAAATTTCTTCCTCATTTTCCCCAAACTTTCCATATGGTCTGAGGTGTTTTATTGATAAGTTTTGTGTACATTGAAATTGTTTGTCATCTGGAAAGGAAACAGTTGATGCTGAAGTAACCTCTGTAGAGAAAAATGAGAACACGTAATGGCTGGCTTATTCAGAAACCATTGGAGCTGCTTCGAGCTAAAAATAAGATTTCGTGCTATTAGCATCCAAAAATTGTTAAAATAAAATGTATGTTGTTGTGTATTTGATATTTCAATTGTCTGTGTCTGTCTGTCTCTCATTTAAAGACGAATTTACGTCCATATTCCTGGACTTGTTTGTTTTCCTCTGAATTGACATACCGTAACATTATGTATTGTAACTTAAAAACATTAGACAATACATAAGATGTTATGGTACACCAGTTAACATTGTATATATTCAGCCGGATATTTATCTAGAATCAATAAAGCACTGTCACTAACTCATCTTTCTTCTTCCCCCCCCCCCCCTCCCCCCCCCACCCTTCCACACAGGTGAATGTTTCAATGGTTGGTTGGAGCCTTTGCTTAGCAGAATAGCTGAGAATTACACTGCTGTAGTGAGCCCAGATATCTCCAACATTGATCTCAAAACTTTTGAAGTTATGAAGCCAAATCCATACGGACAAAATCATAATAGGGGAAACTTTGATTGGAGTCTGTCATTTGGATGGGAAGCTCTCCCTAATCATGAGAAGAAAAGGAGGAAAGATGAAACTTATCCCATAAAGTAAGTTTAAATTTTCAAAATGTACAGTAAATTTGGAAAAAATATTTGGCTTGTGCAGAGAACTTTAATTCAGCACTTGGTTTAAAGCCCAGTGAGATTTACAGGAAGATTTTTCCTGCTTGGCATTGCTGCCTGCCATACCTCCAGCTGTGCTCATGGGTCAGTTGCCTGGTCCTCAGCCAGGGCCCACTATTCATTAATGTTTCACTCCCTTAGCCCTGGTACATCTCCTGGTGGCTGAGCAATGGCAGGACATCTCCCTGCTACCCCTGTAGCTTTCAATGTGGTTAGCTGAACCCCCAATTTCTGTCCTTCCTCCTCTGCCACAGCCAAAAGCTGCCCTTTTCTGCATCTTCAGCCATCTCTCTGGAGGCCCTCCTGAGCCTTGCTCCAGTCACTGCCAGATCATGGAGTAATAACTACAAATAGTTATTCAACTACTGTTTAAAAAAAATATGATTCCGTCATCCTGTCAGGCAGTTACTTCCAGACCTCTGCTACTCATTAAATGAGTTTCTTCCCCTCAAATTTTTTTCTCTCAGCTCCCTTCTAATCCTTTTATCAATGAATTTAAATCTACACTGGCTAGTTACTGACAACTGGAAATGACTCTTTAATGTTTATTCATGGATGGTGGGGTAGAGATATGTGTCTACCCAAAGAAGTGTAAGGCACGCTTTCCCTCTGCTACTCTGCAGGTCAGCCTTGGGCAAGGTGTAGCCCCTCCCCCCCCGATCAGAGTCACATGAGCCATGGAGCAGGTGGTGGGACAGTCATATGAGCAGCCGGTGCATATCACATGTCCCGGTTATGCAACCACTGATTTCTGTCAGACAATTTGTGAAGAGTACTGATAATGGATGGGGTCACCCATCTTGTAAAGACACTGCCCAGAAGGCAGTGGCAAGCCACTTTTGTCGAAAAATTTGCCAAGAACAATCATGGCCATCGAAAGACCTTGATCGACTATGTTATGTGACATGGCATATAATGAACAAACGAGTGTTTATTCTCGCAGGACTTAATGTTTATTTTACATTCTCAGTTTTTCTTTTTGTTTCAAAGAAAATGACTTCAACTTAAATCTCTCGCATCTATAATTTTCCATCCCTGGTTCTCGAAATCGCCTCTGTGCTCTTCAGTGCTGCCTCCTTCCTCTACTGTGGTTATGAGAAGGGTGTGTTCTAAATTTTGCAAGAAGATGAGCATAAATTAATGAATTTTTCCATTTATTTTCCGTTTGGACAAGCAGCCCCTTGAACATATAGCAAATGGTATAGTTTCTTGCTTTCACTTTGCAGGTCTCCAACATTTGCTGGTGGGCTCTTTGCAATCTCCAAGCAATATTTTGAACACATAGGTGCCTATGATGATCAGATGGAAATATGGGGTGGTGAGAACATCGAAATGTCCTTCAGGGTAAGTGTTTGGTTTTGTATTTTATTTTGTGTGTGAATTTCTCAAAATGGAAGATTTAGAGTTCCATCATCATGTGGATTCAAAATTTTCCATTTTAAATTGCTGTATTCTATCATTGGAATCTGAACATATGGAAGCATAAAACTGGGTCTCCTCTAAGGTTGATGCAATGACAGCACAGCTCTCATCACTGATTTTGTTCAGTTAATCAAAAGTTAAATTTGAACTTCGGAGATGATTGTCAAAGCATTTCAGTGTTCCTGTTATATATGATGACAGAATGAAGTTCAGTGATTTTGGGTTAGGGTGATTCTTGCACTTGAAAGTGAATAACTTTGCTAATCAGGAACTGTTTTCTTTTGAATTTATCATCTTTCCATGTATAGAAAAGGAAAGTCATCATTGTTAACATGCGCATGAATATAATTGTATTTGCTGAAGACGGCAAAGTGCATTGTACACAAGACTCAGTCTAATAGGTACATAAAGTGGTTTTCAAATATGCTGCTCTCTGCAATGTACTGCAGTCACTATTGTCAGATATGTACACAGAGCATATTAGAAGGAATTATGGTATTGGTTTCCCATGCTACTGTATTTTATCACCACTGACAATATAAGCTTAACATTTTTAAACAATGATATTTGCTGTTGCACAAATATAAATGGAGATGTATATGAAGGACATAAATTTCTTAATTGAAAAAGGAAGCCTTTTGAACTGATTGACTTTGGGCTTGGTATAGTCAACCAAAGTACCTCTTTTAGTACCAAGTCATCACCTGCAATGAGTTGTTGCTCCTCTCCACACCCTGTGGTGCATTGGGTAGCAACCTGGCGGTGTCTTTAACAGTTGTCTTTTTTTTACAAGGCCGATTTGCTACCCGGCGTGGATGGAAGATTCGAACCTGAGACCACTTACCTCAAAGTCCGATGCAGATGCCACTGTACCAGTGGCTGGCTAGTACCCTGCAATGAATTGCCCTGGAGTTCTATTGTAGGCCACCATTTACCTGCAGTGAGCATCATGTAACAGATGTCGGCCAATTTTTGCCACTCCTCCATTACTGATCAATTCCAGTCTTGTCATCTATGTGAGTCATGAGGACCAGGGCCGTCAGACCTGTTGAGCAGGATGTTCTGTAGCACTCGGATAAGGACTGTCAGGAAGGGAAATAGCTTCTTCCCCCACCCTCTTCGCCAGGCCATAAAACTGCTGAACTCCCTGGCACGCCCAGGTCTCATTATGTATGAAGCACTAGTAGTGCTATACTGTTGTTTTTTAGTGTCTGAAATGCACTTTATAATTTGTTAATTTACTAAGTATTACTTTATTTGTTGTCTGTTTGAGATATTTGTACTGTGTTGTGCACAGAGTTCCAGAGGAATGTTTTGTTTGGTGGATCTTGATATTCCAAAAAAAAATTCATACTTCCATCCAGAACCAATTCTTCGCCTCTTTTCCCCCCCCTCCCCATATGAGGATGCCATATGGTCTACTTCTCTTTCTTACTGTGGATTTTTCTAATTGAGAAGATAGATATTAAATCCACTTTTACATTGCAGTTTGTCTCTTATTTGCATACAATAAATTTCTTTCTCCGTTGATTTGCCAATTCATTTTGTAAATTTTCATCTTAGTCATCCGTTACATCCTACACTTTGAATGGAGTTTCCTAATTCATCCAACTTTTAATAAGTGCAGTTGAAGGTTGAGCCATTGCCAATTCCTTGTAGAGCGGCCTCCATAGGTCACGGTTGACTATGGATGTTGTGTCCTAGCTGTGTAGATATGAAAGCCTGGCAGTAAAATATGGAGAGCAAGCTGTTGCCCCTTTAGCAAACTCTCCCTCTCCACCCAAAGGAACCATAGAGACCGATACAGTTTGGCACAAGCAGCATCACAGGAGATGCCAATTGTTGTCGAACTCAACATAGGAAAACTGCCTTAGGGACTCCAGATCCAAATTTTCCCTCTGGCTTTACTCCCAATGCCTTCACCATGAATGACTGTAGCTGCAGGGCAGCAGAGATTAAGATCAGGGTTTTCCTTCTCCTAGATGAGCAGCCAGCTACAGCTGATTTGCCCCATCTGCCCAAAGCTGCTGGATTAAAGCTGCCAGTAACCTGCCTTTGCCCTTCTCCTGTCAGTAAAGATGGTTCCACTGGTCATGGTAGCTAAGCCACACATGAAGGCCGGGTCCTGGACTTGGTTGTCAGAGGCTATTTGAGACCATGCCATTGGGAGTATTTAATAGGTAGTGGGAGCTTATACCCAGTACATTCCCTGGCTATAACAAGCTTAACGAAACGCTTGTACAATTTGCACAATTACAATCCATCTGTATCAAGTGGGTATTCAAGAAAAATTTTATTTTTTGACCCTTGTTCTAAGTTAATAAGAGAACTGATTCCTGTGGATGATGACTAATGTAAACAGCCAAATCCAGTTTTTATTTTTATCTCAAAAGATGTGATAATTTAAATGACTCAGGCCAGGCAGCATGCTCAGAGAGAGAAGCAGAGTTATACTTGCAGTCTGAGGAGCTTACATTAGAACTTGGAAAAACTAGAGAAAACTTATTTAAAAAAAAACTTAAGAGAAAGGTGAAAAAGGCAATGAAAATGCAATATATTAGAGAGACAGACAAATGGGCTAAGTACACGTCCCAGTGTTGATTGCCAGTGAGGTGGAGATGTTATTACCAATCTGCACAGATTGTGGTCTTCTGGTTAGGAAGTAGAGGATCCATTTGCACAGGGAGGAACCGAGGCCCAGGTTCTGTTGTTTTTTGAACAGGACATTAATGGGGTTATCTTCATGAAAACTAGTAGCAAAGTTTTTTTGGTTGTGGAGAGTCACATCTCTTGGCTGCAGTAAAGTTGTATAAAAGTACATCGTTGTACCATGTTTACAAACATTTTGTGAAGACATTATTTTTCTAATTCAAATCATAAACTTCCAATAGAGCAGCATGGTAGCCATTTTGAAATAGTTACTTCACAAGTAAATATTTAGTTACTTTTATCAGTTGTGTACTAGTGTTGATTGAACTGTTTAATGTGTTCATTACTATGTTGAAACACTTTCATTCCTTTCATTTACCAACAGGTATGGCTATGTGGTGGACAATTAGAAATACTGCCATGTTCTGTCGTAGGTCATGTCTTCCGTACCAAAAGCCCCCATACTTTCCCCAGAGGTACTCAAGTCATAGCCCGTAATCTGGTACGGCTGGCTGAGGTATGGATGGATGACTACAAACAGATATTTTACAGACGAAATAATCAGGCAATGCAGATGTTCGAAGAGGTGGGTGGAATTGTGAATCAATATGTGCATAATTTATTAAATTATTGCAACTTAATGATTGAGCTAGCATCTTGGCTTTTGAGATTAAAATTTTAAAGACGTTCAATTTAAATGGGTAGAAGAATTAAGTGTTTAATGTATTTTCAAATGTAGAAGTTAACAAAATACCTTTTGCTATATTGCTCTGAAAGTTCAAAATTTATTTAAAGACCATAAGGAATAAACTCAAAAGCAAAGCATTGCAGAATCTAACTTACTGCTTCTCCTTCTTGAACTTCAATTTTTTATTATACCTTTCCTGGTTTCTATTTTCTCTTTGCCGTGTTAATTTTCATTACTTTGTTTCTCTCAATCATAGTTCTGATGAAAGTCTTATGAAGGTACCATCTTGTGCATTTAATATTTCACTAATATTAATCATTCTTTCTTTTTAAATCTTTTTATTAGTTTTAAACAAACAAATGAAACATGAATACAGAGAGTTTGAGAGTACATAATTAATAGGTTAAGGTATAAATACAAATAGATGATAATCCATATATAATAACCTCCCAATCTCATAGTAACTATGAAAAATGGAGTAAGTAAGAAACCCCACCCCCCCCCCCCAAAAAATGGGAAAAAGCCTAACCAACATGGGCCATTGCATTATGTCAAATATACACAGCAGCGTCAATAACTCCGTACCTCCATCCAAATAATTAAGGATAATAAAAGTAAGGTTTAGGAAAAGTCATTTTAGCTCATATGAAAATATTGAATAAATGGTCTCCAAGTTTCTTCAAATTTAACTGAAGGGTCAAGAACAACACTTCTAATTTTTTCTAAACTCAAACAAGAAATAGTTTGAGAAAACCACTGAAATATGGTTGGAGGATTAATTTCTTTCGAATTCAATAGGATAGATCTTCTAGCCATTAACGTAACAAATGCAATCATCCGTCAAGCTGAGGGGGATAAACAAATATTATCCACCATTGGTAAACCGAAAATTGCAGTAATAGGGTGCGGTTGCAATTTGATATTCAGAACTGTTGAAATAATACTGAAAATATCTTTCCAATAATTTTGCAAGCAAGGGCAAGACCAAAACATGTGGGTCAATAAAGCAACTTCAGAATGACATCTGTCACAGGTTGGATTAACATAAGAATAAAATCGAGCGAGTTTATCCTTGGACATGTGAGCCCTATGTACAACCTTAAATTGTATTAAGGCATGTTTAGCACAAATAGAAGAAGAATTGACCAATTGTAAAATTTTCTCCCACTGCTCAGTGGGTATAAGACAATGAAGTTCTTTTTCCTGTTTCTTCTTAATTTTTTCTGATACTTCTGGCTTTATTTTCATGATCATATTATAAAAGATGGCTACTAAACCCTTCTGGCAAGGATTCAGAGCTAAAATTTTTTCCGTAATGTCCATTGGACATAATTTCGGAAAAGATTGTAACAATGGACAATAGACAGTAGGTGCAGGAGTAGGCCATTCGGCTCTTCTAGCCAGCACCGCCATTCACTCTAATCATGGCTGATCATACACAATCAGTACCCCGTTCCTGCCCTCTCCCCATACCCCTTGACCAGCTATCTATAAGAGCTCTATCTAACTCTCTCTTGAATGCATCCAGAGACTTGGCCTCCACTGCATTCTGGGGCAGAGCATTCCACGTATCCACCACTCTCTGGGTGAAAAAGTTTTTCCGCATCTCTGTTCTAAATGGCCTACCCCTTATTCTTAAACTGTGGCCTCTAGTTCTGGACTCACCCATCAGCGGGAACATGCTTCCTGCCTCCAGCGTGTCCAATCTCTTAATAATCTTATATGTATCAATCAGATCCCCTCTCATCCTTCTAAATTCCAGTGTATACAAGCCCAGTCGCTCCAATCTTTCAACCTATGACAGTCCCGCCATTTCAGGAATTAACCTTGTTAACCTACGCTGCACTCCCTCAATAGCAAGAATGTCCTTCCTCAAATTTGGAGACCAAAGCTGCACTCAATACTCCAGGTGGGGTCTCACCAGGGCCCTGTACAGCTTCAGAAGGACCTCTTTACTCCTATACCCAATTCCTCTTGTTATAAAGGCCAGCATGCCATTAGCTTTTTTCACTGCCTGCTGTGCCTGCATGCTTGCTTTCATTGACTGATGTACAAGAGCACCTAGATCTCATTGTACTTCCCCTTTTCCTAACTTGACTCCATTTAGATAGTAATCTGCCTTCCTGTTCTTGCCACCAAAGTGGATAACCTCACATTTGTCCACATTAAACTGCATCTGCCATACATTTGCCCACTCACCCAACCTGTCCAAGTCACCCTGCGTTCTCATAACATCCTCCTGACATTTCACACTGCCACCCAGCTTTGTGTCATCAGCAAATTTGCTAATGTTATTTTTAATCCCTTCATCTAAATCATTAATGTATATTGTAAACAGCTGCGGTCCCAGCACCGAACCTTGCGGTACACCACTGGTCACAGCCTACCATTCTGAAAGGGACCCGTTAATCACTACTCTTTGTATCCTGTCAGCCAGCCAGTTTTCAATCCATGTCAGTACTCTGCCCCCAATACCATGTGCCCTAATTTTGCCCACTAATCTCCTATGTGGGACTTTATCAAAAGCTTTCTGGAAGTCCAGGTACGCTACATCCACTGGCTCTCCCTTGTCCATTTTCATAGTTACATCCTCAAAAAACTCCAGAAGATTAGTCAAGCATGATTTTCCCTTCATAAATCCATGCTGACTCGGACTGATCCTTCTACTGCTATCCAAATGTGTCGTAATTTCCTCTTTTATAATTGACTCCAGCATCTTTCCCACCACTGACGTCAGGCTAACCGGTCTATAATTCCCTGTTTTCTCTCTCCCTCCTTTCTTGAAAAGTGGGACAACATTAGCCACCCTCCAATCAGCAGAAACTGTTCCTGAATCTATAGAACATTGGAAAATGATTACCAATGCGTCCACGATTTCTCGAGCCACCTCTTTAAGTACCCTGTGATGCAGACCATCAGGTCCTGGGGACTTATCAGCCTTCAGACCCAACAGTCTATCCAACACCCGTTTCTCGCCTAATATAAATTTCCTTCAGTTCATACTTTACCCTAGTTCCTTTGGCCACTATTACTTCTGGGAGATTGTTTGTGTCTTCCCTAGTGAAGATAGATCCAAAGTACCTGTTCAACTCATCTGCCATTTCCTTGTTCCCCATAATAAATTCACCTGTTTCAGTCTTCACTGGCCCAATTTTGGTCTTAACTATTTTTTTTTGCTATTCACATACCTAAAGAAGCTTTTAATATCCTCCTTTATATTCTTGGCTAGTTTACCTTTGTACCTCATTTTTTCTTGGTGGCGTATTGCCTTTTTTGTTATCTTCTGTTGCTCTTTAAAAGCTTCCCAGTCCTCCGGTTTCCCGCTCATTTTTGCTATGTTATACTTCTTCTCTTTTATTTTTATACTGCCCTTTACTTCCCTCGTCAGCCATGGCCGCCTCTTACTCCCCTTAGGATCTTTCTTCCTCTTTGGAATGAACCGATCCTGCACCTTCTGCATTATTCCCAGAAATACCTGCCATTGTTGTTCCACTGTCTTCCCTGCTAGGGTATTGTTCCATTGAACTTTGGCCAGCTCCTCCCTCACAGCTCCATAGTAACATATTATTCAAGAAATTTCTAACTTGCAAGTATCAAAAAAAAATGAGTTTTAGGCAAATTATATTTATTAGATAGCTGTTCAAAGGACATAAAACTGTTATCTAAAAATAGATCACGAAAACATGTTATACCTTTTGTTTTCCGTAATACAAAGGCTTGATCCATAAAAGAGAGCTGAAAAAAAAGTTAGATATAATAGGGCTTAATAAGATAAACTTATTCAAGCCAAAGAATTTACAAAATTGAAACCATATTTGTAATGTATGTTTAACTATAGGATTAGTTATTTGTTTATTCAATTTAGATAAAGCAAAAGGAAGCAAAGATCCTAAAATTGAAAACAATGAAAAGTCTTGTACAGATTTACATTCCAAATTTACCCACTGTGGGCAAGGTGCTATAATCGATTCTTATGTCCAAAATATTAAATATCGAATATTAACTGCCCAATAGTAAAATCTCAAGTTTGGCAAAGCCAAACCACCTTCCTTCTTAGGCTTCTGTAAATATTTTTTTTTACTTAATCTAGGATTTTTATTCTGCCACACATACGAGGATATTTTGGAGTCAATAATATCAAAAAAAGATTTAGGAATAAAAATTGGTAATGCTTGAAATAAATATAAAAAATTTGGGTAATACTATCATCTTAATAGTATTAATTCGACCAACCAATGACAAAGGAAATGGGGACCACCTGGTAACAAGTTGCTTGATTTGGTCAATTAAAGGTAAAAAATTAACTTTAAATAAACCCTTATGTTTCTTGGTAATGTTAATACCCAATTAAGTAAAATGATCTGTGACAACTTTAAATGGTAAGTGTTTATAAATTGGAACTTGCATATTTAATGGAAATAGTTCACTCTTATTACAATTCAGTTTGTAGCCAGAAAAGCTACTAAACTGAACAAGCAAGAATGAAAGAGCAGGAATAAATCTCTCAGGGTCAGGTATGTATAGTAACAAATCATCAGCATATAATGATAACTTATTAGTCCCTTCCCTACGGGTAATACCAAAAATATTAATATTAATCATGTATATATTGTTTGATTAAGCATTCTTTTTCATTTAAATAAATAATTATGGGTTATATGTAAAAATATACTAATTGCATATGTCATCATGTGGTATGTGTGCACTTTGCTTGAAGTAAACACAAAGTTAGGCCCATGTTTCGGACTCCTGTTAATTTCTTTGAATTAGTTTAATGTTTTGAAGTTATAAAACATAACACATCTTACCAGTCTTTGTCAGAATTTTTATTTAAAATGAAAGTTTTGATCACAGTAGTGTTGTTGTAACCTAGCTGTTTTGAAAGCCAGTTTTTTTTAAAATCAAAGTTACACACTTCAAGCTGGTGCATAACTGCTGCCAGATAAATCTGTCTGTATTCTGTACCATCAGATCCACAAAACATAATGTAGTCACAAGAGATTCTGCAGATTCAGGAAATACAGAATACTAGAGGAACTCAACAGTCATGCAACATCCATGGAAGGGAATAAACAGTCAACATCTTCGAACTTCTGATGAAGGCTGAAACAAAAACTGTTTATTCCCCGCCTGACTTGCTGAATCATATTATAGCACATTCAACAGAAAGGAACGGAACGGTAGCATAGTGGTTAGCACAACGCTTTATAGTACCAGCGACCTGGCTATTAAGATGTATGGGTTGTAAATTGTCCTGTGTTTCGCCCAGGGTTAAATTGGCTGTTGCTGGACAGCGTGGCTTCAAGGAACGGAAGGGTCTATTCCATGCTGTATCTCAACAAATAAATAAAATCTTCATACATTTTGATTAGAACATTAGAAGAGTTTCAGAAAAATCTATTCATTCATAAGATTGGATATAATGAATAGTTTTTTTTGAGAAGCTGATGAGTGTCACTTTAAGTGGTTGCAGTGAGTCCTGGAAGTTCTCCCATGGGAAAGTTTTACGTTACTTTTGAGGACTGTTATTCCTAACCTCTTTTCTCCATTATTATCAGTGCATTTTATCCCATCTTCCCTTCCCCCCCCATGTACATTCACAACTTTATCTAAAGTTTGAATAAAACTAATCACATGTCAATTTAAATCTTTTTATTTTGCTGCTTGTCCCTAAATCATATTGCAACATTGCTTCAACTTTGAGATTGTATCTGAATATTAACATGGTCACTGTTCTGCTATTTCCACTAACTAAAACAAAATTGCCAACAGTTTGCCTCTGTCTGCTCTCCCTACCTTTCTTTATTCTGGAATATTCCCGCTTTCTTTTCAGTCCTGAAGAAAGGTCTCGGTCCAAAACATCAACTGTTCACTCATTTCCATAGAAGCTGCCTGACCGGCTGAGTTTCTCCAGCAATTTGTGGGTGTCAGTCAGGGCTGTGTTCTTAGCCTACTGTTCTTCACTCTGTTGACCCACGACTGTGCTACAGCACACAGCTCGAGCCACATCATTAAGTTCACCGATGTCACGACCGTGGTGGCTCTCTTCAGCAAGAACGATGAGTCAGCTTACAGAGAGGAGATACAGTGGCTAACGGACTGGTGCAGAGCCAACAAACTGTCTCTGAATGTGAACAAAACAAAAGAGATGCTTGTTGACTTCAGGAGGGCACGGAGCGACCACTCCCCGCTGAGCATCGACAGCTCCTCAATAGAGATCGTTAAGCACACCAGATTTCTTGGTGTTCACCTGGCGGAGAATCTCACCTGGTCCCTTAACACCAGCTCCATAGCAAAGAAAGCCCAGCAGCACCTCTACTTTCTGTGAAGGCTGAGGAAAGTCCATCTCCCATTCCACCGCCCCCCCCCCCCCCCCCCATCCTCATCACATTCTACAGGGGTTGTATTGAGAGCATCCTGAGCAGCTGCATCACTGCCTGATTCGGAAATTGCACCATCTTGGATTGCAAGACCCTGCAGTGGGTAGTGAGGTCAGCTGAGAAGATCATCAGGGTCTCTCTTCCGCCATTACGGACATTTACACTACATGCTGCATCCACAAAGC
This sequence comes from Hypanus sabinus, assembly GCF_030144855.1. NCBI lineage: Eukaryota > Metazoa > Chordata > Chondrichthyes > Myliobatiformes > Dasyatidae > Hypanus > Hypanus sabinus. Next base: position 11,969,050 of record NC_082709.1, on the reverse strand, counting down.
AAACAGCATTATGAAGGACCCCATGCACCCCTCATACAAACTCTTCTCCTTCCTGCCGTCTGGGAAAAGGCACCGGACTCTCACAACCAGACTATGTAACAGTTTCTTCCCCCAAGCCATCAGACCCCTTAATACCCAGAGCCTGGACTGACACCTTATTGCCCTATTGTCTTGTTTATTATTTACTGTAATGCCTGCACTGTTTTGTGCACTTTATGCAGTCCTGGGTAGGTCTATATTCTAGTGTAGTTTTTTTTTCTGTGTTGTTTTCATGTAGTTCAGTGTAGTTTTTGTATTGTTTCATGTAGCACCATGGTCCTGAAAAATGTCTCTATTTCACTGTGTACTGTACCTGCAGTTATGGTCAAAATGACAATAAAAAGTAACTTGTGTGGCTTTGGATTTTCAGCATCTGCAGAATCTCTTGTGTTTATGATTTGCTGTTCCACTGAAGTCTCTGAGCGATGCCTACCCTGAAGAAGTTTAAATCTTCTTCAGAAGTTCAGGGAAAACCTTGGCAAACCTTGTCCTCCGTGTAGTGGAGAGTGTGCTGACTGGCTGCATTATGGCCTGGTGTGGGAACTCCAATGCCTTTGGGGGGGGGGGGGGGGGGGAATCCTACAAAAGGTAGTGGATTTGGCCCAGTACATCATGGGTAATGCCCTCGCATCCACTGAGCACATCTACGTGAAATGTTGCCACAGAAAAGCAGCATCCATCATCACCACCCAAGCCATACAACTTTCTCACTGCTGCCATCGGGTAGAAGGTACAAGAGCCTCAGGACTTGCACCACCATGTTCAAAAACAGTTACTACCCCTCAACCATCAGGCTCTTCATCAAAAGGGTTTAACTACACTTATTTAAGGACTTTTGTATTTTTATTTCATGCTTGTTATTTATTTATATCTGTATTTGCCAGCTTATAGTTTAGAGTTCCTGATATATACAGTTAGTGTTCTACGGATTTGCTAAGTATGCCCGTAGGAAGAAAGAATCTCAGGGTTGTATGTGGTGACATGTATGTACTCTGATAATAAATTTTACCTTGAACTTCAGCTCTCACTGCTCTCCCTCTGTGACCTCTGCTGACCATGTGCTCGCCCAGACCCACTCTTCACCTATCAGCTTCTCACAAGCCTCCTTCCGGTCCTCCCACCTTTTAATCGTGGCATCTTGCCCCTTTCCTTTCAGTCCTGCAGAAGGGTCTTGGCCCAAAATTTCAACTGTTTATTCTTTTCCATAGATGCTGCCGGATCTACAGAGTTTCTCCAGCATTTTGTGTGTGTTGCTTTAGATTTCCATCGGCTGCAGAATTTATTGTGTTTGTGCCTTTCTGGCACAATGAGCAGTCATTGGATTTTTAAGAAAAATATCAAATTGCTTGTCCGTGATTTAAAAAAAATCTTTTATATCACAAAAGAACCATTAAAAGAACCTTTTTATATCATAAATTGCTCACAAGAAAATGGAGACTCAGAGGTTGTCAAGATAGTCACTTCAAAAGTCCATACAGCATTCAACAGAAACTGCTACATTATCCGTTATATTAAAAGTTGCAACAATTGTTTCAAAAGTTTGGCATTCGGAGTGTGAGTGGCTAGTTTATTGCTGCAGCTCTGTTTATTACAGGAATAGAAATTTAAAAAAAGACAGAATGCTTTACAGTTCTGATGACCCGGGTCCAGTTCCTGCCATTGCCTGTAAGGAGTTCGTACATTCTCCATGTGATCACGTGGGTTTCCTCCGGGTGCTTCCACAGTCCAAAGGAGGTTAATTCGTCATCGTAAATTGACCGGTGATTAGGCTAGGGTTAAATCAGGATTGGTGGGCAGCGAGACTAGAAGGGCTGGAAGAGTGGTGTACCTCAGTCAATCAATAACTATCTCACAGCAGAGCAACATTATTTCATGGTTGAGAGATCAACTTCGGCATTGTCCATTTTCCATTCTCTTCCCATATCCTTTATGCTCAGTTCTATTAATTGTAAATACCGATTCTTCATCAGCTGATCAAATGCCTCACTGTGGTGCAGATAATTCCAAAGGTTGTCAGCTCACTACGTGAAGAAATTGCTCTGCATCTGATCCCTTCATCCAGAGGCTGTGACCCTGAGTTTTAGACTTTCCAACTGGAGGGAGCGAACTCTCAAAATTAAATCTTTTGTCTTGTCTTTTTTTTAAAAAAAACATTACTCTCAGGAAAAAGTATCAACCTTCTCAAAAAAAAATCAATCTTCAAGCAACAGTAACAAAAAAACTCTTGTACATTCTCACCTGTTATGACGGACCTCCTGTTCTGTTGCTTCCCCACACTTGGCCCCTCCCTTAACTCTATTTCTAGTAGCATCAAAATCTTCTCATGAGAAAGAATCAGATGCTATGGAACTAGGCAAGTTGTTCAGTGAGCAGTGATGCAGTTCAGTGATGCAGTGAGGTAATACATCGACCATGCATTAACCCTAGCCTAGTTACTGGTCAATTTACGATGATGAATTAACCTCCTTTGGACTGTGGAAGCCCACGCGATCACATGGAGAGTGTGCAAGACGCTCCTTCCCTTTGCTAGCTTGCAGGTCATTCTTCGGTGAGGTGTACCACCTGCTCAGCACCCCAGTCAGGTCACGTGAATCTACGGGAGCAGGTGGTGGATGGTCGTATGAGCAGCTGGTGTATATGACAAGTCCTAGTCATGTGAGTACTGATGCCAGGCAGACAATCTCTGAAGGGTATTGATAATAGCTGGGGTCACCCATCTTGTAAAGACACTGCCTAGGAGGCAGCAATGGTAAACCACTTCTGTAGAATAACTTGCCAAAAGTAATTATGATCATGGATAGAGCAGAGAATCAGAACAACATTGAAGGATGTCTTCCCCGCGGGTAATAAATACAGACTATGATCGCCCACATCATGCAACAAGGCACATAATGATGATACTGAATATTACATTAAATTTATTCAGTGTTAGTCAAAAGTGCAGACAATTTGAGAATTAAAGAGCAATTGCAATATTACATATTTAAACTGAATAGAGAAAAAGCTTTTAATTGCATCCATCCATTGTTCAAAGGTAATATATAATGCTACTTGAATAATTACTGAGAAATCATTCAAAGTGGCTTTTTTATTTAAATGTTATCTTAAGGAAACAATTAAACATTAGTGTACTGTAGGTACTTAGTAAGAAAAGCTGTTAAGGAATTGGCTAATCTGGGAATTTTCAAAAAGGAACTCTTCATCAGAAGATGAACACAGAAGATGATGCTGATGCTGGAAACGAAGTGTAACACATAGAGACTGCTGGAGAAACTCACGTCAGGTAGCATCTTCCAGAGCAACACACAAAATGCTGTCCACGGTGATACACTACCATGGAACTCCTCCAGCATTTTATATGTGTTACACTTCATCAAATGAGCTTTCTTTTATAGATCTTGTGTCTTGTGGTTGATGTGATGGGAAGATTATTCAGATAATAGGTGCTAATGATAACTTTTTTAAAAACAGAAAACTTTTGGAGACGTCACAGAAAGGCTTGAGTTAAAACAACGTTTGCAATGTAAGAACTTCACTTGGTACCTGAACAATGTTTATCCAGAGATATTTATACCTGAGCGGTCTCCTCAACATTTTGGTGCTGTAAGTATTTTTTTTCTACTTAAGCATATTTATACAATATATTTTCTACAGTACAAGAATTATTGTATAGGATTTTTGATTGCATTTTGGGCACTTGCGCTTTGGAGTTTGTTTAAATTATCAGTTTACTTAATTTAACATTTTCTACTTTTCTAATGTTATACTTGAACCATCAATTATTTGAGTATCTTATTTTTTACTTTACTGGATCATAACTTCATATCTACAATATTTAACTGAATGTCTTCAATTGAAATATAAATTGTGCTAAATTGGTTCAAGTCACTTGCCGTTCTGGGAGTTTGGAACGTCGAGACAGCAGTGTGCTGCTGTTGAAATAAGCAACGCTGCAGACTGTAACACTGAGCGTTACCTCTCTCTCCCCCCCCCCCCCCCCATCGTTAGTAAGATAGTGAGCTTGCGAGATGTCGAAGTATTGGGATGAACAGTTTTTTTTTGATGGACTCTAGATCATCGTCTCTGGGGGCTTTGCTCGGTGGGTGGTGGGGGCTGATGCTTTTTGCTGCTGCCTGTGCAGGACGAGGGTGACTTCAGGATTCCAATGTTTTCTGTCATTCATTGGGGTTTTCTGTTTTGTGGATGTCTGTGAAGAGTAGGAATTTCAAGTTGTATATTGTATACGTTCTTTGATATTAAATTAAACCAATGAATATTTAACCTTCTGAACTAAAAGCTCTGTTCTATTAATGTAAAAAGTAAGTTACAAACCTTTGTTCAGTGGAAGTGTGGTTATAGCTCTGCAATGAGGTCACTCCTTTTCTTCTCACTCCAATCTACCTTCAATTTCAGATTAAAAACGAGGGCTCGCGAACCTGTCTGGACGCTGGGGAAAACAACGGAGGTGGAAAACAGCTAATAATGTATACATGCCATGGTCTTGGAGGAAACCAGGTAACAAAATACAGTGTAATGGCATATTGAGTATAATCATTGGGTATAATAATATGGGGTAATAATAATATTGGGTATAATAATATGGGGTAGCTTTAAAGAAACATGGCTTGGTTATTCTAAAGAAGATCAAATCATTAGCTATTTGTTAGCAAAACTCCAGCCTTGTTCTCAGTTTGCTTTTTTTTATATAAAATTAACTCTCTGATAATACAGAAGTCTTTTCTTTACTACCTTTTAATTTTTTTTCTACCTTTTACAGTGTCTGTAGAGCAGACTCAATCGGGGCCAAACGGCTGAGTTTTTCTCCTATATCTTTTGGTCTTTATGGTCTGTCGATTGTTTGATCGGTGCATTGTTGTATGACATGGGTGATAGTGGCCTCTCTCTGACCACGACTGCTCTTGGCAAATTTTTCTACTGAAGTGGTTTGCCATTGCCGCCGCCTTACAAGACAGGTGACCCCAGCCGTTATTCATACCCTTCAGAGATTGTCTGCCTGGCATCAGTGGTCGCATAACCAGGACTTGTGATCTGCACTAGATGCTCATACGAGCATCCACCACCTGCTCCCATGCTTTCACGTGACCTTGGTCAGAGGGGGTGGTGGGAGGCTAAACAGGAGCTACAGCTTGCCAAAGGGTGCCATGCAGGTTAGCGGAAGGAAGGAGTGTGTTGCACCTCCTTTGGTAGAGACGTATCTCCACCCCACCACCCAGACTGTAAGTGTATGCTAGTGAAATAGCCAAATCTGAAAATGTTACTAATACTCATTAAGCAGTATCACAATGGTGTTGTGCTTCATTTCCTTTGTGCCAAATATTATAGAGCAAATTGTTATTAATTGTGTAATTAATCAATCTTAGGCCAAGAGGATTTCAAGGAGTATCATGTTAATCTCCTCCAAATACCAATTTGATTTTGATTTTAGATGGTGATTGAAAAATTATGTTTCTACATTTTGTTTGGACCTTAGTTAATTCTATCCTTATAGCGGAACTTGCATCTTTGACCCATCTGTGGGTCCATCTGTGTTGTTAAAACTGGAAGCTATGGACTTGTTAGCCTGACATCAATGGTTGGGAAAAATTGCTGGGATCTATTGTTAATGGTACAGTAATGATTATGCAAAGTAAACATATATTAAAACTAAATAATGATTAACAAATCTTGTTTATTGGGTTGCCTTAATAGATAAGAATATGTGGAAGTTGAAGAGCATTATGATATACAGTGCCTTGAAAAAATATTCAGTCCCCACAACTATTTTCACATTTTATTTAATATGTATTGAAGTAGGGTTTTTTGAGTTAATCTACATAACATTGTGCTTCACATTTCCAAAAATTTCAAAACCTGTCAACAATTAAAAATCAAAATTGAGGCCGGAAAAAGTATTCACCCACTTTGTAATTACTATACTAACTTTTCTCTGGTGCATTACTGTATAGTATATTACTAATTCACCCAATTTCTTGATGCAGGAAATGTTTTTGATGAATTCGTAAGAATAAATATCTCCTCTCTCTGTAAAGTCCAAAAATATGGTAGATTTTTAACATATCAAGCCAAAGTGAATATAAAAGAGCATTCAAGACTAGTTAGGGAAATGCGAAATCTGGGGAATGGTACAAGACCATCTCAAAGGCAGAGAACTCGGGGGAGAAAATGGGAAAAATATGAAACCACGGCCACACTGCCTACGTCAGGCTGCCCCTGTAAAGTTAATCGCCGGAGAAGACTGGCAGTACTGTGATGACAGTGGTTATTGAGGGAACTGCAGAAGTCAGTGGCCTCAATTGATGGTAAATTCATGGCTCCCCAATCTCTAAGGCCTTGCACAAAATGGAAGAGTGGCAAGGAAGAAGCCCTTGCTAAAAATAATGCATTTTCTTAGTTGTAGAGAATTTGCGAAGTGGAAGGTCTTGTGATCAGATGAGAATAAAGTGGAACATTTTGGCCTCAACACCCAAGTGGTTTGTGTGGTGTAAGTCTAATACTGTGGATCAGCCAGGTAACACCATTCGTACATAACCGGACTGTAAGTTATGGTGGAGGAATGCTGGTAATTACAGAGAGATCTTGGATTAAAAACATGCTAGCCTCTGCCAGAAAGCTTAAACTGGTGAGGAAGTTGGTCTTTCAGCAGGATAACAAACCAAAGCACACTGCCAGAGCAACTGTTGAGCGTATTTCTGATGGAAAAAAAAATGATGTCCTTCAGTTGCCCAGTCAAGTCCTGACCATAACCCAATAGAACATCTCTGGCAAGACCCCAGTATTGCTGTCCACCACTGCTCCCCAAAACTAACCTGGCACAGCTTGAGTAATCTTGCAAGGAGCAATGGGCAAATCTTGCACCATCACATTTTGCAAAGCTAGTAGAAATTTATCCAAAAAGACTACTGGCTGTAATAGCTGCAAGAGGTTGTTCAACTAAGTACTGAACAAAGCAGATTGAATGCATTTGTACTGCTGACTTTTCAGTTTTTAAATGTTAAGCTTTTCATGCTTTACTATTTTCTCTGTTCTTTGTGCTCTACTATGGAGGGGAGGGGAAAGGAGCAAGGGAGTCACAAATAAAAATGATCAGTTAAATTGATCAAAATCCCTGGTTGTAATACTCATTTATGTGAACAAAGGGTTGGGATTGGAATTCTTTTACAAGGCACTGTATAATTTCCTACAGGAAGTGAGGGAAGAGATTGTTGTGCTGTTGGTGATGATCTTTGGATCCTCACTGGACACAGAATAGTACCAGAATATTGCAGGGTGCCAAGTGTTATTCCTTTGTCAAGATGAGTAATAACGACATCCTGGGAATTGTAGACCAGCGAGTCTTGCATCAAGGGTGATAAACTATTGGAGAGGATTTTTAGAGATAGGGTATATGAGCATTTCGAGAAGCATAGTTTGATTAGGGATAGACAACATGGCTTTATGACGGGAAGATGAGCATGATTAAATGCCTTGAAGTAACAAAGAAAATTAATGAAAGTAGAGCAGTTGATGTAGTGTATATAGGTTTCTGTAAGGCAATTGGCAGGGTTTCCCACAGTAGGCTCATTTTAAAAAGTTAGGAAACATACAAACTTGCCTACATGGATTCAGAATTGACTTGTCCACAGAAGATGGGCTGGGGAGTATTAAATGGAGCAATTTCTGTCTGGAGATCGTTGACCAGTTGTGTACTGAGACTGCTGCTCTTTGATTTTTATACGTGACTTGGAAGAGGAAGTGGAGGTTTGGGTTAGTAAGCTTGCAAGTAACATGAAGTTTGGTGGTGGTTTGGATAGTGCAGAAGGTTGTCAGAGGTTACATTGACAGGATTCAGAGCTAGGTTGAGAAATGGCAGATAGAGTTCAAATTGGAAAAGTGTGAAGTGATCCACTTTGGAAGGTTGACATTAAACGCTGAGTACAAGGTTAATGATAGGATTCTTAACAGAGTGGAGGAACATGTGGATATCGGCATCCATGTCCATAGATCCCTCTAAGTTATCCGCAACTTGATAAGGTGGTTACAAAGGTGTGTGCTGTGTTGGGCATCATCAGTCAAGGGATTGAGTTCAAAAGCTATGAGATAATGTTGCAGCTCTATAAAACTCGGACTAAAACACACTTGGAATATTACGTTCAGTTCTGGTCACCTCATTATAGGAAGGATGTGGAAGTTTTAGAGAGGCTGTGAAGGAGATTTTCAGTGTCATAAACCCGAGTAATTCTGTAGATGCTGCAAATCTAAAGCACCAGACACACAAAGTACTGGATGTTCACAGCAGGTCAGGCAGCACCTATGGAAATGGAAAAACATCAGTCGCTGTTTTCAGCCGAGGCCCTGACTCCAGAAGAAGAGCTTTGGCTCAAAACATCGACTGTTTATTCATTTCCATAGAGATCTCCAGTATGCTGCCTGGATTAGCGAGCACGTCTGAAGAAGATAAGTTGAGCGGACTGGAACTATTGTTTCAAGGAAAGAGGATAAGATAATAAGAGGCATAAGAAGAATGGACAGCTAGAGACTTTTTCCCAGGGTGGAAATGCGCAATATGAGAGGGCATAATTTTAAGGTAATTGGAGGAAAGTATAGGGGGGATATCAAGGGTATGTTTTTTTTAAACCTTCTGAGTGGTGACTGCATGGAATGCATTGCCAGGGATGGTGATAAAGGAAGATACATTGGAGATATTTAAGAGACTCTTAGAAAAGCACAAGGGTGAAAGAAAAATGGAGGATAATGTGGGAGGGAAGTGTTAGATTGATCTTAGAGTAGGTTAAAAGGTCAACACAACATGGTGGGCCAAAAGGCCTGCACTATGCTGTCCTGTTCTCTTTTATAGTGAAGTGATGAGTTTATGTAATTCTATCACAAATAAGAGAAAATTTGCTAATGCTGGAAATACAAGCAATACACATAAATGCGGGAGAACTCGGCAGGCCACGCAGCATCTATGGAAAAGAGTACACTGTCGACATCTTGGGTCCTGATGAAGGGTCTCTGCCAAAAATGTCAACACTTTACTCTTTTGCATAGATGCTGCCTGGTCTGCTGAGTTCCTTCAGGTGTGGGGGGGCGGGGGGAAGGTGTGTGTGTGTTTTGTTATGTTCAATTTTCAAAGGCCTTTGGTAAGATACGTCACTTGAGATAGTTACCCCAATACCATAATTTTATGTAATATAATTGAATGGATTGATTAGTTATTAGCAAAGCAGTCAAAATAAACTGTCATCATTGTATTGGAAGGCTGTTTCCAAAGGTTTGGGTGCTGGGCCTCCATTGTTTACAATGTACGTCAATGATTTAAATTGTGTGATGAAGTATAATGTATTCAACTTTCATGATAAAATGTTGAATGTCAGTGTGTTGAAGGATGATGTTCAGGGACTTTGGTGTATTATTGACTATTTACAAGAATTGCCAAGGACATGGAAAGTGGTATGTAATGTAGAGAAATGTAAGGTCATTTACATTGTCAGTATCATTATTGGTGTGCCACAGGGATCAGTGGTGGGTCCTTTGTTGTTTATCATCAATATCTATGATCTGGATGACACTGTGGTTAACTGGATCAGCAAACTCGAGGATAACACCAAGATTGGGGGTGTAGTGAACAGTGAGGAAGGTTATCATGCCTTGCAGATGGATTGGCTAGAAAAATGGCAGATGGAATTTAATGCAGACAATTGTGAGATTTTTGCACTTCCATAGGGCCATCCAGGGTAGATCTGACACAGTGAACAATGGAACACTGAGGAGTGTGGTAGAATAAAGGGATCTTGGAATACAGATACGTAGTTTATTGAAAGAGGCGTCACACGTAGATAGGGTGGTAAAGCTTTCATGAATCAATGTGAAACCCCACTGGTTTCCTTGGCTGTGTAAGTCTAGGGAAGACGCACTCTGATCCAGCCAGACCTGTGAGATTGGGATGATTCTTACACTCCAAACCCCAGTTTGTGTGGATGCTGTGTAATTTGCCACCCTGTTACAACTCAGTGCCACGAAATAATAGACAGCACACTGCATACGACTAAATTAATTATACTTATGAATCTTACTTAACTAAAGGGTTAGTAAAGAAAAGGGCCCATTATAATTAAATAGTCAATGTGCACAAGTTGGAACTCATCTTGAACTTCTCTTGTCACTCACATGCTGGGCTCTCAGTCTGCGTGAGAGCTCATACCACATCTGAACGTCATGCTCAATTCTATCTTGAATAAACAAGTTGCCCACTGGTCGTATCCCACGATCGGTTCTCTCCATCTCCCACCGAGAAAAAAACTCCAAGACCAACCTTGGTGTCTCTCATCAAAAAAACTTCTCCCAGTTCCCCAATCCTAATTGGATGGCACACACTCCTCAATATCCCTTATCTTTAACAGTAACCCAAACAGGCAGAACAGACTGCTCTTACAGAACTGCTACAGCATAACAGTAAAGATGTAAACCAGGACATTACAAGTGTATTGAGTACAGAGATGGGATGTTATATCGAAGGTGTAAAAGACATGAGAGTATTGTGTGCAGTTTTGGTCACCTTCCTACTGGAAAGATGTAAATAAGGTTGAACGAGTGTAAAGAAAACTTAAAAAGGAAGTTGCAAGTCTGAAGGACCCAAGTTATAAGGAAAGATTGAATAGTTTAGAACGTAGAAAACTGAGAGAGGATTTGATAGAGATATGCAAAATCATGAGGGTATAGATAGGTTAAATGCAAGCAGGCTTTTTCCACTGAGGTTGGATGGGACTACAACCAGAAATGGTGAATGCAAGCTCGATTTCAATGTTTAACAGAAGTTTGGATAGGCACACAGATGGTAGGGATATGGAGGGCTATGGTCCCGGTGCAGGTTGATAGGAGTAGGCATTCTAACTAGTTTTGGCATCGACTAGATGTGTCATAGGGGCTGTTTCTGTGCTGTGCTTCTCTGTGACTCTCTGAGATTGGTAGCCAAATTCTTTTTCATAGAGATCGAGAGGTTGGCATTCAGAGAATCTTGATTGTGTTTGTACACAAATCAGTGAAGGTTAATATGCAGAAAGAGCAACCAAAATGGTACATTGGACTTTATTACGAAAGGAATTAATTATTAATGTAAGATGTCTTAATTCAATTATACAAGTTCCTATAAGACTGCATGTGTACATGCCTAGTTTCCCTTAAGGAAAAGTATAAAGATTATACTGGCATTGGAAAAGTAAAGCAAGTGCCCTATAGATTTATTTCTGAGGTACTGTTTGTATTATGAGAAATAGTTAAACAGACTGGATCTATACTCTTGAAAAATGAAGTGATTTCATTGAAACATTTAAAAGTTCTTATAGCTTTACAGTGCAGACATGGAGTTTGTGTTTTCTTTGGTGCCTTGAACCAGAGATCAGAGTCCACAGTTAGGTGTCAACCCTTCAGAATCGGGTTTGTGGAGAAATTTCTTCACACAAAGTCTAATTAAGCTTTGGAATTTGCTACCCAAGAGACATTTAAAACTCACACAATAGTCAAGACTAATATTGATTGATCTGTAGCTGTCAAGTGGATGAATGATGTGGTGTTAGTGCAAATAAGTGCTGAAGTAATACAAATTACTGAAGTTAAACTACATGGCAGGGTGATGGGAACCAGAACTGAGGATGAGCCAGCAGGCTTAAAAGTAGATAATGGGTGTAACATGAGTGTAAGGAAAGACAAGCCAAAGGTTGGGTACAAACGCAGACAGGGCAAAGAGTTAAATTGTACCACAGAGGCAAAATTCAGCAGGGCGAAGAATGCAGGACTGAAGGTGCTGTATTTAAATACACGTAGCATTCAGAATAAGGTGGACGAGCTTGTGGCGCAATTAGAGATTAGTAGGTATGACCTTGTAGGCATCGCTGAGTCGTGCCTGAAAGAAGGCCATAGTTGGGAGCTTAACATCAAAGGATGTACCTTGTATTGAAAGGACAGGCAGGAAGGCGTAGGTGGTGGTGTGGCTCTATTGGTAAGAGGTGTAAATACATCTTTACAAAGAGCCGACATGGGGTCAGAGAATGTTGAATCTTTGTGAGTGGAGTTAAGAAATTGCAAGGATTAGGAAAAAACCATTATGGGAAATATATACAGACCTTCAAATAGTAGTGAAGATGTGGGGCTGAGATTGCAAAGGGAGCTGAAAAAGGCATGTAATAAGAGAAATGACACAATTGTAATGGGGGACTGCAGTGTGCGAGGGGATTCGGAAAATCAGTTCACAAGAGAGGGAATTTGATGATTGCCTATGAGATGTCTTTTTAGAGCAGCTTATACTTGAGCCTACTCGGGGAAAGGCCATCTTAGATTGGGTGTTGTGTAATAACCCAGATCTTATTATCCCTTAACATAAAGGAACCCCTTAGGAGGTGGTGATCATAATATAATTGAATTCATACTGCAATTTGAGAGAAGCATAAGTCACAAGTATCAGTATCACAATGGAATACAGGGAATTACAGGGGCATGAGAGAGGAGTTTGCCCAGGTGGATTGGAGGAGGATACTGGCGGGGATGGCTGAAGTTTCTGGGAATAGTTTACAAGCGCAGGATAGATATGTTCCACAGAAGAAGTTGTTCTCAAATGGCAGGGGTAGGCAACCGTGGCTGACAAAGGAAGTTAAGGACTGTATAAAAGCATATAAGGTAGCACAAGTGAATGGGAAGTTGGATGATTAGGAAGCTTTTAACATCCAACAAAAGGCAACCAAAAAAGCTGTAAGAAGGGAAAAAATGAAATATATGGGCAGACTAGCAAATAATATACAGCAGAATCTTGTACTAAAAGTCTTTTCAGTTATATAAAGAGTAAAAGAGAAGTGAGAGTTCATACTGAACCACTGGAAATTGATTCTGATGAGGTAGTAATGGGGGACAAAGAAATGGCAGATGAACTTAATGGGTACTTTGCATTAGTCTTCACTCTGGAAGATACTAGCAGTGTACCAGATGATCGTGAGTGTCAGGGAACAAGAGTGAGTGCCATTGCTATTACAAAGGAAAAAGTGCTAGGCAAACTCAAAGGTCTTAATGTGGATAAATCATCTGGACCAGGTGGACTACATCCCAGAGTCCTGAGAGTGGTTGCTGAAGAGATAATGGAAGCATTGGTCACTATCTTTCAAGAATCACTTGATTCAGGCATGGTCCCAGAGGACTGGAAGATTGCAAATGTCACCCCACTCTTTAAGAAGTGAGGAAGACAAAAGAAAGGAAATTATAGGCCAGTTAGTCTAACCTCAGCGCCTGGGAAAGTGTTGGAGTGTATTATTAAGTTTGAGGTTTTGAAGTACTTGGAGACTAATGATAAAATAAGTCAGTATGGTTTCTGTTATGGGAAATCTTGTCTGACAAATCTGTTAGAGTTCTTGGAGGAAGAAACAAGTAGGGTGGACAAAGGAAAGGCAGTGGATGTCATTTACATGGATTTTCAGAAGCCACACATGAGGTTGTTTAACAAGATTAAATCCAGTGGTGTTATAGGAAAGCCACTGGCATGAATATTGGAATGGCAGAATATTGGAACTGGCAGAAGCAGCAAGTGGGAATAAAAGGGGCCTTTTCTGGTTGGCTGCTGGTGACTAGTGGTTTTCCCCTGGGGTCAGTACTGGGACCGCTGCTTTTCACATTGTTTGTCAAGGGGAAAGTAATGGAATTGATGGCTTTGTGGCAAAGTTTGCGGATGATATGAAGATAACTGGAGGGGTAGGTAGTGCTGAGGAAGTAATGTGATTGCAGCAGGACAGACAAATTGGAAGAATGGGCAAAAATTAGCAGATAAAATACAATGTTGGCAAATGTATGATAATACATTTTGGTAAACGGAACAATAGTGTGGACTATTATCTAAATGGGGAGAAGGTTCAAACATCAGAGGTGCAGAGGAATTCTCATGCAAGACTCCCAGAAGGTTAATTTACAGGTTGAGTCTGTGGTAAAGAATGCAAATGCAATGTTGGCATTTATTTCATGGGGAATAGAATATAAAAGCAAGGAGATAATTCTGAACCTTTATAAGACATAAAGTCAGGCTGCACTTGGAGTACTGTCAGAAGTTTTGGGACCCATATCTCAGAAAATGTGTTGTCATTGGAGTGAATCCAGAAGACGTTCACGAGGATGATTCTGGGAATGAAGGGGTTTACATATGAGGAGCATTTGGCAGCTTTGGGCCTGTACTCACTGGAATTTAGAAGAATGTGGGGGGGGGGCCTGTAATGCGCTGTAGATTTCTATGTTCTATGAATCTCATTGAAACGTACTGAATATTGAAAGAACTAGATATGTGGATGTCGAGAGGGTGTTTTTCTGTGGTGGGGGGTATCCAGAACTAGAGGGCACAGCCTCAAAATTGAAGGGTGACCCTTTAGAACAGAGGTAAGGAGGATTTTTTTTTGTCAGAGTGTAGTAAATCCGTGGAACCTCTGCTGCAGACTTTTGTGAAGGCCAAATCTGTGCATATATTTAAGGCGAAAGTTGATTGTTTCCTGATTGGTCAGGGCCTCAAAGGATATGACGAGAAGGCAGGTGTATGGGTTTGAGTTAGATCTGGGATCAGCCATGATGGAATGACAGAGCGGACTCAATGGGCTGAATATTGAGTCAAAAAATTGCTATTTTAATGACTATATGAAATGTTTAGCCCAGAATCTTGATGGGCATTCTACAAATCTTATGCAATTTGAAATGGAGTTTTTTTTTAAATTTCAGAGTAATTCGACTAATAGTAAGAACATTTGAATTGTTTGCCTTAAATTACTTAATGAGTACATCGTAGCTGTAACTCCTTAACCCTTGTTATTCTTTTCAGTACTTTGAATATACCAAAATGCATGAAATTCGTCATAATATCAAGAAGGAATTGTGTATGCATAACTTAAACGGCAATGCTTTTCTTCAGGGATGCGTGTACCAAAATTCAAACAATTTTGTTCCATCAGAGCAGAAATGGGAGCTCAAGGTAAGTAATGTATAGATTACAATTCGTAAGCGATGTATTCTGACATTGGTGTTAAAAATTTTGTTGAATTTCATTGTGCGGCAAAATACTTCTCAAATGATTTCTAGCTCTCCAGCTATGTTGTAAAGCATTTGGGATATTTGTTTGCTTTGTATAATAGGTGCAGAAATATGCACCTTTCAATTTCAAATTTTACAAGGTCCTTAATGATTAAGTAGAAAAAAAAGTAATTTGTTATAGTAGTGAAACCTCTATAACAGGAAAGCCCGAGTTCACAAATAAGTATGAGGTGATGCTATTCAAGGCAGCAATTAACATGCAACAGTAGGTTGCAGGTTTTCAGTGATTATATTGTGGCGACCCACTTTCTGCGCAGGCGAACTGGCTCACAAATAGCCAGCGCGCGGAGGGAGACTTTGGTAATGCACCTCTGACGTCATTTCCGCCGGAGAGGGCGGGCGCTAGGGATTTAAGTGCCAGCACCGCGAAGTTTGAATAAACTAGTTTCGAAACGACTTACAAACTGCGTGTCGTTATCTCAGCGCTGTTTGTAGCACATCGCTACATTGGTGACCCCGACAGTCCAAACAGGATTTGGACCAAAGATGACCAACCCCTCATCTGTTCACGCAGTTTTGCTAACACTGCCGACTTTCTGGACGCTGCGACCACGCGTGTGGTTAAGCCAAGCAGAAGCCCAGTTCCAGATTCGGCAGATATCCTCTGATTCCATGTGTTACTACCACGTGGTGAGCGCCCTTGATGGCCACCCAGATGACGGATTTCATACAGTCGCCCCCGGAAGAACGCAAATATGAAGCATTCAAGGCGCTGCTCATTGGGACCTTTGGCCTCTCACGGCGTGAGCAGGGTGCCCGCCTGCTTCACCTGGACGGTTTGGGAGACAGGCTGCCGTCAGCATTGATGAACGAGATGCTGGCCCTGGCTGACGGACACCAGCCCTGCCTCATGTTCGAGCAAGTGTTCCTAGAGTGACTGTCCGAGGACATACATCTGCTGCTGGCCGACGCAGATTTCAGCGACACCCAGAAGGTGGCGGCCCGGGCAGACGTGCTGTGGAAAGCCAAGAGGGAGAGCATGGCGTCTGTCCGTCAGATTACCAGGCCACGCGCCCAACAACAGACCAGACCAGGCCCAGCGGGGGGGGGGGGCGCACACAACACAGAGGCAGGAGTGAGGAGGCCAGTGAACAGTGGTGTTTCTATCACCAGTGGTGGGGCACAGAAGCCCGCCGTTGTCACCCGCCCTGCAGGGCCAGGGCCAGGGCCAGCTGCTGCTAATGACTGGCGGCTGGCCACCAGGACAGCCTCTTGTACGTCTGGGACAAACAGTCAGCACGTCGCTTCTTGGTCAACACCGGAGCGGAGATCAGCGTCTTGCCCCCGACGGGGTACGACACCCGCAACAGGAAGCCAGGACCCACCCTGAGGGCTGCAAACGGCAGCACAATACGGACCTACGGCACCCGCACAGTGCAGCTGCAGTTCGGTGCCAGCCGGTTCACGTGGGACTTCACACTGGCCATGGTGGCCCAACCACTCCTGGGGGCGGACTTCTTGCGAGCTCACAGCCTGCTGGTCAACTTGCAAGGGAAAAGACTGGTACATCCCGAGACTTTCCAGACATTCTCTCTGGGTGAAGCCAAGTTGCCGGCCCCACACCTGGACTCCATCACGCTGTCAGACAATGAATTCACCAGAATCCTGGCGGACCTTCCATCGATTCTGACACCGCAGTTCATGGCAGCCATGCCCAGACACAGAGTACAGCACCACATTCTGACCCAGGGACCACCCCTCCATGCCCGCGCACGAAGGCTCCCCCTGGAAAAGTTCCGCCTGGGAAAGGAGGAGTTCAAAAGGATGGAGGAATTGGGGATCGTACGGAGGTCCGACAGCCCATGGGCCTCCCCCCTGCATATGGCGCCCAAAGCAGCCGGGGGTTGGAGACCATGTGGCGACTACTGCAGACTGAATGAGGCTACCACTCCAGACCGCTACCCCGTGCCGCACATACAGGACTTTGCAGCAAACCTGCATGGGGCAAGAATCTTTTCCAAAGTAAACCTCGTCTGGGGATACCATCAAATCCCGGTGCACCCTGAAGACATCCCCAAAACAGCACTCATGACCCCATTCGGCCTGAAGAATGCCACACAGACGTTCCAGCGACTAATGAACGCGGTGGGACGCGACCTGGACTTTGCGTTCATCTATTTGGACGACATCCTTATAGCCAGCAGTTGTTGTCAGGAGCATCTGTCCCACCTCCGCCAGCCCTACTCCCGCCTGAGTGATTTCAGCCTCACGATCAACCCGGCCAAATGCCAGTTCGGTCTCGATACCATCGACTTCCTGGGCCACAGGATTACCAAAGACGGGGCAACACCTCTGCCTGCCAAGGTAGACGCGATCCGCCACTTTGCCCGGCCCAACACGGTCAAAGGCCTGCAGGAGTTTGTTGGTATGGTGAACTTCTACCACCGTTTTCTCCCCTCAGCAGCCCGTATCATACGCCCTTTGTACACCCTGATGTCGGGTAAAGGCGAGGACATTACTTGGGACGAGGAGACCGCGGCCGCTTTCTTTAAAGCCAAGGAAGCCTTGGCAGATGCCGCGATGCTGGTGCACCCCAGAACGGACGTTCCGACTGCCCTCACAGTGGACGCATCCAATACAGCAGGCAGTGGGGTGCTGGAGCAGCTCATCGAGGGGCGCTGGCACCCCCTGGCATTCTTCAGCAAGCACCTACAACCACCCGAACTCAAGTACAGTGCTTTCAACCTGTAGCTGTTGGCACTGTATCTGGCAATCTGGCATTTCAGGTACTTCTAAGAAGGCAGGCCGTTCGCCGCATTCACGGACCACAAACCGTTGACTTTCGTGTTCGCAAAGGTGTCCGATCCCTGGTCGGCTCGCCAGCAGCGACATCTGTCCTACATCTCCGAGTACACGATGGACATCCAGCTTGTCTCAGGAAAGGACAACGTCGTGGCGGACACACTCTCTAGACTCCAGACCGCAGTCTCGGATTTGCAGCTGCAGGACTTTCTCGTAGGCCCAGGTGATAGGACCCTCCTGTGCGACGTGGCTACTGGCCAACCTCGCCCCATCGTCCCGGCAGCCTGGAGGCGGCGAGTTTTCGACTCCATACACGGTTTGGCGCACCCATCTATCAGGACAACCGTCCGACTGGTCTCCAGCAAGTTCGCGTGGCATGGACTTCGCAAGCAGGTCAGTGAATGGGCCAGAACGTGCGCGCAGTGCCAAACAGCCAAGGTGCAGCGGCACACTAAAGCCCCGCTGCAGCAGTTCGAACCCACCCACCAGAGGTTCGACCACATTCATGTGGATATCGTGGGCCCCCTACCAGTGTCCCGAGGAACACGGTACCTCCTCACTATGGTAGACTGGTTCACGAGGTGGCCAGAGGCGGTCCTGCCCACCGACACATCTGCCGATTCCTGCGCCCGAGCACTGATCGCAACCTGGGTAGCACGCTTTGGGGTATTGGCCCACATTACCACCGACAGAGGCGCCCAGTTCACCTCCAGCCTGTGGTCGGCTGTGGCCAGCCTGTTGGGAACGCAGCTGCACCACACAACTGCCTACCACCCACAGTCGAACGGACTGGTGGAACGCTTCCACCGTCACTTGAAGTCGGCTCTCATAGCCCGCCTGAGAGGACCTAACTAGGTGGACGAGCTTCCCTGGGTCCTGCTTGGAATTTGTACAGTGCCCAAAGAGGATCTGCACGCCTCGTCGGCCGAGTTGGTTTACAGCGCGCCCCAGGCCGTCCCGGGAGAGTTCATACCAGTCCCAAGGGGGCAAGAGGAAGAGCCCGCAGCAGTCCTGGACAGGCTACGTGAAAGGCTCGGCAACCTGGCCCCTGCACCAACTTCACAGCACGGACGGACCCCGACCCATATACCCAAAGACCTGCAGAACTGTAAGTTTGTGTTTGTACGAAGGGGCTGACATCGGGCAGCGCTACAGCGGCCGTACGAGGGGCCATTCAAGGTGATCAACAACAACGGGTCCGCATACATTCTGGACGTTGGGGGAAAAGAGGAGGTTTTCACGGTGGACCGACTCAAACCAGCCCATGTGGACTTGGCACAGCCGGTCGAGGTTCAGGCACCGCGGCGCAGAGGCAGACCTCCCAAACAGAGGCTGATCCAGACTGTGGACATTTGGGGGGGGGGGGCTATGTGGTGAACCACTTTCTGCGCAGATGACCCAGCTCACAAAGAGCCAGCGCACGGGGCGAGTCTTTGGTAATGCACCTCTGACGTTATATCCGCCGGAGAGGGCGGGCGCTAGGGATTTAAATGCCAGCGCCGCAAAGTTTGAATAAACTAGTCTCGAAACGACTTACCGACTGCGTGTCGTTATTTCAGCGCTGTGTGTAGCACCACTACAATATTGTATTTCTTTGTTCTACTGTGAATGCCTGCAACAAAATGAATCTCTGGATAGTATATAGTGACATATATGCACTTTCTTAATAAATTTACTTTGAACTTTGAATAATTGTATTACAAAAGCAAATAACTAGCTGCTTAGTGTTTTGTTTTGTAACTTCAAAGCATTAAACTAATTCAAATGAACGCATGGGAATACAGGTCTAACTTTGTGTTTACCATAAGTGAGGCACGCAAGTATCGTGTGGTGACTTGTGCAATTCATGTATTTATACATATGACCAGTAATGAATTATTTAAATGAACAAGAATGCTGAATCAAACAATATGTATACAAGATTACTCAAATATTACTGAAATATTAAATACCGTACACAACACTTGGGTCTACAGTGGTATGAATGTAGTGGGTGTTTAAGACACACAGTGTAAAGCCTGACAAGGTGCATTAATGGGGGCATAAAGCTAGAATGGAGCATAATTGCTTATGCAAAATAATGATTTATTAATAATTATTTGTATTTATAAGGTGCCTTTTTAAAGCAGCAAAACCTGCAGAATGTGTCATGGAAATGCCATCATATAAGCAGACACATGAAGGTGTTAAAGGTGGATGATCATAAGCTTAGTCAGCTTATAGGCTTTAAGGAGCATCTTGTAGGAGGAACATGATGTGGAGCAGCAGAACTATTTAAGTAAAAACACGATCGCCGGTATTTGGGTAATTGAACTCAGGTTATCAGTGAGCTAGAATGGTAAGGACATGGATTTTTAAGGATACTATGTCTGGAGGAGATCAGAAGCTTTTTATAACCACAAGAAATTCTGTAGATGCTGGAGATCCAAAGCAACATGCACAAAATCCTGGAGGAACTCAGCAGAGTCTATGGAAATGAATCAACATTTCATGCCAAGAACCCTCTTCAGGACTGGAATAGAGGCTATTTGTTGATTTGAAAATAAAGGAGGATTTTTAAATAGTGAATTTGCTTAACAACACAGAGTAGGTCAGAGAGCATAAAGAATGAATGGGATTTGTTTACAAGCTGAGATACACAGAGCTCAGTTCTGGATGATCTTGTGTATCCTAAGTGGAGGATGAGGGAAGTTAACCAGGAGTACTTTGGAATAGTCCAAACATGTGGTAACTGATTTGTAGAAGAGTTCTGCAGCAGGTGAGCTAAGTTGGGTCTAATTTTAATTGATAGTATTCATCTTTGTCGTGGCTAAATACTGTACTTCCTTCTGACCTGCTGGAACTTATTCCTAATGTATAGGTATTCAGCCAACTACTTCAGTGGCTTCTGAAATCTACACCAATTTGACATATACCAATATTGCTCAGAGGTATTTTCTATGATGAAGCTGCAGATGGAGAAATCATCTGCCTGAAATACAACTCTGACATCCCTGTCCATAGATTAATTCTCTACCTCATCACCAACAGGTCTCCAAGAAGCTTTTGTTCTCTGCCAAAGCCTTTTGTAGGTTACAAGCATGTATACAACAATTGGGAGGGAAGTGAAAAATGAAACCGCCACTTGAAATAAACATCTGAACTAATCTCTCATCCAGTGGTAAATTCATCCTGTTTTGACCTGCAATGTAAAACAATTTCAGCTCTGAACTGGATCCAGATGAAATGGTTCACAAGTGGCACCAGAGTAATTCTGGGGAATAAGAATGGAAACTCAAATCAAGTTATGGACCACAAAACAACATTGTCCAAATAAAAAAAAAAATTACAGAGAATTAACTACACACTACATATCTTTGGACACTAAATTGTTTATTTAATTGGCTTGACTAACTAACTTTCAGTTCGAGCCAATCGTGACTATATTTCACTGGGCTACAATGAAATATAATGAATATTAGGCTGTAAAGTGGCTATATTTCATTAGGAGTTTGAAGAGATTTGGTTTATCAACTAAAACACTCAAACTTGTGCAAATGTACCATGGGGAGTTTTCTGACTGGCTGCATCACCGTCTGCTGTGGGGCAGGGGCTACTGGAAAAGATCAAAGTAAGTTGCGGTAACTTGTAAAATTAGTCAGCTCCATCATGGGTGTTAGCCTCCGTAGTATCCAAGACATCTTCAAGGAGAATTACCTTAGAAAGGCGATGTTTATGATTGAGATCTCCACCACCCAGGATATGCCTTCTCTTGTTGTTGCCATTGGGAGGAATATACAGAAGCATGAAGGCACACACTCAGCGATTCAGGAACAGCTGCTTCCCCTCTGCAGCTTGAACCCATGAGTGTACTTGTGTATTGCTGGTAACTGCTGCCATTAAGTTAATAAGTTTCACAACATATGCCAGTAATATTAAAACTGATTCTGAAAGGGAATGATGAAGCAGGAGAATGTATATCCTGAGTTATGGCATGTGAATATAGCCTGAAGCTCATACTAGAGTTAGTTATAAAGCTTAAGTTATGAATAGGTAAGCTTGTTAAGAGTGATAGCAGGAAGAGGAATGGCATCAATGCCTTCCTTAATACTCATTATGAAGCTGCAGTTAGGGCAGAAATGAAGGTCCATTGCTGTAGTCTTCATTGCTGTTTCTGTACCAATCATTTTTTTGATTAGTCAGGGTTGTTAGCCCTGAGCTGAACCCCTGAACCTGGAGGACCAGTGGACCTGGCCTCTACCCTTTGACCTGTTTGGCATGGGTGACCCTACCAAGAGCCAAAGCACAAGGCCTTGACTCCAACAAACGTTAGCTCTCTGGGTCATTGAGGCATGCAAGCCTCCAAGCCTACAATAAAATTGTGGTCCTCTTGGAGGATCAATGCCTAGGGAATAGATTATGTGAAGTAGTCAGAAGACAGCTTAAATCTTCACCATCTTCAATGTGGCATTTGTCTATAACAGGGGTTTCCAAGCTTTTTAATGGCAAGGACCCCTACCATTAACAGAGAGGTCTGTGGACCCCAGGTTGGGAACCCCTGGTCTGAAGTGTATTTCCAAAACAGTCAAAGTTATTCTGACTAATAAGAAAAATGTATTGCAAGTTTATCTTTCATATATTGTTTTGTATTACAGGAGATGCATCTTATAAATCAAGCTACAAAAGAGTGTTTAAGCGCAAGAGGTGGAAAACCCAATCTGACACCGTGCAATCCTTCTGATCAATTTCAAAAGTGGATTTTCAGCTAACAAGCAATCTAGCCCCTGAAGCAATGAAGATTAAGTAAAAATTTTGTATCAAAGTCAGGAAACAAAACACAGGCTTGAAAGGCACAATGAAAACATACAAGTCTTTGTAATGGAACTATTTTCAAGACATTTTTAAAGTTTGTAATAAAGCAAATTGCACTTGAATGATTTAGATGGTGCTAGGGTTCTCTTCCTATATATTCTCTTATTGCAATGGACACTTTTAATCGACTTGCAATTTTAATTACTACAAAACTCAACAATGAATATGGATACTGTAAGATTTTTATTTTACAGAATTGGTGATTGTGTTGGTAACATTTTAGTAATGAAGAAATGGCAAAATAAATTCAGTTTACTTTTGAAAAGTAAAGTACTTGAGGATTTTACTATATGTGTATTTTTGGGAGTTGTTTCTGAGAAGATTTTATTTCCCTTCCTTAGACCAAGAAGAGCTCTATTTAAAAAGAATAAATAGAGAAAGAGCTTTATAAAATGTCTGTCATTATCTTAATCCATTATTTCACCTTCTATGCCTTGGGTACATTTATAACTTGAATACATATCACCGGATGGGTTATTGCTGCTAGCTTATCTTAAAGCTTTCTAAATTTTATATTGAGATGTGTTTAAAATTGTTCATTATTTAGGAAATTTTGTTGCACAATCTTTCGTGCAGAGGTGACCAAACATTTCTTTGGTATAATATTAAGTATACCAAAATAATAGTGGGACTAGGTGAGAGTAAGCGTTCAGCACAGACTAGAAGGGCCGAGATGGCTTGTTTCCATGCTGTAATTGTTATATGGTTATAAGTGGCATCACAGGAGTTGCCAATGAGTGTTGAACTCAATGCAGGACTGCCTTAACGAATCCAGCTCTAGATTTTTCCTCAGGGTTCATTTCCAAAGCCCATGAGTGGCTATAATTGCAAAACAGCAGAGGTTTGAGATCAGTTTCCCGTCTCCTAGATGAGCTGCCAACCTAGCTGACGAGCCTTGTTTGCCCAAAGTGACTGATGGTAAGGTGCCAGTAACATGCCTTTGCCCCTTTGGATGTCAGTAGAGACGGATCCACTGGGTTTAGTAGCTAAACCTCACATGAAGGCCAAGAATTGGATTTGGTTGTCAGGCTATTTGAGATGTACGCAATCAGGAGCATTTAATAGGTAGTGGGAGCTTATCCCTATTGCTTTTTAAGAGTAACTTCCAATCTGGATTAGTAAATAATCTTACTGTTCTTAAAAAGAGCCACACATATTACTGCTATTTCAGTCCTGCCAACAGATGCCAAATATTGACCTCAGACTGTGCATATGGAATCCATCTAGCATGTTGAGGTGTTTTCTGTAAACACTATGGAGAGTATTGTGGTATGAGAGGGGTGATGGGAACATGCCTACTGCTGTCCTGAGAAAGGACAAGAGTTGTAGTTTATGGAGGTGCGCTTTCATTTCTCCTCCAGGAGAACCATGTCATTGATTGGTGGCTTGCATGCCTCAACGACCTGGAGAGCCCATGCCAAACAGGTCCAAGGGTAGAGACCGGACTAGGAATACTCCACCGCTCCTCCAGGTTCAGGAGCTTAGCTCAGGGCTAACCCTGACTGGTAAAATAAAATTGTTACAGAAAAGCGATAGAAGAATCCTTCTACATCTGAGTGTGATGGCATTCCTGAGTCTCCACCTGGGACTTGCATGAAAACTGAGAAGCTACAGATATGATGAAGGAAGCCCTGACCACTAGAGATGGAGGATCTTCATTGCTGCCCTAAACGCTTGTGGCATAACGAGCAGTAAGTAAGTAACCTTCCACTTCTCTGAGTCAGTGCCTTAGCAAATAATTTTAGGAATACATTGAAGAACAAATTGCTGGACTATGGTGACACCTTGAATTGGATTTTAATAATGTAGTGTGTCAACCTTGATTGTGCATGGAACATAATACATAATTCTGTTGCTTTGTTATTTGTGTACTGTAATCTACATAATGGCAATGTATACTTTTGTGGCACTTTCATCACAGCACACAGAAAAATGGCATGTTGTTGCTTAAAAAAAGATAAATATTTCAGAAATGACAAATTTCACAAATGGAAGAATGAAGAAGTGATTGGCTGTGGCAGGTGGATAATGGTCTAAATTGCTCTGACTGCTTTAAAATGCTTGCAGATACAGTTAATAAAAATCCTCATTCAGCACAAAGCTGCCTGCTGCATTGACAGCTGTGAATTGCCTTGAGCTTTGACTGCTCTCCATATGGACTCAGTGCCTGCACTGTGCACCTTGTAGGAAGCATTTAACAAAGATTCAACGAATTTCTTCTCATCACAAGCAAAGCCCTTGACTTGTCATGCTAATGCTTGCAAACCCTGAACAACAAAGTATGAGGAACTGTGTCTTCTCTTTCCTGTAGGTTTTCTGATTTCTAATCCTGGCAATGTCAAAGAAACAGTAAAACGCTGGAAGCACTCAGCAGGTCAGGCAGCATCTGTGGAAAAGAAATAGGGTGAATATTGGATTTCCACAGTAATAATATCTTTCCTTCATCCCCCATAGGAGGTCAGGTGCATCTCCACTTGTCCTGGACTTGTGAAACGTGGAAGTTAGGATGTTATCCAAAATTGCCCAGTCCTGCTGGAAGAGGTAAGGGTATCACTATTAGGGAATGGGATGGCTATGGTGATCAGGAGGGATTTGGAGTTGAAACAAGCAACCACAGCAGCTGTGATCTTATGGAATGGGGAACTAGACTGGAGGCATAGCGAACTGCTTCTATTGCATATGTGCACGGCTGGATGGGGAAAATGCTGCACGTGAAATTCTCCTGCTTGCCTTTAAATACAACTGAATTATTCAAGTATTCACAATCTAGCTTAGACCATAAGATATAGGAGCAGAATTAGATCGTGTGGCCCTTTGAGTCTGCTCTGTCATTTCATCACGACTGATCCATTTCCCTCTCAACCCGAATCTCCTGCTTTCTCCCTGTAACCTTTCATGCCCTGACTACTCCAGAACATATCAAGCTCTACCTTAAATATACCTGAAGGCTTGGCCTCCATAGCCGCCTGTGACTATGAATTCTACAGATTCAGCTCGCTGTGGCTAAAGAAATTAAACCTCACCTCCGTTCTAAGTAGACGCCCCTCTGTTCCGAGGCTGCTTACTCTGATCTTAGGTTCCCCCACCATAGGAAACATCCTCTACTCTGTTGAGGCCTTTCCATATTTGATAGTTTCCCATGAGGTCCTCCCACCCATTCTTCTGAATTCATGTGAGTACAGGCCCAGTGCCATCAATCAATCCTCATTTGGTAACTCCTTCAATCCTGGAATCAATCTTGTGAACCTC
Source organism: Hypanus sabinus (assembly GCF_030144855.1). Classification (NCBI taxonomy): domain Eukaryota; kingdom Metazoa; phylum Chordata; class Chondrichthyes; order Myliobatiformes; family Dasyatidae; genus Hypanus; species Hypanus sabinus. The sequence continues at coordinate 11,943,067 of NC_082709.1, read as the reverse complement.
CCCTGAACCCTCTCCAATGTCAGCACATCCTTTCTTAGATAAGGAGCCCAAAACTGCTCGCAATACTCCAAGTGAGACCTCACCAGTGCCTTATAAAGCCCCAACATTACATCCTTGCTTTTATATGCCAGTCCTCTCAAAATTAATGCTAACATTGCTTTTGCCTTCCTCACCATTGAATCAACCTGCAACTTAACCTTTAGGGAATCCAGAGCAAGGACTCCCAAGTCCCTTTCTTAAATTTATTAACTTTAACAGCATAACCCTTAATTGTTATCAGATAACCACTTTGAGAATGAACTTTTCCAACCGTTGAGTTCGCATTCCTAAAAGTTTCAGTCATTTTCAAGTTTCGAATTTTTCTTTTATCTGTCTCATAATGCTGCGTTTCTTTTCATTTATGTAGTTTCCTATGCGCAAGAACATTAGAAACAGGAGCAGGAGTCACACATTGAGCCCGGTCTACTATTCTATAATATAATGTCTGATCTGGCCATGGACTCGCCTCCGCCCGCTTGCCTTTTCCCATAACCCTTAATTTCCCTGCTAGGCTAGTATTGATTGCTCTAATTGATTCAGATATTAATATGTTTTATTTAAACATTCTTGCTACTCTTTTTAGTGTTTTGAGTTTATATCAGGCATGAAATTCAGACGTTGTGCCTTCAGAAATGGAAAAGATTTTTTTACTGTGGAGTATGCACTTAATGGTCCAAACAGCTTTGTTTCAATTGAACAAAAATGGGAAACATAAAGGAATTAATATCTTTGATGTGAAAATGTAATATTATTTGAATTTCATCATCATTATGTGCCATGTCTTATGATGTAGCTGATCATGGTCTCATGACCATGATTGTTCTGGGCAAATTTAGTTTTAACCTGTTATAAATGATATATCATTTATTTTTGTAATACTTTCAAATTTTTAGCTTCATTTTGTAGCTATGATATAAAACAACAGGATTAGTATGACAAGGTCTAAATTTCAGCAGGTCAGGCAGCAACAACATTTATGGCCACTTTATTAGATGCACCTGTCCACCTGCTCATTAACACAAATAGCTAATCAGCCAATCATGTGGCAGTAACTGAATGCATAAAAGCATGCAGACATGGGCAAGAGGTTCAGTTGTTCAGACCAAATACCAGAATGGGGAAGACACATAATCTAAGTAACTTTGATAGTGGAATGATTGTTGGTACCAGAACAGGTAGTGTGAGTTTCATAGAAACTGCATTTGGAATTGGACAGCTGCATCCAATTCCAGCTGTGTGGCCACAAAGTCTATGTGCACGGGAGCATTTCAGTTACTGTGTAGCCACGCTACCGCGCAGCTGAGAGGAGACAGTGAGTATAGTATTGACAATAATCTGCTGACTCCTTGGAAAAATGAAGAAATATGTTATAATATGCAACTAGAATGTTGCAGTTCAACTGCTGGTTTGACCAGACGCAGCTGATTCCAACCACAGCAACAGTTAAGGCAAAGTTATTGTTTTTTATTGATTAATAATTAAGTAGCTTACATTGTAAACATTAGCTGGAATTTAAGCAATAATATACAAAAGTGATGAAGATGAACTGAATGAGCTGCCAGATGAAGTGGTGAATGCGGGCTCACTTTTGACACTTAAGAAAAACTTGGACAGGTACATGGATGAGAGGAGTTTGGAGGGATATGGCCCAGGTGCAGGTCAGTGGGACTAGGCAGAAAAATGGTTCGGCACAGCCAAGGAGGGCCAAAAGCCTGTTTCTGTGTTGTAATGTTCTATGTTTCTATGAAAAGGAGTACAACAGCAGCTGCTTCATCAAGCATCATCAAATGAAATATGATGTAGTCAAAAGAGATGTTTTGTTAAATGATTAAAAGCTTGATTGGAGTGGATTTTAAGGGCTGTCCTGGGGAGGAAAGACTGAAGGGTATAGGCAGGGAATTCCAGACTGCAGTGCCCTTGTAGAGGTAGGTGGTACCACAAATGATAGTTGTTAAATTCAGGAATGACAGGGATGCAAGAATTATATAGTTGTAAAGGTATGGGTGGGGGTGTAATAGTTGGCTTACAAATTACAAACAAGCAAGAAAGACAAAGGAGAATTGGTGGATGTTGTGTATTTGGAATTTCAGACGACCTTTGACAAGTTGCCACACACGACAGTGCTAAACAAGTTGATAGCCCATGCTATTACAGGAGAGGTCCTAACATGGATGGAGCTTCGGATGCTTGTCAGGAGGCAAAGAATGGGAATGAAGGGGTCATTTTCTGATTGGCTGCTGGTGACCAGTGATGTTACTCAGGGGTCAGTGTTGGGACAGCTTTTTATGTTGTATGTCAGTGATAGGACATAGAAAACATACAGCACAATACAGGCCATTTGGCCCACAATGCTGTGCCAAACATGTCCGTACCTTAGAACTCTCTAGGCTTTACCCATGCCCTCCCTCTATTTTTCTAAGCTTCATGTACCCATCCAGGAGTTTCTTAAAAGACCCTATTGTTTCTGCCTCCACCACCACTGGCAGCCCATTCCATGCACTCACCACTCTCTGTGTTTTTAAAATAAACTTACCCCTGACATCTCTGTACCTACTTCCAAGCATCTGAAAACTGTGCTCTCTTGTGCAGCCATTTCAGCCTTGGGGAAAAGCCTCTGACTATCCACACGATCAATGCCTCTCATTATCTTGTACACCTCTATCAAGTCAACTCTCATCCTCTGTCACTCGAAGGAAGAAAGGCCAAGTTCACTCAACCTATTCTCATAAGGCATGCTCCCTAATCCAGGCAACACCCTTGTAACTCTCCTCTGCACCCTTTCTATGGTACTATTATATAGGCCTTTAAGATTTCATCTGGACTATTGCATAAACATTTCTTGGTCTTACCAGGAAGTCTCATCTTGTTGCAGTGTGAGTATAGTGAACATTCTCACTCAATGGGTCAGTATGCTAAGAGGCATAGAAACGTACAGCACAAAAGCAGGCCTTGCAACCTATCTCATCTATGCCAAAACCATTTAAATTGCCTACTCCCGTGGACCTGCAACTGGACCATAACCCTCCATAACCCTACCATCTATGTACCTATCCAAACTTTGATTAAACATTGAAATCAAGCTTGCATGCATCACATTCCAATCTTGCACAACTCTGTGAGTGAAGAAGTTTCCCCTCATGTTCCCCTTAAACGTTTCACCTTTCACCCTTAACCCACATGACCTCTAGTTGTAGACGTACCTAACCTCAGTGGAAAAAAGCATGCTTGCATTTATCCTATCTATATTCCTCATCATTTAATATACCTAGAATGAGCATTGAGGGTGGTTCATGAAATTGAGAAGGTGAAGGAGGTGAACCTGTGGAATTCATTGCCACAGGTGGCTGTGAAGACTCGGTCAATGGGTGCTTTTAAGGTGAAAGTTGGTAGGTTCTTGATTTGTCAGGGCATAAAGAGTTTGGAGAGAAGGCAGGAGATTGGAGTTGAGAGGGAAATGGATCAGCCATGATGAAATGGTGGAGCAGATTCAATGGACTGAATGGCTCAATTTTACTCCTATGTTTTACAGTCTTAAAGGAAGCATCCTCTCCCGCATATACCTTTCTAAGAGGTCTACAACTAGTAGAGATGTTGTCAAGGTAATAATTCACCTAAAGCTGGAAAAAATTGTTCGCCTTGAGAATGGTAAAGCTTCAGAATTTTTTATTCAAAATGGAGATTGATACATTTCTAGATACCTGAGAATTCAAGAGATAGGGTGACATGGCATAAATGAGTGCGGTCAAAAGTGATTTTTAAAAAAAAAATAGAGGTGTATAGTGAGGGAACTGAATGGCTTTCAACCATCCAGGACAAAGCAGTGCACACTAAACAATCATTTGCACAGGGGTTACTGTATATACACAGGGGCAGCAAGGTGACACATCTGCTTCTCTAGTCTTTACCTTGGCTGCTGACTGTGTGGGGTTTGAACGTTCTCTGTGTGATCATGCCATTTGAGGTAATTTACTTGCACATCCTCAAGATGTGTTACTAGGCAGCTAACTGTAAATTACCCCCACTATGGATAAGTGGCAAATCATACAAAAACCGGGGGATTTAATAAGCAGGTGAAAGAAAATGAATTACAGAGCTACAGGGAAATATGGAATGGGATTCTTCTGAAGAGAGCCAGCATGGACCATGTGGTCTTTCTCTGTGTTGTATAAGGTCAGTAAAATGTTCATCAGTTTCTCACTTAGACCAATCATGCTGCTGTCTGTAAGGAGTTTGTACGTTCTCTCCGTGATTGCTTGGGTTTCCTTTGAGTGCTCCAGTTTCCTCCCACAGTCCAAAGACCTACCAGTTTGTAGGTTAATAGGTCAAATGTTGTAAATTTCCCATTATTAGGCTAAGATTAAGTAAGGGGATTGCTGGGCAGTGTGGCTCAAAGGGTTGGATGGGCCTATTCAGAGCTGTATCTCAATAAATAAATTAAAATTTTTTTAAAATCAAACTGCGACCTTAGTTAGAATACAGGACAATGTTAGTGACCAGCCATTGTCATGGGATCTCTTGCAAGATTGCTCCAAGTTGCTCATCAACCTGACTTAAAAATAAATCAGCACTCCTTGTCACTGGATCTGAATCTGGGAACATATCACTAAGAGTAATAGAGTCATAAAAAAATGCAGTGGAGAAACAAACCCTTCAGCCCTTCTAGTCTATGCCAAACAATGTTAAGTTCCCAAGGTTGGAAAAACAGTGGTGCCTTTGCCAATCAGATTCATATTTCAAAGAATGAAGGAAGAAATTAGGCAATTGAGAAGTAACCTTGAAGGAAGAGTTGTTGAAAGTACTACTTTAACGAGTTTTTTTTTGTGCAATCTGTTTTTTGCCAGTAGAGCAATGTAATATGAATTTAAACTGGTAAAGTGTTCAAATATATAAAGAATTTCAATCAAAGCATTCAGTACTTGGACAGATTAATGGGGAAAATAATGGAATTATCTCAAATAACTGAATCTGCTGCATTCGGAAAAGCCAGAGATTTTCTTAAATGGGCAAGTGGAAATGTCATTTTTGCAGATTAGGTGTTATTGGCTGAGAGTAGGTAATTCATGTTGGGACTTTGTAGATCATTAGGGTCCAGCCAGAACATTCTGGTCACCACATTGCAGGAAGGATGTGATGACATTAGAAATGGTTCAGAGGAGATGTGAAAATGTTGGCAGGGTTGGAATATTTCAGTTATGAGTGGCTTGGCTGAGATTGTTTTCCTCAGAACAAAGTCCAAAAGCAAATTAAAATGTGTGTAAAATTGAGAGGCTAAGAAAGGGTGAACAGAGAAAAAAATCTTAATTCCCTGAGAAGAAATCAAAGTACCAGATTAATAATCTTAAATTCATTCATAGCGGGATTAGAGAGGAGTTGAGAAATGATTTATTTCACTGAGTTGTGAGAATTGATTCTCATTTTATGAAAAGGTGAAGTGAACAGTGAACCTCAATGTACGGTAAACCTCAACATCAATTGCACAGCAGTGGACAGAGGACCGGGAAATGCAAAGAGCTAAAGAGATTTTTTAAAATCAGATTCACTAAATATCTCCAAATTTTACCTACAGTACTGTGTAAACATCTTAGACATGTGTATATAGCTAAGATGCTTAAAATTATTGCGCAGTATTATAGTAATTTTATGCACTACACTGTACCTGTGTTACAAAAAAAAACAAATTTCAGGATATGAGTGATGATAGACCTGATTCTGATATGGATCTCTATTGTGGACTGAGAATGGGAAAGAGGCAAGGAGAAGGGGAATCATGCTTGGGAAAAAGTGGTTGGGGGGGGGGGGGCTGGAAGCACCAGAGAAACCTTATGCAATGATCAATAAACCAATTGACTGGAAGTCAATTACCTTGCCTGGTGTCTTATGACTGGGTGTGTCTGCACTTGTGCCAACCCTCCCCCACCCCGTCCCTTGCACTCCTACCCTGCCATCTGTCCAACACCTCTCCCAAGGCACTTCATCATCCCCAACATCCTTTGCTCCCACCTGATTTACAAACTTGTAAATCACTCTCCTCCTTGCTGACAAATACAGTACTAGGTTTTTTATATATGTATGTGTGTGTGTGTGTGTATATATATACACACACACACACAGTACTGTATAATTATGAATCACTTATTGGCATTCAAAACATAGCAGGTGCTACTGACGATTGCAATAATTTGGGAGGATATTAATTAAGATTGTGATCAGCTTCCAGAAATTAGTATTTGACCTATTTGACCTTTCTCTCCAGTAAAATACACACTAAGTTCAAATAAATTTGAAAATACTGGTAACACTCAGCCTGTCAGTCCATGCATGTTGAAAATGAAACAAACTGAGATTTCATGCCAAAGATTTTCAAAGTTCTGACAGATTTGATAGAAAAACCTTTCAGAAAGACCTTGGTCAGATGCCCTTGGACTACTATGTTCAGTTCTGGTCACCTCACTACAGGAAGGATGTGGATACTTTAGAAAGAGTGCAGAGGAGATTTACAAGGATGTTTCCTGGATGGGAGAGCATGCCTTATGAGAGTAGGTTGAGTGAATTTGGCTTTTCTCCTTGGAGCAATAGAGATGAGAGGTGACCTGATTGACGTGTGAATAGGCAAAGGCTTTTTCCCAGGGATGAAATGGTTGACATGTGGGGGCATAGTTTTAAGGTGCTTCTAAGTAGGTGCAGAGGGGATGTCAGAGGTAATTTGCACAGAGAGTGGTGGGTGCTTGGAAAGCACTGTTGGTGCTGGTGACAGTGGTGGAGATGGATACAATGAGGTCTTTTAAGAGATTCTTAGAAGAATCTTGGAAAAATAGAGAGCTATGCAGTAGGGTAATTCTAGGCAGTCTTGGGTAGGTCTGTAGTCTAGTGTAGTTTTTGTGTTGGTTTACATAGTTCAGTGTAGTTTTTGTATTATTCATGAAGCACCATGGTCCTGAAAAACATTATCTCGTTTTTACTGTGTACTGTACCAGCAGTTATGGTCGAAACGACAATAAAAAGCAACTTGACTTGAACTTGAGCTTCTGGAGTAGGCTATATGTTTGGCACAACATTGTGGGTCAAAGGGCTTGTAATGTGCTGTAGATTTTATGTTCTATGTAATCTGAAACATTAATTCAGTTCCTATTTCCATTAGTGTAGAATCCAGAGTATGTGTCACTTTAACTAGTAGTCATTGTTAAGTCTTACAATGGATTCTGGTTAATTGGGACATATCAGGACCAGTACAATTCTGGCTCAGTTAAGCTGATACCAAAGTTTCATGGAAATTGTTAAAAAGGTTTTGAAAAAAAAATGTAACCCTACATTTAACTGAATGACAAATTATGTATTTAAATGAAATACAGAACAAATTAGAACACCAATATCACAATGGTACTATAAAACTGTATATTAATGCCTAATAGTTATCAATAGAGGACTATTATGCAGCTATGTCCTTTTGATTGTAAATGAATAAAAATTAGTGCAGACAATGGACTGCTTTCATACAATGCATCCTTCAAGTCTTCATTGTTATTGTAACATTCAAGATGAATGTTGATACAATGCCAAGTTCTTCATAGGTCCTAACTTGTTGAAGTAGTGAAATTGTTTCATTTTCACTCCTGGTCATTTCTGGCATCTCCAAACCTGAACGGTTGAAACCACAATGAGCAAAACAGTTCAGTATTGTCTTGCTGCTTATTTCTCACCAAATGTCAGTGACAAAATTCACTGCTGTTTGAACACAAACACACACAACTAAGGCTATTTAAAAACTATTCACTGTAAGCTTGGTGTGGTGTCTAAGCATGGTGTGGTGGCAAGTGGACGTGTCTGGGTCTAGTTAGAAACTGTACGGCAACAGTCTGCTGTCTGGATTAAGTGGAATAGTGTCCTAAGTAAACTAACTGAATCCTGGCTATTTTCTTAATTAGTTTTTGTTGTTTTTTAAGAGTTGTCCCAAATAAGCATCAACCCCAATTAACTGACAGCCCAATTAACCAATATCCATTTTATATATACAGTGATATTTTTCTAATGAAGCAAATTGATCCTGAATGAATTAGATACCCCATTTTTAAAATTTTCAGCATGCATTGGATACTTTTTGTTCCTTCATGAGGTAAAAATGCATTGAGCAGTGTTTGATGAGCATGAACTGAGACAACCTTTGTTCTTTTCAACAAAGTTCCAATAAACAAGTGACCCTCATACAGGTGCACAGTATGTAAATTAACTGACATTTACTACTAAATCTGTGTTAAAAGTACACAATGATCATCGTTCGTGAGACTACAAGATGGCCAGCACTGGGAAATGAACATATCATATTATTAGATAAGGGTAAAGATGGGGGAAAGTGGTAGAAGGAAAAGTTTTAATAATTCAGAATGAATTACTTCAATAATGGGATAGATGTGATGAGAAAGGGAGCTTGGAAATGCTATTGAGAGTGTTATGAAATGGACAGGGAATTCTGACTATTGTGGGATTGTGTAGATAGAGGATGTGAAGTGGCAGAATACACAGATACAGGTGAGTTTGTACCCAATGGGGGAGGGGTGGGTTAAATTTTGATGAACAGATGATCTCATTTCTGAAGAATATTTAATTGTTACACCATCAAGATTACATCTAGACCAGAGGTCCCAACCTGGCACCCACAGACCCCTCAGATAATAGTAGGGATGCATGAATTTAAAAAAAAAGTATGGGAACCCCTAATCTAGACAAAATACTGGAATTTTTTTTTAGCTGTTATAAACTCTGGTCCAAATGGCCTATTACTTTTTCATTAAACTTTCTTTGATTCTGTAAGTGTGGTCCCAACAGTTTTCTGTAAGTTTTTTTAAGCAACCACCACTGGAGGATCCCATTGTAGATTTTATGACGAGTGCTGAGATAGATCTAACTGAAAACCTGATTTTGTTAACGGTAATCAAAATATAATCAAATCACTGCAATGCTTAAAAGGGAAATGAAAGCTCCAGATTTCTTGGTTAAGGGAAGACTGCCAACAATGGGAAGGGAATATTAATAAAGCATAATTTGACGGCTAAGAGGGAAGTGTTCGCAAAAGAATTTTATATAATGTACAATCAGCTTGTGACTTAGGAAGGCAAGTATTATTTTTCTTACATGGGGGCAGGAGAAAGAAAAAAAAGGTCCAGAGTAACATAAACTCTTTGAAAATATAAATAACAACAGTTTTTTTTTGATCCATCAGATTGCCTAACAGCAGCTCTGTTAGGAATGGTTGTCAGCTCTTCATGGTTCATGTCATTCTGGAAAAGATTTAAAGTATGCTCAGTGAAATGTGGAATTCAAAATGTTTGGAAGATTAGATGCTGATCTACCTGATCTCCTATTCTACTGCTGGACTTCACTTGTCTTTTTTGAAAAAAAACATTTTACCGTGCAAATAGTTGCTTTGTAAATACTTGAGATTAAATGAAATAATATATTTTTAAATATCTGAGGCTATCCAACATACTTAAATCCAGTTCAAACCTTTCATGGTGATGAGTTTGCCCAGGGGCTTTTTAAAATGGAACTTTCTGAGGTCTAGTCACTTTGAGCCATCTCTCATTTATGAGTCATGAAGAAGGGTCTCTGCCTGAAACGTTTAAGTTTATCCATTTCTATAGATGCTGCCTGGCCGGCTGAGTTCCTCCAGCATTTTGTGTGCTTTGCTTTGAATTTCCAGCTTCGGCAAAATCTCGTGTTTATGACTTGCTGCTCTACTGTGGTGTCTCTTTGAGGAATGCCTACCCTGATGACCCTCTCTCACTGCTCCCCTTCTGTCCTCCAACTCTCTGATCATGTGCTCACCCAGACCTGGCACCACAGCCACCTATCCTCCCTGGGAACTTACCTTCGCTGCTATCTTGTGCTGAGTCTTGATGAAGGGCCTCGGCCTGAAACATCGACTGTTTACTCTTTTCCGTAGATGCTGCCTGGCCTGCTGAGTTCCTCCAGTGGCTTGTGTTTGTTGCTCTGATTTATGGAAACCTTGATTAGGTCATTCTGCCCTCTGCATCCAGAATTTTGAAGGGCCAAAAGGCCTGTTTCTGTGCGGTAATGTTCTATGGTTCTATGCAGGTCAGTGGGACTAGGCAGAAAAATGGTTTGGCACAGCCAAGAAGGGCCAAAAGGCCTGGTTCTGTGCTGTAACGTTCTATGGTTCTAATAGGATGCGTCAGTAGGTAAACTCTGGGGGTGGAGAGTCTGGGCAATTTAATTGCAAAAATATTTTGTACCAGTATTTGTTGTAGAACATTTTGAACATACCAAGGAAACAGATGCATGGCTAGCAAATCTACTGCCTCGCAGTGCCGGTGACCCAGATTCAACCTTAATCACAGATGCTGTTGGTGTGAAATTTGTGTTCCTCCTTGTGTGTTTCCTTCAAGTTCTCCTGTTACCCTTCTCGTTTCAAAGTGTTTAGGCGTGAGGTCAAATCTGGAGGTTTGATGGGAATTAACTGGTGGGTTGAAGGGCATGAGCTATGACTGTAACAGGTCACCTTTATTAAGCAAGTTTACAGTCAGATGGTAATCAGTTACAAGAGAAGTTGCTGATTTCTGGGATCAGGTTCTCTAGGGTTTTTAAATTAATTGAGCAGATGTAACAAGAATTTAGTAGGACTGTCAGGGTGAGATGATATAAATTGGTGATATGTTGACAATAAAATTTGTATCAGTAAGCAATTTGCATGGGTGTATTAGACCATTAGATATTGGAGCAGATTTAGGCCATTCAGTCCTTCAAGTCTGCTCTGCCATTTCATTGTGACTGATCCATTTCCCTGTTAACCTTATTCCGCTGCCTTCTCCCCATAATCTTTCACACTGATTAATCAAGAACCTATTAAATTCTGCTTTAAATATACCCAGTTACCTGGTCTCCACGGCTGCCTGTGGCAACAAATCCTGCTGGCTAAAGAAATTCCTCATCATCTCTCTTCTAAAAGGACATCCCTCTATTCTGAGGCTGTGCCCTCTGGCCCTAGACTCCCCATCACCGGAAGCATCCTCTGGCATTGGTAAGAAATGTAAAGAATTTTCACTCCTGAAAGTAGATAATTCTAGATGGCAAGATACTTGCATATTCTCACATTTAGGGAATTGTCCCATTTTGGATGTCACCTCTGTACTTACGGAAGTTATCTTACCATATGTTGTGAAGTTGTCAGAGTTCAATTTTAGGGATAATGTGATCGATGAGTTTCAAGATTTTAGCTGATCAAAAAGAGATTCCCTGGACCAGGGTTTCCCAGCTGGGGATCCACAGACCCCTCGGTTAATGGTAAGGGTCAATAGTTTTAAAAAAGAGTGGGAATCCCTGGTCTAGCGTATAGAAGAATGAGGGGAGATTTGACAGAGGTATACAAATGGTAGCATAGTGTTTATCGCGATGCTATTACAGCTTAGAACATTTCGGAGTTTAATTCTGGCCGTGTTCTGTAAAGAGTTTCCATTGTCTCCCTGTGGAATGCTTGAGTTTTCTCCGAGTCCTCTGGTTTCCTCTCACAGTCCAAAGATGTGGATAGTATAATTAATCATGATAAATTGTCACAGGATTAGTTCAGGAATAACCAGATTTATGGCGTTTTTGGTGGTATGGTGTGAAGGGCTGAAGGACCTACATGGCACTGTATTGCTAAATATTTCTTTTAAATTTTAAGTGTATAGTAAGGTAAATGCAAGCAGGCTTCTTCCGGTGAGGTTGTGTGAGACGAGAACTACGGGTCATGGGTTAAGAGTGAACGATGAAAAGTTTAAGTGGAACATGAGGGGAACAAGAGAGGGTGCTGTAGAATGAGCTGCCAACACAAGTGGTGGATGCAAATTTGATTTCAACAACGTTTAAGAGAAGTTTGGATAGGAGGGGTATGGAGGGCTGCGCAGATTGATGGGACTAAGCAGATTAATAGTTTAGAATGGGCTGAAGGGCCTGTTTCTGTGCTGCAGTTTTCTGTGACTATGTGAGGTAGTTTATATTAGGCCAAACAGATTTAATATTTTTGATTAAATTAATAGGACACAAAGTTAATAGTGAATTTTGGAAATGACTGTGCAGCAAGAGACAGGTAATCGAAAGGAATCCCAATTATCAAGGTGTGACTGCTCTGCCTTTGTGACTTTATTACACTTCTTCATTACTTAAATGATGAGCAGAGAGCTGATGATATTAATGAATTTCAGTACTGATAATTGTGATGTCATTCACTTGTAACCTAAAAAAAATGATCAAAGCACTTTAAAAAGTGACTAGGTAGAATCAGAAGAGAGTAGGAATGTATAGAACATTCTAATTAGTGAAGCTGATTGAATACCCACCTTTATCATTGTAGAAACTAGCATTAACTTACTAGTATTTAGAAGGTAAAGGGCAGATAAAAAATTTCACCACTGGAAGGAGAACTGGTAATTTAGAGACAAAACATCTGTTAGTGATTAGTCTAAAAAATGGAGCCAGGCCTTCAAGGGGTAAGTTGTGGGGGGAAAAAAGATACTATTTATTTGGAAATCAAGACAATTAATGACATTTGCCTATGAGTTCCACTCTTCACTCTGGGTCAGGTAGGTCAGATTGAAAAGGTCAGGGTGTCGGGGCTGGAGACAAAAGGACAGGCTGGTTCAGCTCGCTGTACCACAATGTTTATTTGGTTCTGGTCTGAAGGTGATTTGCTTGCTTTTATTGTTTACATGATTTGTTTTTTTTTCCTTCTGCTCATTGGGTGTTTGATGGACTCTTTTAAAGTTGGTTCTTTTGAGTTCCTTTGTGGCTGCCTGTAAGGAGGCAAATCTCAAGGTTGTATAATACATTAATAAACAAACAAACTGAACTTCCATGCTACTACTGACAGATTTTTGATAATGAAAATATAGTCAGCAATAAGTTAATAGATCAGTTATTAGATTAGTGGAAGGCAATTGAAGGGTCAGAGACTTCCTCCTGCTCTTGTGTTTAAAATCTACCTATTTCACTGAACTTTTGATCATAGGCCTCCATTAGTCTTGATAGATCATGGATTTGTGCCTTGGAAAGTTTCCAGGGCGCAAGCCTGGGCAAGGTTTTTTTTAATGGAAGACTGGCAGTTGCCCAAGCTGCAAGTCTCCCCTCTCCATGCCAGCAATGTTGTCCAAGGGAAGGACATTAGGACCCATACAGCTTGGCACCAGTGTCATCACAGAGCAATGTGTGGTTAAGTGCCTTGCTCAAGGATACACACATAGCCTCAGCCAAGGCTTGAACTAGCGACCTTCAGATCACTAGACAAATGCCTTAACCACTTGGCCATGCGCCAGCTTTCGATTACCTGTCCATTATCTCTCAATCATGTAATTTTCAAAATTTTTGGGAGGAAATAGAAAGCAGGGAGAGTCAGCTGCATTTATTACTGATAGGACATATTCTGGAATTAGGGTATGTGGCAAATATTAATTTCAGCAACCAATCTTTAGACCCAAGTCTAGATGTAGATTAAATTTAAAATGCATTGCTGAAGAATAGTTCCCTGGAGCCGTGGTCAGCAGTTAATTGAAAACAAGATGAGATCAATTAACATCAATTTTGGGTGGCTGGAGCATGAGTGCGAAGGAGGTGTGAGGATTATATGTAATAAAAAGGAATCATTGTAGGTACATTGTAACTATAGAATTGTCCTTTGATCTTTAGCATATAAAATCATATTATATTGTATTGAACAGGCCTTTTCCATATTACAATTACCACCAATATGCAAGTTGTAAGGTGTTCTACATGAGTTCATTATCAACTAGACTATGTTTGCCAGTAAATAATTATTGCTGAAAAAATGTACAGAAGAAAGTACCAGATGTGAGTGATGGAAATTCATTCAGTTCTGTATTTTGGCCTCATTTCCTACAGCAACGTAGAATAATTAAAACATAGAATTTTCACATTCTGACCATCTATAAGCAACAGCTGTATGTGCAAAGAAGACAACGAACTTCTGAAACAATACATTGTCTAATTTTTACAGGTCCCAAAGATGCAAGTTAATTGTACAAATATCAAGTCTGCACCTTGCAATAGCTGGAATACAAACAAGTAGACATTGTAAAACTAAAGCTCATATAATACATACAGCCATAACAATTAGCACTAATGTACTAGCAACAAAAAAAGTTACAGATATGAATTTGCAATATACTGTTGCAACAAACCACAATAAATACATCGAATGTCTGCATTATTCATTCATAATAAATACTGAACAGATAAATACTACCAAGTATACAGCTATTGGGAAAAATTTTATTACAATATATAAGACCCGGCTTGATTTCAGTTCTTGGGATTGTGTAATAGTGTAGCCTACCTTCTCTTTTGGCAAAACTGGGATCACAGGTAGACTGTATAAAATGCAATATCTAGAGTTTTTTTTAAAACAGCAATGCAAAGTATTGCCTGGATGGTAGGATCCTGCATGAGACAACTAAACTGCTTGTCAAATTTGAGTTGTAAAATTTAATGTGATATTTTAATTCCTCTTATACTTACGCAAAATATAAAGTAGTGTCCAACAATTGTCCTTGGAACAGCAGTCTGTTTGAAACGTATTAGCTGTCATATAAACTTAGGTCCATTTTGATCTTTAAAAAAAAGATTTCTTCTAAAAACATATGGAGAACTATCTTTCTGCAGTTTTCTCCCAGGATGAATTATTGTAAAAATAACAATAAATGAATGTACAATTTGTGATCTATATATGATTAACACTTCTGTCATCAACAATTGGAACAACAGCTTTTTCTTTAACACACCTTTCCTTTCCCTTAATGGCCTCAGTGCACTGGACAAAATACTGTTCAAGTCAGTACTTGAAGTGATTTTTTGTTACCAAAGCATTGAAAAAGAAAATCTAGTTGCAATAATCATGTCTGAAATTGTCCCTTGAACTATTGACCAAGCAAATTATTCATTCATATCTCTTGTATACACATTGTGCTCCTACAGTCCACTATAAACTTAAAAGGATAAGCTCTATTTATGTAGGGCAACGTGATCTAACACAGGAGTTCCCAACCTTTTTTATGCCACGGACCAATATCAACGCCAGGTCGGAAACCCTTGGGCTTTACAGGTACTAAATCAATCATTCAGCTTGCTAGTTTTTTTTAAATTTCTCAAATGTTATTGAGCCAAGGATGATGTGATTGTTTGTAAATACTGCAGTTCATAGATAGATACTTGTGCAAAGTATATTGTAAGTTGTTTAAAAAAACATGCTGCAGTCTTGATGTTGCCTAAAGTAGTACAAGTAAATCACAAGTAATTTGAAAGGTAAAGAATGTTTGTAACCTTAAGTTGTAAAATATCTGAATATTAGTTGCATATGTTGGATGTTCAGCCAATGGAATATTATACGTGCCAATTTTAACTATAATTCTGAAATAAATTAAAGGAGAGTAAATTTTCTCATCCTTACTTAAGTTTCCCTATGGATCTGAGTTTGCAGCACTAATACAAGTTTACGGTGGTATTTTCCACGCTGTCGCTGTGCTATGAATCCACTATCTGATTGATGCCTGCATGTAGACAGTAGTTTCCATTCAGATGAATGGGAGGTAACAAGTGGCAGGAAATGGACAGTTTGTAATGTTAAATGCTAACATGAAGTTATTTTTTACTGACTGTTAATGTAAACTTATCCAAAACCAGTAGCACGGACCCTCATTTAGCTCAGACAGGTAATTGGTGGAGGTGTAGCCCCAACAGCTACCAAAGCTGCTTCGGGAGTGTAGTCTGACATCTGTGCTGAGACAGTCTATTTGGTCAGGCTGAAGTTCTGGGAGTTGACCTGCCAGAAGAAAACAGACCAACAGCAATACCTGAATCAGGCACTCAGGGCAGATCAGGCAATTAAAAACAAAATTTAACCATGTCAGATATGATTGCTTTGATAATAAGATTTGTTTGCAAATAAATTAGTCATGCAAAATTATAGGACAGGTTAATCTCCATGTTTCAAAATGTGATTTGAAGTCTTGACTACTTTAAGCAGTAATGTACTTCTGTTTTTTTAAGTCACTTTATAAAGAAACTGAAAATTAAAGCTTGCCTGCTTCATAAAAGCTGTATTTTAAACAAAAACTATTCATAGTTAAATTAATTTTGGCCCTTCTTAAAAAAAAATGCAAGTTAATCCAATTATTGATATCAGATTCAGAATTTACAACTAATAAGTTTTAGTTGAGTTTGGGGTTGAAATGTTAAAAATTACCAATTTGGAATTCTGAACACTTATTCCAGCTGATTGGAGATAGCAGCTTGTTTCCTTCTGATACAAGCACAAATAATGAACAGTTATGATTGTATTCTGTTTACATGCCAAATCTGAAATAAATTTCAATATTAATGACGAAGCTCCAACTTAGAGTAATTACCTAGATCACTTTAAAAGCTAAGACATGTTTGATAACTAGACAGAATTTAAAGTGCATGACTATTTTAAAAAATAAAATCATACTTTGACTTTTTGAACCTTTCAATAATGTTTTGTTAAATCACGACCTGAAATCCAAGCTTTTATACACCGACGCAACATACTGAGCAGGAGTACTGTTTAAAGTATGATGTATTGTGTAAAATGAACTTGTCACCAAGAAAGGATGTATTTCCCTCCCTCACCTCAGGCATAACTTCACACCCCTCTGATTGCTGTCAAAAGATAACAGGAATCATATAATGGAGTGTTAAAATGAGGCTCTCAGAACAAATGACCTTCACCAGGGTTGCCTGTATATTTTCTTCCCACTCCATAAGCATTATTCCTCCCTAAAGGGAATTTGTGATGCAGTGTTTTCTTGGAATGCCTCTTGAAAAGCCGCGACTTGATCAAACATTGCACGGATTGTTTCTTGAAATTTTTTTTATCTCGCTACATCTGAATGTCCGCACTATTCCATTTTGTGAACTGTTTCATGCAGTTAGACATTGGTAGTACTATTTACACTGTTAATAAATTATAAATCACAGAGGAGTGACACAAAATAGAAATACATTGCCAGATAAAACCTCGATTCCCTTTCTTTAAAAAATTCAATCTTAACTTGAAAAACGTTACAATAACTATAAAGAGCAGAATCTTTCTTCTGTAGTAACAATTTCACTCAAGTTTGCTTAACAGAAGTGATACTCTTTTAGTGATCAGTAATAACAGGAATAGAATTCCCCTCACTACCACTTTTCTGTGTTTCCCACAGAATTATTAAATGTGTTATCTGCACAATGTGGTCAGTAGTTGTGGGGCAATACAGGATTTCTCATTCAGCATTGCTCATGCTATAAGCTGAAATAGAAGATTCTGTTTTGGGATAGTTTCCCCACACTTAAGAGACACTTTTTATAGAGTTTAGCTTTTCTGCCAGCTGTTCTGCCTTTACAATTCCATCGAGTACTAAATAAAAACACAGCAAAGAAAGAGCTGTATACGTAATCAGTTCAAAATAACTCCTTAAGTGAAAATGACGTCTTGATCATTTCAAACAATCTTTGCTGTTATTACAAATTGGATTATCAGTTGCCCTTGCCATTAATCAAAGAAATATTTAACATATACTTCACGTAATTGTACACTGACTGGCATAAATAAATTCACAAATTATTTTCACGATTTTCACATGTACAGTACATAAATAATCTTTCCACGTTTCTGATGAAAACAGGGACCTTATTTAAATTTTTTGAGATTGTCACATTGAGAAAAAGCCAAGAAGGAAGATTCAACCTGGCTGACTTGGTGTCCATTATCAGTGATGCTTATTTAACAGTTAAAATGCATTAGAAAGTCAAATAAATTATTAGTGACTTGAATGGCTTACATTAAATCACAATGTTTAATGCAGTGTTTCACAGCTATGCATGAAACTCACTTCCAATTACATTTTTGCCTTCTTTAAACCACAGAAATTAAGTGGTATTAATCACCGCTACTGATCAGTTGAACTAAAGGTGACGACTGTTTAAAAACTGTAAACTATTAAATAGTTTTTTCCCCATTCTGACAGCAGCTGATCAAACTAAACAGACAGAGCTTCCACTACTGATGTTTTTGATTGTCTCTTCTAGCAACGCACTACCCTCTGGGAGGATGATGGTATTTTCCAGTACCTGCTTGGGTGCATAAACATCCCCGTTTGAAGCTGCAACGTAATCGTCTTGCATGTGGTTATTTAAATAGCTCTGTAGCTCCGCTCGAGAGTGGCTGGGCTGCTGCTCAGAGTATAAACCGTTACACTGTGCATTGTTTTCGTGTGCCGAGGGACAACACACGATCACAGAGGGTGTTGTGATGGGGTAGTGAGCACTCGTAAAGCTTCCCTCTGGCTGTTGCTGCGTGTACTCAATGTACTGATCTGTAGCTGAACCGTAAGGCACCAAGGAAAGTGCTCCCGTCTCCTGACTCCTCTCAGTATAGTTTGAGGTTAAGGTGGCTTCTACACAGAAAGGCTCGTTGCCACAATCCGTGGCAGCGGTTGTGGTGCTGGTAGTAACGGTAGTGGTGGCAGCCGTGGCGTTACACTCTATCTGATAGTACAGTGTTGATGAATTAGTATAATAAGGGACGGCCTCTAGTGGTGTGCCATCATGCACCGAAGTGCCATCAGCATAACATAATACAGATGGAAGGGAAACAGCCTCAGGCTGTGCCACAACAGGGGCGCCCAGTACTTTGCTGTCTGCCTCCTCGTCTGACTCGCTGGCTGCCAAGCTCTGAATGCTAGAGTCTGTGATGACACTACACAGACTACTCCCATCATCGTCCTCTTCTTCCTCCTCTTCCTCTTCCTCCTCCTCTTCCTCGTCGTCATCTGCCTGCCAGTCCAGGTCCTCGGCTGACTGTAGGTGCATCACCGCCGTTTCCGGTTCGTTTTCGATGTCAAAGCTTTCCGCGACAGGATAGTTGTGGGGCTGCTGGCTCGGCACCAAGTGGCCAGCGTGGGCGTTCACGTCTCCTGAGAAACCGTTCTCCATTCCAAGCTGCTGCTGGTTTTTTTCCAATTCCAGCTTCATTATCGTGTGCAAAAAGTGTGTCCGTACCCTGATAGGGTTGAACTCAATCCTGCCTGCGGAATTGCTGCACCCTTCCTTTGTGCATCCACACGGAAAAGACATACGGTCCACCTAGGGAAAATGGGACATATCAATTATTATGCTATAGGTTCCATCCCAGGGGCCCCAAAAAACCATGTTAATGTCTAATATACTGTACGCTACAGCAGTTAATGCTATGTGCTTTCCTGGTTTCATTTCTTAGTATAGGATGCTATGCAGCCCCACGCTCAAATCCTATTTCTCATCTGTTTTTAATGAAAAAACAGGTCAGTGACACGCACAGCCTCCCTGTGGAATGTGCAGGATTTCTATGGGTGCTCCGATCTCCTCCCAGAGTCCAAAGGTGTCCCAGGCGGGTTAATTAGTCATTGTAAATTGTCCTGTGGTTGGGTTAGGGTTGATCAGGTTTGTCAAGGGTTGCTCAAAGGTGCTGTATCGCTAAGTAAATAAAATAAATAAATAAGATGATTTTTTTTCTCTCCTTAGGAGCTGTAGAGGATGTTTCCTGTGCTGGGAGAGTCTAAGACCAGAGGACACAGCCTCAAATTAGACGGGCATCCTTTTAGAATGGAGAGGAGGAGGAATTTCTTTAGCTGGGGAGTGATAAATCTGTGGAATTCATTGCCATAGGTGGCAGCCGGAGACCAACTGTTTATGCATATTTAAGGCAGAGGTCGAAAGATTCTTGATTAGTCAGGGCACGAAGGGATACAGGGAGAAGGCATGAGAGGGAAAATGGTTCAGCTAAGATGAAATGGCGGAGCAGACTTGATGAGCCAAATGGCTTAATTCTACTCTTTATATCTTATGGTCTTAAATAATGATAATAACTTGAACTTGACAAAGAGAAGCTAAGCAGCCATATTCACCAATGACCATAAAAAGAGTGTCTATAGCTACTGTAACTATTCCATGACTTGGAATTTCTTTGTACTAACTTTTGCCTTCAATTCACATACATCGTTGGCATCCATCAGTCAGGCTGAAGAGCCAACTACAACTGGGAAACTTCACAAGCAGCAAATGTTGAGAAAAGCAAGATGTTTAGGTAACATTTTAAACATTTTACAGAATTTTAATAACATTTGGAACATACATTAGATAAATGCAGGGACTGAGCTGACAAAAATATCTTTAAAATAGTTCACTATATTCTAAAACCTTTGAAATACACAAATATAAAATTACTGATTGTCTGTTAAGTAATGATTTTATGAATAATTTAAAAAACTCACACCCCACGCTGTGTGAGTTTAACACTTTCAAAGCATTTGACAATGAGGTCAACTCATTATTTTCATTGTTTCTTAGATATGATTCTACAGTGGCAGAATGTTTGTGAACAAAGCAGGAAATTGTTGAAAGCATCTTTAGGACTTCTGTGTATTAATTCATTTTTCTTGAATTTCAAGTCAGTTTCAAATTCTAATGATAGAAAAAGCTGGTGGATTTTTTTATCAGTTATAAAGAATGACTCAACACACACCACACACACAGGCACACAGGCCACTTTTTATAAAATTACCTTGTTTACCAAAACAAGGCCTTTCAGTCATTCCACTCCATAAGATATGGGAACAGAATTAGAGCATTTGGCCCATCGAGTCTGCCTGGCTATTTCATCATGGCTGATCCTTCCTCCTCTCAGCCCCAATCTCCTGCCTTCTCCCCGTAACCTTTCACACTCTGACTAATCAAGAATCTATCAACCTCTGCTTTAAAAGCAGCCGGTGGCCTAGTCTCCACAGCCGCCTAGGGCAATGAATTCCAGTGATTCACTATCCTCTGGCTAAAGGAATTCCTCCTCATCTCTGTTCTAAGTGGTAGAACAGAGCTCTCGTGACAGTAGCGCGCGAATCGTTTAAAAAGTCTGCCATATCCAGGCTGGGTCGGAGTGGGCAGCACAGTAATAGCGCTTTGGCTCAGTGGGCTTAGGTGGTAACAGGAGGAGGCAAGATAGGTTTCACTGTGTTAATTGCGGGAAGGTACGTGTGTGAGGGCCAGTTTTCTGTGCTCGGTGTCAAATGTGGGGGGTCCTGGAGTCTCCCAGCCTCCCAGAAGGTCATATCTGCACCCGGTGTGTTGAGCTGCAGCTCCTGAGGACCGAGTTAGGGAACTGGAGATGCAGCTCGATGACCTCCACCTGATCACGGAGGTGATAGAAAGGAGTTACAGACAGGTGGTGACACCAGGGCCACAGGAGACAGACAGGTGGTCATAGTCCGGAGGGGGAAGGGGAAGAGTCGGATACTAGAGAGTGGCTGTAACTCTTGACAATAAGTACTCCTGTTTGAGTACTGTTGGGGGGGGGGGGGGGTGACAGCCTACCTGGGGGAAGCGACAGTGGCCGCGCCTCTGGCACAGAGTCTGGCCCTGTGGCTCAGAAGGGTAGGGAAAGGAAGAGGAAGGCAGTAGTGAAAGGGGACTCTATAGTCAGGGGTTCAGACAGGCGATTCGATGGATGCAGGAAAGAAACTCGGATGGTAGTTTGCCTCCCTGGTGCCAGGGTCTGGGATGTTTCAGATCGCATCCAAGATATCCTGCGGTGGGAGGGAGAACAGCCAGAGGTCGTGGTACATATTGGTACTAATGACATAGGTAGGAAAAGGGAAGAGGTCCTGAAAAAAGACTACAGGGAGTTAGGAAGGAAGTTGAGAAGCAGGACCACAAAGGTAGTAATCTCGGGATTACTGCCTGTGCCATGCAACAGTGAGATTAGGAATAGAATGAGGTAGAGGATAAATGAGTTGCTGAGGGATTGGAGCAGGATGCAGGGATTCAGATTTCTGAATCATTCGGACCTCTTTTGGGGCAGGTGTGACCTGTACAAAAAGGACGGGTTGCACTTGAATCCCAGGGGGACCAATATCCTGGCGGGGAGGTTTGCTAAGGGTACAGGGGAGAGTTTAAACTAGAATTGTTGGGGGGTGGAACGGAACTGAAGAGACTGGGCAAGAGGAGGTTGGCTCACAAATAGAGAAAGCTTGTAGACAGTGCGAGAGGGAGGATAGGCAGGTGATAGAGAAGGGATGTGCTCAGACGGAAGGTTTAAGATGTGTCTATTTAAAGGCAAGGAGTGTTGTGAACAAAGTGGATGAGCTTAGAGCACGGATCAGTATTTGGAGATATGTGTGGCCATTACAGAGACTTAGATGGCTCAGGGACAGGAATGGTTACTTCAAGTGCAAGATTTTAGAAGTTTCAGAAAGGACAGGGATGGAGGCAAAAGAGTTGGGAACATGGCACTGTTGATCAGAGATAGTGTCAATGCTGCAGAAAGGGTGGATGCCATCTACATTTGTGTTTGCTAATGCTTGAGTTCAAACGGTTTATTAATGGAAAAGGTATGGCTCCCAAAACAATCTTAGCTGAAATAGCATCGTTTCTTTCTCATTGCTTACTTTCTTGTAATCTACGTCTAAGTTAATACCAATCGTAAAAAGAATGCTTGCTAGGCAATCTGCTTCATAAAAAATGAAATTCGTAAAGTGAAACAATTTTAGATATAGCAGAGACTGAGACACATGAGAGCAGGTTGAAAAAATGAAGGCAACGAAAGCTGTGGGAGCGCGTGCGCGTGCACAACTGATCCGGCCCGCATGAAGTCGCATTTTTCTCAATCCGGCCCGTGACCTAAAATGAGTTTGACACCCCTGCCATAGAGGGTTTGTCTATGGAGTCTCTGTGGGTGGAGGTTAGGAACAGGAAAGGGGCAATAACTTTACTGGGTGTTTTTTATAGGCCGCCCAATAGTAACAGGGATATCGAGGAGCAGATAGGGAAACAGATCCTGCAAAGGTGTAATAATAACAGAGTTGTTGTGATGGGAGATTTTAATTTCACAAATATCAATAGACAATAGGTGCAGAAGTAGACCATTCGGCCCTTCAAGCCTGCAACCGCCATTTTGAGATCATGGCTGATCATTTACTATCAATACCCGGATCCTGCCTTGTCCCCATATCCCTTGATTCCCCTATCCATAAGATACCTATCTAGCTCCTTGAAAGCATCCAGAGAATTGGCCTCGACTACCTTCCGAGGCAGTGCATTCCAGACCCCCACAACTCTCTGGGAGAAGAATTTTTTCCTCAAATCTGTCCTAAATGACCTACCCCTTATTCTCAAATCATGCCCTCTGGTACTGGACTTTCCCAGCATCTTGAACATATTTCCTACCTCTATCTTGTCCAATCCCTTAATAATCTTATATGTTTCAATCAGATTCCCTCTCAAATCTCCTTAATTCCAGCGTGTCCAAGCCCAGTCCCTCTAACCTCTCTGCATAAGACAGTCCAGACATCCCAAGAATTAACCTCGTGAATCTATGCTGCACTTCCTCTACAGCCAGGATGTCCTTCCTTAACCCTGGAGGCCAAAGCTGTACACAATACTCCAGGTGTGGTCTCACCAGGGCTCTGTACAAATGCAAGAGGATTTCCTTGCTCTTGTACTCAATTCCCTTTGTAATAAAGGCCAACATTCCATTAGCCTTCTTCACTGCCTGCTGCACTTGCTCATTCACCTTCAGTGACTGATGAACAAGGACTCCCAGATCTCTTTGTATTTCTCCCTTACCTAACTCTACACCGTTCAGATAATAATCTGCCTTCCTGTTCCTACTCCCAAAGTGGATAACCTCACACTTATTCACATTAAACGCCATCTGCCAAGTATCTGCCCACTCACTCAGCCTATCCAAGTCACCCTGAATTCTCCTAACATCCTCATCACATGTCACCCTGCCACCCAGCTTAGTATCATCAGCAAACTTGCTGATGTTATTTTCAATGCCTTCATCCAAATCGATTGGCATCTCCCTAGAGCAAGTGGTTTAGATGGAGTGGAGTTTGTTAGGTGCGTTCAGGAAGGTTTCTTGACACAATGTATAGATAGGCCTACAAAAAGAGAGGCTGTATTTGATTTAGTACAGCATTGGGAAATGAACCTGGTCAGGTGTCAGATCTCTCAGTGCGAGAGCATTTTGGAGATAGTGATCATAATTCTGTCTCCTTTACAATAGCATTGGAGGGAGATAGGAACAGGTAAGTTAGAAAAGCGTTTAATTGGAGGAGGGGGATTATGAGGCTGTCAGGCAGGAAATTGGAGGCTTAAATTGGAAACAGATGTTCTCAGGGAAAAGTACGGAAGAAATGTGGCAAATATTCAGGAGATATTTGTGTGGAGTTCTGTATAGGTATGTTCCAATAAGACTGGAAAGTTATGGTAGGGTACAAGAACCATGGTGTACAAAAGGCTGTAATAAATCTAGTCAAGAAAAATGAAAAGCTTACAAAAGGTTCAGAAAGCTAAGTAATGTTAGAGATCTAGAAGATTATAAGGCTAATAGGAAGAAACTTAAGAAGGAAATTAGGAGAGCCAGAAGGGGCCATGAGAAGGCCTTGGCAGGCAGGATTAAGGAAAACCCCAAGGCATTCTACAAGTATGTGAAGAACACGAGGATAAGACGTGAAAGAATAGGACCTATCAAGTGTGACAATGGGAAAGTGTGTATGGAACCGGAGGAGATAGCAGAGGTACTTAATGAATACTTCAGTACTTCAGTATTCACTGTGGAAAAGGATGTGTGTAGTGATGACTTGCAGCAGACTGAAAAGCTTGAGCATGTAGATATTAAGAAAGGATGTGCTGGAGCTTTTGGAAAGCATCAAGTTTGATAAATCACCGGGACCGGATAAGATGTACCCCAGGCTACTGTGGGAGGCGAGGGAGAAGATTGCTGAGCCTCTGGCGATGATCTTTGCATCATCAATAGGGACAGGAGAGGTTTTGGAGGATTGGAGTGTTACGAATGTTTCTTTATTCAAGAAAAGGAGCAGAGATAGCCCAGGAAGTTATAGACCAGTGAGTATTACCTCAGTGGTTGGTAATTTGATGGAGAAGATCCTGAGAGGCAGGATTTCTGAACATTTGGAGAGGTATAATATGATTGGGAACAGTCAGCATGGTTTTCTCAAGGGCAGCTTGTGCCTTACAAGCCTGATTGAATTTTTTGAGGATGTTACTAAACACATTGATGAAGGAAGAGCAGTAGATGTAGTGTATCTGGATTTCAGCAAGGCTTATTGAGAAAGTAAGGAGGCATGGGATCAAAGGGGACATTGCTTTGTGGATCCATAACTGGCTTGCCCACAGAAGGCAAAGAGTGGTTGTAGACAGGTCATATTCTGCATGGAGGTCGGTCACCAGTGGTGTGCCTGAGGGATCTGTTTTGGGACCCCTACTCTTCGTGATTTTTATAAATGACCTGGATGAGGAAGTTGAGGGATGGGTTAGTAAATTTGCTGATGACACAAAGGTTGGGGGTGTTGTGGATAGTGTGGAGGGCTGTCAGAGGTTACAGCGGGAGATTAATAGGATGCAAAACTGAGCTGAGAAGTGGCAGATGGAGTTCAACCCAGATAAGTGTGAAGTGGTTCATTTTGGTAGGTTGGCAGTGTGGAGCATCAGAGGGATCTTGGGGTCCGAGTCCATAGGATGCTCAAAGTCGCTGTGCAGGTTGACTTTGGTTAAGAAGGCATACAGTGTATTGGCCTTCATCACTCATGGACTTGAATGTAGGAGCCAAGAGGTAACGTTGCAGCTATATAGGACCCTGGTCAGACCCCACTTGGAGTACTGTGCTCCATTCTGGTCTCCTCACTACGGGAAGGATGTGGAAGACATAGAAAATGTGCAGAGGAGATTTACAAGGATGTTTCTTGGATTGGGGAGCATGCCTTATGAGAATAGGTTGAGTGATTTCGGCCTTTTCTCCTTGCAGCGACAGAGGATGAGAGGTGACCGGATAGAGGTGTATGAGATGACGAGAGGCACTGATCATGTGGATAGTCAGAGGCTTTTTCCCAGGGCTGAAATGGTTACCACAAGAGGGCACAGGTTTATGGTGCTGGGGAGTAGGTACAGAGAAGATCTCAGGAGTAAGTTTTTTTACTCAAAGTGTGGTGAGTGCATAGAATGGGCTGCCGGCAACAGTGGTGGAGGCAGATATGATAGGGTCTTTTAAGAAACTTTTAGATAGGTACACGGAGCTTAGTAAAATAGAGGGCTATAGGTAAGCCAAGTATTTTCTAAGGTAGGGACACATTTGGCACAACTTCGTGGGCTGAAGGGCCTGTATTATATTGTAGGTTTTCTGTTTCTATATTCTATGTATGGACATCCCTCTACTTTGAGGTTGTGCCGACTTCCCTACCAAAGGAAATATCCTCTCCAATCCACCCCATCTAGGCCTTTCAACATTTGATAGACTTCAATGATTCTTCTACATTCCAGTGAGTACAGATACCTTTCATTTCTGGAACCATCCTTGTGAACCTCCTTTGAACCCTCTCCAATGTCAGCACGTCCTTTCTTAAATAAAGGGCCCAAAACTGCTCACAATACTCCAAGTGAGGCTCCAGTAGTGCTTTATAAATCCTCAGCATTAAACCTGGCTTTTATATTCTAGTCATTCAAAACAAAAATGAGCTGAGAACAGCAAGCATCACAGAATACTAATCCTATTTTATTTCCACAAATCTTTTCAAATCTTCTCAGGTTCAGGGTGAGTTTATAATGACTGATGAACCTAAATGTCTTGGGGATGTTCGAGGATACCAGAACTCTCTGAAGAAACTAGAACACTTTGGGGGGAAGCTTCACAGTCACAGGGAGAACATGTAAATTCCACACAGACAGCACCAGAGGTCAAGACCAAACCCATTCTGCTCCACATGTAGTTCACCAAATGAAATAATGTTGGGAGCAAAAGCACGAGAAAAAGGCGCAAGTTGGGCATGTGAACTCAATTTTGGATGCACAGGTACGTGGATGATAAGGGTACGGAGACCTATGGACCTGGTGTAGTTTGAAGCAGTTTAAATGGTTTGGCATGAACTAGATGGGCCAAAGGCCCTGTTTCTATGCTGTACTTTTTTATGGCTGTATATGAAATACTCTGAACCGGACTGGGACAAGGAAACAAACACTCATTTGATTTGCATCACATAATAAAAGTATTTGTATCATGAACCGAGACCGAGAAATAATAAAATATGTTTGCAACTATCTTAAATCTATTGTTTTTTCTACATAACAAGTTACTGCTTACCTGGCACTTAATCCCTGCTTGACTACAAGCACAAAGTTCAGGATCACAATAAATTCGACAGTCACAGCCACAATCTTCCCTAGACACTCGAATTGCACGCAGCTCATGCTTTTCTTCTCCATCAATCTTTTTAACACCTGAAGCTCGTAACAACGCCCTTCTCTTTTTGGTTGGCAATGGTTGTAGGAAGAAATAGTCATCTACCTCCGTGTTATCGAGATCAATGTCATCATCAGAAATATCATCTAATGTGAGTGTATTGGCCTCTTCAGATTCCACCGTTCCATTTTTCGTTAGCTGCATTGAAAAAAAGTGACTTAATTACATCCTTCCTCAATAAAACTTCACCTGGGTTAATTTGCATTGTTAAATTTAGGTTTTAAAATATTTTTAAACAAAACTCAAGCAACACCTATTCAATTCATAACATTTCTAAAGTAGTACATTTTCATGCATGATTATCTGAAAGGTTGGTTGACAGATTGGAGATACGGTACATTTCTACCAAAGGAGGTGTAAGGTGCTCCTTCCCTCCTCTGGCCTGCGCAGGTCACCCTTGGGCAAGGTGAAGAACCTGTTTAGCACCCTTATCAGGGTCTCGTGAGGTCTTGGGAGCAGGAGTTAGATGGTTGTATGAGTAGCTGATGTATTATACAAGTCCTGGTTACATGACCACTGACACCAGGCAGAAAATCTCTAAAGAGTATTGATAATGGCTAGGGTCACCCATCTTGTAAAGACACTGCCCAGAAGAAGGCAATGGAAAACTACTTCTGTAGAAAAACACAACTTAAGCAATGTCTGTTCAATGCATAAAACTTCTAAAGTTGCACATTTTTATGGGTCATTATCCTAAGGGTGTAAAGCAAGGCTTCCCAGCTTGGGGTCCGTGGACCACTTGTTTAATGGTATTTGCCTATGGCATAAAAAAAGGTGGGAACCCCTGGTGTAAAGGCTATAAGCAGAAATAGTAAAACAACCACCATCATGGAGATCAAGGCAAAACAGTGGGGATGCTGGAAAGATTTTAAATAAAAGCTGAAAATTGTGGACATACCCAAATGGCTAGCCAGCATCTCTGGAAAGGAAAATCAAATGAATGTTTTGGGCCAATCACAAACAGGAGAAAATCTGCAGATGCTGGAAATCCAAGCAACACCCACAAAATGTTGGAGGAACTCAGCAGGCCAGGCAGCAACTATGGAAAAGAGTACAGTCGATGTTTCAGGCCAAGGCCCCTTCATTGGGACTGGAGAAGAAAAGATGAGGAGCCAGGGTAAGAAGGGGGCAGGGGAGGAAGAAACACAAGGTGAAACCGGGTTGGGGGGGTGGAGCTGGGAAGTTGACTCATGAAAGAGATACAGGGCTGTAGAAAGGGGGGCAGAAGGCCATGGAAGAAAGAAAGGGTGGAGGAGCACCAGAGGGTTTGATGATGAGCAGTAAGGAGCTAAGGTAAGAGAGGGAAATTGGAATGCAGAATGGTGAGGGGGGGGGGGGACATTACTGGAAGTTCGAGAAATTGAGGTGTCGGAAATGGACTAAGTAAATTTGAGGGCAGGGTGGAAGTTGGAGGCAAAGTTGATGCGTTCCGCGTGGGTGCAGGAAGCAGCACCAATGCAGTTGTCGATGTAGCATAGGAAAAGTTGGGAAGTGACACCAGTGTAGGCTTGGAACATAGACTGTTTCACGTAGCTGATAAAAAGGCAGGAATAGCTAGAACTCATGTGAGTGCCATGGAGGAGCCAAAGAGGATCTGTTCCACCATATGGAGTAGAGTGGTGGTGGAGGGGAACTGATTGGCTCTGGTGTCCAGAAAGAAACTGATAGCTTTGAGGCCTTCCAGGTGGGTTGGAAGTGTATAGGGACTGGATATCATCCCATTTCCTTCAAGCAAAAGTTGGGCACTCGTCAACTTCATCAACTTTGCCTCCAACTTCCACCCTACCCTCAAATTTACCTGGTCCATTTCCGACATCACTCTCCCCTTTCTTGATCTCTCTGTCTCTGGAGACAGCTTATCTACTGATGTCTATTATAAACCCACTGACTTACACAGCCTCCTGAACTATCTCTTCCCACCCTGTTACTTGTAAAAATGCCAACCCCTTCTCTCAATTCCTCCATCTGTGCTGCATCTGCTCCCCACTGATATGCACCTGTCCCTACACCTCCTGCCTCACTACCATTCAGGGCCCCAAAAAGTCCTTGCAGGTGAAGTGAAACTACACCTGTGAGTCTGTTGGGGGTCATCTACTGTATCCGGAGCTCCCAGTGTGGCCTATATATTGGTGAGACCCAACCTAGATTGGGAGACAGTTTACCAAGCAACTACGCTCCGTCTGCTAGAAAAAGCAGGATTTCCCTGTGGCCAGCCATTTTAATTCCACTTCCCATTTTCCATTCTGACATGACAGTCCATGACCTCCTCTACTGTCGTGATGAGGACACACTCAGGTTGGAGAAGTAATACCTTATATTCCATCTGGGTAGCCTCCAACCTGATGGCATGAACATCAATTTATTGAACTTCTGCTAATGCCCCACTGCTCCCCACCCCCACTTCACCATTCCCCTCTCTCACCTATCTCTTTACCTGCCCATCACCTCCCTCTGGTGCTCCTCCCCCTTTTCTTTCTTCTGTGAACTCTCTAGCTGCCACAATTGTTTATTGTTCATTACGGACACCCTTCCAGGGTGACACTTCTTTATGTGGCACCGGAGTTCAAGTGAGTATGCTGCCAGCATCGCCTACTGATGAGAAGGCAAAGAGTGACAAAACCTTACTGGAGGCTGCCAACGGCAGCAGGGCCCAGGCCTACGGGTCACGCCGGGTGACGCTCTGCTTCAGTGGGGGTGTTACACATGCGATTTCATCCTGGCTAAAGTGGTTAGACCTCTGTTCAGTGCAAATTTCCAGTGTACTCAAGGACTATTAGATGATCTTAAGAACTACCAGCTTGTGGATGGCAGAGAATTGGAGAAGAAATCTTGCTGTTCCGTAAACAAACATGTAGACCTCGATCCTATTTATGACGATGCAGGCTAAATCCCAGACCACAATGCACAAAGTTCAACACACAGCCAATCAGCGAAGAGATCTCCACCCCCACCATCACAAATGGGTTTCCGAAATCACGTCCAATCAACTGATTGAAAAGTGTTTAAAGGCCAAGCATTCAGAGGACACACCACTGACAAAATCTCATATGGTGATGAAATGTTTGTTAGTAAATTGGAGAACAACTTAACAGAACCATCAACCACCCAGGCAACATATCTTCAGAATTATTTCCATGGACTACTTCTATATTTAGTCTTAATGGCCTGTTTGTGACATAGCACGAGTTTCCTTTCTGTGATAGCTTGTTATTTAACAATTCTTCTCACTGAAATACATCTTTCTGAAGTAACCAGTAAGTGATTTGGCAAAAAATTGGGTGCCATGGTAGCTCAGCGGTTAGCGCAATGTTCTTACAGCAACTCCAGTGCTGTTCTGTAAAGAGTCTCTGTATGTCCTCACTATGGAATGTGTGGGTTTTCTCCACATCCTCTTTATTTCCTGCGGAGCATCAAGAAAGCTCACCTCTGTCCCAGGATACTGACGGACTTTTACTGCTGTACCATTGAGAGCATACTCAACAACTGCATCTCAGTGTGGTACGGCAATCGTCCCGTATCAGACTGCAAAGCACTCCAGCGTGTGGTGAAAACTGCCCAGTGGATTGTCGGCATCCAATTGCCCACCATTGAGAACACCTACCATAAACGCTGCCTGGGCAGGGCGAAAAGCATTATCGAGGATGTATCTCACCCTAACCATGGACTTTTTACTCTCCTCCCATCCGGTAGGCGCTACGGGAGCCTCCGCTCCCGCACCAGAAGGCACAGGAAGAGCTTCTTCCCTGAGGCTGTGACCCTGCTGAGCCTCACATCACAGCGCTAAGCAGTATTGCACCCATATTGGACTGTCTCAGTACTTTTATATTTGTGTGCTGTAGCACTTACTTTTTATTCACAGCTATTTTGTAAATAACACTATTCTTTGCAATTCTGGTTAGATGCTAACTGCATTTCATTGGCTTTGTATCTGTACTCGGCATGATGACAATAAAGTTGAATCCAATCTAAACTAATCCTCCGGTTTCTTCCCACAGTATAAACACTTACCGGGTAGCTTTGCAAATTGTCCTGTGATTAGGTTAGGGTTAATTGGGATTGCGGGGTCGCTGGTGTCATGACTTGAAGGGCTGGAAGGGCTGATTCTTCACAGATTGCTAAACAACTAAATAAAGGTTTCTCCTGAAGACAGTATACTGCAGTCACCAGTGTTAAATGTACATTAACATGAGTAACACAAATATATCTTTAGCATCTTTGTTATTCTTAGAAATCTGCATCCCTTGTGTTCTGGGAACACTATTCACAGCCAGAAAGTGCTGAGAAGCTCTGTGAATCAACATAGCATGCTCTTCAACGGGAGCAAGGACATTTTTGGAATAATCCACAGCAGGAAATACACACAATCCTTTTCAAAACTGTAGGAAATTAGGTTTAATTACAAGCACATTTCATATATTGGCTGTAACAATGTGTGGTCTCCAGAATGACAAAACCACTGACCTCACCCTGTGGTTAAATCTGTAGAACATTTGATGATATGGTTCACAAGTAATTATCTGGGAGGTGAGGTGGGGAGGGGTAGCTACCAAAAGTAAGTCTCTCTCTCTTTGATAACTATCTTCCCAATACTTCTCATTTACTGAAAGGATCTGTCACACACCCCTGCCACGGCACTCCATCCTTGCTATTCCCAACATCGTTTGCTCCCACCAGATTTTACAAACTCACTCCACTCCATGGTGACAAATACAATACTGTGCAAAAGTCTTATGCACTCCAGCTGCAGTATATGTATGTACCCAAGACTTTTGCACAGTACTGTACAAAGAGCATATCAGGCTGATATAAATAAATGGACTGCATAGGAGCAGAAAAAGATAAAGAGTCAAACTGCAATTTCAAAAAGAGTACTAATCTGCATGGTGTTGGTGAAAAATCTGACAATACTGAGAGTGACACAGGACTGAGTGGTCTTGAGATTTACAGTGTGAAAATTAACAATAGACAAGCAATATGATTTACACCAGAAGTGAACAGCAAATTAATTAAAATGGAATTAGACATTGGCTCCACTGTTTCAGTCATTTCACAAAATGAGTTTCCACAGCAAAGATACTGAAGTGAAGACTGCACATACTCAACTAAGAAACTATACTGGAGATGTGCACAATTTGACCAACTGAATGATGTGACATCGAGGAAGGTCTCATTTCCCCCCCGAGAAACAGGCACCCTTGTTTGGCCGCAGCTGAGGTGAAGGGGATTCTAGCCAGGGTAAACCCATGCAAAGCTGTGGGGCCAGACAACACACCACTCAGATCTTGAGGGAATGTCCAGCTCAACTACCAGAGGTCTTAACGGACATTTTTAATACCTCACCGAAACAGCCGGCTTCAAGGCAGTCACCATCATTCCAGTGTGTCAAAGAAGCAACATTAGCCTTAATGATTACTGTCCAGTGCCATGACTTCAACAATCATGATAGCTGCAATTGGGAATGGATCACATTATATCCCATCTTCCAGCTGCACTGGACCCTTTCCCGTTCACTTTTCACTCAAACCGGTCCACTGATGATGTCATAGCCTTGGCCCTTCACTCCATCTTACCCCATCTAGAAAAAGATGCCTCAGTGCCAGGATGTTGTCCATCCATTTCACCTCAGCGTTTAACACTATCATTCCTCAGAGGATGGTGGTAAACCACCTTTCTCTGTAACCAGCTCTTAGACTTCTTGACAGGAAGACCACAGAGAGTCTGAGTTGGTAGCAACATCTCGAGCTCCATCACGCCGAGCACTGGTCCACCCCAGGGCTGTTCCTATTGCTGATTCATAACTGCATTGCCAGATCCACCTCAAACAGCATCATCACATTCGCTGGTGATACAACAGTGGTTGGCCTCATCAGCAACAATGATGAGTCCGCACAGAGAAAGGAGGTAGAGGGGCTTCTCTAATGGTGTGAGAACAACAACCTGAGTCTTACTATGTACAAGACAAAAGAGATGATTGTGGAATTTAAGGTGGCACAGGTTGAACACTCTCCATTGCACATCAATGGCTCTACTATGGAGAGAATGAAGAGAAAAAGTTTTTTGGTGTGCATGTAACAGATGATCCAACCTGGACCCACGACACATTCTCACTAGTCAAAAAGGCACAGGAGCTTCTATACTTTCCAATAAGACTGAGTCATGCAAGGCCCCCTGCCCCCTTCCTAACAACTTTCTACAGGAGCAGCATCAAGAGTGTCCCATCTGCTACATCATTGTGTAGTATGGAAGCTGTAAGGCACTGGACCGCAAGACCCTACAGAGGACCGTTAAAAACCACCAAGAGGATCATCAGGGTCTCCCTCCCCTCTACCTGTGGCACTTACTGGGAGTGTTGTAGATGAAGGGCCTGAAGCTTTGTTGAGGATCCCTACCACCCATCCCACAACCTCGGAACCACTACCGTCAGGAGGGAGGTACAAGAGCGTCAGGAGGGAGGTACAAGAGCATCAGGACTAGGACTGTCAGACTGGGTAACAGCTTTTTCCCCTCAGGCTGTGAGACTAATTAATAACCTGCCATAACCGAGATCTCATCACTAAGGCAGCAAGCTGTTTACCATTTACTATACTGTTTACCTGTGCTCTGCGTCACTACATGCATGTTGAATAATGTTTTGGCTTTTGTGCTGTGTGTGAAATACCTTGTGTGGGTGCATCGTGGTCCGGAGAAACATCGTTTCATTTGTTTGTATATATGTACAGTCAGACGACGATAAACTTAACTATGAATTTATTTACTGTCACATGTACCGAGATACAGTGAAAAGGTTGTTTTGGCCATCATTCATACAGATCAGATCATTACACAGTGCATTAAGGTAGACAATATAAATCAATAACAATATAGAATAAAGTGCAATAAACAATCTATATTTATAGACCAGACCAATGACCTAACAATAAGGAATTCATTCCCACTCAGGGTGGAGCAGCAACATTCATATTCCACCTGGGTAGACTCCAACCGAATGGCATGAATATTGCTTTCTCCTCTGGTTAAAAACAATTCCCTCCTCCTCCCCTCTTCCTCTATTGCCCACTTTGGCCTCATGCATCTTCTCACCT
Source organism: Hypanus sabinus (assembly GCF_030144855.1). Classification (NCBI taxonomy): domain Eukaryota; kingdom Metazoa; phylum Chordata; class Chondrichthyes; order Myliobatiformes; family Dasyatidae; genus Hypanus; species Hypanus sabinus. The sequence continues at coordinate 11,908,597 of NC_082709.1, read as the reverse complement.
GCCTTTCACCTCCCCCGGGTCCCCTCCTCCTTCCCTTTCTCCCATGATCCACTCTCCTATCAGATTCCTCCTTCTGTAGCCCTTTATCTTCCCACCCACCCGGCTTCACCTATCAGCTTCTAGCTGTCCTCCTTCCCCTCCCGTCACCTTTTTATTCTGGTGTCTTCCCCCTTCCTTCTCAGTCCTGAAGAAGGGTCTCAGCCCAAAACATAGACTGTTTATTCACCTCCATGGATGCTGCCTGACCGGAGTTCTTCCAGCATTTTCTGTGTGTTGCTTAGCAACTAATGGAGATTTTCCTCTGGCTTTTACCCACATCTCATAGATAGAAATAACTTTCAACAAAAGGAACCCCTTCCACCATCTATGATGGACAATTCAGGACATGAGGAACATTCTCTGCTGGCCTGCCTCCACCGTTCAAGTCAACACCATCCATAACAGAGCAGCCCACATGTCCGGCATCCCATCCATCACCCTAAATACTCTGTCTCTATTCTTGTCACACAGTGGCTGTAGTGCCAACCACCTTCATGAATGTATTGCAATTGCTCAAGCTATTTCCAAAGCACCTACCAAACTTGTGAGTTCCGACACCAAAACCAGCAAGTACTGAAGGCAGCATGAGAACTCTACTAAAAGATTCCTTTCTTGCTGCACTCCATCTTTAGATTTCTGCAGCTTCTGTTGGTCGGGGTCGACCTTGGATGTTGCGTCCCAGCTGTCTAGATACACAAAGCCTGGGCAGTACAATATGGAGAGCAAGCTGTTACCCATGTAGCAAGCTCCCACTCTCCATACATCCCTTGAAACCGAAGGAACGCCAGAGACTGATACAGATTGGAACCAGCAACATCGCAGGAGTTACCAATCAGCATTGAACTCAACGTAGGATGCCTTAGGGACACCACCTCTGGATTTTTCCTCGTGGTTAACTCCCAAAGTATTTCCCGTATGTGGGTGCAGCTGCAAGGCAGCGGACGTTTGAGATCAGAGTTTTCCTTGTACTAGATGGCCGCTGATGGCTGACGAACCCCATCTGTCCAAAGTACCAGTAACCTTTCTTTGTCCCTTCTCCTGTCAGTAGAAATGGTTCCACTGGGGTTGGACACTAAACCACACGTGCAAGCCAGGAGCTGCACACAATTGTTAGAGGCTATTTAATGTGCACACCATGGGGAGTATTAATAGGTAGTGGGAGCTTATCCCCATTACCACCTCTGGCTATACAATCTTATATACCACTGCCTTTATATTACCACTGATGTAAGTCCTGGAAATCCCTTCCACACAGCCCAGTGGGAGTACCGTCAGGGAAAGGAGTGCCATTACCATCTAAGAGGGGGTTTCCCAACCTGGAACCCACGGCATAAAAAAGGTTGGGAATCACTGTTGTAGGGAAAGTAGGATTGGTATTAAGTTCTGCCCTTGCCAGAAATGGGAAGACACCAAAAACGTTGCCATAGAAATACACCAGCTGATGGGCTGCCATGACGGTGTGCACTAGGATGCTGATCCAAAGATGTAGCTAGAGAACTGCAATCAGTTCCTTTCCTCGGTTGGTTACCGCTTTGATCAGACAAGTGAGATGTATCACAGATCGATGAAGATCAGTGTTGCCTGAGATTGGTAACCAAGGTGCATTCATGTTTTTGTTCATGTAGATCTGGGCCTAAGGGAGATCAGTTTAAAAATATTGTGAAAAATAAGAGACCACTCCAATAAAAACTTGCAAATATTCCTTCAGGGTTTTAAAAATGTGTTCTCCACAAACTATAGAACTTCCCACCACTGCATATATGTCAGGTAAGGATATATATTAAACTCTGGCAACCCAGCACCTTGAGGCTTTGGTGGCATCAAACCAGCAGAATCAGAATCAGGTTTATTATCACCGGCATGTGATGTGAAATTTGTTAATTTAGCAGCAGCAGCTCAATGCCATACATAATATAGAAGAGAGAAAAAAATAAAAATAATAACAACAACAAGTAAGTAAATCAATTGCAGTATATGTATATTGAATTGATTAAAAATGTTCAAAAAAACCCAGAAATACTGTATATTAAAAAAATTGAAGTAGTATCCAAAGATTCAATGTCCATTTAAGAATCGAATGGCAGAGGGGAAGAAGCTGTTCCTGAATCGCTGAGTGTGTGCCTTCAGGCTTCTGTACCTCCTCCCTGATGGTAACAGTGAGAAAAGGGCATGCCCTGGATGCTCGAGGTCCTTAATAAAGGATGCTGTCTTTCTGAGACACCACTCCCTGAAGATATCCTGGGTAATTTGTAGGCTAGTGCCCAAGATGGAGCTGACCAGATTTACAGCCCTCAGCAGTTTCTTTTGGTCCCGTGCAGTAGCCCCTCCATTCCAGACAGTGATGCAGCCTGTCAGAATGCTCTCCATGGGGTACAGCTATAGAAGTTTTGGAGTGTATTTGTTGACATGCCAAATTGCTTCAAACTCATAATAGTATAGCCACTGTCTTGCCCTCTTTATAACTACAACGATATGTTGGGACCAGGTTAGATCCTCAGAGATCCTGACACCCAGGAACTTGAAACTGCTCACTCTCTCCACTTCTGTTCCCGATTGGTATGTGTTCCTTCATTTTATCCTTAAGTCCACAATCAGTTCTTTCATCTTACTAATGTTGAATGCCAGATTGTTACTGTGGCACCACTCCAATAGTTGGCATATCTCACTCCTGTATGCCCACTACCAACAATGGTTTTATCATCAGCAAATTTATAGATGGTAATTGAGCCATGCCTAGCTACACAGTCATGTATATATAGAGAGTAGAGCAGTGGGCTAAACACACACCCCTTAAGTGCGCCAGTGTTGATCGCCAGCGAGTGAGGAGAAGTTATCACCAATCCAATTAATTCAATCAGTCCAATTAATATTCACACATAGTTCGATTTCACTTTTTTTAAAAACACAAGACCATAAGATATAGGAACAGAATTTGGCCATTTGACCCATCAAGTCTTCTCTGTCACTTCATCATGGCTGATCCATTTTCCCTCTCAGCCTCTACCTCCTGCCTTCTCCCTGTATCCTTTCATGCCCTTTAAGAGTCTATCAACCTCTGCCTTAAACGTCCTGACTGACTTGACTTCCACAGCTGCCTGTATCAACAAATGCCACAGATTCACCACTCTCTGGCTAAAGAAATTCTTCCTCTTCTCTGCTCTAAAAAGACAGCCCTCTATTCTACCACTGCCACCTGTGTCTTAGACTCCCCCACTGTAGGAAACATCTTCTCCACATCCACTCTATCAAGGCCTTTCAACATTCAGAATATTTCAATGAAGTCCAATGTTGCACATAATGCCCAGTAGCATAATAAATGTTCCAGTAAACCTGGTGGGGTTAAAATGGGTGAGAAATAGACAAGTATTTCAGATGCCTGGCTCCAGCCGAACACAGAATTTACTCTCTGGACCCTTGGCTCACATTCTGGACCAATGACTGAGCTAGATAGATGAATCATAAGGTTTTCTAAACCACCAGATTCCAGAGTCTTAATGTATAAAGAAATGATCCTACCTTCAGTTTTAATGAATTCAGTTTCTCCTCCTTCAGATGTTCCTTCAGCATTTCTCCATGGAGTCTCTCTTGTTCCAGTGCAAATTCCCCAAGTGTGTATTGTCGTACACACTTGTGTCGCTTGGACATTCCCAGTGTGCTGCCCCCTTGGCTGGGAACGCTGGTGAAGCCCTGTCTCCGTGTGAAGTAATACACAGTCACATAATCAAAGCGAACATTCTTTGTTCTCATCCGCTTCTCCCTTTTCAGAATAGATGACGCTAGAAGTTGCAAAAGGATAAGTTAGTTCAGACACTATTTTCCACATATTAACCACAATCGATGAAAGGTATTTAGTTTACAAATCCCAGCAGACTCTTGAACCAAAGGGGGTAAATCCACTCAACTTCACTTGTCCCATCATTGAAATGGACTCAGTTTCAAGGACACTTCATCGCATGTTCCATATTAATTGTCCGTCTATTTATTTATTTGTTTGTTTGTTTGTTAATTATTACTTCTTTCTTTTTGTATTTGTACAGATTGTAGTTTTCTGCACTCTGGTTGAACGTCAAGTTGGTGGGGCCTTATGTCCACAAGAAAAAGAATCTCAGGTTTGCATATGGTGACAATATATACTTTGATAATAAATTTACTTTGAACTGTGATTCTTTGTTGGCAAAGTCTGCTGCCACTAAAAAACAACAAATTTCTTGAGATACATCAATAATAATAGACCTGATTCAGATTTCTTGCTTTATTAAATTGGCAACTCATACTCTACGGGGAGTATCTAAAACTGTGGTAAATGCTATATATATCTTTCCCTGACTTAGTGAAGGAAATACACCATCTGGTGTACTTTTAGCTGCATGGATCGGCAAGGTACAAGGCTCAAAATCAAGGTTGTGTTGATTTGCTGATCTCAGTCAGGACCGAAATTGGCAATATCATTTCTTTAGTGTCCTCAGCATACAGAGAATAAAATCAGTCAGCACCAACTTGCAAAGTTCACAAGTTCAAAATAAATTTATTATCAAAGTACATATATGTCACCATTTTCTTGCAGGCATACTCAATACATCCATAGAATAATAACCATAACAGAATCAATGCAATGCTGTACCAACTTGGGCATTTAACCAGGGTACAAAACAGCATAAAATCAAAAATAAAGAAATAGCAATAATAAATAAAATAGCAACATACATTGAGAACATGAGATGAAGAGTCCTTGAAAGTGAGTCCATTATTTGTGGAAACTTTTCAATGATGAGGCAAACATTACTAAATGTAAAATATCCCAGAATTCCAGCAAAGGAAAAAGCCATGTCTAACTGACACGTATACTTTTAGTGGAATCATGAAGAGACACCTCCAAGAGGACCACAGCCTTCTTGTGGTTTGGAAGCTTGCGTGCCTCAATGACCCAGAGAGCTATCTTGGCTGGAGTCAGGGCTTTATGCTTTAGCTCTTTGTAGGGTCACCCATGCTAAACAGGTCAAAGAGTTGAAGCCAGACTAAGAGTGGTCCACCGGTCTTCCGGGTTTGGGTGTTCAGCTCAGGTCTAACAACCCTGACTGGTCAAAAGAAATTGTTACTGAAACAGCAAAACAAATAGCTGCTCTAAACACCAGTGGCATAACAGGCAGTAACTAATATATTTGAAGGGAATGTATTCATACCAAGTAATGTTAACAGTTGGCAGAACAGATATGGCATCAGCTGAAATTCTATGCACCTTTACTATTCTGTGCTGTTAAGCTTGCATCTATTTATGGAGCAAAGTTTGTATTTTGCACAACGATGCAAAAGTTAAGCACAGTTCACGATGCTTTCATTTGATTTTGTCTTTTGTAATGTTTATAATATAATTTTTGGTTAAATTTATTAAAGTATCTTGGGTGTAGTGTATTATTAAATTTTGTGATATAAATCATATTATTAAAGCAAAGTTGATCCAATTGTTCATACATAACCCCAGGCATTCCACATCTTTAACACCTACCCTTCTGCCTCTGTATTCAATGGAATCTCTGCGAAATGTGAGCAGAATTGAGATCCTAATGCAACTGTACGTTAAGATAAGCTTAATTTATTTGAATGTAGTTTAGAATAACTTAAATCTATCCTCTTAGAAATTCACCTTTACTTCCTTTACAGTTTTAAATCAGCAATAATTGTCACTATATTCATATTTGAAATATCTAGTGAAGAAAATTGTAAAATTCATTAAGGGCATATTCAGAAATAGCAAGTGGTGCTGGTTGAGTTGTCTTTGTGAAAAGCAGGTTTTCTCAATTTTCAGTCTCTGGAGGTATTGAAATATCCTTTAAAATATCACACCATAATAAAATCAGCACTTTGAGGAGTTCTGACAAGGTTGAACATGGAAAAGCTCCAGACCAGGGTTGCTGAACCTTTTTGAGAACACGAAAATTGTCAATAATCTAAAAAAAATCACTTACGTGCTGTGCTAATTTTGAGAAGAGATAATCAGTGACTAATGAATTAATCACAATAATTATGACTTTTTAAGGGAAAAGGATGAGTCCTGTTGCTTATTTAAATGTATTCACTGTTATACTAGTAATAAAAGTATAACAGAGACAGACTGAAATAAATGAACCATTTTAGAAAACATGTTCAAAAAAAATCTTTTAAAAAACAATTGAAGAATAATATTTCTAAATTATATTGTTATTGCTCCTTGTATGTAACAAGAAATCTGAACATGGAATCATAAGCATACTTTGCTTACTTTTCCTTGATCCTTTATGAATAGTGAGATGTTTGTTGCCGCACTAACAATGATGAATGTTTCATATCCAGCTTATACTTGGGTAGTTTTGAGAGCTGTGTTTGCAATGCCAGTTTCATCAGTAAGCCTACTCAAACAATTGGACTTGACCAAGGCCATTACTGAAAACAATGACACAAGAATGTTGATGAAATTATAAGCTGACACTGCTACTGCAAGATTATTTCAACAGAAGTTTCTGGAACAGAATCCCAGAGATTCAGAACCTGATCTCCATGGTCATCTTGTCCTTAAATACCACCCAATCAGCCTCCGCATCCAACACAATATCCTCCACAACTTTTGCCAACTCCAAAGGGATCCTAACGCTGAACACATCTTTACCTCCCCCATCTCCACTTTCCTCAGAGATCGCTCCCTCCGTGATTCCCTTGTCCATTCGTCCCTCCCCATTAATCTCCCTCCCAGTACTCAGCCCTGCTACGCCAGCCAATATGCCTCCTCCCACAACACCACTGAGGGCCTCAGGCAGTCCTTCCAGATGAGGCAACACTACATGTGCGAATTTACTGGGGATATCTATTGTGCTGTCTCATTTCCATTGGTGAGACCCGTTGTAAATTGGGAAACCACTTTATCGAGCACATCTACACCATCCACCACATGGGACTTCGCCATGGCCTTACACTTTAATTGCGATTCCCATTCCTGTTCCAACATGTCAATCCACGGCCTTCTCTTGTGCTGAGACGAGGCCACCTTCAGGATGGAGGACAACACCGTATTTTCTGTTTGGGTAGCCTCCAACTTGATGGCATGAATATCGATTTTTTCTTCTGGTAAACAAGTTCCACTCTCCCCCTCCTCTATTCCCCACTCTAACCATTTACTTCTCACCTGCCAATTACTTCCCCAGATCCCCTCCTCCTTCCCTTTTTCCTGTGGTCCACTCTCCTCTCCTGTCAGGTTCGTTCTTCTCCAACTCTTGATCTTTCCCACCCACCTAACCTCACCTATCACCCTCCAACTATAATCCTTCCCCTCCTCCCATGGTTTTATTCTGGCATCTTCCCCCTTCCTTTCCAGTCCTGAAGAAGGCTCTGGGCCCAAAATGTCGACTGTTTGTTCATTTCCATGGATGCTGCCTGAACTATTGAGTCCGTCCAGCATTGCGTGTGTGCTGCTTTGGATTTCCAGCACCTGCAGCGTTCGTCTGGAATTTGATGCTTTCAAAACCTCTTCGGATTTTGATGCTTTGCTCCAATCACTAACCGACCTCTTTCAATATTTTCCAATTCAGCTCTTATGTTGACAAATTTTTGCCTACAGATCGAGTGGCTTTACAAATCATCAATTGCATTTCAAATTATCCAGATCACTTCATTGCAATGTGTCCAAATTCAGTCTATCTAATGTTATACTGCAGCATTTGCTAATCCAGTTTACCACATCCTCATCCAAATCATTAACATTGATGTGAAACAACAACAGACCCAGCAACATCACTTGCAGTGCACCACGAGTCACCTGCCTCCAGTCAGAGAGGCAACCATCTGCTACCACACTCTGGCTTATCCTGTGGAGCCAATGTTCAAAGTAAATTTACTATCAAGGTACATATATTTTACCATATACAACCCTGAGATTCATTTTCTTCTGGGCATACTCAATAAATCCGGAATAGAATAATAACCATAATAGAATCAATGAAAGACTGCACCAACTTGGTCATTCAGCCAGTGTGCAATAGTCAGCAAACTGTGCAAATACAAAAATAAGGAAATAATAATATTAAAAAATAAATAAATACGAAATATATATCAAAAAGATGAGATGAGGAGTCTTTGAAAGCAAGTCCATAGATTGTTGGAATATTTCAATGATGTGGCAAGTGAAGTTATCCCCTCTGGTTCAACAGCCTGATGATTGAGAAGTAATAACTGCTCCTGAACCTGGTGCTGTGAGTCTTGAGGCTCCTGTACCTTCTTCCTGATGGCCACAGCAAGAAGAGAGCATGACATGGGTGGTGGGGATGATGTCCCTGATGATGGGTCCCTGACCATGGATGTTGGTTTTCTTCGACAGCGTTTCATATAGATGTGCTCAGTGATGGAGAGGGCCAAACTCATGATGGACTGGGCCACATCCACTACATTTTTTTGAATCCAATTTACTACTTCATCCTGAATAATAAATCACTGATCCTTCTGAACCAGTTTCCCATGAGGAACTTTGTCATGTACTCCATGGTTACACGTCTCACATGGATTTTGTAAATCCCCAGTTCAGTTACTGAGAACACAATGTGAATTCAGAACTGACTTTTCCTGACGCTATTAGTGGGATAGCTAACTGACTGAAGGTTTTTCTAAAGCAAATTGAGTTTAATGGTTTAGCAAATGCATCTCTTCACACACCTACAGTACTGTAAGTAAATCTCTGCAGTACTATGATATCAATCTGATGCTTAACTGGGATAATATAGTACTGTACAAAAGTCCTAGACACATATACAGTATATAGCTAGGGTGTTCAATCTGACGTTCACTGGGATGACAGAGTACTATGCAAAAGTCTTAGGCTTTAGAAAAACACTTAGTCTCTCTCCTCCCAAAGATATTCCAACAGAGAGTTACAATCTCATTACCAAGGGAAGCATGAGTACAAATATCAGATGCTGCTATTTTTTAAATTCTTGGTTAATAATCCAATGTTAATGAATACATAATATATTCCACACATTATAGTGGATCTACAAAAACTTCCTACTCCAATAATATTCATTTGGAAATAAAAAGGTGCTAGTACCAGTTTTTAGGTGATTATTCTGGACTTGAAAGCCAATCTAGAACTTTAAAACTTCTGCAACAAAACACACAAAGGTGTATGCTGGTCAGCAGATTCTTTAATATGTGGGATACAATTTATGTTTTAATGACAACTTCCTCTTTTTTATGTCTATTTTTATTTTTTAAGCTTGGTCATATGCCATCTGTGATTAAGCAACCTGCGATCAAACCTCAACCAAAATCCATGGTTCATGACCAGTTATTACCCCTTAACCATCAGGCTCTTGAACCAGAGGGGGATAACTTCTTTCAACTTCATCTGCCCCATCATTGAAATGTTCCCCCAACCTAAAGATTCACTTTCAAGGACTCTTCATCTCATGGACTTGATATTAATTGCTTATTTATTTATTATTATGATTTCTTTTTTTTCTTTTGCATTGCAGTTTGTTGTCTTTTGCACACTGGTTGTTTCTCTGCCCTGTTGGGCATAGTCTTTCATTGATTCTAGTACAGTTCTTGGATTTAATGAGTAAGACCTTAGTACCCCATATCCCAACCATCAATGTACCTATCCAAACTTCTCTTAAACATTGAAATTGAGCTTGCATGCAAAACTTGTGCTGGCAGCTGATTCCACGTGCTCCTAACCCTCTGAGTGAAGAGGTTTCCCCTCATATTCTTAAACTTTTAATCTTTCACCCTTCACCCATGACCTCTGGTTAGAGTTCCATCCGATCGCAGTGGAAAAAGTCTACTTGCATTTACTCTAACCATACCCCTCATAATTTTGTATACCTCTATCAAACCTCCTCTCAGTCTTCTACCTTCCAAGGAATAAAGTCCTACCCTATTCAATCTTTCCTTATAACTCAGGTCCTCCAGACCTGACAACAGTCTTGTAAATATTCTCTACACTCTTTCAACCTTGTTTCCATCCTTCCTGTAGGTTGGTGACCAAAGCAGCACACGATACTCCAAATTAGGCCTCACTAACTTCTTGTACAACTTCAACATAGCATCCCATCTGGACCTGTATTCAACACTTTGATTAAGAAGGCCAACGTGCCAGAGTCTTTCTTTATGACCCTATCTGCCTGTAATGCCACTTTCAGTGAATTATGAACCTGTATTCCCAGATTCCATTGTTCTACTGCACTCCTCAGTGCCCTACACCATTCACTGTGTAAGGTTGTGCTCTGGTAGGTCCCACTGAAGTACAACAGCTTGCACTTGTCTGCATTAAATTCCATCTGCCATGTTTCCAGCTGATCAAGATCCTGCTGCAAGGCATGGGAGAGAGTCTTTCTCACTGTTCACTACAACCCTAATCTTGATGTCATCTGCAAATTTGCTGATCCAGTTAATCACACTATCATCCAGATTGTTGATATAGATGACAAACAGCAATGGAACCAACACTGAACCCTGCAGCACTCCACCAGTCACAGGCCTCCAGTCAGAGAGGCCACTATCAACTACCACTCTCTGGCTTCTCCCACGAAACTAATATCCTCTCCAATTTGCTACCAAAAACCCCTTACACTTCCAAAAGTGATGTGATTACTGATATTTAAGTGTAAGAATGATGAAGATTTTGGTTTGCACGTCTTGTAATTATTTGAAGAAATATTTAGATGAAGATATTTTATGGGGGATGTGCAAACCACTTAAGACCTAATTCTGCAAGTTCCAGGTGCTAAGTTCATATTTCAGGGACAAACAACAGTCACGTATATTTAAGGCAGAGGTTGATAGATCCTTGGTTACTCAGGGCATGAACGGATATGAGCAGAAGACAGGAGATTGGGGCCGAGAAGAAAATTGGATCAGCCACGATGAAATGGTGGAGCGGGCTCAATGGGCCAAAACGCCTAATTCTGTTTCTATATCTTATGGTCTTACAATACCGGGAGTGAGGTGGGGGTGGAGCAGGGAGAGATGAGGGAAAGGGAGTCTCCACTCAAAAGCAAAAAGACTGAACAAAGTAAGTTATAATAAAACAAAATAACTAGAACTGAAAATACACCAAAAAGACTTAGATTGAACAAAAAGCATCTCGAAGTGAAATAACAATTAAAAATTCAAGATAGTGATTCGGGTTGAGGAAAATAGTAAGCTAGCCATAACTGAATGACGGAGCAGACTTGATCAGCTGAATGGTCTGTAATTCTGCTCCTATGTATGATGGTCTTATGAAGAATTTTCTTTTAATATGTAACATATCCTTCCAGCTCATAACTAAATATGCATTACTCTATAGATATAATCAGATATCTAGACATAAACATGTCTGAATTAAGAATACTGTACTAGGAAGGAATTAAAACATAATGTCATACAAATATATTTATAGATACAAGTATCTGTCGGTCCCAAAGGAAAATTTTTATTCAATACATATTATTAATTTAGCAATGCTATTATTAAGAGGAATACTGAATGTGACCTCAGTGACACAACTAAAACTTATGCCTCATTGTCCAGTCAATGTTTAGGATAAAATTCATCTACACTCAAATGAATATTGACACATATGTCAAGATGAGGCCAACCTCAGGCTGGAGGAACAAAACCTTATATTCCATCTGGGTAGCCTCCAACTTGATGGCATTAATATCCATTTCTCCTTCCAGTAAACAACATTCACACCCCACCTCCTTCCTCTATTCCCTACTCTGACATTTTATTCTCACCTGCCTAATACTTCCCTCTGGGTCCCCTCATCCTTCCCTTTCTCCTATGGTCCACTCTCCTCTCCTATCAGATTCCTTCTTTTCCCCCCTTTACTTTGCCCAACCACCTGGTTTCACCTTCTAAGCTTTTTATTCTGATACCTTCCCCTTTCTTTCCAGTCCTGAAGAAGGGTCTCGGCCCGAAACATGAACTGTTTATTCATTTCTGTAAATACTGCCTGACCCACTGCATTCCCTCAAACACTTTGTTTGTGTTGCTTTGACACATACAGTCAAATATACGCCTTGTGTTTAATTCCGAGTCCTAAACAAACAGAATGAAGGCTGCAGAAATGCTATATCAAAATAATTGTTTTAATTTGGCATGGTATCTTTAATGAGTCTTAATACATGACAAAACAATAGATAAATCACAAAATGTTTAGAAATATATTGGAACTTGATGATGTGTCCAAACACTACACTATTGTGCAAAAGTCTTAAGCACCTTGGATTTTCCCGATGGTTTCAGAATGCATGGCCTCTGCAGAGCCCTGATCTCTACATTACGGAGGCTAACTGGAATTACCTGCAGAGACAGAAGACAGCCAAAGTCTGCAGAACTGTGGCAAGTTCCCCAAGATCCTTGGAACAACCTAACCAGTCGATTTTCTTATAAAACTGCACATCAGTGCGTGTACGAGAATTGGTGCAGTTTTAAAAGCAAAGGGCGGTCACACTAAATATTGATTTGTTTCAGATTTTTTTTTTACCGTTTACTGCTCTTTATCATAAATTCCTTGATGTTTAGAAACTGCTCATTTCACTATTTTTGAAAGCGTCTTCACTTTTCGGAATTTTTTTTACATGTGCCTAAAGCTTTTGCAAACTACTGTATGTTGCACAAGGATTAATCAGTGTCACATAAGAACCATTTTCTAATGTGTACAAAATGTAATCTGACAACTGCACAAGTTACAGGCATCCTTATTGCCGACATGTCTTACAGAAACTGCACAAAAAGCCAAGTCACACGAAAAGGGCAACCCACCAGCTGGTTTATTTATTGAGATACAGTGCGGAGTCGGCCTTAGCGACCCTTCGAGCCTCACAAACCAGCAACCCCTGATTTAATCTTACCCTAATCATGGGGACAATTTGCAACGACCAATTCACCTACCAACCAGTACATCTTTGGAATGTTGGGAGGAAACCGGAGAGCCCGGAGGAAACCCACACGGCCACAGGGAGAACGTACAAACTCCGTACAGGCAGAGTGCGAATTGAACCTGCGTTGCCTGTATCGTAAAGCATTGTGCTAAGCACTATGCTACCGTGCCACCCCAGTTTTATAGGAAATCTGATTACCAGCGAGGAACGTAATTGAAGTATCAGTTCCCAAACAGTGAGATTGTGTTTTCTGTGAGTGATCGATGGGTAAGAGCACCACTCATTTCATAAAGCTGATGCTACAATGTACCAGTGGAAGAAGGCATCCGGGGCATGTCCTTTGTCCCAACCATCTACCCATGTGGGCACCCACTAACCCTAAACACAGGCAGGTGAGATGAAAAAATGGAGTTATAAATGGGATTAAGGTGGAAACAAATTATAATAACTTCAATATTCCCATATGAAAACCTCTGCTCACCCATCACAGTATGAGAGATAAGCAGTTTTACAGTCACGAGTTAATGAACTGTGGTGATGAGCTGGAGCTGAGACCTGTCAGCCTGTCCGTGGAAACTAATGTTGTGATTTCACATGTAGTCAGCGAGGGGTCGTGTGTGGCGAAGGGATTTGGGATCCATAAATGAGCAAGTGATTTGTTTGGCTTTGCCATCCCTCATCTGGTGTCACAGGACTCAGGAGATTCGAATGGAATCAAAACAGAATAATTGACCTACGCAAACATACACAAAATGCTCACAAAGTCCTGAAGAAGGGTCTCTGCCCGAAACGTCGACAACGCTTCTCCCTATAGATGCTGGCTGGGCTGCTGTGTTCCACCAGCATTTTGTGTGTGTTGTTGTTTGAATTTCCAGCATCTGCAGAATTCCTCGTGTTTACACAAAATGCTGGAGGAACTCGGCAGGTCAGGCAACACCCTTGGAGATGAATAAACAGTCAACATTTCAGGCCGAGATCCTTCTTTAGGACTGAAAAGGAAGGGGGAAGATGCCGGAATAAAAATATGGGAGGAGGGGAAGGAGGCTAGCTGGAAGGTGATAGGTGAAGCCAGTTGAGTGGGAAAGGAGAGGAGAAGAAGGAACCTGATAGGAGAGGTCATTGTAAATTCTCATGTGTTTAGGCTAGCACTGAATCAAGGAATGCTGGGCGGTCTGACTCAAAGAGCCAGAATACATTCTGTGCTGCAGCTCAACAAATAAATAAATAATCAAATATTTTAACTGGTTCTTCCTACCTTATGCTCAGCATGGCTCAATTAGAATCCTTTCCTTTTCTGTGAAGCTTGCCCTTTTCACACAGGTTCTGGATTCGTCATGAAGTACATCATGGTGTTAATATAATAAATGCTTTCCAGTGCAAATCCTCTCAGTCAGTCTGATGAACCACTCAAAGTCAAATGGACCACGAATGCTGCTTGATCATCACTGACTGCACATTCTGGAATATTAATAATTAGCTCAAGGGATGCAAACCTCCAGGAGGAGCAGACCCTTGTCATAGGGTTTGGAGGCTTGTGTTGCCTCAGTGACCTGGAGAGCTATGTTGGCTGAAATCGGGGCATTGTGTTTTGGCAGGGTCACCCCATGTGGAAAAGTTCGAAAGGTAGGGTCCAGACTAAGGACGATGCACTGCTCCTCCAGGTTGGGGGCTGAAACTCAGTTCTAACAATGCTGACTGTGGAAAGCACAATGAAGAACCTGTCTACATCTGTGTGCGACAGTCTGGGCAGAGATGGAAGGCCCTCACTGCTGCCCCAAACGCCAACGGTGTAATGGGTAGTAAGTAAGGGGATGCAAAGGACACTGGCGGTTCTGAAATAGAACATTTTAAGATATACTTACGAGTGAAATGGCTGGAAGTGGATGGGTTGACACTGTCACCACTCTCAGCACTCTCACTCCCAGAGACTTCATCATCCGACTCCCTCACAGAGAAACATGGTGAGGTTCCTTCAACATCTTCAAACTTTCGCTTCAAAATTCCGCTCATGGTGCTTCAAAATTATTTACAGCAACTGCAACTAAAGGTACAGTAGGTTGAATAACGTTTCATTTTGAATTCAACAAGAAAAAAAAAATCACAGCCCATCACAGATCACAACTGCAATACGTGAACTGCTATCTACTGCAATAAAAACAATTAATACTGCGGTAATCTATTAATAACTAAGCCAAGACTGTAATCAAGTAATAGATTTGCTTCAGTGCTCTCTATTTTTAACGCAGATAGATGAGACACACAAATTGGAGTGTGAGGTAGCACTTCATTTTCTCTGTTAATTCTGACCCTAGTTTCCACAATCAGTAAGATCTGTAACAGTTTAGTATGCAGATCAGTAGTAGAATTGTACAAGCTGCACACACACTTCATTCCCTGTGAGGAAAATCACATCTATTTTAAAGATGTTTTTCCCTCCTCTGCACTTTTAGGGGGTTTAAAAATGCAATAATTCATGAAAGAAAAATCAGTGTTTGCAATTCCTGAAAATGTGTGTTTCATTTAATTGTTCATGTTTAATTTGATGCCACATTTGGTCAATAAGCAAATATTGTGAACATTTATAATATTCAAATTGGGCACTGCAAATGGTATCTTGTTTTGCAAAATAAATATAAATATTCCTGAGGCTCTTAACTTACTATTGAATGAAAAGCCTTTCCACACCTGAGTAAGATGGTTAAAATGCTGACGTGCTTCTCAGTTGCAAAATAAAATGAAAATTCATCTGAGTTGAATTGGCTTTATTTCTTGCATCCTTCACATACATGAGAAGTAAAAATCTTTACGTTACATCTCTGTCTAAATGTGCAATGTGTAATCATAGTAATTTATAATAAATAGAACAGTCAATGTAACATGGACACACACTCAAATCAGCGTGAGTTTATCTGTCTGATGGCCTGGTGGAAGAAGCTGCCTCAGAGCCTGTTGGTCCTGGTTTTTATGCTGCGGTACCTTTTCCCAGATGGTAGTAGCTAGAATAGATTATGGTTGGGATGACTTGGGTCCCCAATGATCCTACGGGCCCCTATTACACATCTGTCTTTGTAAATGTCCTGAATCATGGGAAGTTCACAACTACAGATGGGCTGGGCTGTCCGCATCACTCGCTCTAGAATCCTGTGATTAAGGGAGGTACAGTTCCCATACCAGGCAGTGATGCAGCCAGACAGGATGCCCTCAATTGTGCCCCTGTAGAAAGTTCTTAGGATTTGGGGGTCTATACCAAACTTCCTCAACGTCTGAGGTGAAATAGGCGATGTTGTGCCTCTTTCACCACAGAGCTAGTGTGTACAGACCACGTGAGGTCCTCGGTGATGTGGATGCTGAGAAACTTAAAGCCATTTACCCTCTCAACCCCAGATCCATTGATGTCAATAGGGGTTAGCCCATCTCCATTCCTCCTGTAGTCCACAACCAACTCCTTTGTTTTTGCAACACTGAGGGAGAGGTTGTTTTCTTGACACCACTGTGTCAGAGAGATGACTTCTTCCCTGTAGGCCACCTTGTTATTGTTTGAGATTAGGCCAATCAATGTAGTGTCGTCAGCAAATTTAATTAGCAGATTAGAGCTGTGGGTGGCGATACAGTCATGGGTATACAAGGAGTAAAGGAGGGGACTTAGTACACAGCCCTGAGGGGCTCCTGTATTGAGAGTCAGAGGGGTGGAGGTGAGGGAGCCCACTCTTACCACCTGTCGGTGATCTGACAGGAAGTCCAGGATCCAGTTGCACAAGGTGGGGTCAAGGCCGAGGTCTATGATTTTCTTGTTGAGCCTGGAGGGAACTCTGGTGTTGAATGCTGAACTGTAGTCCAAGAACAGCATTCTCACACAAACATCCTTCTTCTCCAGATGTTTAAGGACAGTGTGTAGAGCTGTGGTGGATAATTTGAAGCAGGTGGGCAGTGCACACTTTATTAAACTTAGCTGAACCTTATTGGAACAGAATATGTGGATAATATACTTAATTTAACCCCTCCCCCAATATTTTGAATTGTTTGCAAACAGACAAATCCAGATGTGGCACCTTTGGAATTTTATGGAAATCCAGCAAATTTAGCAAATAACTTCCAAAGACCAAAACTTATATTTAACAACCTATTGAAGTACGTGGATAGTAACTTGATTATTTCAGCTAATTCATGATAAACTTCCAGGACAATGGGAAAGCAACATACACAAAATGCTGGAGGAACTCAGCAGGTCAGGCAGCGTCTCCAGATGGAAATAAACTGTTCACAGCAGAAACATTCTCTGTTTATTTTCCTCCAGAGATACGCCCGACTGCAGAGTTCCTCTATTAAATCTGAAAAAAATCAACATTTTATGAAGAAACATAAATATATTCACATATTAAATGAATTTCTGAAATGGTAATTGTTAATAATACTGGCTCTATTAAATGGATCTGAATTAATATAAAACTGTATTTGAGCTAAGGTCTTAGAACTTAAGGATTTGAGTGCAAAAATCAATCCCTGCATGGATATTTTTCCACCCTTATTATTCTTAACCATTTTCTTCAACAATGAGATTAAATGACCCGAAAGGTGACCTTAACTGTGTACCTGGTGGAGCACTGAAAATCTGTGCCAACCAAACTGGTGGGAGTGTTGAAGTACATTTTCAATCTCTCTCTGTTGCAGTCGGTGGATTCCACCAGCTTAAAAAGGGCAACAACTACACCAGTGCCCAAGAAGAGCAGGGTGAACTGCCTCAATGTCAATCACCCAGTCTTCTACCACGATGAACTGTTTTGAGAGATTGGCCAAGGCCAGAAATAACTCCTGCCTAAGCAACGACCTGGACTCTCTGCAATTTGCCTGTCGCCACAGGATGTCTGCAGCAGATTAAATCTCACTAACTTTCCACGTAGCCTTGGATTACTTGGACAATAGCAACACCAACAGTATATTAGGCTGCTGATTATTGATTACAGCTCAGTGTTCAACACAATCATACCCTCAGTTCCAATCAACAAGCTTCAAAACCTGTGTCTCTGTACCTCACTGTACAAATGGATTCTTGACTTCCTCAACGGAAGATCACAATATCTCCTCCTCACTGTCAATCAACACTGGCACAACTCAAGGATGTATGCTTAGCCCAATGACACTCTTTATACCGGCAACTGTGTGGTTAAGCATGGCTCAGATGCCAGCTGTAAATTTGCCAGTGGCATAACTGCAGTTGGCAGAATTTCAGATGGTGTTGAGATGTACAGGAGTGAGACAGATCAGCTGGTTGAGTGGTGTTGAAATAGCAACCTTGCATTCAACGTCAGTAAAACCAAGGAATGGATTGTGGACTTCAAAAAGGGGAAGTTAAGGAAACACACATCAGTTCTCATTGAGGGATCAGGAGTAGAAAGGGTGAGCAATTTCAAGTTGCTGGGTGTCAACATCTTTAAAGATCTATTTTGGGCTCAATATATTGATGCAATTACAAAGGAGACATGACAGGGGCTAGATTTCATTAGGAGCTTGAGAAGACTTGGTACATCACTAAAGACCCTCACGCCTTTCTAAAGATGTACCATGGAGAGCATTCTAGTACGGAGAGGCCACTGCACAGGATTAGAAAAAGCTGGAGAAATTTGTAAACTTGCCCAGCTCCATCGTGAACACAAGTCTCAGATACCTTCAAAAGGTCACGCCTCAAAAAGGTGGCATCCATCATTAAGGATCCCCATCACCTGGGACATGCCCTCTTCTCATTGATACTATCAGCGAGGAGGTTCAGGAGCAATGGTTCAGTAACAGCTTCTTTCACTCTGCCATCAGCTGACCATGAACACACAGTGGATTCCAATTAAATGAGACACATCGGGGCCAGTATATTTTGGCCTAATTGAGCGGCTGCCCCAATTAGCTAAAGTTTCATGATTAAGATATAAAAAAGACAAAATATCATTTAACTGAAAAACAAATCATGTATTTAAATAAAATACAGAACCAACTAGAACAATACCAGTACAACTATAGCACTATAAAACTGTGTATTAGTTACTAATAATTAATGATGGAAGAATTCATCCAATGTATGCTGCTATGCTCTTTTGCTAGACTCTAACTGAACAAAATCAGTGCAGACTTCTAGTGCAGGAAATGGACTGCCTTCATTCAATGCTTTATGTTTTGTAAAACCAGAAATTAATAGAAACAAAATCATGGGAACCCAGGAAAACATGTCTACTTTGTTTTACTTTAGTGAGGTGTGCACATGACATGGTGCCACTATGACATATGCCATTCGCATACTTTTTACACATAGCCCATAATGAATTATATAAACAAAGAATATTTAATCAAACTTTATATTTACAATATTACTTAAATATTAAATACACAACACTTTCAAGAATTGTATCTCCTAAGCTTCATTTTCATTGTAAAATTCCAAATGGTTGTTGTTGCTTTCAAATTCTTTGTAGTTCCTAACTTGCTGAAGTACTGAAATTGTTTAATGTTCACTCCTGTTTGTTTCTGGCATCTCAAGTTTGAATGCTTGAAACCACACTGAGCAAAGCAGTTCTGAATTGTCTTAATGCTTATTTCTTGCCAACTATCAATGATGAAAATCACTGCTTTTTGAACACAAACACACACAACTGCAGCTATTTAAAAACTGTTCTCTCTAAGCACTGTGCAGTGTCTAACAGTCACACAGAGTGGACATGACTGCTCCCAGTTAGAAACTATTCAGCAACAGTCTCCTGTCCCTATTAAGTAGCATAGTGCCCCAAATATACAAAGGCAATCCCTTTTTTTTTTGCTTATTTAACAGCTGTTCCAAATAAGCAGATGGCCCAATTAACAAGAATCGACTGTACACATTTCTTATTCTAATGTATATTCATTTTTTAATTATATATTGCAATGTACTTTGGCCACGAGACAACAGATTTCACAGTACATGCCAGTGATATTAAAACCTGATTCCGATTCTGAAATAAAATTTCTGACACAGACATAGTTCCTGAACCGTGAGGAGTGCCTGAGGAGAAGTGAGTAATATATCTGTGATATATCATTTGGCCACACCAACTTGCAATGTATGAAACAATTACACTGGACAACAAAGGTTTTGCTTCCTGAATACTTTTGGGTGTGTCTTATGGAATTTGGGCTGCTGGTCATGAAAGTTGGAATGAGATTTTCCAAACACACCTCATTTCTTAAAAAAATTGCCTGTCTTTGATATTTCAATTCATCATTCAGGTCAATTCAAATGTTGCCCACAATATAAGCTGAAAAGTTTTCTATCTTGTCCAAGCGTTCCTGGGCATGGTTAGGCAGGGTGGATGCTACATGGCCGGACAGATTTTAGAAAGGCTATACATTTCTGTGAAGGATTTCTATATTTGAGACAGATGTTTCCCAGAATAAATTACGCCAAGATTATGGAAAGAATTTTTCGGTGGTCCACAAATCAAACAGGTCATCAATGACAGGCAATTCGAGGAACTTCTAGTGGGATTGGAGAAAGTCACATAGAAGGCATTCAAGGACATTGCTGAAAATTTTCTTGGCAACTACAGAGCACCAAACTACATGCGTCTGGTTAACAACATGCTTCAAGCATACAAAACCATGAAGTGTAACATGCTATAAAAAATTCATTTTCTGCATTCTCATTTAGACCTTCCCTGCAAATCCTAGTGCTATCAGTGATGAGCGTTGGGAAAGGTTCCACCAGGACACTGTAGTCATGGATAAAACAGGAATCCATCAATCTTGGATGATTATTGTTGGACACTTAATTGACAAACCTCAGACACTGAGTACAAATGAAAATCGTCAACATTTTAGCTCATTTGAACTATTGCAAAACATCAACACCATTATGCAATTAAATGAATTATATTCAATAAAAGATAATTTCTTACTTCTCCAGTAGTCTGAGTTTATATTTGTGTTCAGTATCAAGCAGTCTATCATAAACAAAACAATTCTGAGGAAGCAATACTTGTGAAAAAATTGTTGTTCAGTGTTATTTTACCCTAGTTTTTTTTTCAACCATCCTTAGTCAATCAACAATTACTTAATATTTCTGGGTGGAAAAGCTTCCGGCAATGGTGCAAGTTTAATCCTTGAATGGAAAGTGACCCTAAACTTTCAATCATGTTTAGCTGACCCTTTCTTGTGAGTAGATATCAGATTGTCCATTGTTCACAGCATATCCACCATAGGTCTGGATATATCATTAACACAGCTGGAAGAGTAACTGAACACTTCTCTCTGTCGTGTGGGTCGCCCAGAGGTTAGGAATCCAGCAATTAAAGATGCAGTACCAGTGAGAGACTTCTCCAGACCTCGACCACAGCCCTTCATGGATCCTTTGAACTTCTCTTTTCTGCAAATCCACTTTCCTGTACACTGTCACTATGGAAGATAGAAACGTAGAAAATCTACAGAACAATACAGGCCCTTCAGCCCACGATGCTGTGCCAAACATGTACTTACTTTAGAAATTACCTAGAGTTACCCTTAGCCCATGTACCTATCCAAGACTCTCTTAAAAGACCCTATTGTATCTGCCCCAGCACTGTCACCGGCAGCCCAATCCATCC
This sequence comes from Hypanus sabinus, assembly GCF_030144855.1. NCBI lineage: Eukaryota > Metazoa > Chordata > Chondrichthyes > Myliobatiformes > Dasyatidae > Hypanus > Hypanus sabinus. Next base: position 11,887,074 of record NC_082709.1, on the reverse strand, counting down.
ACTCTCTGTGAAAAATTTACCCCTGATATCTCCTGTACCTATTTCCAAGCACCTCAAAACTGTGTCCTCTCATGTTAGCCATTTCAGCCCTGGGAAAAAGCCTCTGACTTTCCACATGATTAATGCCTCTCATCATCTTATAAACCTCTATCAGGTCACCTCTCATCCTCCGTCGCTCCAAGGAGAAAAGGCCGAGTTCACTCAACCTATTCTCATAAGGTATGCTCCCCAAACCTGCCAACATCCTTGTAAATCTCCTCAATCTCCTCTGCACCCTTTCTATGGTTTCCACATCCTTCCTGTAGTGAGGTGACCAGAAATGAGCACAATACTCCAAGAGGGATCTGACCAGAGTCCTATATAGCTGTAACATTACCTCTCAGCACTTGAACTCTATCCCACTGTTGAAGAAGGCCAATACATCGTATGCCTTCTTAGCTACGGATTCCAATATTCCTCTGATCCTCCACACTGCTAAGAGCTTTACCATTAATACTATATTCTGCCATCATATTTGACCAAAATGAACCACCTCACACTTATCTGGAATGAACTCTATCTGCCACTTCTCAGCCCAGATTTGCATCCTATCAATGTCCTGCTGTAACCTCTGACAGTCCTCCACACTATCCACAACACCCCTACCCTTAGGGTCATCAGCAAATTTACTAACCCATCCCTGCACTTCCTCATCCAGGTCATTTATAAAAATCATAAAAGGAATGGGTTCCAGAACAGATCTCTGAGGCACTCCACTGGTCACCGGCCTCCATGCACAATATGATCTGTCTATAAACACTCCTTGTTTTCTGTGGGCAAGCTAATTCTGGATCCGCTAAGCAAGGTCCCCTTGGATCCTCGTGCCTCCTTATGTTCTCCATAAGCCTTGCGTGGGGAACCTTATCAAAAACCTTGCTAAAATCCATATACTCTGCATCTACAGCTTTACCTTCAACAATGTATTTAGTCACATCCTCAAAAAATTCAATCAGGTTCGTAAGACATGACCTGCCTTTGACAAAGCCATGCTGACAGTTCCTAATCATTTTATGCCTCTCCAAATGTCCATAAATCCTGCCTCTCAGGATCATCTCCAACAACTTACTGAAGTAAGACTCACTGGTCTGTAATTTCCTGGGCATTCTCTACTCCCAACAGCTGTAACCCTCCAATTCTCATTGATGATGCAAAGATCATCAGCAGAAGCTCAGCAGTCTCCTTCCTCGCCTCTCATAGTAGCCTAGGGTATGTCTCATCTGGTCCTAGTGACTTATCTGACTTGATGCTTTGGAAAAGTTCCAGCACATCCCCTAAAATTGTCAAGATCCTTTTCCGAAGTGAATACTGAAGCAAAGTATTTGTTAAGTACCTTTGCTGTCTCTTCCGGTTTCATACACACTTTTCCACTTTTCCAGAATCTGTCTCCCTATCTGTTCCTTGATATCCCTGTTACTACTGGGTGGTCTATAAAAAGCACCCAGTAATGCTATTGACCTCTTCTGCTTTCTAACCTCCACCTACAGAGACTCAGTAGACAATCCCTCCATGACTTCCTCCTTTTCTGCAGCTGTGACACTATCTCTGATCAGCAGTGCCACACCCCACCTCTTTTGACTCCCTCCCTGTCCTTTCTGAAACATCTAAAGCCTGCCACTCTAAGTAACCATTCCTGCCCCTGAGCCATCCAAGTCTCTGTAATGGTCACAACATCATAGCTCCAAGTAGAAATCCACGCTCAAAGCTCATCCACTTTGTTCATGATACTTCTTGCATTAAAATCGACCTACCTCAAATCATTGGTCTGAGCATGTCCCTTCTCTATAACCTGCCTGTCCTCCCTCTCACACTGTCTCCAAGCTTTCTCTATTTGTGAGCCAACCGCCTCTTCCTCCTGTCTCTTCAGTCCAGTTCCCACCCCCCAGCAATTCTAGTGTAAACTCTCCCCAATAGCCTTAGCAAACCTCCCCGCCAGGATATTGGTGCCCCTCGGATTCAAGTGCAACCCACCCTTATTGTACAGGTTATGCCTGCCCCAAAAATAGTCCCAAAGATCCAGAAATCTGAATCCCTGCCCCCTGCTCCAATCCCTCAGCAATGCATTTATCCTCCACCTCACTCTATTCCTATACTCACTGTGAAGTGGCACAGGCAGTAATCCTGAGATTACTACCCTTGAGGTCCTGCTTCACAACTTCTTTCCTAACTCTCTGTAGTCTGTTTTCGGGACCTCCTCCCTTTTCCTATCTATGTTGTTGGTACCAATATGTACCACGACTTCCGGCTGTTCACCTTCCTAATTCTGGATATTGTGGACACAATTAGAAACATCCTGGACCTTGGCACTTGGGAGGTAAACAACCATCCCTGTGTCTTTCCAGAGTCCACAGAATCGCCTGTCTGACCCCCTAACTGTAGAGTCCCCTATCACTGTTGCCATCCTCTTCCTTTCCCTACCCTTCTGAGCTACAGGGCCAGACTCTGTGTCACAGACGCAGCCACTGTGCTTCCCCCAGGCAGGCTGCGCCTCCCCCCCCCACCCCGGAACAGTACTCAAACAGGAATTCTTATTGCTAAGGGGGACAGCCACAGGGGTACTCTGTAGTATCCAACTCTTGCCCTTCCCTCTCCTGACTGTTACCCACCCCAGTCCCTGGAATGACTACTTGCCCATAGCTCCTTATCCATCACCTCCTCACTTTCCCTGACCAGACGAAGGTCACCGAGCTGCTACCCTGCATCCTCATGGATAACCTGCCTGATACCAGCCCCCACCCCAATCCCTTATGGTGGGAATTCTATCCGGCTTCTACCACCAGGGACGGTCTTCTTCATCCTCTACCACTATCGAAAACGTGCTTATACACAGCCTCAGCGTGGACAAACTGCTCAGCGATTCCTCACTGTCACTGTGAACAACCTTTTCCCAGCTGCACCATGGAGAAATGTTCTTGCTCTCCGTTGTCGTGGCAAACTTGTCCAGCTTCCACAACCATGGACAATCATCCCACACTCAGCCAAACTGCTTCATCAATTTTCTTCATGGACAACATGCCCAATATTCCTTCCTATTTGATACCATGCCCACACTACATTTGTATTGACTGAGTCAGTGTCACTGGCAAGGCCAGGACCCGTAGCACACCCATCATTTCTCTTGGTGACTACTGGTGGTGGCGGATGGCTACTCCTCCTTTGACATCTGTGACAGAGGGAGAGGCAGGGTTAGAACCGAGCAGTCATCAAAGACTGGTGATCTATTTCCTGGTCAGGATGATCCATAAGGAGTGGATCATCTCAGCCAATTGCCTTTACCGTCCATCACTGAAAGTGATACAGCTCCCTGGCGAGGTTGTACCTGGAGTGTCATGTCCCTCCTTAAGTAAAGATAAACAGGTACCTGTCCATTATTTGTCTGGTTAACCATCTCCTATGTGGGAAATGGATTGAATTCTTTGCTTGAATCACAAATTTTCTAATTTTGTTGAGTTACACAGTGAATAATACTATACAGAGAGTTATATAGTGTTCAGCTCACTTCTCCTTGTCAGCCAAGGTCCCCGTTCCCCCCCCCCCCCACCCCCGAGCTCATCCCATCAGCCTGCGTTTGACCTCTTTTCTGCTGCCACCATTGAGTGGAAGGCGCAGGAGTCTTGAGTCTCATGTCAGCAGGTTCGAGAGTAATTGTTGGCCTGCAGCTGTCGGGACCAGGACTGGCTTCACTCGCCTCGGCACTGAACGGACTCTGCAGCTATGGCCTGTGTCCTGTTTTTTATATGTACCGTGGGCTTCTAATAACAAAACATATTCTGGAAGAATAGAACTAGAACTTTTATTTACAACAGCAACAACTACACGTGTGTCTTAAAGTGCCATGCTTCTAGATCATTCTGTCAGTTCTGCGCATGCTCGGAACTCTGTCCAATCACGTTCCTACACGTGACACGTGACATCACCTCAGCCTGCAGCCATCGTGCTCCTGGAGTGACCTCACTCACCTCCAAGATGGTGGGTTCACCTTCAGAGACTTTGTGGCTATGTTCTGTGTATTATTTGTTCACTTTTTTTTTCCTGTTTGCATGATTTGTACTTGCTTTGTACATTGGATGTTTATCAGTCTTGGCTGTGTGGGGGTTTCATGAATTCTGTTGTGTTTCCTTGTCTTATGGCTGCCTGCAAGATGAATCTCAAGGTTGTATAAGCTACACCTACTTTGATAACAAATTGACTTTGAACTTTTATTGAAACTTTGAATAGGATGCACCAGAAACAGTCTTTATTCCACACATCATGACAGGACTACAATGCAACATGTAGCACCAACTGACAACCTTGACTGAAATAAATCATTTTGAGAAACAGCTTTCCATAAGCCCGTGGCCCGGCACCAAACTTTCAAAGATTCAAGGTACATTTATTATCAAATTATGTAGATAGAATACAACTCTGAGACTTGTCCTCCCACAGACAGCCATAAAACAAAGAAACACCATGGAACTGATTCAGGAAAACATCAAAGGTCTAATGCTCGAGAAAAGAACAAAAAGCACAAACGGCAAGAAACAAGTGAACAACAAATAGAATATTAAATATCAAACCAGGAGATGAGTAGTGTTCAGTTTAGTTCCGCCTAGCACTGTGCCGCAAGCCCATTCTTTGCCGAAGCACAGAGTACCCATCGATCACCCCAAACAAACCACTCAAAAACCGCAAAAAACAGAGTAACCAGAATCCAGATCCACATGCACCATGAACCTCAAAGTCCTCCGAAAGAAAAGAGTATCCTACATTAAAAGCTCATCCTACATTTCGTGACATAGCCGGTAATATCAAACCCGATTCTGTTGTAGACAAAAGCTGGAGCTAAAGACACATCAGCCAGAACAAACATTGTGATTTTATGTGTTTGCTTAAGGCTTGGGTGAGGATTGCCTGTTCACACTGCCCAATGTACTGAAGAATGAACAATCTTGAATATACCTTAGAGAAGCTGCAGAATTATACCATGTATTGTTCAACTGGTCAAGGCATCAAAGGATATGGCGAGAAGGCATGTGTATGGGGTTGAGTGGGACCTGGGGTCAGCCATGATAGAACGGCAAAGCAGACTGGATGATGAATGGCCTAATCCTGCTCCTGCGTCATACAGTCTTAGAACTAGATGTTTCAGCTAGGACAGGGAGGAAGGTAAAAGAGGTAGGGCTTGGCACTGCTGATCAGAGATAGTGTCATGGCTGCAGAAAAGGAGGAAATCATGGAGGGATTGTCTACTGAGTCTCTGTGGGTGGAAGTTAGAAACAGGAAGCAGTCAATAACTCTACTGCGTGTTTGCTGTAGACCACCCATTAGTAACGGGGACGTCGAGGAACAGATAGGGAAACAGATCCTGGAAAGGTGTAATAATAACAGGGTTGTTGTGGTGGGAGATTCTAATTTCCCAATTATCAATTGGCATTGCGCTAGAGCAGGGGTCGGCAACCATTACCACTGAAAGAGCCAATATGGACCCATTTCCCACAGAAAAGAAAACACTGGGAGCCACAAAACCCGTTTGACATTTAAAATGAAATAACACTGCATACAACGGTTTTTTTTTGCCTTTATGCTATGTATAAACAAACTATAATGTGTTGCATTTATGAAATTGATGAACTCCTGCAGAGAAAATGAAATTACATTTCTGCATGCAACAAAAACATTTTGAACTCCGAAAAAAAGACGTTGGGTTGAAGGTAACTCCATGGTTAGCCTACCTTCGATCGAAAAATTAAAAGAAATCGCGCACTGGCGGGTGTCAGGCTTTGGCAGTGGTGGCGTATATTAATAGCGATAAAAAACACGTTGTGGTGGTGCTACACGCAGCGCTAAAATAACGACACTGCAGTCAAAGATAACTTTATTCGAACTAAACAGCCTTGCTTTAAAGCCTCCCTCAACCCGCCCCCCGTGGGCACAGATACTCCAAAAGACACGTACTCACAAACCCCCGTAGGCTATCTCCCTTAGCCGGAACGGTGGCTAATTGTGAGCCGGTTCAGATGTGCTAGGAAATGGGGTCGTCACAATCTTGTACAATTTAGATTGTACAAGATCACCATAATCTTCAAATTTCTTATTACATTTCAAAAACTAACAAACCACGGGGAGCCGCAGCACAGAGATGAAAGAGACGCCTGTGGCTCCGGAGCCGCGGGTTGCCGACCCCTGCCCTAGAGCAAGGGGTTTAGATGGGGTGGAGTTTGTTAGGTGTGTTCAGGAAAGTTTCTTGACACAATATGTAGCTAAGCCTGCAAGAAGAGAGGCTGTACTTGATCTGGCATTGGGAAACGAACCTGGTCAGGTGTCAGATTTCTCAGTGGGAGAGTATTTTGAAGATAGTGATCACAACTAGAAACATTAGAAAACCTACAGCACAATACAGACCCTTCAGCTAGGCCAAACATGTCCTTAACTGAGAAATTACCTAGGGTTACCCCATAGCCCTCTATTTTTCTGAGCTCCATATACCTGTCCAGGAGTCCCTATTGTCTTCGCCTCCACCACCGTTGCTGGCAGCCCATTCCACTCACTCACGACTCTCTCTGTGAAAAACCTACCCCTGATATCTCCTCTGTACCTACTACCAAGCACCTTAAAACTGTGCCCTCTCATGCTAGCCATTTCAGTTCTGGAAAAAAGCCTCTGACTATCCACACAATCAATACCTCTCATCATCTTATACACGTCTATCAGGTCACCCACCTCTCATATGGTAAATTCTATCTCCTTTACTGTAACATTGGAGAGGGATAGGAACAGACAAGTTAGGAAAGTGTTTAACTGGAGTAAGGGAAAATATGAGGCTATCAGGCAGGAATTTGGAAGCATAAGTTAGGAACAGATGTTCTCAGAGAAATGTATAGAAGAAATGTGCCAGATGTTCAGGGGATATTTGCATGGGGTTCTGCATAGGTATGTTCCAATGAGACATGGAAAGGATGGTAGGGTACAGGAACCGTGGTGTACAAAAGTTGTTGTAAATCTAGTCAAGAAGAAAAGTAAAGCTTACAAAAGGTTCAAAAAAACTAGGTAAAGATAGAGATCTAGAAGATTATAAGGCTAGCAGGAAGGAGCTTAAGAATGAAATTAGGAGAGCCAGAAGGGGCCATGAAAAGGCCTTGGCGGACAGGATTAAGGAAATCCCCAAGGCATTCTACAGGTATGTGAAGAGCAAGAGGATAAGACATGAAAGAATAGGACCTATCAAATGTGACAGTGGATAAATGTGTATGGAACCAGAGGAGATAGTGAAGGTACTTAATGAATACTTTGCTTCAGTATTCACTACCGAAAAGGAGCTTGGTGAATGTAGGCATGACTTACAGCGGACTGAAAAGCTTCAGCATTTATATATTAAGAAAGAAGATGTGCTGTTGCTTTTGTAAAGCATCAAGTTGGATAAGTGACTGAGACTGGACGAGATGTACCCCAGGCTACTGTGGGAGGCGAGGGAGGAGATTGCTGAGCCTCTGGCGATGATCTTTGCATCATCAATGAGGATAGAAGAGGTTACAGAGGATTGGCGGGTTGCGGATGTTGTTCCCTTATTCACGAAAGGGAGTAGAGATAGCCCAGGAAACCAGGAAATTATAGACCAGTGAGACTTACTTCAGTGGTTGGTAAGTTGATGGAGATGATCCTGAGAGGCAGGATTTCTGAACATTTAGAGAGGCATAATATGATTAGGAATAGTCAGTATGGCTTTGTCAAAGGCGGGATGTGCCTTACGAGCCTGACTGAATTTTTTTGAGGACGTGACTAAACACATTGATGAAGGTAATGCAGTAGATGTAGTGTTTATGGATTTCAGCAAGGTATTTGATAAGGTACCCCATGCAAGGCATATTGAGAAAGTAACGATTCATGGGATCCAAGGGGACATTGCTTTGTGGATCCAGAACTGACTTGCCCACAGAAGGCAAAGGGTGGTTGTAGACGGGTCATATTCTGCATGGAGACCGGTCATCAGTGGTGTGCCTCACGGATCTGTTCTGGGACCCTTACTCTTCATGATTTTTATAAATAACCTGGATGAGGAAATGAAGGGATTGGTTAGTAAATTTGCTGATGACACAAAGGTTGGGGGTGTTGTGGATAGTGTGGAGGGCTATCAGAGATTATAGCGGGAGATTAATAGGATGCAAAACTGGGCTGAGAAGTTGCCGATGGAGTTCAACCCAGATAAGTGTGAAGTGGTTAATTTTGGTAGGTCAAATATGATGGCAGAATATAGTATTAATGGTAAGACTCTTGGTAGTGTGGAGGATCAGAGGGATCTTGGGGTCCAAGTCCATAGGACACTCAAAGCTGCTGAGCAGATTGACTCTGTGGTTAAGAAGGCATATGGTGCATTGGCCTTCATCAATCGTGGGATTGAGTTTAAGAGTCAAGAGGTAATGTTACAGCTATGTAGGACCCTGGTCAGACCCCACTTGGAGTACTGTGCTCAGTTCTGGTCGACTCACTACAGGAAAAATATGGAAACCATAGAAAGGGTGCAGAGGAGATTTACAAGGATGTTGCCTGGATTGGGGAGCATGTCTTATGAGAATAGGTGAGTGAACACATCTTTTTTTCCCTTGGAGCGACGGAGGATGAGCGGTGACCTGATAGAGGTGTACAAGAAGATGAGAGGGATTGATCGTGTGGATAGTCAAGAGGCTTTTTCTCAGGGCTGAAATGGTTAACATGAGAGGGCACAGTTTTAAGGTGCTTGGAAATAGGTACAGAGGAGATATCAGGGGTAAGTGTTTCCCATTTTAGGTTGATGCCCTGATACTGTGGCAATTGGAAATTGGTGGCTCTCAGGCTGAGGCATTGTGGAGAGATATCGTAATCACTTATGACTGATCAGTTGGCACTGAATTAGTTTTATTTTTATATTGGTTATGTATACCCAATGTTTCTGTTGGGTATACATAAAAAAATGGAACTTTCCTGGGTCGATTATTGAGTGTTACCAGTTATCCTCTTGGTTATTGATTTATTTATTGACATACAACGCAGAACAGGCCCTTCCAGCCCTCTGAGCCACACTGACGAGCAAACCCACAATTTAATCTCAGCCAAATCACAGGACAACTTACAATGGCCAATTAGCTTACCAACCTGCACGTTTTTGGATTATGGGAAGAAACCAGAGCACCCAGAGGAAAACCAGGTGGTCATGGGGAGAATGTGCAATTCAGGCAGTGGCGGGGATTGAACCTGTGTCACTGGTACTGTGAGGTTTTGTGCTGGTCACTACACCCCCACACTGCTAAATACCTCTTAGGACTGATCCAGTGCAATCACAGATATTCCTGAATTTGCAATTTAAAACTAAATATGATTCATTCAACCCAGAATAATTAAAAATACCTTGGTTCCTAAGGAGACAAACCCAACAGTTTGTTTAAACTGCACTGCTCGGCACCTAGTGTTTGACAAATTCTATGCATGTAAGCAGAGAATTGTGGACCTTCTCATCTCCACAATTTCTTGGAAAATTTAACAGTGATTTATTGCAGTGATATTATTCACTTTTAGTAGGCTTAATAGATCTACTTTTATTACTTTGTAGCTCGGGTTTTGGCTCTATGATCTAATGATTGGTATTGAACATGCTGAATAATGCGTCCATTAACCCATCATTTATGAGAATGAGCTAAGTCCACAGTGCTATAATTTAGAAGCACAAATGCTACTTAAATTATTATGGTCATGAGATATCCAGGACAATTTTTACATCTGCATTTTGGTGATGTGTTTTCAGGCTGACTGAGTGACAGATATATGCTGTCTCTGAGGGAGTGCAGGGAGGTTTTGAGAAACGGGTGCTGTCTCAAGGCCAAGAAGCCTGGAGAAAGGGCGTTAGCCTGTGACTGACTCCATTTCTTGCCAATCTCACCAAAGCGCTCCTCTGTCTTCTGTTTGGGAAGTCGGATCACTCCTCCCGCTTCCTTCTGCCGACATACAGGCAGTTCTTGAAACAAGAGGCAGCCATAGTTAAAACCATCCACTGTTGGTCCGACTAATCGGTCTCCATGCTGCAGGACTGCTCTGATGATGTCAACTGAAATGTCTTTCATGATGAGTTCACAGATGGGGTCACGAGCTTCATTGGGAAGTACAAACGACCATCGCGGATGTTGTCCCCCCCAAAAACTGGTCAGGGTCTATCCGAGCCAGGAGCCCTGGATCAACAGTTCCATGCGAGCAGCACTAATCGTGTGAGACAGAGCTTATGTTGCTGTAACCAACAGGACCTCAAGAGGTGCAGCTATGATCTACACAAAGTCATCAAGGCAGCGAAATGACGATACAGGCACAAGATCCAGACACAACTCTCCAGCAACAAGAAACACAGCTTATGGTAAGGCCTGCACACCATTGCCGACTTCAAAGCTAGGTACAATGGTGCTGTCAACATCGCTGCCTCTCTCCCAGATGAGCTAAATCACTCAGTTCGATGTTGCCAACACTGAGCCCCTAAGGAGAGCTGCAGAAGCAACCGGCATCTTGGTCATCGCTGAGGCCGAACTGCGCAGGTGTTTCCAATGAGTAGACAGTTGGAAGACAGCGGGATCGGACGGCATCCCAGGGCGAGTACTCAGGATGTACACAGCACAACTGGCAGGTGTGTTTACAGACTTTTTAATCTCTCCCTCTCTCAGTGTAGAATGTCCCCCTGCTTCAAAACAACCACCATTACCCTGTACCTAAAAAGACCAAAGTAACATTTCTGAAGGACTGGCATCCTGTCGCACTCACCTCGATAATAAGCACATACCTTGAGAGGCTGCTCAAGGACTACATCTGCAGCTTGCTGCCAACCACACTGGACCCCCTACAATTCACCTACCGACACAACCGATCGACAGATGACGCAATAGCTACAGCTCTACACAGTGTCTTTACACATCTGGAGTAGAAGGATAGTTGTGTGAGAATGCTGTTCTTGGACATTCAACACCACAATTCCCTTCAGGCTCGACAAGAAGCTCAGAGACCTCAGCCTTCACCCTGCCTTGTACAACTGGATCCTGAACTTCCTGTCAGATTGCCAGCAGGTGGTAAGTGTGGGCTCCCATACCACAGCATAAAAGCCAGAACCAAGCAGCTCTGGGACAGCTTATTCCACCAGGACATCAGACTGATTAATTCGCACTGATACAATTGTATTTCTATGTGATATTGACCATTCTGTTGTATATACTATTTATTACAAATTACTATAAATCACATATTGCACATTTAGACAGAGATGTAAAGATTTTGACTCCTCGTGTATGTGAAGGATGTAAGTAATAAAGTCAATTCAGATGTTCCACAACTTAGTCGTGGCCAGCTGCCTGTGGCAATGAATTCCACAGATCCATGATGCTCTGGCTCAAGAAATTCCTCTTCCTATCTGTTTCACAGTGATGTCCCTCTATTCTGAGGCTGTGACCTCTGGTCATAGACTCTTCCACTATAGGAAGCATCCTCACCACATATATTTTTTCTAAGTCTTTCAATAAGTTTCAATGAGATTCCCCCCATCCTTCTCAACTCCAGCAAGTACAGTCCCAGAGCCATTAAATGCTTCTCATACTTTAACCCTTTCATTTTCATGAACCTCCATTGAACCCGCTCCAGTACCAGAACATCTTTTTTTAGATAAGGTGTCCAAAACTGCTACATCACTCCAAGTGCAATCTGACCAATGTCTTATAAAGACTCAGCACCTAATCCTTGCTCTTATCGTAGTTCAAAGTAAGTTCATTAGCAAAGTACGTATATGTCACCATATACAATCCTGAGATTCATTTTCTTGTGGGGATACTCAATAAATCAATAATAGAATAACAAACATAATAGAATGAATGAAAGACTGCACCAACCAGAGTGCAGAAGACAACAAACTGCAAATGCAAAAAGAAAAAAACAATAATATAAATAAATCAGCAATAAATACCAAGAACATGAGATAAAGAGTCTTTGAAAGTGAGTCCATAGACTGTATGAACAATTCAGTGACGGGGTAAGTGAAGTTATGCCCTCTGGTTCAAGAGCCTGGTGGTTGAGGGGTAATAACTATTCCTGAGCCTGGTGGTGTGAATCCTGAGATTCCTATGCCTCTGCAAGAAGGGAGCATGTCCAGGATAGTGCAGGTCTCCGATGGTGGATGCTGCTCCTATGTCTTATGGAGATAGTTTCCAACAGATGTCTGTGCTAGAATTATACTGGAGGAAGCATTGTAACCCAGAATGCAAACAAGCTGCAATGTTAAAACCAGTGGAAGCTTTCTCACAGGACGAACTGCCACTTTAGACAATCTGAGCAGGCCTTTCTGGTCACAGGCCTCTGTTCCCAAGGTATCACATTTTATGGCATTAATGCCTCTACCCTCTCTACCAAGCATACCATTTCAGCCATTTGAAACACGATACAATTGGTTGGGTTGAACCAATTACCCTCACAAAAATAGAATTTAAATAGTGTCACAAGAGTGCACATTATGTTTTTAAGTCATGGTATTGCTTTAAAATGGGATCATTAAGATGAATTAATCCTTTGGGTCCCCTTCATAGTCATTACGTTATTCCCAAGATGAATGGCAATTACTGATTATCTTGATCGCTGCATTTCAGATAGAAAATTATAAGGAAGTTTTAAATATACACAAATATTTAAGGATGCTAGTTTGCATGAAATTACATTTTGCACTACAAATAATATTAATTTTAAAAATACTGATTTTTTTTCATACTCTCATCCTGGGATTTCAACTATTGCTGATAATCCTAACTTAATCACTGTTTCAGATGATACATATAACTTTTCTTCACAAGCAATTTACACAATAGTTAAAAGTGCCAAGGCTTTAAAATCTGATCTCAAAAACATACAAATTACATCTATTTATATGGTGACTACAATTATCTTTCGTTATCTTGAGGCACATCACAGAGTGCTTGTTAACCAAACTGTTCATTGAGCCACGCGAAGGTGTGCGAGGGAACACTGGTCCAGGAGTTACTTAAAGAAAGTAATGAGTAATGAAAAGCTTGTGAAGGAAATTCGAAAGAACAGAGGCTGGTAGATGAAAGACATGAAGAAATGCTGCTGTAATTCCAATTTACGATGGCCAAAAATCTGAAACACAAGGAGCACTGACATTGGACGGGTTGCAGAGACAGGGGCAGCACATTAGAAAGCAATGCTCCCTCTAATTTTTTTTAAAGATGCAGAGTCTAACCATTGCTTTGAGGAGGAAATTTTTACACATCCTGAAAGCTGCACGGCACTTTAAATGTTTTTTGTTAATAATATGCAGACAATGAATGACTAGACAGTGTTAATGTTCAGCAGGCCTGTGGTTTATAACAAAGAGCTACTGGCTTCCATTCTGTGTTTATTGTTACAATTTGTAACAGTCTTGTAACTTGAAACACTGACAATGCAAATACATTGAAGCTCTAAAATGCTTTTAAGTAAAGGCTGTGGTACTGATATTATTGAGAAATTTTATGGATTATATTCCTTAACACAGTTAATTACAGGGTACTTCACAATTATATTGACATGTATATAGCCAGGGTGCCTAAGACTTTTGCACAGTACTGTATTTGTCAATGTGGTTTGTATATCTGTTGGGAGTTAAGGATGTTAGGAATAGAGAAGGTAGCATCCATGGGAGTGGTGAGGGATAGGTGGAAGGGAAGGAGTACCAGGGGCAGAAGTTAACATAAACCTTGAGACACTAGGCAAAGTCATTTGATTCCAAACAGTTGGTTTACTGATCATTACAGAATGTCTCTCTGGTGCTTCCCACACCCCCTCCTCTCCCTTCCCCATGCCCCAACCATGATTCCCCTTCTCCTGCCCCCTTCCCACTCTCAGTCCACAATACAGACCCATATCAGAATCAGGTTTATCATCACTCACATGTCATGAAGTTTGTTTTTTTTTGCAGCAGGACAGTGCAATACACAAAATTACTGCAGTACAGTGCAAAAATCTCAGGCACCCTAACTATGTATATGCACTTAAGCCCTTTGCAAACTATTTATTAGCATAATTTCAAAATTATATTAACAATGGCAAAATTACATTAACACTACATAAGAGAAAATCTCAGCTGCACAGCAATTAAAGCAACGTGTATGGGGTAATTTCAGTTTCTGTGCGGCCATGCAGCAGTGCAGTTTAGAGGGAACACTGCAGGGAAACCTCAGGAAAAGAGCGAGAATATTAAAATAAAAGAGCTAGTGTTGCTCAGCCATTATAATAGTGATGGGCAGTGAAGGGCCTCAAAGTGAGTAAGGTCAAATAATAAAGTTCTGTATCACCTCACATTTTAGCAGAACATTAGATGTTGACACTGTCAATTTTTGAGCTAACAAGGGTATTGCAGCAGTTAATCTGATGCAGCAATATGTCAAATGGTTACAGAGTTGAAACCGAGTAGCATAAGCATGTGGTCATATGGTGTTTATCGATCAAGGGGCCAGACAAACTGAGTGAGCTGTACAATACAAAACATTTTTTGAACAGGTACTTCTGAGACAATGAGTACAGTTAAAGAACATAAGGGTGGAATCCTTAAAAAGAGTGTTTTATGAAACATTCCCCTCACGGTGGTTTCCTTTGTTTACATAATGGTAAGTCGATGAGCAGTTCAACAAAGGGGTGGCACAATAGTGTAGTGGTTAGCACAATGTTTTCCAATACAGGTGACCCAGGTTCGATTCCCACCACTGCCTGTAAGGAGCTTGTATGGCAGCCTGGTGGTTAGTACAACACTTTACAGTACAGACGACCAGGGTTCAATTCTTGCCGCTGTCTATAAGGAGTTTGCACCCCATGACGGCTTGGTTTCCTGTGGGTGCTCTGGTTTCCTCTGACATTCCAAAGACACACCGGTTAGAGGTTAAGTGCTCATGGTAAATTGTCCTGTGATTAGGCTAGGGTTAAATTGGGGGTTGCTGGGCAGTCCGGCATGAAGGGCCGGAACAGCCTAATCCATGCTGTACACATTTCCTTTACATTTAAAATGTCCAAGTTAAATGCATGATATCTTTTAATAATGACTGGATTGTACGCTCAGTATAATGCAGTTAAACAAACTGGAGTCAGCCTTTGATTTCTAAGCTATCAAATAGTGATATCAGGCAGGGTAATAATACTGTTCGTACAATGCAGGACAACCGTGACAAAACACAACCTCATCAGTCTGCATTAATGAAACAAATAGACATATAGTACGTATTGAATGCCAGGATAAGTATGCAGTTAAAGACTCACAGCATTTTCCCAGCAGCTTGGATGCTAAAACACTGCAAGTGCAGATCTGCACGCTGAATTTGAAATGTGAGGGAATTTATTGATCCATTGTGCACTGCCAAACTTGAATGGAGGGTGCAATAAATAACATCATTTTCATGATATTTAGTACATAGTGATTGTCTGCTTTCAGTTGTATCTCTGCTGTTACAACCTCATTAACAATACTTTGATACGAACAAAATGTTGTTTGTATTGAGGTAAATTTAAATTGCAAAGCACTACATTTCCGATTAGTCTCTTCAAAGAGACGGCACGGTATCGTTGTGGTTAGCACAACGCTTTACAGTGCTGGCAACCTGGGTTCAATTCTCGCCACTGCATGTAAGGAGTTTGTATGTTCTCTCCGTGTGACCGTGTGGGTTTCTTTTGGGTGCCCCCGTTTCCTCTCCCAGTCCCAAAGACGTACTGGTTGGTAGGTTAATTGGTCATTGTAACTTGTCCTGTGATAAGGCTTACATTTTGATTGCTGTCTTGAAGGGCCAAAAGCACCTATTCTACGCTGTATCTCAATAGAAAATGCCTAACAGTTGCTGTAGGTAGAAAACCACATTGTGACTTTTACCAGTCCTTTTAAAACATCATTTTCTTTACCACATTAACAAGAGATGTACAGTACCTTGTGTAACTTGGATTCATTCAGCTCCACAGGAACCTCCTCAGATCTGAAACCGCTATGCTCCCCGGCACAGAGAAAACTACAAGCAGCATATGCTTTTATCGTTTAATGACAACAGTAACACACTGTACAAGGGCTCATTAGCTTCTGCTGCCTGAATAGCTCCAGTCTGACTCGGGCTCCCTGTGCAATCACTTGGGAGGAATGTCTGAAACAGCCCAGCATGCCAGTGTTCCACTGCCTGGGGATATTTTCAACAGCTCAGGGAAACATACGACCAGGGTCCAGCCATTATTCCACCTGAATAAATGATACGGGCTTCCTTTGGTGTGCATTGACCCACAGAGTCTCTGGTAGGGAAGTGGCTGCGCTAAAGTCGGGAAAAAGATGAGCGTATAGCGCAAATGTTGAAAAGCAAAGGAAACTTGTCAGCATTTTGCTTCAGTAATTGCCTTTCTTTGTAAAAATCTACCCTGGGTCCAACATATCAATGCAACATGACAGCAGCTATATCTCATTAGGAGTTTGAGGAGATTTGGTAATGCCACCAAAGACATCCGCAAATTTCTACAGATGTATCACGGAGAGCGTTGTAACTGGCTGCATCACCATTTGGTATGGGAGGTGGGGGTGCTGCAGAGAGTTGTAAACAGAGCTTAATGCCCCAACATGGGGACTAACCTCACCAGCATCCTGGACATCTTCAAGGAACAATACCTCAAAGAGGCGGCATCCATCATTAAGGACCCCCCATCACCCAGGACATGCCCGCTTCTCATTGCTACCATCAGGGAGGAGGTACAGGAGCCTGAAGGCACACACTCAGCACTTCGGGGGTCACTTCTTCCCCTCTGCCATCCGATTTCTGAATAGGCACTAAACTCATGATCTCTCCCTCACTACCTATTTCACTTTCTTAATATCTATACCTCTTACAGCAATTCACATTTTATTATTATATATTGCAATGTACTGCTGATGCATAACAATAAATTTCACGACATATGCCGGTAATATTAAACCTGATTCTGATCTTTTTAAAGTGAAATGCATGACGTACAAAAATGGCACTGTCAGCTGAATTCATTTAAACTTGGACTTTTATCTTCAGCTTTTGGGAAGACTCCGCACTGATCTTGTTCTTCCAGCTGTAACAGATGTAGCCAATGGGAACAGCTAGATAAGTTTCCCTCGGTTGGCTTATATCTAGAGGGAAACTGAAGGCCACAGGTTATACGTTCATCTTCTTGGCAGGGGTGCATAAATAAAATCTGCAATAAGAAAGGTAGCCACTGGGGGATTCTTGCTAATGACTCTCCAGGATTATACTTTAACTGTAATAATTTGACATTTGGTTTGAAGATGGATCTCAGCTCCAATGACTGAAGTCACTTGGATAAAAGCACCCCCCCCCCCACTTAATTCTGGCCTGTGTTGTTTGAAGTTCAAAATACATTTATTATCAAAGTATGCTTGCATTATGTAACTTTGGGATTTGTCTCCTTACAAGCAGAAACAATGAAACCCCAAAAGAATCCATTATAAATAGACCATCGAACACCCAATGTGCAGAGAGAGAAAGAGAACAAATCGCACAGACAATGAAATGAAGCATATAGCATTCAGAATTGAACTTTTACGAAAGACACAAAAGCAAACATCGTGGCAGCTGGAGCAGGCTACTGCTTCAGTTCATCGCAGAGCGGAGTAAATGTCACGAGGGACATTAGCTAGAATGTCTGTTAACGATCCCACAATTACTGTTCCTTGCACGGGTGCGCAGCCGCACAGTAACTGAAATGCTCCCGAGCACTTAGTCTTTGTTGCTGTACAGCTGGATTTTCTTTTAGAAAATGTCAATATAATTCTGAAAATATGCAAATATAACTTTGATAAGTATGCCAACACTGAGTCATGTCATCTGCAGAAATTCTCTGATCACTCACCGATAGTTGGGTGTATAAAGTGAGGACAGGAGGATGAATACAGGCCCCGGTGGAGGACTTTGTCCAATGGTGCAAGCTGAATCATCTGCAGCTCAGCATCGGTAAAACAAAGGAGATGGTGATGGACTTTAGGAAGTCTAAGCTTGCACGGTTCCATTGTCACTATTGATGGTGAAGATGTGGATGTGGTGAGGACCTACAAGTATCTGGGGGTTCACCTGGATGACAGACTTGAGTGGAACACCAACACCAACACAAGAAGGGTCAGAGTCGCTTTTACTTCCTGAGGAAACTGAGGTCCTTTGGAGCATGCAGGCCTCTCCTTCACATGATCTACCAGTCACCAGTGGAAGCTTGTATGTGGCGGTGTGCTGAGGCAATGGCATCAGCAGGAGTGATGCCAACAGGCTCAATAAACTGATTAGAAAGGCTGGCTCTGTTACAGGGGTCAAACTGGACGCACTGGAGGCTGTGGTAGAACAAAGGACCCTAGGAAAAGTCCTGGCAATTCTGGTCAATGTGTCTTACCTCCTTGGCTGAACAGAGGAGCACTTTTAATAATAAACTAAGACAACTGTGCTGCTCCAAAGAGCGTTATATGAGGTCATTCTTACCCTTGGCCATTAGGCTCTATAATTGGTCAATCTATAGTCAGGGAAGGGATGACCCTCCCTCCTGTTAGACTATTTAAGGTAACTTATATTTTATTCTTTCTTACTTCTCTTTCAATGTTTGTAATGCTACTGTGACACTGTAATTTCTCTTGGGATCAATAAAATACCTATCTATATATTTAATATAATTGTGAAATATCCTGTAATTAATTATGTGTTAATGAATATAATGTAGAAATTTTCTAAAAATAATAAACATACCACAACTGTTACCTTGAAATAGTTCAGATCTTCAACGTATTTACATTGTCAGCCTTTCAAATTATAACACTGCTACAAATTGTAGCAACGAACACAGCATGCAGTTGGTAATTCATTGCTAATAAATGGCTGGCCCGCTGAACGCCAATGCCATCTAGGTTTAAAAGTTTATAAAACGTGGAAGTTCTTCCTCTGTTGTACTGTATTTCATTATAGCCATCAATTAATAGATAAAATCAAAAAATTGTGATTTTGAATTTTCATATATTGTATATTACAAAAAAAAAATTGAAAGTGCCATGCAACCATTTCCTGATCAGAACAATAGTTGGTCCGTGCAGCTGTAAAAAAAAATAAGAGAGAACGTTGCATCACAATTTATGAGACCAACCAGAAGATTGTTTATTCACTCCCTGCTGGAAAATTTGGGTGACTATTTCATAAGAATTAAACTAGATTCAGTTGTAATGCTGTTATAGTTGAATAGTTTTCCTGTATTTAACTAGTCTGCCAGCACTGTAAGACTCACAGATGAAGAACAGCATTTGGGCAATGTACCCAAGATACTTGCCAACTATAAAACAATATCCCAATAGGAGTCAACACATGCACAAAGATGAAAGGAACATGAATCTTAGCAAAATAAAATTCTAATCTCATTGCAGAAAGCCCTGCAGTTCCATGGTATATTTAGTTATGCTTGAAGCCTTGGAAATCAGTAATGTGCATAATAAGCACATGATTAGCATACCGTTGCCTTCACCCAGAAGATCTATGAGATCACTCTCAGAATTTAATTTAAACAGCAAAATTATTCCTCTGCACCTAAGAATAACTACGAGGCCCAGATTCTGCCAAGCATTCTGCATAATTTTAAGATATACCTGAAACTAATTAATCAACCAACCAGGAAAAGATCTTATTTTATTCATTAAGTGAAGACTAAATTATTTTACTTTTATGCTTAATCAGTTCAATTGAATGAAAATAGGAATATATAAAAGTATAAAATCTGAATTAGGATTAATATCACCGGCATACGCCGTGAAATTTGTTAACTTTGCAGCAGCAACAAACACAATGCAAAACATGATAAATATAGAAAAAAACTGAATTACAATAAGTATATAACTGAATTGAATAAGTAGTGCAAAAATGTAAATAAAAAGCTAGTGAAGTAGTGTTCATGGGTTCAATGTCTATTCAGAAATCGGATGGCAGAGGGGAAGAAGCTGTTCCTGAATCACTGAATGTGTGTCCTCAGACTTTGACACCTCCTTCCTGACAGTAACAATGAGAGGAGGGCATGTCCTGGGTGATGGGGGTCCTTAATGATGGACGCTGCTTTTCTGAGGCACCGCTCCTTGAAGATGTCCTGGATACTACGGAGGCTAGTGCCCATGATGGAGCTGACTGAGTTTACAACTCACTGTAGCTTATTTTGATCCTGTGCAGTAGCCACCCCCCCCCCACCCCTTTGCAGACGATGATGCAGCCAGTTAGAATCTGCAGAAATTGGCGAGTGTCGTTGGTGACATACCAAATCTCCTCAAACTCCTAATGAAATATAGCCACTATCGTGCCTTCTTTGATACGTTGGATATCTATGTTGTTAACTGAACATTAAAATATAAATTCTGAATTAATTGAATTGAAACATTACCTCTTTTTATCCCTCTAGTAGTGTTGATTGTGTTACATGGTTGACTGCTTATTTATGGTATCACTTGCATACGTTTTAGACTAAAATAGGGTTTCCTATACTGTAAGGCACTGTCCGGTCTGAAAGTCATGGCCATACCTGATCAAAGCAAACTCTATTAAATACTGAGGTAATTTGAACCTTTTCTACTCAACAGATTTTTCTGATTCTACTTATGCACCAGTTCAGCCATTGAAAACGTAGCCACCTGTCTTAGGGCTGAATATGGTCAAGGTTTAATGGGATTCTGGTCACACTTTAACCTCTGTGCAATCAGTGAAGCTAGATTGTTTTTTCTGATAAATCCAGCTCTGCAGCTGGCAAAATAACAAATGCACCATCCATAAATTAAATAATGTTCTCAGACTCTGAGACAATAACATCTCAACTAAGCGTCATGAATTGCCTACTTGCCAGTGAATTTTCCTTTGAAAATTCCTCATCACCTGCTGACTTCTGAAATTCCATCACTGTTTGCCCGCTTTAAACTGAACTTGACCGGTGAGCTGACCTGTTACATTCTGCTTCTCAAGAGTTAAAATACCAAGCTTCGGACATGAGCCTGTGTATGCATTCTGCCCTCTCCGTGACCCTTCCCAAAGATTCACCTCCACTTCACACATAGCCTGCCTGTATTGTCAAGTCACTTTTTATTGTCATTTCGACCATAACTGCTGGAACAGTACACAGTAAAAATGAGACAACGTTTTTCAGGACCATGGTGCTACATGAAACAATACAAAATCTACACTAGACTACAGACCTACCCAGGACTGCATGAAGTGCACAAAACAGTGCAGGCATTACAATAAATAATAAACAAGACAATAGGCACAGTAGAGGGCAGTAAGTTGGTGTCAGTCCAGGCTCTGGGTATTGAGGAGTCTGATGGCTTGGGGGAAGAAACTGTTACATAGTCTGGTCGTGAGAGCCCGAATGCTTTGGTGCCTTTTCCTAGATGGCAGGAGGGAGAAAAGTTTGTATGAGGGGTGCGTGGGGTCCTTCATAATGCTGTTTGCTTTCTGGATGTAGCATGTAGTGTAAATGTCCGTAATGGTGGGATGAGAGACCCTGATGATCTTCTCAGCTGACCTCACTATCCGCTGCAGGGTCTTGAGATCCGACATGGTGCAATTTCCAAACCAGGCAGTGATGCAGTTGCTCAGGATGCTCTCAATACAACCCCTGTAGAATGTGATG
The DNA here is from genome assembly GCF_030144855.1 of Hypanus sabinus. NCBI lineage: Eukaryota > Metazoa > Chordata > Chondrichthyes > Myliobatiformes > Dasyatidae > Hypanus > Hypanus sabinus. The sequence goes on along the minus strand of NC_082709.1, from coordinate 11,865,387 downwards.
AGGATGGGGGTTGGGAGATGGACTTCCCTCAGCCTTCGCAGAAAGTAGAGACACTGCTGGGCTTTCTTTGCCATGGAGCTGGTGTTGAGGGACCAGGTGAGATTCTCCGTCAGGTGAACACCAAGAAATTTGGTGCTGTTTCCGATCTCTACTGAGGAGCTGTCGTTGTTCAGTGGGGAGTGGTCGCTCCGTGCCCTCCTGAAGTCAACAACCATCTCTTTTATTTTGTTCACATTCAGAGACGGGTTGTTGGCTCTGCACCAGTCCATTAGCCGCTGCACCTCCTCTCTGTAAGCTGACTCGTCGTCCTTGCTGATGAGACCCTCCATGGTCGTGTCATCGGCGAACTTGATGATGTGGTTCGAGCTGTGTGTTGCAGCACAGTCGTGGGTCAGCAGAGTGAACAGCAGCGGACTGAGCACGCAGCCCTGGGGAGCCCCTGTGCTCAGTGTGATGGTGTTGGAGAAGCTGCCTCCGATCCGGACTAACTGAGGTCTCCCAGTCAGGAAGTCTAGGATCCAGTTGCAGAGGGAGGTGTTCAGGCCCAGTAGGCTCAGCTTTCCAATCAGTTTCTGAGGAATGATTGTGTTGAATGCTGAACTGAACCTATGAACAGCATTTGAACGTACATGTCTTCTTTGTCCAGGTGGATTAGGGTCAGGTGGAGGGTGATGGCAATGGCGTTGTCTGTTGAACGGTCGGGATGGTATGTGGACAGCAGGGCATCCAGTGAGGGGGGCAGCAGGGTCTTGATATGCCTCATGACGAGCCTCTCGAAACACTTCATGATGATGGATGTGAGTGCAACGGGACGGTAGTCATTGAGGCAAGACACTGCTAGGTAGTTTGCAGTCTATCTTAATGCTATAAACTTATGTCACAGATAGAAACATAGAAAATAGGTGCAGCAGTAGGCCATTCGGCCCTTCGAGCCTGCACCGTCATTCAGTATGATCATGGCTGATCATCCAATTCAGAACCCTGTACCTGCATTCTCTCCATACCATAGGAAACCTTTACATTGAAAAGCTGAAGAAAAGAGTTAAAAGAATTAGTTATGCTCTATTTTCGCCATGTTAGAAACACAATAGAATTGGCAAATGCTGGAAACACAAGGCAACACACACAAAATGCTGGAGGAGCCTGACAGGTCAGGCAGCAGCAATGATGGAAAAGAGTACAGTCGACGTTTCGCGCCAAAACCCTTCAGCAGGATGAGCAGGATTCATCTCAGAGAATCTCTCCAGGGACCAGCACGTTAAGTGCCATCACAAAGAAGGCACAGCCATGCCTCTACTTATTGGAAATATTTATAGATTCAGCATGTCAACTAGAACTTGGACTAACACCTACAGATATACAGTGGAGAGTTCCTGTCTGGCTGAAAGCACCAATGTTCAGAAAAAGAAAAGGCTTCAGAAAATATTGGATACAGCCGAGGGCATCACAGGCAAAGCCCTCCTCACCATTGAATACATTTACATAGAGCACTTCCTAAAGAAAGCAGTATCTATCATGCAAGACCCTCACTGCCCAAGGCCACTTTTCAAGTTCCTGGGTGTCAACATCTCTGAAGATCTCTCCTGGGCCCAAATAATTGATTTAACTATGAAGAGGGCATGCCAGCAGCTGTATTTCATTAGGGATTTGAGGAGATTTTGTACATTACCAAATTCCCTAGCAAGTTTCCACAGCTGTACCACATAGAGCCTTTTAACTGGTTATATCACTGTCTGGTATCAGGATCGAAAGAAGTTGCAGATGATTATAAGCTCAGCAGCTTCATCACAGGAACAAGCCTCCCCTGCATCGAGGGCATCTTCAGAAAGCGATGGCTCAAGGCAGCAGCCATTATTACGGTTCCTCACTATCCAGGTCATTATCAGGATGGAGATGCGCCTCTACCAGAGGAGGTTTAAGGCACCCCTTCCCTACACTAGCCTGCAGGTCACCCTTGGGCAAGGTGCAGCACCTGCTTAGCCCTCTAATCAGGGTCAGGTGAAGCCACGGGAGCAGGTGGTGGATGGTCATATGAGCAGCTGGTGTAACTCACAAGTCCTGTTTATGCGACCACTAACATGAGGTAGAGAATCTCTGAAGAGTAGTGATAATGGCTGGGGTCACCCATCTTGTAAAGACACTGTCCCGAAGGCGGCAATGACAAACCACTTCAGTAGAAAAATTTGCCAAGAACCGTCATGGTAATGGACGGCCATGATCACCCATGTCACACCACATGGCACATGAAGATGATGACGACTACCTAGGACATGCCCACTTCTCACTACTATCACCAGGCAGGAGATACAGGAGCCTACAGCACACACTCAGTGTTCTTGGAACGGTTTCTTCCATTCACCATCAGATTTCTGAGTGGTCCATGAATGACAGGGGCCTGCCTGGCGACAGTGGTCACCCAACCAGGACATGCGACATGAACAGCACCTCATTATTCCTGCTTTCTTACTATCAATTTATTTTACTTCTTGACATAACTTATAGTATTTTTATGTGTTACACTGAACTGCTGCCACAAAACAACACATTTCATGAAGTCAGTGATAATAAACAGAATTGCATATATATTTTTAGACATAAATAATAAAAAAAATTAACAGCAGACTACTATAACAACTGCTGTGGGGAAAATACTCCATGATTAATGAAGAAGTGACCAAACACTTTGAAAATGTCAGAGGATAAAAGAAGGCTGGCCTGGATTTTAAAAAATGGAGGTCATGTTTGATGGACCTTATTGAATTTCTGACTAAAGTAATGGAGTCTATCAAGGGATGTTATTTATTTAGATTTCCGGAAGGCTTTTGACAGGTCCCTCCGTCAAAGACCGTTAGCTGAAGCTGACACTGAAAAGTAAAGGCAGATTATTGACCTGGTTAGAAAACAGGCTGAGTGTCTGGAGACGAATGAGAAATGGCCACTTTCCTAATTGGAGGAACACGTGACTCATGTCCTGCACTATTCAGGGCTCAACTAGCCGCTGACTGTTAGAAGCAATCTGAAAATAAATTAGTGTTAAAAGTAATGGGCTGGATTTAGTTGTAGTCAAAATTATGGGGCTATGAGAGCTTACTATTATTTTTTTTTTAAATTTTATTTATTTATTGAGATAAAGCATGGAATAGACCATTCTGGCCCTTTGAGATGTGCCATCCAGCAACCCTACATTTAACTCGAGCCTAATCACAGGACAATTTACAATGACATATCAAGCTACCAACCAGTACATCTCTGGACTGTGGGAGGAAACCTCACACAGTCACAGGGAGAACATACAAGACAGTGGCAGAAATGGAACTTGGGTTGCTTGTACTGTAAAGCATTGTGTTAACCACTACACTATTATCAAAGTATAAATTGAACAGCAACATTCACAAACTTTCAGACAAATTTAAATATAAGAGTGAAAAAAACCCTGCTGTCTCGGTTGCCCACCCTCCACTCACTTCGCTATTACATCATCCTGTCACACAGTTTGATGTAGTTGCTTTATCTAAGTTCACTAAACATACCAGGAAATACCAGCAATTATCCATTCTACTACTATAAGTTAAAATAAGTGTAATAAATATTAATGAAAACCAGGTAACCCTTTTGCACTGTGAAGTCACGTTCTCCTTCAGCAATGCTTCTATACTAGTGCTGCAGATTCAGTACAGAGGTGGGGGAATTCCTGTTGCCAGGCAGTGGTGAATCTGTGGAATTCTTTGCCACAGGTGGATGCGCAGACTAGGTCACTGGGTATATTGAAAGCGGAGGTTGACAGATACTTGATTAATCAGGGTGTTGAAGGTTATAGAGAGAGGGCAGGAGGTTGGGTTTGAGAGGGTTGATAGATCAGCCATGATGGAATGGTGAAGCAGACTTGTGGGCCTTAAGAACTTAAGTTCTTAAGTCTTAAAGACTTCTGGTCTCTCTGGTGAATGATGATATCCACGTGGAACATGTGAACTCTGCCATAGGCTGGGCTAATGGCGCATTATGTTCATGGCTGGGTGGGTAGTATGTGAGATGGTATATGTTTACACTGGGTTTCTATCTGCTCACAACAATGAGACACAATATCCTCCGTGTGATTCTGGGTACCTCATTCCTAGCAGTCAAGAACCAAGGAATCACATGAGTCTGTGGGAATTCTATATTTGATTAAGAAAGCTTTGAGAATGTCCTGTAAGTTACTTCTCTGCCCTTGGTAATTCTTTGATGAAACTCGAAGTGCTACTTTTGGGAGCCTGGTGCCAGACATAAAAACTATGTGGCCCACTCACTGGACGTGGTTGAATGTAATCCGAGCCTCAACACTAGACATTCAGGTCTGGAAAGAGGAATCCAAAGATGGTTCAGTCATCCTTCTAATGGATTTGAGGGAATTTACAGAGATAGTTAGAAAGATTGAAAAGCATTTTCCCCTAGAATTTTATCTCAAAGTTCAAAGTAAATTTTATTATCTAAGTACTTTTATATCACCATATATAACAGTGAGATTCATTTTCCTGTGGGCAGGCTCAGCAAATCTATGGAATAGTACTTATTATAGAACCATAGAACACTACAGCACAGTACAGGCCCTTCAGCCCTCCATGTTGTGCTGACCCATATAATCCTTAAAAAAAGTACTAAACCCACACTACCCCATAACCCTCCATTTTTCTTTCATCCATATGCCTGTCCATGAGGCTCTTAAATACCCCTAATGTTTTAGCCTCCACCACCATCCCTGGCAAGTCATTCCAGGCACTCACAACCCTCTGTGTATAAAAACTTACCCCTGATGTCTCCCCTAAACTTCCCTCCCTTAATTTTGTACATATGCCCTCTGGTGTGTGCTATTGGTTGCCCTGGGAAACAGGCACTGACTATCCACTCTAGCTATGTCTCTCATAATCTTGTAGACCTCTATCAAGTCCCCTCTCATTCTTCTACACTCCAAAGAGAAAAGTCCCAGCTCTGCTAACCTTGCTTCATGTGACTTTTTCTCCAATCCAGGCAACATCCTGGTAAATCTCCTCTGCACCCTCTCCATAGCTTCCACATCCTTCCTATAATGAGGTGACCAGAACTGAACACAATACTCTAAGCGCAGTCTCACCAGAGATTTGTAGAGTTGCATCATGACCTCTCTACTCTTGAACTCAATCCCCCTGTTAATGAAGCCTAGCATCCCATAGGCCTTCTTAACTACCCTATCAACCTGTGCAGCGACCTTGAGGGATGTATGGATTTGAACCCCAAGGTCCCTTTGTTCATCCACTCACACTCCTTGTTTATAAAGGATCAACAACTGTGTAAATATAAATATAAGTAAATAAATAAATAGCAATAAATAACGAGAACATGAGATAATGAGATAAAGTGTCCTTAAAGTGAGATAACTGATTGTAGGAACATTTCAACAATGGAGCAAGTTATCCCCTTCTATTCAAGAGCCTGATGGTTAAGGGGTAGTAACTGTTCTTGAACCTGGTGGTGAGCGTCATGAGGCTCTTGTACCCCCTACCTGATGACAGCAGTGAGAAGTTGGCGTGACCTAGCTGGTGGGGATCTCAGATGATGGACGCTGCTTTCTTAAGACAGTGTTCATATGGCTGTATTCAATGGTTGGGAGGGCTTTACTTGTGATGTAACGGGCTGAATCCACTGCCCTTTATAAGATTTTTCACTCTAAGGCAATGGTGCTTCCATACCAGGCTGTGATGCAACTAAGCTCACGCTGTCAAGTTTGAAATATTTACCTGGATTTAGAAAAAGATGTAATACAGATAAATAATTACTTTGCTGCTTACGTACCATGAAAGTGCCAGCAGTTTCTAAAGGCTGCCAATGAGGTTCAGCAAGGAAATGCTGAGGTTGCTGTTAGTAATGTCCCACCGTTCCACAGATTAACCAGTGTACTGCACGTTTGCAATTTTTAAAAAAATAGCCTTAACTTTTTATAATTCATTTGTGTGTTGAAAACTCTTGAAAATGTTATCAAAATATCAGCATACCCTTGAAATTTGAAATGGAAGTAGAAAGAGGTGGGAAATCTCAGCAGGTAAGGCAGAATCTATGGAGACAGAAACAGTTAATCTTTCAGAATTCTGAAGAAAGGTCACAGACCTGAAAAATTAGCTGCTTTTCTCACCACAGATGCTGTTTGACTTGCTGAGTTTTTTTTTCTGAAAATATTATGCCTTATGGAATGAGACGTAATGTAACATTCAATACTATAGAGAGCATCCTATCCAGATGCATCACAGCTTGGTATAGCAACTGCTCCACCCAAGACTACAAGAAATTACAGTGTTGAGGACACAGCTCAGTCTGTCCGGAAAACCCACCTCACTTCCACAAACCCAACAGAATCAGAGGCTTTATTACTGATGACATATGTCATGAAATTCATTGCATTGCAGCAGCAGTACAGTGCAAAATATAAAAAGTACTTTCAGTTACAAAAATATATAAAAACAAATAAAAGCATAAAAAGAGAGTAAAATAGTGAGGAAACATTTTAATTCTGATTCCCGTTCCCATTCTGACATGGTCTCCTCTTGTGCCAGGATGAGGCCACCCTCAGGGTGGAGGAGCAACACCTTATATTCCGTCTGGGTAGCCTTGAACCGGATGGCATCAATATCGATTTCTCTTTCGGGTAACCAAATTCTCCCCCACCCTCCAATTCCCCACCCTGACCTCTTCCCTCTTCTCATCTGCCTATTACTATCCCCTGGGTCCACTCCTCCTTCCCTTTCTCCACTCTCCTCTCCTGTCAGATTCCTTCCTCTCCAACTTTTTACCTTTCCCAACCCACCTGGATCACCTTCCAGCTAGCCTCCTTCCCCTCCTCCCACCTTATTACTCTGGCATCTTCCCCCTTCCTTTCCAGTCTTGAAGAAGGGTCTTGGATGAAACGCTAACTGTGTACTCTTTTCTGCAGATGCTACCTGACTCGCTGCGTTCCTCTAGTGTTTTGTGTGCAGTGCCTTGGATTTCCAGCATCTGTAAACTTCCTCATGTTTAAAGTAGTGAGGTGGTGTTCAGTTACAGATCTGATGGTGGAAGGGATAATGCTGTTCCTCAGGCTCTACACTTCCCGTTGCCTTGGGAGAGCCACAAACATCATCAAAGGGATCTCTCAGCTCCCACTTCTTTCCACTAGGAAGAAGATACAAATACTGAAATGGCTGACTTAGCACTGGGCTCAAGGACAGCTTCTGTCCTGCAGTTGCAAGACACTTATATGATAAAGCAGAGTACTTGCTGTCACAATCTAGCTCGTTATGGCCTTACTCTCACTGTCTAAGTGCACTGTGTTTTCTCTGTGATTCTGTTCTGCATTCTGTTATGGCTTTTCTCTCAAAACCTGGCGTTCACAACACTTTTTATGCCAATACCATTATGTAAGGGGGTCCGTGGACCCCAGTTTGGGGACACCTGCCCCAGTACTATTTCGATGTACTTACATCTTGATCTGTATGGACGGCATGCAAAGCAATATCTTCTACTGTATTTCAGTACGTGTGACAATAATAAATCATTTAGCAACAGGAGAAAATCTGCAGATGCTGGAAATCCGAGCAACACACACAAAATGCCAGAGGAACTCAGCAGGCCAGGGAGCATCTCTGGAAAAGAGATTTCGGACCAAGACCCTTCACCCATCCTGATGAAGGGTTTCAGCCTGAAATATCAACTGTTCACTCTTTTCCTTAGATCGGGGTGTCAAACTCATTTTAGGTCACGGGCCAGATTGGGCAAAATGCAGCTTCATGCGGGCCGGATCAGTTGGGCGCGTGCGAACGCAGCTTTCATTGCCTCCGTTTTTTCAGCCTGTTCTCATGTGTCTCAGTCTCTGCTATAACTACAAAGTGTTTCACTTCACAAATTCCATTTCTTATGAAGAAGACTGCTGAGCAAGCATTATTTTTATGATTGGTATTAACTTACAATCATAGGCTTCATATCGCTGGGCCATTAATAATTAAAATAATAGATCTATCTAAAACGATCTCGCGGGCCGGATATAATTGTATGCCGGGCCGGATATGGCCCATGGGCCTTGAGTTTGACACCTATGTCATAGATGCTGTCTGATCTGCTGAGTTCCTCCAGCATTTTGTGTGTGTTGCATGAATCACTTACTGTTTATTTTAATGGAGTCCAGTTGAAGTACCTAACAGATGGAGCAGTATCTTCTGGGGAAGATATGACATGTACAAAAAGGAATGTTACACCTGCATTTGAATGGCACCAATATCCTTGTGGGCACGTTTGCTGGAGTTGTTGGGGAGTAGACTAATTTGGCAGGGGAATGGGAACTGGAGGGAGAGGGCTGGGGATGGGGCAGTTGGCATACAAGTAGATGCAATGTACAGTGAGACTGCAGATGTTAGGGCAAAGTTGCAGTCAGTAGAATGAGTTGAAGTGTAACAGGGTGGGCAAAATTGAAAAAGGTAATGAATACAGGATTGAATATGTTATATTTAAATGCACACAGTGTACAGAATAAGGATGATGATTTTGTAGCACAGTTAGAGATTGGCAGGTATGACGTTGCGGGCATCCCTGAGTTTTGCCTGGGACCTTAACATCCAAGGATACACACTGTATTGGAAGGACAGACAGATAGGAAGAGAGGTTGGGTGGCTCTGTTGGTAACAAATCCTTAGAAAGAGGTGACAAAGGATCAGAAGGTGTGGAATCCTTGTAGATAGACACTGCAATGGTAAAAGGACCCTAATAGGAGTTACATACAGGCTTCTGAACACTAGCCAGGATGGGGGCTACAAATTACAACAGGAAATATGAAGGTAGATTGGGAAAACTTGGATTACAAGAGAGGGAATTTGTAGAAAGCATACAAGATGGCTTTTTAGAGTAGGTTGTGTTTGAACCCACTAGGTAAAAGGCAATTATGGATTAGGTATTGTGTAATGAAACAGATTTGATTAGGGAGCTTAAGGTAAAGGAACCCTTAGGAGGAATGATCATAATATGCTAGAATTCACCCTGCTGTTTGAGAAGACGAAGGTAAAGTTAGATGATATCAGTGCTACAGTAAAGTGAATGGAATTGTAGAGGCATGAGAGAGGAGATGGCCAAAGTTGATTAGAAGTGGATACTAGCAGGGATGATGGAAGTACAGCAATGGCTGGAGTTTCGGAATATATTTTGGAAGGCACAGGATGGATATATCCCAAAGATGAGGTAGTATTCTTAAGTGAGAATGAGACAACCATGGCAAGTCAAAGACAGCACAAAAGGAAAAGTGTAGCAAAAATTCAATGGAAGTTAAAGGATTGGGATGCTTTTAAAAACCAACTGAGGTCAACTAAAAAAGCACAAGGAGGGAAAAGAAGAGCATAAGTTCAGAGTTCAAAGTAAATTAATTATCAAAGTACATTTATATCAGCATATACAACCCGCCTTGTGGGCATACTCAATAAATCTATAGAATAATAACCATAACAGAATCACTGAAAGACAGCCAACGTGGGTGTTCAAATCAGAGTGCAGAGGACAATAAGGTAGCTGATAATATAAAAATGGATTCAAAACATTGTTTCAAATACATAGAGTAAAGGACAGGTGAGAGTGGATATTGTCCTGCTGGAAAATGAAGCTGCAGGGGTAGTAATTTATTTGGTTACAAGCTACACCATTCAGCAACCTACAATTTAATGCTAGCCTAATCACAGGGTAATTTACAATGACCAATCAACCATTACGTCTTTGGACTGTGGGAGGAAGCTGGAGCATCTATTGAAAACCCATGCATTCCTTAGAGATGACGCTGGAACTGAACTCTGAACTCCAGTGACCCGAGCTATGACAATGCCATGCTAACCGCTACATTACTGTGGAGCCTCGTGGGGGACATAACAAGTCTGAGCACATAAATAGTTTGACTGATCATATCCGTAAGGAAGTGGCTAAAATAGATCAATCTGATGGATGGGATTTATCTGACTGGGTTCATTTAAGCCCTTGAAGCTGGGGTTACTCAATGTGATGTCATATTACTCAGACTAATATACTTTATCATAGTTTACATCTCTTTTACTCGTTTAAGAATCATTAACAGACCAGTTCAAATTCGCGTAAGTCTGCCTTCTAATCTGCCTAATAATGACATTATCCTATGAATACCTTGAAGAATATACACTATACCGACCTTGAACACCTAACGATCAAATGCCATCTGTTCCACTTACCAATGGAGTTCTCATCCGTGATCCTGACCACCAGCAGTCAACTATAATCAAGTGCTTGAGATACCGCGTGATGCCATCTCCAAACAAGAAACAGCCCATCCTTATGCATTTCAAGTCATAGTCGGGAATTTCATTCGGGCACGTTTGAAGAAATCCCTGCCCAGTTACCATCGGCCTATAACCTGTAGCACCAGAGGTCCCAACACACTAGACCACTGTCACAGTGAGATAAGGAAAGCCTAGCACTCCATGCCCAGATGGCATTTTGGGAGGTCTGCTCTCTTGCCTGTCCTTCTCTTACCTGCATTCTGGCAAAGGGTAAGGAGCAAAGTTCTAGACATTGGATTAACAAGGAGGTCGTCTGGGAGGCAGAAGAGTTGGTCGTGGGATTGCTTTGAGGTGATGGTGGCCTGGGCTGTGTACAAGGGCATGAATGAAGAATAGATTTCTCTATCCAAGCTTAGTCACTGCAGGACAATGATTGATATATTCTTAAATCAAGGGATACAGGGCGAGTTCAGGAAAATGGTACCAAGGTGAAAATCATTCAAAGGTGGAGCAGGCACAAAAGTTTGAACAGCCCATTTCTACTCCTATGCTCTCAGATATTCAAATGCTTAGAAGCTGCACAACTGAGCAACAGGGACAGACGCTGTTTCCAGAAATGCCCAGATGGAACAGAGAAGCAGAAAAAAGCAGCCAAGTGACCTACTCCCTCTTCTGCTATTGGCCAGCACAGTAGTGTAGTGGTTAGCACAACGCTTTACAGTACAGGGGACCTGGGTTCAATTCCTACTGCTGCCTGTAAGGAGTTTTGTACGTTTGCCCAATGACTGCCATGTGGGTTTTCTCCAGGTGCTCTGGAGAATCAGAAGACATACTGGCTGGTAGGTTAATTGGTCATTGTAAACTGTCCTGTGATTGGGCTGGGGTTAAATCTGGGGATTGCTGGGTGATGTGGCTCAAAGGACTGGAGAAGCCTATTCCGCACTGTATCTCAATAATTAATTAATTATGCCCTAATGTTTTAGTCATCTCCATTCAATATAAGAAGTGTAAATAGTAGAAATATTTTGCATGGCAGACATGAGGAAATCTGCAGATGCTGTAATTTCAAGCAACACACAGAAAATGCTGGTGGATCGCAGCAGGCCAGGCAGCATCTATAGGAAGTAGTACAATCGACGTTTCGGGCCGAGAAACGTTCAGGTCTAACGAAGTAACGACTGTACTTCTTCCTATAGACGCTGCCTGGCCTGCTGCGTTCCACCGGCATTTTCTGTGTGCTACATGGCAGACAGTGCCTGCTGGGAGCCAGTATTTCCACTAATATTTCCATTCTGCAAAGATACTTTCTGATATACTATATTTATGAGACAATATGTAGGTTACATGGTCAGCACAGCATTGTGGGCTGAAGGGCCTGTAATGTGCTGTAGGTTTCTATTTGCAGTTTTATTTCTATATTAACTAATTCCAGTGAGGAAGTAATCCATATTGTAGTACCGATAGCAATTGTATCTCTCTAACTGCAGAGTCATGTTTTCAGTGACATATCAAAACCAAATGCAACTTCCAAGTCAATAATTTTGCCTCTTGTTTTTAAATTCACTTCAACACCTACGTGTGGATAGACAAAACTATACAATAGTTGGAGGGTTATGGGCTGAGTGCAGGTTGATGGGACTAGGTGAGAGTAAGCGTTCGGCATGGACTAGAAAGGCCAAGGTGGCCTATTTCTGTGCTGTAATTGTTATATGGTTATATAGTATAGAAGTGGTTTTAGTATACAACTTTAAATAATTTACAACAGGAAAAGAAACTTAGAGTTGATAACGTATGATTTAATATCTCAAAAAAAAAATGATGAGAAAAGGGACACAAGCTTTCAGTGACAATTCTCTTGTCAAGAGGTCAAATAACAACAGTGATAGTTCCTGGAGACACATATGTTCATGGTTTGAGGGCAGGTCAGTCCATTGTACCATAGATACAAGGGCTAATGCACAGCACTGTAATCAGTCACTTACACACAAAGAGATTCAAAGAGACAGCAGGCTCCATCTGCTCTTATGGCACTTGTGTGTGTGGCTCTCTGAAGGTGACCCTAAAACGCTCAGGAGCCTATATTTAAACATTCGAGGAGTCAGAAATGAAGGCAAACAGTCAAACATTAGAGTAGTAAGGAATGTGGAAGGGATCGGATTGCAGGAGATGGACATTATTTTGTGCATACACTGAATTTAGTGACGTACAACACACTAGAGAAGTAGAGGAGAAATACATGCAGGTACACCAGTGGCTCGAAACATATCTGTCCACATTCAAAACCCCTCCAAGAGCCAAAGAATAGAAAGCATCCGATTAAAAAAAAACTCCCAATACAAAATGTGCAGGAATGAGGTGTTCCTCTGTAGGATTGCTTTAATTAGTTGAAGCACCGAGTTCAGAGGTCAGGAGTTTATGTTGCAACTTTATAAAACTGTGATGAGACCACATCTGGAGTAGTGCATCCAGTTCTGGTCACCCCATTACAGGAAGCATGTTGAGGCTTTGGAGAGGGTGCAGAAGAAACTTACCAGGATGCTGCCTGGTTTAGAGGCTATCAAAAGAAGCTGCATAAAGCTGGGCTGGTTTCTCTGGAGTTCTGCAGGCTGAGGGGAGATCTGATAGAGGTTTACAAGATTAGGAAAGGCATAGATAGAGTGATTAGAGAGCGTCTGTTCCCAGGACTAAAATGTCTAATACCAGAGGGCATGCATTGAAAGTGAAAGAGGGTAGGTTCAAGGGAGATGTGAAGGGTAATTTTTATACTCAGAGAGTCGTGAATACCTGGAATGTGCTGCCTGATGTGGTGGTGAGGCAAATACGTTAGAGGCTTTTAAGAGATGTTTGGATAGGCACATGGATGGAGGGATGTTGGCTTGGCACAGTATTGTGCACAGAGTGGCTTGTTCCTGTGCTGTACTCTTCTTTGTTCTATGATTCGTTGTTTACTTATATAACTGTGTTAGGTTTGAATATACCTTACATGTTCTTGTTAATAATATAAAAACAATATTGTAGCATTTCATACAAAGACAGTTATTCGAGTGCAGACATACAATTCAGGTTATCTCTATAATCAGGGAGAAATTGCCTATATACTGTTTATAGGAACCTCTCCTTGTACTGTAAATGGACCAGAACACAGGCATTCTCCCTAGTCTCTACCCACGAAGACCAAGAGGGCACAAATTTGACTGGGCGCCATTGAAAGTCATGGCAAAAGCAATCACGTGGTAGGTAAAAAAATTCCTAGAATCATGGATTTTCACAAACAATCCTGTAAACAGATATGTAGACCTCAATCCTATTTATGGGCCAACTTGGACAAAATCCCAGACGAGAACACATGGAAGTTCACTGTACAACCAGTCAGCAATGAGATTGAGTTTCTGTGATGATCACCAGTCGGCTGATTGATAAGTATACAGAGGCCAAGCTTTCAGAAGACACACCACAGTCTACAGCGCACTGATGATGTTTCCTCATATGGTGACGAAACATCTTGCAAGTAAATTATCAAGATGAGAGAACAACTCAACCCAACAATCAACCACCTAGGCTGCACATTTTCCAAATTATTTCCAACACACGGATTCAAGTAGGGTCCATCTTGGATACTGGTAGCAGACTCTGAACACATACCAATCCAATCCATTGTTGAATAATTGGAATCCAAAGGTGAAGTGTTGATATGCTGGGATACCCCAGCACTACAGAAGTACCTACATTTCACATCCCTCTCTCTCATCCTACACTAGCACAGGTTCAGAGATCCTATCAATTTGTATGGGGTTCGTGACCTGGAATTTAAGGTTAAAAGGTTAAACTATTTATTTTTACTGTTTCCTTATTTTATTTTTTTAAATATATTTTGGTTCTCCATGATCACACCCACTAACCCCTCCCCTCCCCCACCCACACCAATACCCCAAGGAAAATATAGGTTAGGAAATTAATTCGCTACTGTAAATGACCACTTATGTAGTGATGGTAGGAAAATCAGAGGGCAGTTAATGACTATTGAAAAAAAAAGAGGTTTTAATGAAAGAAGTGCAGGAATGGGATTAAAGAGCTTGTTCTGAGAACTAGCATGGACCTAATGAAGTAAACAGCCTCCTTCTCTCTGGTAAGGAAATATATATATTTTTTTAAGTATAAATTAGGTGGAGGAGTAGACCATGACAACTAAAGGCCTACTCTGGCATTCAGTAAGATTATGGCTGATCTGATTGGCGTCCCAGCTCTGCATACTCATCTTCCTGTGGTAATATTTTCAAAACCTTATTTATCAAAAACCTAATTGCCTCTGCTTGAAAAAAATATTCAATAGATGCTTCTAGCTTACTTTGAGGAGGAGAATCCAAGGACTATTAGAAAAAAAACCTACTTATTTTCATCTTAATGAATGACCCATTATTTTTAAACAGTGATTCATAATTCCGGATTTTCTCACCAAATTAAACATTTTTTTCCACTTACACCTTATGTTTACATTAAGATTCCTCTCACCCTTCTAAACTAAAAAACAATTGTGCCTAGCCTGGCCAATTGTTCCTTAGAAGGCAATCCACCTACTCCAAATATCAATCTCGTAAATATATCTGAAAAAATCCAAGTACAGTAATATGGTTCTATAAATAAAACTATATACTTCAGTGAAGATCAGTTGGTATAAATATTCACAAACAACTATAGCCACTCCCTTCTCCAATCTGTGGTTCCCATCTGCTTCCAGAGACTTCCATCATCGAGGTAACAAAGAAGAATTCAATTCAATCATAGATGAGTACCCATGAATACAGCTGAATGAGACAGCATTACTCTGGGACCAAAGTGCAAATCACAGTACAAAGTCATACAGCACAATGCACACCCAGCCTGTAGAAGACACCAGGCACGTAAAGGTGTCAGTAATATATAGCCATGCAGTACAAAAGTCTAGAGTTGAGCCACAATAGAGCTTATTTTTGGATGAGTGAACACCAGGGGGCAGCACTGACTTCAGCCTGGACATTGTGCCACTCAGCCCCAGTGGCTCCAATGCCTCTTTCCTGGCAGGCGAGACTGTGGCTTGGGGTATCATGCTCATGCATACAAGGTAGCGAGAACATATAAGATTTCAGTAAAATACAACCTTGCTATATTTGATTGCTGGTCATTCTATACGTCAACTCTAGCCTCCGAGGGAATCTAGACTAACTGCAAGTTAGCTACCTTCGAAACAGGTCCATGGCCGGTGCTATCTCCCTGGCTCTAAACTTATCTCTGGAACAACTGATTAATGAAGACATCGACGTCAAACTCTTATTTAAAACCTTATCTCCAGACCCAGGTCCCTGTACCCCTCTTCTCAACTGATTCTTTGACTTCCTGACCAACAGAGCACATTTGATTTAATGGTGCTGGCGTGGTGATGGTTGAAAGCTTCAAGTTCCTATATGTAGATAATACCAACAATTTGTCCTGGTCCAGGAAGAAAGCACACCAGCACTGCTACTTCCTCACAAGGCTAAGGAAATCCAGCACTCTCTGACAGATATTACCAGTTTTCGCAAACACACCATTGAAGCATCCTTTCACAACTTGGTATGGCAACTGCTCTTCCCAAGGAAACAAGACACAGCAGAGTGTGAAAGTAGCCCAGTCCATCGCACCAATGAGTATCTGCTCCACTAGTATGAAAGACTCTGCCAATGCCGGAAACCTTGAGCAACACATACAAAATGCTGAAGGAACTCAGCAAGTCAAGCAGCACCTATGGAGGGAATGAATAGTCAATGTTTCATTGGCGTTGATAAGTCTGCTCAATTGAACTCTACATTTCCTGCTGTCTCAGGAAAGCAGCCACCACGATCAAAGACTCACCCCAGCACTCCACCCTCACCAAATTCATTCTCTCTTCTATCAGGCAGAAGATACAAAAGCTTGAGAACGTGTACCGCCAGATTGAACCATAGAACCATAGAACACTACAGCACAGTACAGGCCCTTCAGCCCTCTATGTTGTGCCGACCCATATAATCCTTAAAAAAGTACTAAACCCACACTACCCCATAACCCTCTATTTTTCTTTCATCCATGTGCCTGTCCAAGAGGCTCTTAAATACCCCTAATGTTTTAGTCTCCACCACCATCCCTGGCAAGTCATTCCAGGCACTCACAACCCTCTGTGTAAAAAAACTTACCCCTGATGTCTCCCCTGAACTTCCCTCCCTTAATTCTGTACATATGCCCTCTGATGTTTGCAAAACAGGTACTGACTATCCACCCTATCTACTATACTCCAAAGAGAAAAGTCCCAGCTCTGCTAACCTTGCTTCATATGACTTGTTCTCCAAACCAGGCAACATCCTGGTAAATCTCCTCTGCACCCTCTCCATAGCTTTCAAATCCTTCCTATAATGAGGTGACCAGAATTGAACACAACACTCTAAGTGTGGTCTCACTAGAGATTTGTAGAGTTGCAATATGACCTCTCTACTCTTGAACTCAATCCCCCTGTTAATGAAGCCTAGCATCCCATAGGCCTTCTTAACTACCCTATCAACCTGTGCAGCGACCTTGAGGGATGTATGGATTTGAACCCCAAGGTCCCTTTGTTCATCCACACTCTTAAGTAACTGACCGTTAATCCTGTACTCAGTCTTCTGGTTTTTCCTTCCAAAATGCATCACCTCACACTTATCCGGATTGAACTCCATCTGCCATTTTTCTGCCCAACTCTGCAGCCTGTCTATATCCTCTTGTAACCTTTGGCAACCTACAGCTCTATCCACAACTCCTCCAATCTTCATGTCATCCACAAACTTACTCACCCATCCTTCCGCCTCTACATCCAGGTCATTTATAAAAATCACAAAGAGCAGGGGTCCCAGGACAGATCCCTACGGCACTCCACTAGTCACTGACCTCCAGGCAGAATACTTTCCTTCCCCAACTACCCTCTGCTTTCTTACTTTGAGCCAATTTGCTATCAGAATTTTAGGACTGCTTTGTTATCAGACTCTTGAATGGACTTAAACCATAAGACCAAAGGTTATAGGAGCGCAATTAGCCTATTCAGCGCTTCAACTCTGCTCCATCATTCCATCATGGCTGCTTTACAATCCCTTTCAACCTCAGCTTTAAATATACCCAAAGTCTTGGCCTCCAAACCCATCCCTGGCGAAGAGCTCCACAGGTTCACCACCCTCTGGCTACAGAAATTCCTCTTCATCTCTGTTTTAAAGGAATGGTCCTTGTTGTGCCTTTTACACACAGGACACAGAAACCGCTGGTGGTGCAGTGGCATCCGCACCAGGTTCGAATTTTGCGCGTTTCCTCTGTGTGCTGGGTTGCACATTGAGCGAGAAGCTCAACCTCGTAAAACAAAACAAACAGACAAATGCGAAAGAGATGGCAAGGCATGGAGAGGAATCCTTCTAATTTGATAGAACAGAGAACAGTACAGCACAGGAACATGCCCTTCGGCCTTTTTACTTAAAAATGCACAGAAAGTAATCCCTTCTATCGACACAATGTCCATATCCCTCCATCTTCTTCATATTCTTGTGCCCATCCAAACATCTCTTAAAAGCCTCTAATGCATTTGCCTCAACCACCACACCAGGCAGCGCATTCCAGGTATGACCTGGAAAAAACTTACCCCTCATATCCCCTTTGAACCTACCCCCTCTCACCTTCAATGCATGCCCTCTGTTATTAGACATTTCTACACTAGGAAGCATACACCCTGTCTACTCTATCTATACCTCTCATAACCTTATAAACCTCTATCAGATCTCCCCCTCAGCCTCCAATTCTCCAGAGAAAACAACCCAAGTTTGTCCAGCCTCTCATGACAGCACATGCCCTCGAAACCAGGCAGCATCCTGGCAAACCTGTTCTGGATTCTCTGCAAAGCCTCAACATCCTTCCTATAGTGGGGAGTACATTACTGGTTCAACTGTAACCCTACGTTGTTCTTCACTGTATTACCTCAATGTACTTTGTACAGAATAATCTGCCTGGATGACGTGCAGACAAAAGCTTTTCATTGCATCTCATTACCCGTGACAATAACAACATCATCACTGAAATTCTATCTTTTTATTTATTTTGACATGTAGCTAAGAACAGGGCCTTCGGGCCCAATGATTTGTGCTGCCCAGCGACCCACCTATTTAACCCTATAGCCTATTCACAGGACAATTTACAATCACCAGTTAACCTACTAACTGGTACTATACTTCTTTAGACTGTGGGAGAAACCCACACACTTATGGGAAGAATATATAAACTTTCTTAGAGAGGTCACCAGGATTGACCTCCCAACTCTGACTGTGATAGTGCTGCCCCAAATAACTGAAGGAAAACCTCATACATTTATATTCAATTCCTTTGCAATGAATGATAATACTCTTGTTGGTTTCCCTGATGATCTGATACATTGCACATTCAGACTTTGCAAATTATGTACTAGACATCCAGATCTCTCTGCGATCTCCCTATTTAGACAACATGCTTCTTCTCCAGTTTCCCGCTAAAATGGACATCTTCCCACACGGTTGCTTATCTTTGTTTTTTGAAAGAGTAATAGAGTTAACATTTCGCGTTGAAAAATGGCAAAGGTTTCTCTTTCCACAGTTGCTGTCTAACCTGCTGATTATGTCCAGCATTTTCTGGTGTATCATTCTGCCTACATTTTCCTGCCTACTCACTCACTCTCTATTTGAACAAAGGAATTACAATGTCTCCTTTCTAAATTTATGGAATCTTCTCAAAATTTTGGAAAATTAAAAAAGTATCAATTTTATCACCACCTATTTTATGTCCCAAGAATGACGCCTATCGGACCTCAACTGCAATTTATACAGTTATTGGATTATGCCTCAGTTTCTCTGACCCTCCAAACTTAATCATTAAATGTTCCACTTATTAAGCACATTCTAAATCCTAACAGTTTGCTGTTATATTTAATCTATTCGCCCTTTGCCCAAAAAAAAAGCACTAGACTGCAGTAATTTGGAAGGTACAGGTTATATACATCCCAAAGAGGAAGAAGTAATCTAAGGACAAGATGACACTGAGAAGTCAAAGCCAACATAAAAGGCAAAGAAAGGACATATAGAGCAATAATCAGTGTGAAGTTAGCGGATTGAGAAGCTTTTAAAAACACACAAAAGGCAACTAAAAAGTCATTAAAGATGGAATACAAAAGTGAGCTTGCCAATAATATTAGAGCTTCTCCAGATATATAAAGTGCAAAATGACATGAAAGTGGATATTGGACCACTGGAAAACGATGGTGGAGAGATAGTAAGTTGGAATACAAAATGGCTGACGAACAAAATAAGCATTTTGCAGGTCTTCACTGTGCAAAGCACTGGCAGAGTGGTGGAAGTTACAGGTTTCAGGCGTCATGAAGTGTATGAAGTTACCACCACTAGAGGGAAGGTTCTTGGGAAACTGAAAGGGCTGGGCCAGATGGTGTACACGCCAGGGTTCGGAAGGAGGTGGCTGAAGAGATCATGGAGGCATTAGTAATGATCTTTCAAGAATCACTAGATTCTGCAATAGTTCAGGAAGACTGGAAATTTGCAAATGTCACTTCATTCTTCAAGAAGGACAGAAGCAGAAAAAAAGGAAATTATAGACCAGCTAGTCTGATGTCAGTGGTTGGAAAGATGTTGGAGTCGATCGTTAAGGATACGGTTGGATGTAAATGATAAAATAGACTTAGTCAGCCTGCTATCCTCTAGGGAAAATCTTGCCGGACAAATTTGTTGGAATTCTTTGGAGAAATAACAAGCAGGATAGACAAAGGAGATTTGGTTGATGTTGTGTACTGGATTTTCAGAAGGCCTTTGACTCCTTAACAAACTATGAGCCCATGGTTTTAAGACCATAAGATAGAGGAGTAGAATAGACCATCTGGCCCAATGAGTCTGTTCTGCCATTTCATCATGACTGAAACAATTGCCTCTCAGCCCCAATCTCCTGCCTTCTCTCTGTAACCATTGACACCTTGATTAATTAAGAACCTGACAACCTCTGCCTTAAACATACCCAATGACTTGGCCTCCACTACAGGAGAGATTCTAGCATGGATAAAGCAGAGACTGATTGGCAGCAGGCAAAGGGTGGGAATAAAGGGAGTTCTTCTGGTTGGCTGCCAGTGACTGGTGGTGTTCTACAGAGATCGGTGTTGGGACCGATTATTTTTACATTATATGCCAATGATTTTGATAACGGAATAGATGGCTTTGTTGCAAAATTTGCAGATAGTATGAAGATAGGTGGAGGGGCAAGCAGCACACACAAAATGCTGGAGGAACTCAGCAGGCCAGGCAGCATCTATGGCAAAAAGTACAGTCGATGTTTCAGGCCAAACCCTTTGGCCCAAAATGTTGACTGTACTTTTTTCCATATGCTGCCTGGCCTACTGAGTTCCTCCAGCATTTTGTGTATGTGTGATGCTTGGATTTCTTGCATCTGCAGATTTTCTCTTGTTTGTAGGTGGAGGGGAAGGTAGCTTTGTGTAAGTAAAGAGGCTACAGAAGGACTTCACTTAGGAGAATGGGCAAAGAAGTGGCAGATAAAATACAGTGTCAGGAAGTGGTCATGCACTCTGGTGGAGGAAGTGAAAGGGTTGACTATTTTCTAAATGGAGAGACAATACAAAAAATCTGAAGTACGAAGGGTCTTGGGAGCTCTTGAGCAGAATTCCCTAAAGATTAATTTGCAAGTAAAATCTATGGTGAAGAATGCAAATACAATGTTAGCATTCATTTCAAGAGGACTAGAATATAAAAGCAAGCATGTAATGTTAAGACTTTATACAGCACTGGTGAGGCCTCACTTGGAGTATTGTGAGCAGTTTTGGGACTCTTATCTTGGAAAGGACATTTGGAAACTGGAGAGGGTTTAAAGGAGGTTCAGGAAAATGATTCCAGCTTTGAATGGTTTGCCATACGAAGATCATTTGATGGCTGTATTCACTAGAATTCAGAAGAATGAGGGGTAACTTGATTGAAACCTATCGAAAAGTGAAAGGCCTTGATAGAGTGGATATGGAAAGGATGTTTCCTATGATGGAAGAGTCTAAGACTAGAGGACACAGCCTCAGAATAAAGAGGCATCCTTTTAAGACGGAGATGAGGAGGAATTTGTACAGTCAGCAAGTGGTGAATACAGGTGTCCCCCGTTTTTCGAACATTCACTTTACGACAGCTCGCTGTTACGAAAGACCTACATTAGTACCTGTTTTCACTAACCTAAGAGGATTTTCGCTTTTACGAAAAAAAGACGCCCACTTTATACGTGTGTTACCCCAAAGAAAGACTACCATGACCGTAAAGCCTTGTGCGGGCAGTTGTGCGCACATGTGTGTACGTGCATAGGCGTGTATGTGCGCTTGCATGTTCTTGCCGATTTTTTTTTCTCCACATCGAATTTGGCTCACTGTCTTCCTGATTTTGATAAGTGAAACTACACCATACATACAATATTTCTATTTTATATAGTCTGTATACTTATCACATCATCCCTGCTTTTACTATGTGTTCGTGTTATTTTAGGTTTTGTGTGTTATTTGGTATGATTTGGTAGGCTATTTTTTGGGTCTGGGGACACTCAAAATTTTTCCCATATAAATTAATGGTAATTGCTTCTTCACCTTATGACATTTCAGCTTACAAACAGTTTCATAGGAATGCTCTGCCTTTGAATAGCGGGGGAAACCTATATGTGGAATTCCTTGCCACAATCAGCTGTGGAGGCCAAGAGTTTATGTATATTGAATATGTATATTTAAAGCAGACATTTACAGATTCTTGATTGGTGAGGGCATGAAGGAATATGGGGAGAATTGGGACAGATGAAATTTGGATCACCCATGATGAAATGGTGCACATCGATTTTGAAAAAAGCAGATGTGATGGGCCGAAAGGTCTAATTCTGCTCCTATATCATATGGTTATGGCTTCTGGTAAAATGTAGTTGCTACTTATTTTATGCAGTTAACCTGTCAAATTACAGTGGATTCTAGTTAGTTGGGACACATCAGGACCAGTACATTTTGGCACAATTAAACAGTTGCCACAATTAGCCGATGTTTCACAGAAATTGTTAAAAAAGTATAAAAAAAAGAGACAAAGTACCAACTAACTGAGTAACAAGTTTCTTATTTAAGTGAAGTGTAAAACAAGTCTGAACACTATGAATACTGCTACATTGCTATAAAACTGTTTTAATCCCTAATAGTTATTGATGGAAGTATTCATCCAGTGTACACAGCTGCGCTCTTTTGATTGACTATCAATGAACAAAACCAGCAAAGACACCTAGTGCTGGTAATGAACTGCTTCATACAATGCTTTCGATGACTGCTTCCTCCAAGTCTTCATTATCATTGTAACATTCAAGACGATTGCCATTAGCTTCAAATTCTTTACAGTTCCTAACTTGTTGAAGCAACGAAATCATTTCATTTTCACTGCCGGTTGCTTCTGGTGTCTCCAAGCCTCAATTCTTGAAACTGCATTCAGAAAAATGGTCCTGAATCAGAGACAAAAATCATCACTGCTTTTTGTATACAAGTTTATGCAACTAATGCTATTTAAAAACTGTTCACCCTAAGTGTGATGTAATGTAACGGCCACAAAAGAGTATGCATCTGATGCTAGCAGAATTGAATGGCATAGTGTCACTGTGAAGAGAAACTCTCTGTGTGTGTGTGTGTTTAAATACTCACACACACACACACACATATGTATAACATGCATAACAAATAATGACTCCTTAAATGAAGGAAACCTGACCATTTTCTTGATCAGTTTTTTAAAAAAAAATTTGTTCCAAATAAGCTGCTGTGCCAATGAACCGATGGTCCGATTAACCAAAATGCACTGCACGTGCGCTGACGTGCTTTTGATTCTGCAAAAGATTTGCTTGCCGTGTTTGTGATTTCATTGGAACAGTGTGTTTACCATTACATTTTATTTTTAATCAATTATCCACCTTGCCTAGAAGGAAAACAGAAATGTTTCTTCAGACAAAACCATCAGGCCAGACAGATTTTTTTCTGGGACATGCACATCCTTGTCTCATGCTCAGCAATAAGCACAGCCTCATAAACTACAGAGTCCCTTCATATATCAGACTGCGAATTATAATAGATTGTCTTTATAGCTGAACCTACTCACAGGCAGAGTTTATGGCCTCCAATTTAATAAATACACTCAACTCTTGGTAACGCTGACCCTAGCAGATATTTTCTTAAAGAAAACAATACATAAAGTTATAATCACGCATTTCCATTTTTTTTCCAATAGCCACATTTTTTAAAAAAAGTTTCCCTTTTCTTCTTACCAAGATACAACATTTCAAACCGCAAAGTACCTTGGATAAATCTTTCATGTCTGAAATCAGCCGGCTCTTTGGACTCTTCATCATGTTCAAGCTATTTCTGATGCAGTTAATGGCAGACATTCCAATGAAAACCATTCAATAACAATCAAGAGAAAGTTTGCTGCCTGATTTTCCTGTCTCCAGCCTGGGTATATTGAAACCATTTGTGGCCTCAACCATTTCCCCGACTGAGATCACGTAACTTAATACGGGTGAGGATTAAGTTGTGACTAACTGCAATGTCTTTCCCGTTTTAACTTGGTGCCAGAAATGCTGAGAAATCTTGGACATACTTTGAAGATCTGATGGCTTACTACATAATCACCTACCTCATCTAAGAATCAAAATGGCTGAAAAGCATGCCTTGGTTATCACACCGCCTGCAACAGACAACTCCACTGAATACTTTTTAAAAAGTTGAACATGTGAATTAAATCACATTTCAGTGGTTGTTAAATATTCGTCTCCACTTGCTTCTGTATCATATTACTGAGCACATTGTTTGATGTAAGTAGGACATTAGAAACTCTAAATAGAATAATTATTCTGTGCTGTTCAATTACTGAAAAGGTCTGTTAACATTTTACCAAAAGCAGAACATTATACCATTTCATAGATCAAAGCTTTTGTCATCTACGCGCTTGACTGGCCGGTTCAGAATTGCATTTCAACACAATGCCATAATCCCGTAGGTAAAAATACTTTGTGTCTTACATTCTGAGGAAAAAACGGCCAAAGATTTTGGGAAAAAAACCAGAAGCCAGCTTTAAATACCAACTAACTTGCTTTCACCGATTTTTAAATTACATGTTAGGAGCAACAAACACAAAGTGCTGGAGGAACTCAGCAGGCTAGGCAGCGGCAATGAAAATTGTAAACAGTCGACGTTTTGGGCCAAGATCCTTCATCAGAACTGGAAAGGAAGGGAGAAGATGCTAGAATAAAAAAAAGTTGTAGCAAGGGAAAGAGGATAGTTAATAGGTGATGGGTGAAGCCTGGTGGGGAGAAAAGGTAAAGGGATCTGATAGGAGAGGAGAGTGGAGCACCAAAGGAAAGGAAGGATGAGGGGACCTATGGAGAGGTGGCGGGCAGGTGAGAGGCCAGAGTGGGGAATAGGTGAAGAAGTGAGTGGGAGGGAAAAAAATTTTTACTGGAAGGAGAAATCAATATCCATGCCATCAGGTTGAAGGCTACCCAGATGGAATATACACGAGGAAATCTGCAGATGCTGGAAATTCAAGCAGCACACACAAAATACTGGTGGAACACAGCAGGCCAGGCAGCATCTATAGGGAGAAGCACTGTCGACGTCTTGGGCCGAGACCCTTCATCAGGACTAACTGAAAGGAAAGATAGTAAGAGATTTGAAAGCAGTGGGGGGAGGGGAAATGTGAAATGATAGGAGAAGACCAGAGGGGGTGGGATGAAGCTAAGAACTGGAAAGGTGATTGGCAAAAGAGATACAGAGCTGGAGAAGGGAAACAATCAAGGGATGGGAGGCCTAGGGAGAAAGAAAGGGGGAGGGGAGCACCAGAGGGAGATGGAGAACAGGCAGAGTGATGGGCAGAGAGAGAAAAAAAAACTAAATATGTCAGGGATGGGGTAAAAAGGGGAGGAGGGGCATTAACGGAAGTTAGAGAAAATGTTCATGCCATCAGGGTCCCCCAACCTGCTTCTCCGATAGATGCTGCCTGGCCTGCTGTGTTCCACCAGCACTCTGTGTGTGTTGCCAGATGTTGTTCTTCCACCGAGGGTGGCCTCATTGTGGCACAAGAGGAGGCCATGGACAGGAATCGGAATCAGAATTAAACTGTTTGGCCACTGGGAAGTTCCAGACTGTATGTGGCAATTAAAATGAATCATGTGTCAATTATGAGACAGCATAACTTTCAAAATCTCTTATACTGACTGAAAATACATTTTCACCTGCCATTATATTGTTGCCACAAGGGATTTGTCCATGAGCACACAGAATTTTATGTTACTTTAGAATAAAGAAATGGAGTCAAGCTTTTTCAGTATTCATAAATTTTGTTCAATATTTTATCCAGACACATGCTACTTCAAAACAAAAGGAGATTAATTTTCAAAGATGCTGCATTAAAGAAGTTTGCTCTTCAATTGGATTTCCTTGTACAATGCACATCTATTACATGTCTTTTAGAGCAAGTGTTGGCCAACAGTTTCTTCCCAGCGGCATAAGAAAGTAATCAAAAGTATCCCATGCAGCTACACTTTGATGTCCTACATAACACGACTGCCAAGTAAAACCTAATGGAAATTTCCATTTGCTTATATAAAAGTTACAAGTTGTACTCTTTACTAAGGTTAAGAGCAAAATCTCTTTTAAACACTACTCTTCCCAATTCCCAATACATCTTTTTATGATTCCCCTTTTCTTCAAACTTTCTTTATCAGTGTCCATCATGAGAGATCCCCAACACCCAGGCCACGCTCTCTTTTCATTGCTGCCATCAGGAAGGTGGAACAGGAGCCTCCGGAGTCACACCACTGGGTTCAAGAACTAAAAACTAAAGCATGTGGAGTCTATGAAAAGTACTGCGCTTAGGCATTATATATACATATATACACACATAAACCTGAAACTGACATGAACTGATACTATTGTGGACTGAGAGTGGGAAGGGGGCAGTGAGAGGGGAATCATTGTTGGTTAAAAGGGGAAGGGAGACAAGAGGGAGCAGGAAGCACCAGAGAGACATTCTGTAATGATCAATAAACCAATTGTTTGGAATCAAATGTCCTGCCTGGTGTCTCAGGGCTGGGTGTGTGTCTGCACTCACATCATCCCCTGCCCCTGGCACTCTGTCTCTGCCACCTGCCCCACGCCCCTCCCATGACACTGCACCTCACCTTTCCCAACATCCTTCACACCTGCCAAATTTACAAACTCACTCTCTGCTCTACGTTAACAAATACAGTACTGTGCAAAAGTCTTAGGCACCCTAGCCAGATATATGTGCCTAAGACTTTTGCATAGCACTGTAGGTTTAAGAGGGAGAAGAAATGGTGGGTGCCTGGGACTTGAGTTTTTCTACTTAGGTAACATTGATGTTGGTGGAACTGTAATACAGTATTAAGATTAACTGCGGCATTTCTCAAAGTTACAAGTTACTTCACTAGCTCTAATCCAATCGTAAACAAGAGGAAATTCTGCAAATGTTTGAAATCCAATCAACACACCCACACTCCTTTAGGATCTCAGCAGGCCAGGAAGCATCTATGGAAAAAAGTACAGTCATTGGTTTGGGCCGAAACCCCTCGGCAGAACTGGTAAGGAAGGGGTAAAATGTCCTGACAAAGGGTTTTGGCGCAAAACATCAAATGTACTTTTTTCCATATATTCTGCCTGGCCTCCAGCATTTCATGTGTTTCACTCACTGTAAAGTATTGATGTTGTGAAAAGTCAATACTTAAAGAAATTGTTTAGTAAAACAAATCCACTATTTGGTCAGGGCATGAAGGCATATCGGAAGAAGGCAAGAGACTGGGGCTGAGAGAAAAATTGGATCAGACATGAAATGGTGAAGCAGACTCAATGGGCCATATGGCCTAAATCTGCTCCTTTATCTCATGGCCCAAATCCTTTAGTTTCATTACATGCCAAGGTCTGGTGTGGTTATGAAGAAGATTTGTATGGACTATCATTTCATTCTAATAGTACTCTGTCTTTCTGCTTTCTGTGTCCATTTACAGCAGCATGTTACAGCTTTTGCTACTGAAAATAAGCCTGCTATTCTACAAAGAATCAGATCTGGTTTATTATCACTGACATGAAGTGAACTTTGTTGCTTTTACCTATTGCGTACAATAGTAGCTACAATAATAGAGATAAAAACAAAACCTATGTTAAAAGAGATCAAGATAGTAAGGTAATGTTGGTGTACCATTCAAAAATCTGATGGTGGTGGGGAAGGAGCTGGTTTCTAGAACTACTGAGCGTATGTCTTTAGCTCCTGTCCCTCCTCCCTCATGGCTGTAATGAGAAGAGAGCATATCGTGGATGATGAGGGTCCTTACCACCTTCTTAAGGCAATGCATTTTGAAGACGTCTTTGACGGTGGGATGGCTCATATCCGGTGGAGTTTACAATTCTGAGGCATCTTTTCCCCCAATGTCCTGCCTGATATTACTGCCTTGATACTCCTGCAACCTCTGGCAGTTATGCATTCCTTTTTGATAACATGCAGTTGTTACGAGTTTCAGTGCTTTTAGTACCTTATACATAAGGCCATAAGACATAAGCAGAATTAGGCTATTCAGTCCATTGAGTCTGCTCCATTTCATCATGGCCGATCTACTGCCCTCTTAACCCCATTCTCCTGCATTCGCTGCCATAACCTTCCATGCCCTGACTATCAACCTCCGCCTTAAATGCTACTCAGTGGTCATGCCTCCAAAGCCACCTGTGGCAATGAATTCCACTGATTCACCACCATCCAGCTACAGAAACCCCTCCTCATTTCAGTTCCATTTTGAGGCTGTGTCCTCTGGCCTCCAAAGGAAACACTTTTTTACATCTATCCACTCTCTCTAGGCCTTTCAGAATTCAATAGGTTTCAATGAGATCTTTCCTCATTCATCTAAATTCCAGCGAGTACAGGCCCAGAGCCATCAGATGTTCCTCAAATGATTAGCCTTTCAACTCAAGAATGGTTTTCATGAACCTCCTTTGAACCCTCTACAATGTCAGCACATCCTTTCCAGCAAATATAGGCCCAGAGCCATCACTCCTCATATAACCTTTTCATTCCCAGAATCATTCTCAATTTATCTACATCTGTGTAGTTGAACATGGCCTTTATGTGAGAATGCAGTCCACATCGCAAAGCCATGAACTCTCTCCTTATGGAAAGAAGATGACCTATTTCTCAGCCTTGGGAAAGCTATGATTTATAGTCCAGAGATCCTGTTGAAGGAGGTTTCAAAGGACTGTGATCATCTGGAGAGGCGCTGAATTCTTCTTTCTTTGATCTAGGAAGGTGATGCATGACTGGTAGACCCTGTGCATTGAATTTAGAAGCTGCATATGGAGTCCCTCAACTACTTAGTATTTCATCCACTATTTTCAGAGTTCAGATACTGGTGATGGTGATGACAATTGAAGATATAATTCACCCATGCTTCTCAGAAGAGTGCAGCAGGAATGGCTTTCATTATAGGTGATGAGACTAAAGGGATGTGAAGCAACAATATATAAAAGTCATGGTCTGTACACTGGAAATTGTCTTGGTGACTAAAAACAGAATGATCATAGTGTGTTTCTGTGAAATTAAGCCCCTTTTAACTGCCGCACAAATTCTCAAATTCCAGCTCTGATAGCTTCTGGTAATGTGTATCAGGAAATCAAGTTAAACACAGTGGTAGCCAGCATAACACCACTGGAGAATGTTTTCTTAATTTGGATTTTGCTTCCCTGTGTCTGAGGTCGGAATCATAGCCCGAAATGTCTTTTAAGATTTTATGAGTTGGGAGTGTGGGGGGGGGGGGGGGGGTGGTTCTTCTCAGTGCAACCAAAGAAAGTAATTTCACTGCAACATCAAAGTCCTGTCCCGAGCCTTTGTGGCTCATCAGGCCGGTGTTTATGCCAGTTTCTGTGGCGTGAAGCGACTGAGAGTCCGAGAATCCCCCCTCCCCCACCCCTAGATAGGATGCCAGTCTATCGCGAGGTTGACCCCCAGCATTTTCCTGCCGGTACCCATTTTTCAGCTGGGTAGACTGAAGCACTGTGTGGTTAAGTGCCTTACGGACACACACGCTGCCTCAGTTGGGCTCGAACTCACAACCTCCAGGGTCGCTAGTCGAACACCCTCACCGCTTGGGGTGCTAAACACACTGCAATATATATTGTTCTTATTGGAAGGGAAGGAGTCAAAGAGACTGACAAGTTAACAGCCAGCCATTTTTAACAGCACTTAATTCATTATGGAAGTACGAGCCACCTATCTATTTTCTGTCTGAATTGTATTTTGGATTGTGCATTTATAATGAATGGGTAATATGCCACGCGGGTTGCGGGAGGTAGAAATGAGTGAGTGTGGTTACATATTCAAGTTTAGTCTGAGTCAGTGTAGTCTGGTTAGAGACAGCCAGGGGGTTGGAGGTGATTTTTTTTGTTGACCTCAAGTGCTTAAGTTCACTGTTACATATTGTATATTGTTATTAGTCGGCTTATTTTGTTATATCGCTAGTTTCAGTACTTTTGTACAATATCACGTGACACTACAAGAACTCTGGAACACTACAAAAATCCTGGCAGAAACACAAACAAGAGATGAAGTAAATTCTTAGAAGCTTGGTTCTCAACAGAAGACTCAATTAACAAGTATGTTGAACTGGATGCAATTTACGAACCCATGGGTCTGCGGGATCGGGACCCAGGGATGAGCAGCGGGCCCCTGAAGAGCCAAATCCTCCCAGTGACTGATAACCAGGGTCACAGGCCGGCAGAGGTCACTCAGCTACCCAGCTGGCTGGGACCCCGTCTATGAACCAACCCGCCAGAACATTGAACGTGAGCACTCCTCAGAAACAACTGTGCAATGTACTGTGTATGTGAATCAAAATGGCTTCTTTGTTTTGTTAAGAGTAGGAATGCTTCTTTGTATGATAAGTGCTTTCTCTCGCAGTTGTTTAGCTTTAGGCTTGCTGATATTGGGATTGTATTCGTTTGTTGACCAATGGGGAATGTTATTTCATCTTGTGGGGCTGGGAGCGGGGGTTTCGCGGTCTTTTCAGGGGAGGCGGGAAGGAGACGCCGAGGAAGGCGGACGTGCGCTGCACTGCTCAGTCGACCACCCGGGTGGTCCCAGGTGCGAAGACGTGGAGGTCGGAGGAAAGCGACGAGGGGTCGAATGGTTCGATGGTTGACCTCCAACAACGTGCACTAAACTGACTGAACTTTGATAAGTTGGCGCCTTTTACTTTATTTTCTTTTCCTTCATATATACTGTATTGCATAGTACTCTTTCAGTTTTAGTAAAATCTTTAAAGTGTATTCCATAACGGTATTTGGTGTGAGTTTGATATGGTGTGTGTGCATGCGGCATAAACTTGATTCTAACAGCACCTGCGTGTACGGGAGGTGGGATTGGTGAGTGGCTGGATCTCCTTTTCCCCTAGACCAGGGGTCGGCAACCCGCGGCTCCGGAGCCACATGCGGCTCTTTCATCTCTGTGCTGCGGCTCCCCGTGGCTTTGGAAAATAAATGATGAGTATTTAATTAAAATGTATTTTATGTTAGTTTGTTAGTTTTTGAAATGTAATTCGAAATTTGAAGATTATGGTGATCTTGTACAATCTAAATAAAACGTTGTGGCGACCCCATTTCCTGGCACATCCGAACCGGCACACAATTAGCCACCGTTCCGGCTAAGGGAGATAGCCTACGGGGGTTTGTGAGTACATGTCTTTTGGAGCATCTGCGCCACGGGGGGGGGGGGGGGGGGGTGGGTTGAGGGAGGCTTTAAAGCAAGGCTGTTTAGTTCGAATAAAGTTATCTTTGACTGCAGTTTACCGACTCCTTGTCGTTATTTTAGCGCTGCGTGTAGCACACCGCTACAACGTGTTTTTTTATCGCTATTAATATACGTCACCACTGCCAATGCCTGACACCCGCCAGTGCGCGATTTCTTTTAATTTTTCGATCCAAGGTAGGCTAACTATGGAGTAACCTTCAAACCAACGTCTTTTTTTCGGAGTTCAAAATGTTTTTGTTGCATGCAGAAATGTAATTTCGTTTTCTCTGCAGGAGTTCATCAATTTCATAAATGCAACACATTATAGTTTGTTTACACATAGCATAAAAGCAAAAAAAACATTGTATGCAGTGTTATTTCATTTTAAATGTCAAACGGGTTTTGTGGCTCCCAGTGTTTTCTTTTCTGTGGGAAACGGGTCCATATTGGCTCTTTCAGTGGTAAAGGTTGCCGACCCCTGCCCTAGACATATACCAGCCTGTTGGGTAAGTGTTACACAACGCTCATCTGCACACAGATGATGTCACCTTGACTGACAACAAAACGTATGCAACGTAACCTCCAGGTTCAATGAACAAATTACAAACCAGATTTTATAAGTTGCAATGAGATTACCTCTCATTCTATTCAATGTACCCTCAAACTAAAAACCTGCCATTACTGTACCAGTACAGTGAATCTCTGCTACACTCCCTCAATGGGAAGGGTACCCTTTCTTCATGACGGAGTGCAAAACTGAACACAATACTCCACATCCAGTCTCAGTAAGACTCTATGCCATTCTAATTAACCACTTTTTTGATAATGGTTATTGTTATGTTTTGTAGCTCCAAAACTAATTAAAAGAAAAACTCAGGAGCCGGGGATAAATGTATCTACTTCAATGATGTTGGAGCAACTCAGCAGGTGAGGCAGCATCTATAGAAAAGAATAAGCAGTCAACGTTCAGGGCCGAGACCCTTCTTCAGGTCTGAGAAGAAAGGGGAAGGGTGCCAGAATAAAAAGCTGAGGGAGGGGAGAGGCTAGCTGAAAGGTGATAGATGAAGTGAGGTGGCTGGGAAAGGTCAAGGGCTGGAGAAGGCAAGCTCCCAGGAAGAATACCTGGCTGTAGTCCCTCCCTCCATCTTTCCACCCTTCCTTCTCAGTCCTGAACAAGGGTCTCTGCCTGAAACTTTCACTCTTTCTTCATTTTCACGGATGCTGTCTGACCTGTTGAGTTCTTCTTGCATTTTCTGTGTTGCTTTGGATTTCCAGCTTCTGCCAACGTTCTCAAGAGTATGTCTACTTCATTTAGTTTTACCTTGGTGAGGTGCACACATCAGCATGATAACATTTGCCAGTCATATACTTTTATATGTAACCCATAATGAATTATGTAAATAGTCATATAGTAGTACAGCACAGAAACAGGCCATTCACTCCATTGAGCCCATGGCAAAACCATTTAAACTGCCCTCTCCCATCAACTTGCACTGGGACCATAGTCTTCCATACTCCTACCATCCATGTATCTATCTGAACTTCTCTTAAATGTTGAAATTGAGCTCATATGCACCACTTGTGCTGGCAGCTCATTCCACTCTCTTACGACATCCCGAGTGAAGAAGTTTCCCCTCATGTTCCCAAAAAACTTCTCACCTTTCACCCTTAAACCATGACCTGTAGTCTCAGTGGAAAAAGCCTGCTTGCACTTACCCCCATCCCTACCCCTCATAATTTTGTATACCTCTATCAAATCCCCTCTCAATCTTTTATGTTTTAATGAATACAGTCCTAATCTATTCAATCTTTCCTTATAACTCAGGTGCTCTAGACCTGGCAACATCCATGCAAATTTTCACTGTACTCTTTCAACCTTATTTGCATCTTTCCTGTAGGTCGCTGACCAAAAGTGCACACAATACTCCAAATTAGGCCTCACCACCATCTTATAGAACTTAAACATAATATTCCATCTCCCATACTCAAAACATTGATTTATGAAAGCCAAAGTGCCAAAAGCTTTCTTTATGAACTCAGATGTCATACTCAATGAATTATGAACCAATATTCACAGTTTCCTCTGTTTCTTTGCTTTGTGGCCATCTGCAATAAGATAAAAATCAAGGTTGCATACTTTATATACTCCGATAATGAATGGATTTTGAACTTTGATGGTGCACAAAAATTTTGTTTCAAACTTTACAGCATCAAATGAGAGTCAAACTGACCAACATAATTTAAAATTACTGCACGTGATTTTACTTGGGTCAAGACCAATCAAAATTATTAAGCAACGACAGTAGAAAATAACCTCTATACAAACTTTAATTTTCCTTCTCACTCCTATTCTGACCTATTGACCTGTTGCCTCCTTCCCGTAGTGTCACAATGAGGACTGAAACAGACTTACAGATCAACATAATAATATTTCATCTAGGCACATGCAGACTTCTGGACTCCATACTCAATTCAACAACTTTAGGTAACTTGATTTTTCTCTCTATCTGTCTGAGACAGTCGCTGAACCTGTTTGCATTTCCTTTCTTTCTTTCTCCTCCTCTGGCATTGGAGGACGTGCCCTGCCTGGTCTACTGGTCATCTCTTCCTGACCTATGCTTTGCAACTCCTACATTCCTTTATTGATGTTTCACTTTCTTACGGCTCCCATTCAGTGACCAGATAACCTCTATATAAGCTCATCACTTTTCCCCTCTCACAGACATTCCACCATCCTGTCCACTCTCTCTGCAGTTAATCAAGCTTCATTTAATTCCTTCTGAAAAATTACCTTTGTGATTGAAAAACTATAATATTAAATCTTATCACCAAACATACCTTTCCCTCTCCCTGCCCCCCACTTTCTGTAGGGATCTATGACTCCTTGTCCATTCATCACTCCCCACTATGCCAGCTATGTAGAAGTCCATGTTTGAAGACTTTCCCAGTAATAACCCCCAATTCTTAGACAATAAGACACAGGAGCAGAATTAGGCCATTCAGCCCTTTGAGTCTGGATTCCATCATGGCTGATCCTGGATCCCACTCAACCCCATACACCTGCCTTCTCACCATATCCCTTGATGCACTGGCTAATCAAGAAATGATTAATTTCCACCTTAAATATACCCATGGACTTGGCCTCCACCACAGTCCGTGGCAGAACATTCCGCAGATTTACTACTCCCTGGCTAAAAAGGAAATGCCTCCTCATCTCTGTTCTAAAAGGTCACCACTCAATTTTGAGGCTGTTCCCTCTAGTTCTGGATACCCCCACCATAGGAAACAGCCTCTCCACACCCACCCAATCTTAGTCCTTCAATATTCAGTAGGTTTCAATGAGATCCTCAAGTATTCTTCTAAACTCCAGTGAGTACAGGCCCAAAGCTGCCAAAAGCTCCACATATGTTAACCTTTTCATTTCCAGAATCATCCTCATGATCTCCCTCTGGACTCCCTCCAATGTCAACACATCCTTTCTTCTTCTCCAGTGACAACTGCATTGGTGTTGATTGATACACCCATGCAGAGCTCGTCAATTTTATCAAATTTCCCTGTAGTTTCTAGTTTGCCTTTAAACTTGCTTGGTCCATCTCTGACACCACCCTCCCCTTTCTTGATCTCTCTGTCTGAATCTCTGGAGACAAACTGTCAACCGATACCTTCTCTTAGAAAATTACTGACTCCCACGGTTATCTCGACTATATCTCTTCCCACTCTGTCTCCTGTTAAAATGCTATTCCCTTTTCTCAGTTTCTTCTCATCTGCATCTGTTTCCAGGATACTGCTTCCCATTCCAGGACATCAGAGATGTCCTCCTCCTTTAAAGAACGGGGTTTCCCTTCCTCCACTGTCGATGCTGCCCTCACCCACATCTTTGCCCCTCCACTCTCCTTCCATTCCCCACTCTGGCCTCTTACCTCTTCTCATCTATCAGCTCCACTCAGTGCTCTCCTCCACTTTCTCCTATGGTCCACACTCCTCTCCTGTCAGATTACCTGGGTTCACCTCCCAGCTATCTTCATGACCTTCCACTTAACATTTTATTCTGGCAATGTTCCACGTCCTTTCCAGTCCTGGAGGAGGGTCTCAGCCTGAAGTGTTGACTGTTTATTCATTCCCATTGATGCTGCCCGACCTGCTGAGTTCCTCCAGAATTGTGTGTGTGTTGCTTTGGGTTTCCAGCATCTGCAGACTTTCTCATGTTTAATATTAAACCTATTTTGCTTCTCTGCATGTGACCAAATCCGCTGATTGTTTCCAATATTTTCCGTTTCTATTTCAAATTTCCTACAGGTTTAGATTTTTTCCCAAATTTTCAAAATAACTGGTCAAGTTTGCAAAGTACAGTTCCATGGTACATTATTTATTTAAAACAAGATGAAACTTCATTTGTCCCAAAGGAAATTATGGTTGCAAGGTTGCTCAGTTAGAAATATATACTTTAAAATACAAAATGTAAACATTGAGGTACAAAAAAATACAAAATGTGTATTTAAAAGTAATAGTGCAAAATACAGATGTGTAGTGAAACCATATACTTAGGGAGGAGGAGTTGTAGAATCTTAAAGCCATAGGGTGAAAGGATCTCCTCTCCTGTGATGGTCAGTGGTGCACCTCAGTGGAACCAGTCTGTTCCTAAAGTGCCCCTCAGTTAGTCCAGTATGTCACGGAGGGGATGAGAGGGATTGTCCATAATGCTCTGTAGCTTCTGCAGCATCCTCCTCTCTCAGACACACCCATTTATTGAGATACAGCATGGAACAGGCACTTCCAGACCTTCGAGCCGTGTCACCCAGCAACCCCCCAGTTTAATCCTAGCTAATCACAGGACAATTTACGATGACCAACTTATTTACGAACTGGCACATCTTTGGACAGTGGGAGGAAACCAGAATACCCAGGGGAAATCCACACGGTCACGGGGAGAACGTACAAACTCCAGTGACAGCCAATAAACTCTGGATGCTGGTAATGATGGTGTTGTGCTAAACACTGCGTTATCATGTCACTTTTTCTATGAAAGTCTATCATACAAAGAGAAAATCCATCATATTGCTACATAAACTCTATCAGCCACTGTGGAGCTTTTGCCAAGTCTAGGAAGCTCATTTATTGAAATTTATTCTGTTTGATCAAAAGCTTGATATATTGTCTTCTGTTGATATTCTCAGTTGTAATAAAATCTCAGTTGTCTTTATCCAATGAGAACCATGGACTTTGATAAGTTATAGACATTTAAAAAACACTACAGAGGTAACAAAGCAGCAACAACAAAATATATTTTGAAATATTCACAAATATCTAACTTCTTCTTTTAAAAATACATTCATGTTATGGAGAAATCTTGTGGCAGTTATAAAAGAATTGTTTACAGAGAGACTCCCTGAATAAGTTTCAACTGACATGATGGTCTCCATTGCTCGTGGTTGACCATAACTGTTGCGCCCTAGCTGTCGAAGTCAAGCCAGGACAATGCAATTTGCGATTTAGAGAGCAAGTTGTTACCCACGCAGCAAGCTCCCCTCCCTGTGCAGCTGATGAATCTAAACGCATGATAGAGTGTGAATTCTCCATAGGATGACTGTCTTAAGGACTCCAACTCCGGAATTTACCTCAGGGTTTACTCCGGAAGCCTTCCCCCTGAGTGGGAATAGCCGCAAGGCAGCAGAGGTTTGAGATCAGAGTTTTCCTTCTTCTCGGTGAGCCACCGACTACAGCTGACATGCGCCATCTGCCCGGAGCACCAGCAGCCCGCCTTTGGCCCTTCTCCTGTCAGTGGAAACGGATCCGGCAGGCTTAGTGGCTAAGCCACATGTGAAGGCTGGGAGCTGGACTTGGCTGTCAGAGGCTATTTGAGGCGCATGCCATTGGGATCATTTAATAGGTAGTGGGAGCTTATCCCCACTACCACCCCCAGCTATAATAACCCTCAGGAACTTAATTAACAAAAGGTCTTTGAAATACCCAGTGATTGTAAATTTTGTTGTCAGACGTATAAAGGATTACATTATTATATAAAAAGAAAACAATGACTTCAAACATGCGTTTTGCCTTCAATTTTCATTTGCTTTCTGCTTGCCATAATGAAGGATTAATCTTACTGCCAGAAAGCTGAGTAGTTCCCGCAGTTAAAGCAGCTTCGATGTACTGCACGTTTTGTATAAAAGACTGAGAGCTGCTGAGGAAAGCAACAGGCCACTATGGTGAATTTAAATTAAATACATTATCTTGTAAATCAGGTAGGTGCCCGATTTGTGAACTTTTAAACTACCCAAGCAGAATACATTCAAATTTACAAGACTTCCTCAAAAAATATAATGTAATTAAGCTACTTCATTGCTCTGTTTATGATCCTCAAACCAAAATGAGGTTTTGTTAGCATCACAACATTAACCTCCCAAAACGAAGAAAAACAATTTGAAGTCTGCTATCATCTCGACAAAAAGCTCAAGCTGTTTAATCTCCACACAAAACATCACTAAAATTGTGATGTCAAACCAATCTATTTGTAAACATATAAAGCATTTTCAATCTGCTTGTGTCAATCAAAAGGGAAATTCAGCTCCTAAATATTGGCCTGTCCCTATTATTAACATTTTTCACATTATTCCAGATGAAGGCCAAATTATGAGCTACTGGGCTTATGTTTACAATGAAATTATAATATCCTTGCTGGTCTGGTGCCAATTCAGAGATTCAAAATTGCTTGCTGTCATTGATTAGTACATGAGCGTAAAGAACCAAGTTATTCTGGATACGATGCAGCATAAAAAATAAATATAACCATAAGAGCAATCCTCCAGTATACAATGTACAAAATCAAAAATGGCAGCACACAGCAGCTTCTCCGGCTCCCACCAGTGGCTCTTCAAGGCATCGCCAGTGATCAATGTGACCAATGTCGATGTCCTACAGACAGTTCACAAAACTACTATTTCTACTTCTTCTTTCAAATATGTTTTCACTACTAAGCTGCGTGTGTTTGGAGCCAGTGATTTTGGGCTAATTGAGCAATCTGGTACCTTGCTGTCTCCGATGGAGCTCGCTGAGGTTGGGACCAGAGCACGGGGCCGGAAGCCTGGAGATGGGCCGTGAGCCATTGATTTCTCAGATAGAGGCGTTGAGCTAGGAAGAAGTCGACAAAGGCGACAGCGGAGGATGGGCAGGTGTCTGTGTTTGACTGGTCTTCTCTCACGCTAGCTGCTGTCAGAGGAAAGAACCGGAGTCTTGGGCTTCACGTTGTAAGGGTTGATTGGCAAGGCTCATGACTGTGGAGTCATTTTTGGGGGACTTTTGAGATTTATGTCGCATGTGTTTCTGGATTCTGGTTACATATTTTTGCTGAGTTTGAATTGTTTGAGCGAGGCATTTGGTGAAGACTGGGGCACTTTGGAGAAGACCGATCTGCAGCCACCTTGTTGCATGGAGCAGAACTGTTCTAAACTGAACACCACACGACTCCTGGTTTGATGTTTAATATCCTATGTGCTGTTCACTTGTTTTCTGTTGTTTGCGCAATTACTTCTTCTTTTCACATGATGGTTGTTTGATGTTTTCTTTGAACAGATTCCATGGTGTTTGTTTTTATGACTGCCTGCAGGACAAATCTCCGAGTTATATTTTGTAGACACATACTTTGATGATAAAATGTACTTTGAACCTTTGGTGCTAGTTTTAAATTCTTAGATTGCGTTTCAAAGTTTCTAGCGAGAAATTGCAGTCAACCAAAGCTCTCGCATACAGTGCCACTGAACTCCATCAGCCTCAGAGTTGATAGTGGCGCCCAAGGGGCAAGGGATTCTATGGCTATCAGGCCCGTTGACTGCAACCTAGCCGAGACTGCTTAGCTAAGGGCGCGGCAGATGCAGAGGGTGCGAGAGGAAGCAGAAATGCCACAAGAAAGTCGGGGTTAGCTAGGCTCTCCCAACCAGGTACTATCACCTTTCCCGGCTGATGCCCGTTTGCTAGAAAATAAAATGGACTCACTGAGACTGAGAACAAACGCTCAGAAAGACAATAGACAATAGGTGCAGAAGTAGACCATTCGGCCCCTCGAGTCTGCACCGCCATTCTGAGATCATGGCTGATCATTCACTATCAATACCCGGTTCCTGCCTTGTCCCCATATCCCTTGATTCCCCTATCCATCAGATACCTATCTAGCTCCTTCTTGAAAGAGATGAGAGAGTTTACACTGAACCAAGGCTAAACAACAGCGTACCCAACTCAGCATTATAACTCGACAGGATGACTCTGTTCTGCTCAAATAGGAAGAGTGCATCAGCAGAATCCAAAGGAGGTGGACTCTGTGTTCTCAAAGGTTGGTACACACACTCATCTGCAGCTAGCAGTCACCTTCTGGGTCTATTGAAGATCTTACAATTCATTTCTGGCCACAGTACCTGCTCAGGGAGTTTTCTGTTGTGTTGGTCAGCGCTGTCTACATCCCCATGAGTGCGAATGCCAAGGACACATGGGGAGAACATTACAGTATCATCAGTTCTCTGCAAAACAAACATCCAAATTGCCTCTTCATAATTGCGGGAGACTTAAATCATGTTAATCTGCAAGGCATTTTAACCAAATTCCACCAACACGCCACCATGGCCTCTAGGAGAACAAACACACTGGAGTATGTTCAGACCAACAGATGCGGCGGAGAAAACCAGCCCACGCCCTCAACTTGGCCTCTCTGACCACATCTCCATAATGCTAATCCCAGCATTTTGAGGGCTGCCGAAAATGGAGCAACCAGTCAAGAGGACCATCACTGCATGGCCTAATGAGGCAAGGAGACTGCCACAGAGGGGACACAGACCTCGGGGAATATGCCTCGCCGGTCATCAGCGATATCATTAAGTGTGTAGATGACACCAGTACCTCAACAATGGTCATCTCACAGTCCAAACAGAAGCCCTGGCTGGCCACAGGGGTGCACTCCCTACTAAAAGCACCTTCGAGGCGGGAGACAAAACCACTCTGAAGGCAGACAGGAGAAAACTCATCTTGTGCATCAATAGGACAAAGGCCACCTACGCACAAAATATTCAGAAACACCCGTCTGATAACAACCCCCAGTGTACATGGCTGTCCATAAAGAGCATTAGTGACTATGTCAGGAAAAACATCAACTGCGTCTGTGACACCTCCCCCCCCCCCCGACACTCTAAGAACTTCTATGCTTCAAGGCATGAAACAACAGCCAGAAAGGTACCACCCCACCCGCCGCAGCCCCCTTTAAGGTGAACAGTCACTTCCTGTAATAGCAGCAGACGTGAGGAGGAGTCTGCAGGGAATCGGCACCAGTAAGGTTACAGGGCCAGACATCATCCCAGGCCGAGTCGAGTTCTCAGGGAGTGTGCACACCGGACATCATCCCAGGCCGAGTTCTCAGGGAGTGTGCACACCAGACATCAACCCAGGCCGAGTTCTCAGGGAGTGTGCACACCAGACATCATCCCAGGCCGAGTTCTCAGGGAGTGTGCACACCAGACATCAACCCAGGCCGAGTTCTCAGGGAGTGTGCACACCAGACATCAACCCAGGCTGAGTTCTCAGGGAATGTGCACACCAGACATCAACCCAGGCCGAGTTCTCAGGGAGTGTGCACACCAGACATCATCCCAGGCTGAGTTCTCAGGGAGTGTGCACACCAGACATCATCCCAGGCAGAGTTCTCAGGGAGTGTGCACACCAGACATCAACCCAGGCCGAGTTCTCAGGGAGTGTGCACACCAGACATCATCCCAGGCAGAGTTCTCAGGGAGTGTGCACACCAGACATCAACCCAGGCTGAGTCGAGTTCTCAGGGAGTGTGCACACCAGACAACATCCCAGGCCGAGTTCTCAGGGAGTGTGCACACCAGACATCATCCCAGGCTGAGTCGAGTTCTCAGGGAGTGTGCACACCAGACATCATCCCAGGCCGAGTTCTCAGGGAGTGTGCACACCAGACAACATCCCAGGCCGAGTTCTCAGGGAGTGTGCACACCGGACATCAACCCAGGCCGAGTTCTCAGGGAGTGTGCACACCAGACATCATCCCAGGCCGAGTTCTCAGGGAGTGTGCAAACCAGACATCATCCCAGGCCGAGTTCTCAGGGAGTGTACACACCGGACATCATCCCAGGCCGAGTTCTCAGGGAGTGTGCACACCAGACATCATCCCAGGCAGAGTTCTCAGGGAGTGTGCACACCAGACATCATCCCAGGTCGAGTTCTCAGGGAGTGTGCACACCAGACATCATCCCAGGCAGAGTTCTCAGGGAGTGTGCACACCAGACAACATCCCAGGTCGAGTTCTCAGGGAGTGTGCACACCAGACATCATCCCAGGCAGAGTTCTCAGGGAGTGTGCACACCGGACAACATCCCAGGCCGAGTTCTCAGGGAGTGTGCACACCAGACATCATCCCAGGCCGAGTTCTCAGGGAGTGTGCACACCAGACATCATCCCAGGCTGAGTCGAGTTCTCAGGGAGTGTGCACACCAGACATCATCCCAGGCCGAGTTCACAGGGAGTGTGCACACCAGACATCATCCCAGGCCGAGTTCTCAGGGAGTGTGCACACCAGACATCATCCCAGGCCGAGTTCTCAGGGAGTGTGCACACCAGACATCATCCCAGGCTGAGTCGAGTTCTCAGGGAGTGTGCACACCAGACATCATCCCAGGCCGAGTTCTCAGGGAGTGTGCACACCAGACAACATCCCAGGCCGAGTTCTCAGGGAGTGTGCACACCGGACATCAACCCAGGCCGAGTTCTCAGGGAGTGTGCACACCAGACATCATCCCAGGCCGAGTTCTCAGGGAGTGTGCAAACCAGACATCATCCCAGGCCGAGTTCTCAGGGAGTGTGCACACCAGACATCATCCCAGGCCGAGTTCTCAGGGAGTGTACACACCGGACATCATCCCAGGCCGAGTTCTCAGGGAGTGTGCACACCGGACATCATCCCAGGTCGAGTTCTCAGGGAGTGTGCACACCAGACATCATCCCAGGCAGAGTTCTCAGGGAGTGTGCACACCAGACATCATCCCAGGTCGAGTTCTCAGGGAGTGTGCACACCAGACATCATCCCAGGCAGAGTTCTCAGGGAGTGTGCACACCAGACATCATCCCAGGCCGAGTTCTCAGAGAGTGTGCACACCGGACAACATCCCAGGCCGAGTTCTCAGGGAGTGTGCACACCAGACATCATCCCAGGCCGAGTTCTCAGGGAGTGTGCACACCAGACATCATCCCAGGCTGAGTCGAGTTCTCAGGGAGTGTGCACACCAGACATCATCCCAGGCCGAGTTCACAGGGAGTGTGCACACCAGACATCATCCCAGGCCGAGTTCTCAGGGAGTGTGCACACCAGACATCATCCCAGGCCGAGTTCTCAGGGAGTGTGCACACCAGACATCAACCCAGGCTGAGTCGAGTTCTCAGGGAGTGTGCAAACCAGCTCAGTGATGGACA
This sequence comes from Hypanus sabinus, assembly GCF_030144855.1. Taxonomy (NCBI): domain Eukaryota; kingdom Metazoa; phylum Chordata; class Chondrichthyes; order Myliobatiformes; family Dasyatidae; genus Hypanus; species Hypanus sabinus. The sequence continues at coordinate 11,822,792 of NC_082709.1, read as the reverse complement.
TTATCAACTCTTCACTCATCCAGGCTGCTGTCCGCTTCATGTCAGCTACCATCATCCCTGTACCAAAGAACTGCACAGCTTCAGAGCTAAACGACTACCACCAATCAATGTATATCAGCTATCTTATGTATATTTGTTGCGTTTTTTACTTGAGTTCTTTAACTTATTTCATTTTGTTTTGTGCTGGGTTGGATCTGGTGTAATAATTATTTCATTCTCCTTTGCACTTGTATGCTGGAAATTTTAGTAATATTAATGTAATTATATTATATTAATTATATTAAGCAATCTTGAATGTACAAGTAAAGTGGTATAGCGTGTGGGGATGGGGTTGGGGTGGGCGATGAAGGGTGTTGAGCAGCTGTGGAGAAGAGCGGCCAATGTGGATGTAGTGGAGATGTTGATCAGCTCGAAGGCCTGGTGGAAGTAACCACATTTGTGTCTAATGGTGCGAGAAGAAGGATTTGGGGGTTGATGTGTTGGATCCTGTTTTGTTTGTTTTTTTTGTGGGTGAGGAGGATTTTGGGGGTCGATGTGCCTGATCCTGTTTTGTTTGGTTTTTGTGCAGGGAAGGGTATTCAGGGCTTGATATCTCTTCCCAGCCCCCCTAGATCACAGCTTAGAATCAGTGAAGAAGTATGTCGACTGTTCCAGCGACTTAAGACCCGAAAATCTCCAGGCACAGATGGGGTCTCCCCCTCCTGTCTACGAGCCTGTGCTGATCAGCTGGCTCCCATCTTCACTCAGCTCTTTAATAGATCTCTGGAGCTGAGTGAGTTTCCGACTTGCTTCAAGCGCTCTACCATCATCCCGGTCCCCAAGAAACCCACCATCGCAGGACTGAACGACTATAGACCTGTCGCATTGACATCTGTGGTCATGAAATGCTTTGAACGCTGGTGTTGAACCACCTGAAGACCCTCACCAGCAGCCTGCTGGATCCCCTGCAGTTTGCCTACCGGGCAAATAGGTCAGTAGATGATGCAGTCAACCTGGGACTGCACTATATCCTGCAACATCTGGATCGTCCTGGGACCTATGCTCGGATGCTGTTTGTGGATTTCAGTTCAGCGTTTAACACCATCATCCCTGATACCCTCTGCTCCAAATTGTCTCACCTCACTGTGCCACCTGACCTCTGAGATTGGATTTACAGCTTCCTGACCAACAGAAGTCAGCAGGTAAGGATGGGACAGGTTACCTCGGATACTCGAATCACCAACACCGGCGCCCCCCAGGGGTGTGTCCTCTCTCCACTGCTGTTCTCCCTCTACACCAATGACTGCACCTCCTCCAACCCCTATGTGAAGCTTTTGAAGTTTGCAGACGACACCACTGTCATCAGACTCATCCAGAACAGTGATGAGTCTGCATATCGACAGCAGGTGGACCAACTGGCGCTCTGGTGCAGTCGGAACAATCTGGAGCTCAACACGCTCAAGACAAAGGAGATGATAGTGGATTTCAGGAGATATCCCCCCGTTATGTCCCCCCTCACAGTCCTTGGCAGCCCTGTGTCCACCGTGGAGAACTTCAGGTTCCTGGGAACCACCATCTCTCAGGATCTGAAGTGGGAGCAGAACATCAGCTCCATCCTGAAGAAGGCCCAGCAGCGGATGTACTTCCTGCGGCTCTTGAGGAAATATGGTCTGCCTCAGGAATTGCTGCTGCAGTTCTACACTGCAGTCATTGAGTCTGTCCTGTGCACCTCCATCACTGCGTGGTTTGGAGCCGCCACCAAGCAGGATAGAACCAGACTACAGCGCACAGTGAGGACTGCCGAGAGCATCATTGGAGCCTCCCTGCCCTCGATTGTGGATCTGTACTCTTCCAGGTTGAAGAAGAGGGCAGGGAACATCATAAAGGTCTCCTTGCATCCTGCGCACGGACTGTTTGAACTGCTTCCGTCTGGTAGGCGCTTCAGATCCCTCCCGACTAAGACTAATAGGCACTGGAGAAGTTTTTTACCTACTGCGGTCACTTTGCTGAACAGTTAACTGCCGGTTAACTATTACTTGGATTGCACTACCTGTAAGTATAATCTATATTTTCATTTATATTTATCATCTGTTATGATCAGAGAGACAACATCTGCCGGAAGGAAATTCCTTGAATGTGCACAGGTACTTGGCGGTTAAAGTCTGATTCTGATTCTGATATGCCTGATCTGTTTTGTTCGGTTTTTGTGTAGGGAGGGGAATGATGTGCTTAATCTGTTTCTGTTTGTTTTTTTTTGCGGGGATGTGGGACTTGGGCAGGGATGATCATGCTACCTTTCTCTTCTTTTCTTTCTTGGCTTCGTGGTGACCTGGAATTGAAGAATTTCATGCCGTATACAGGTGTCCACCGTTTTTCGAACATTCGCTTTATGACAGCTCACTGTTACGAAAGACCTACATTAGTATCTGTTTTCGCTAACCAAAGAGAATTTTCACTTCTACGATAAAAAGATGCCTGCATTATACGTGTGTTTACCCTGAGAAAGACTACCATGACCGTGAAGCCTTGTGCGGGCAGTTGTGTGAGCATGCGTGTACGTGCCCATTTTTTTCCTCCAAATCGATTTTGGATCGCTGTCTTCCCAAATTTGATAAGTAAAACTACACTGTACATACAATATTTCTACTTTCTATAACTGTGTCTTTATCACATAATTTCTGCTTTTACTATATGTTCAAGTCATTTTAGGTTTTATGTGTTATTTGGTTTGATTTGGTAGGTTATTTTTTTGGGTCTGGGAACGCTCAAATATTTTCCCCATCTGAATTAATGGCAGTTGCTTCTTTGCTTTATGCCATTTTGGCTTACAAACGGTTTCATAGGAATGCTCTACCGTCAGATAGTGGGGAAAACCTGTACTTTGTTAATAAATAAACCTTTGAACGTTTGCTGTGGATACTGCGTAGCTATGTGGTTACTGTGGATACTGCTGTCCTGATGGGAGCAGGACAAACAGTCCATAAGCAGGATGGGTGTGATCTTTCATGAAACCTTTGTAAAGCTAATGTTGGTATAACTATTAAATCACAATATAGTGAGGCTTATCAATTACCTTTCAGATTCAACTCCCCAAGACAATGGACTGCATATGCTCGCTATAGTACAGTGCATTCTGAGTCCTGTTTCATTGAATCTATTGTGTTCCCAATATGTCTTCTTGCATTGAAGGTCACTGAACGGGCAGGGGAAGGTGCTCCAGTGCGAATCCTGTCACCACAAGGAGCCCACCAGCCAGGAAGGGAAATCCTGTTGACATTCCATTCGCAGTCAGACAGCAGGAACATAGAACAGTTGAGCCCTGAGAAGAATTATGGTAAATCATCCTCACTGACAGCAGATGCAACCCGAGACTGTAATATCCCGACCAAAATGGTTCACTTGAATTATCACAGCAACTCATCTGCAATTCAAAGCAGATATTATTAATATTTCATGAGTGTGAGCTCACCTTTGAAACCTGATGATCTGAATCTCACTGAGATTTCCCAGTTAGTTCCCGTTCTTTTCCTGCCTTCATTCTTCTGCTCCACGTCGCACCTGAAATAGTAATTTAAATATTAGCTGACATGCTGCCACATTCAAGTTCACAGTTCAAGGTAAATTTATTATCAAAGTGCATATACATGTCACCAAATACAACCCTGAGATTCATTTTCTAACGGGATACTCAGTTGTTATGAATGTACCACAGCTCTGAGGGGCCGAAGGGTGCGGGGTAGTCCCCTCCTTTGTGAGAATCGCAAGATCACTATTGATTTGGATCAGGAGACCCAGGAAATGAGAGAGAGACGTGCAGCATGTCACGTTTCTCCCCTCCTCCCCCCCCCCCCCCCCCATAGCGAGGTAAAGCTACGGGACATGACCATTGTCTCCGGAAGACCAAGTTGTGTATTGAGTACTGTACTATTCATTGAAGCCCCTCAGGGGATGACCAGAGTGGGCTGGTTGAGGGATTGCATCATCCCAACCTGATTGACATCTGAGACCCTGTGAGGAAGTATAAAAGAGGGTCTGGGGAACAACCCCTTCAGACGCACCAGAAGAAACGCTAGTGATCCCGTAATAGCGGGAAGCCATTTGAAGGAAGCCACGTGCGTTCGGTTCCCTTGCCTGGGGGCTGGTGGCAGGTACCACGGAAAACGACTTGGAACTAACAACAGGGAACCAACTCCCCCAACGCAACGGATTGGCCTCATAAAAGTCCCGGGCAAGTTTAAAACCGTCTCTCTTAAACCCAAAAGCTGCAGCTTGAAAGGACAGTGACTTTTATCTTTCCATTGGACAATACAATATCCCCTAGACCAGGGGTCGGCAACGTTTACCACTGAAAGTGCCAATATGGACCCATTTCCCACAGAAAAGAAAACACCGGGAGCCACAAAACCCGTTTGACATTTAAAATGAAATAACACTGCATACAACGGGGCTTTTTTTGCCTTTATGCTATGTATAAACAAACTATAATGTGTTGCATTTATGAAATTGATGAACTCCTGCAGAGAAAATGAAATTACATTTCTGCATGCAACAAAAACATTTTGAACTCCGAAAAAAAGACGTTGGGTTGAAGGTTACTCCATAGTTAGCCTACCTTGGATCGAAGAATTAAAAGAAAGCGCGCACTGGCGGGTGTCAGGCATTGGCAGTGGTGATGTATATTAATAGTGATAAAAAACACGTTTTAGCGGTGTGCTACACGCAGCGCTAAAATAAAAACTCTGCAGTCAAAGGTAACTTTATTCAAACTAAACAGCCTTGCTTTAAAGCCTCCCTCAACCCGTCCCCGTGGGTGCGGATGCTCCAAAAGACACGTACTCACAAACCTCCGTAGGCTATCTCCCTTAGCCGGAACGGTGGCTAATTGTGAGCCGGTTCGGATGTGCCAGGAAATGGGGTCTCCACAACGTTTTTAGATTGTACAAGATCACCATAATCTTCAAATTTCGAATTACATTTCAAAAACTAACAAACCACGGGGAGCCGCAGCACAGAGATGAAAGAGTCGCGGGTTGCCGACCCCTGCCCTAGACAAACGATAGAGCTATTGCTTAACTGATGATGATTATTATACCCACGTTTTTAGATTGAGTATTGACAACGTATATTATCTGAATGTCTGTATTAATCTTGTTTTGTGCCCCTTTACAAATAAAGACTTTTAAAAATAGTACCATCAGACTTCAACAGACCTCTCTATCTTTGCTGGTAAGTGATCCAGTTATGGGAATTTCGTAACAAACTAAATCCAATAACCATAATAGAATTAATGAAAAACTGCACAACTAGGGTGTTCAAACAACATGTAAAAGACACAAACTGTGCAGATATAAAAAGAAATAATAATAATAAATAAATAAGCAATAGATAGTGAGGACATGAGATGAAAAGTCTGTGAAAGTGAGCCAATATGTTGTGGGAACATTTCAGTGATGGGCAAGTTATTCACTTTGGTTCAAGAGCTTGATGGTTGAGGGGTAATATCTGTTCCTGAACCTAGCGGTGTGAGTCCTGAGACCCCTGTACCTTCTTCCTGATGACAGTGCTGAGAAGAGAGCATGTCCTGGGTGGTGGTTGGGGGAGGGGTATCCGTATGATGGTTGCCGTTTTCCTGTGACAATATTTCATGTTAATGTGCTCAATGGTGGAGAGGGCTTTAACCATTATGGTCTGGGCCATATCCACTACTATTGTAGGATTTTCCATTCAAGGGTATTGGTGTTTCCATACCAGGCAGTCAATATACTCTCCACCATACATCTATAGAAGTTTGTCAAAATTTTAGATGTCATGTTGAATCTTCGCAAACTCCTAAGTCGAGGCACTGCTGTGATTTCTTCGTAATTGCATCTTTTGGATAAGCAGTAATAAAATTGCTTTATAAGTATATCTTGAGCTTTGACAATATTATTCATCCGCAACTTTAGCTGTTTTATATTCACTGAGTCCTCTCAAATTTCTTTTAAAGCACCCATTATCCGCCAAGCCTACAATTTGTTACAGTGCGTTTAAAGAACAGACAAAAGCCTACATGGCAAATTGAGACTGAAAATTGGGGGTTCAATTTGATTTCCTAGCAGGAAGTGAATGGGTCAAGAGTAATAGCCACTTAAGTAAGTGATGATCATGTTGAAGGTTAAATAATAGTACGAGATGTGCTACCCACAGGCTCATCATAGTTGTAGGCCTTTAAGATTTATGGTAAATTAAAAAGAGATTAACGGAGATGCATTTCCTTAAGATTATAATAGTTGGGGGGAGATAGTGGTGACAAGCTCCCACTACCTAGTGAAAGCTCCCTGTGGCGTGTGTCTCAAATAGCCTCTGACAACAAAGTCCAGTTCCTGGACTTCCCGTGTGGTTTAGTTATTACGCCCAGCACTGTTTCCATCAATAGGAAGAGGGGCAAAGGCAGTTTACTGGTGCGTTAAAGCTAGTCACTTTGGGAAGATGAATCTCGTCAGCGGTGGTTAGAAGCTAAACACTGATCTCAACTTTCTGCTGCCGTGTGGCTATACCCACTCATGAGAAAGGTTTCAGGCCTAAACCCCACAGAAAAGTCCGGAGCTGAGCTCGCTCAGGCAGCCCTCTGTTGAGTTCAACGCTGACTGGCAACTCCTGCCACGCCGCTGGGGTGCCAAACTATATCGGTCTCTGCCGTTCCTTTGGATTCATCAGCTGCGTGGAGAGGGGGAGGCTGCTTCATGGGCAACAGCTTGCTCCCTGTAGACAGCTGGGACGCAGCATCCATTGTTGACCCCAACCAGTGGAGGGACTCATGACAAACAGAGACGCACATTTTATGGTAAAAGGACAGAATCACAGTGGAGATGCCAGAGGATGTTGAAGTACAGCAGGATTTCTAGCAAAGGGCTGAGCTTCTCTGAAGGAGACTAATGAAAGAATTGAGAATAACAAGCCGGTGTCCTTTTTGACCAGTAGCATTTCATTCATTTAGTTTGATTCTCAGCTGTTTTGTCCTTGTTAACGAATCAATAAAAATGTTTTTTTTCTTCGATATTCAAGATCATTAGCCCATTAACATCTGTCCAAACATGCTGCTCTCAGCAACATCATAGTCAGAAAGCACAGAAACAGGTTCTTCAGACTATTATGCCCATGAAAGCCATTGGATACAGTACGTGCAAAAGTCTAAAGCACATACATACAGGTGTCCCCCGCTTTACATTAGTACTTGTTTTTGCTAACCGAAAGAAATCCGAAGAGGATTTTCGCTTTTACAAAAAAAGGCGCCCGCTTTAAACTTGTGTTTACCCTGAGAAAGACAACCATGAGCGTGAAGCCTTGTACGGGCAGGTGTGTGTGCATGCGTGTATGTGCCAATTTCTTTCTACAAATTGGTTTTGGCTAAATCATCCCAATTCTGGTAAGTGAAACTATACTGTACATTTATTATTTCTACTTTATATAGGCTGTGCATTTATCATATCATTCCTGCTTTTACTGTATATTAGTGTTATTTTAGGTTTTATGTGTTATTTAGTATGATTTAGTAAGTTATTTTTTTGGGTCTGGGAACGATCAAAAATTTTTCCCATATAAATTAATGGTAATTGCTTCTTCACTTTACACCATTTTGGGTTACAAAGGGTTTCATAGGTACGCTCTACTTTCGGATAGCGGGGAAGCCTGTATACGGTAGCTCGGGTGCCCAAGACTTTTGCACATACTGTAGTAATTTTATGTTTTGCACTGTACTGCTGCTGCGAAAAAAATCTAATTTCATGGCGTATGTGAGTGATGATAAACCTGACTCTGATATGGATCTCTATTGTGGTCGGAGAGAGTAAATAAATAAATACATAATCAGCAAATGAGGAATAGTGAGGTCGTATTCATAGAAATATGATGATGGCAAGGAGGAGGCTGCTCCTAAAATGTTGAGTGTGGATCTTTCGGCTCCTGTGCCCCCTCCCTGATGGTAGTACTGAGAAGAGGGCATGTCCAGGGTGGTGAAGGCCTGGAGACATTGCCCTTTGAAGATTTTGTCGATGGTGGGGAGCACTCTGCCTGTAATGGGACTGGCTAAGCCTAAAACCCTCTGCAGCTTCCCAACTACATTCGATGAATCATCTTTGAATCTGGGTGAGCATGTTGTCACTGACTTTATTAAAACCTGTGTGGATGAGTGTGTGCCTACAAAAACTTGCTGTGCATTCCCAAACCAAAAGCCATGGATGAACCAGGAGGTTCGTCATCCGCTAAGGGCTAGATCTGTGACATTTAAATCTGGCGACCCAGGTCTGTACTAGAAAGCCTGGTTTGATTTGGAGGGCTAATTTAAGAGTGAAGAAACAATTCCCAGTGAAGTTGGATGTGACATCGGATGCAGGGTCTTCAGGACATTACTTCCTACAAAGCAAAACCCAATAGCATGAATGGCAGCGATGCTTCACTACCAGACAAGCTCAATGCCTCCTATGCCCACTTTGAAAGGGAGACTGTAACTACAGCTGTGGAGATCCCTGCTCCACCTGGTGTTCAGAGGCTCACACCAGGATGTCTTTCAGGAGGGTGAACCCTTGCAAGGCAACAGGCCTGATGAAGTACCTGGTAAGGCAGTGAAAACTCGCACCAACAAACTGGCAGGTATTTTCAAGGTCATTTTCAATCTCTCACTGCTACAGTCAGAAGTTCCAACCTGCTTCAAAAGAGCAGAAATTATACCAGTGCCCAAGAAGAGTAGTGTGAGCTGCCGAATGACTATCATCTAGTAACACTCATATATATAGTAATGATATGCTTTGAGAGGTTGGTTACAGCTAGAACCAACTCCTGCCTCCGCAAGGACCTGGACCCACTATAATTTGCCTATCACCACAAAAGGTCTACAGCAGATGTCATCTCAATGGCTATTTACACGGCTCAAGATCAAATGGACAACACAAACATCTTTGTCAGGATGCTGGTCATTGACTATAGCTCAGTGTTTAACACCATCATTCCTACAGTCCTGATCGATAAGCTACAGAACCTGGGCCTCTGTAAGTCCCTCTGCAAATGGATCTTCATCTTCCTAAACAGAAATCCACAAATCTGTGTGATTGGTAATAATATCTGCTCCTTACTGATGATCAATTAGCTCACTGGTGCTTAGCTCACTGCTCTACTCTCTCTATACACCTGACTGTGGCCAGGCATAACTCAAACACAGTCTTTAAAGTTGCTGTTGGCAGAATTTCAGAAGGTGATGAAAGGGCGTACAGGAGTGAGATATACCAGTTAGTTGAGTAGTGTCGCAGCAACAGCCTTGCACTCAATGTCAGCAAGACCGAAGAGCTGATTGTGGACTTCTGGAGGGGTAAGACGAGGGAACACAATCCAATCCTCAGAGGGATCAGGGGTAGGGAGAGTGACCGATTTCAAGTTCCTGGGTGTCAATATCTCTGATAACCTAACCTAGATGTAACATATCGATGCCTCTACAGAGAAGGTAAGAGAGTGGCTATGTTGCATTAGAAGTTGAGGAGATTTGGTTTGTCATCTAAAATAACTGAAAGCTGAAGGAGGTGAAAAAGAACCCAAGGGTTATGGCAAGACTTGTAAAAGTCTCTGTTCATGGAAGGACACCACGGAAGAAACCACTGCTCTATAAGAAGAATTTTGCTGCGCATCTCAAGTTTGCAAAAGACCACCCAGATGTTCTACAATGTTTCTAGGAGAAACATGTTCTATGGAGAGATGAGACAAAAGTTAAACTTTTTTGCAGAAATGCACACCACTATGTTTGGAGGGAAAAGGGCAATGCACACCAACACCAAAACCTCATTCCAACTGTGAAGTATGGTGGAAGGAGCATCATGGTTTGGGGCTGCTTTGCTGCCTCTGGGCCGGAACAGCTTGTAATCATTCAGGGAACAGAGAATTCAAAATTGTGTCAAGACATTTTACAGGAGAATGTCAGGGTAGTGGTCCATCACCTGAAGCTTAATAGAATTTGGATGATGCAACAAGATAATGATCCAAAACACAAGGGTAAATCAACAGTGGAATGGTTCAAAAAGAAGAAAATCTGTGTTTTGAAATGGCTAAGTCAGAGTCCAGTCCTTAACCCAACTTAGATGCTGTGGTATGACCTGAAGAGGGCTGTTCATGCAAATACAAGTATCCCAGAAGTATTGATGAACTGAAACAGTTTTTTATGGAAGAATAGCCTAAACTTACTCCTTCGCATTGTGCACGTCTGATCAGCAGCTACAGGAAACAGTGGAGATTATTGCTGCTATAGGAGTTTCTTAGTTATTAAGTATATACTTTTTCCACCCTGGACTGAGATTAATTAAACAATGTGTTCAATAAAGACATGAAAAGTACAATTGTTTGTGTGTTATTAGTTTAGGCAGATTGTGTTTGTCTATTATTGTGACTTAGATGAAGATCAGACGATATTTTATGATTAATTAATGCAGAAAACCAGGTAATTGCAAAGGGTTTACAAACTTTTTCTTGCAGCTGTATATATATTTGCAGTAATTGATTTTTCTACATTATCATGTATTATATTGCATGTGCTGCTGCCGCTAAGTTAACACATTTCAGACATGCCAGTGATGTGAAACCTGATTCTGATTCAAATTCATTCAAAATTTATTTCAGTTCCTGCAACCTCACCCAGCTCCTTTCTTGCCTTGGCTCAACTGCATCTGGAAAATTGGATCCCCACCCTTTTTACTTTTGGAGTCTTAACAAAGCCTCCCAATTATCCAAAACTAATATTCAAAATCCGATTTTACATACACCCTTTGATAAATATTATGTACATTTGTTAGGGGAACCTGTTACACAAAGAGCATTGCAAGCACAGGTGAACATTTGGAAAGGTGGCATCATATGGGGAAATTGGAATTAGTCAACTTTGACATTTCATGAGATCATAAGACATAGGGACAGAATTAGGCTATTCGGCTCGTCAAGTACACACCACTATTCCATCATGGTTGATTTATTATCCCCTTCAACCCCATTCTCCTGCCTTCTTCCCTTGACACCTTACTAATCAAGAACCTATCAAGGCTACACCCAATGACTTAGCCTCCACAGCTGCCTGTGGCAATGAATTCCACAGATCAATGATGCTCTGGCCAAGAAATTCCTCCTCATATCCATGTCACATTGATGTCCCTCTACTCTGAGGCTGTGCCCTCTGGTTCTAGACTCTTCCGCTATAGGACACACCCTCTCCACATCCACTCTATCTAGACCTTTCAAACTTCAATAGGTTTGAATGAGATCCCTCATCATTCTTCTAAACTCCAGTGAGTACAGGCCCATAGCTATCAAATGCTCCTCATACATTAACCTTTTTATTCCCTAGGTCATTCTCGTGAACGTCCTCTGGACCCTCTCCAATGCCTGCACATCCTTTCTTAGATAAGGAGCTCAAAACGCCTCACCATATTCCAAGTGCACTTGACCAACACTTTATGCACATCCTGACACTTTACTCCACCTGCCACTTCTTGGGCCGTTCTCCACTACCTGTCTTTCTACCTTTGTATCGTAGTACTGTACTCAAAAGATTGGTACTTATGCCCCCACCATCGCTTCAGCTACCTCTTTCAGAACGCTGGGGTTGTAGTCCATCAGGTAGGCCCAGACCTTTCAGCTTCCTAAGCACCTTCTACTTAGTAATAGTGACCACAGTCACTTCTACCCCCTGAAACTCTTGGATATCTGGCATCTTAAGACTGCCATCTTAAAAGTACAGCAAGATCTAGAAAAACTCACCCATGTATTTATTTTTAGTCGGCTCGACTACTGTAATGACGTTTTCGCAGGTCTCTGTAAAAAATCTGGCAGACAGCTGCAGCTCATTCGGAACCCTGCTGTTGGTCTTGGTCCTCACTAAGACCAAGAAAGTAGAACTCATCACTCCCGTTCTCAGATCACTACACTGGCTTCCTGGCCATCAGAGGATTGACTTTAAACTATTACTACTGGTTTATAAAGCACTCCAATACATCTCCGATCTCCTGCTGCATTATGAACCTTCCCAAGCTCTCACGTCATCTGGGGTGGGTCTACTATCATCCCCAGGGTCAAACTTAAACATGGTGAAACAGCTTTTAGTTACTCGGCTCCATGTATCTGGAATAACCTTCCACAGGATCTGAAATCTGCCCCAATTTTAAGCTCTTTTAAAATCAAGGCTTAAAACTTTTCTTTTCACTGTAGCTTTTAATTAGAATCTCCTGCAGTGCAACTTTTATTGCTTTATTTTTATGTGTGATTTTATTCTTTATATTGTCTGAAATTTTATATTTGACTTTTATATCTTATTTTTTTTTTGTAAAGCAGTTGGAACTGCCTTGTGTTTGAATAGTGATATACAAATAAACTTGCCTTGCCTCACTGCTGGTGTCTTCCACAATGAAGATCTATGCAAAACACTTACTCAGTTTATCTGCTGATTCTATGTTTGGCATTGCTACCTTCTCAGCAGTCCAATACCCACTCTCGCCTCCCTTTTACTTTTTATACAGTATACATGTAAACATTTTTAGTATCCTGTTGTATATTATTGGCTAACTTTAACTTTCCATTTCTTCTTCTCTCCCATTATTTTTTAGTTGTTTTCTGTTAGCACTTAAAAGCTTCCCAATCCTCTAACGCCAGTAATTTAGCTATATCATACATCGTCTTTTTTGCTTTTCTGCCTTGACTTCTCTTTTCAGCCATAGTTACCCCATTCTTTCATTAGAATACTTCTTCGTTGGGATGAATCTATCCTGCAGCTTCCAAATTGCTCCCAGATACTCCAGCCATCATTGTTCTGTCATCATCCCTGCTAATGTCCCCATCCAATCAATTTCGGCCACCTCCTCTCTCATGCCTAATTCCCTTTAATCCAATGTAATACGGATACATCTGATTTTAGCTTCTCTCTCTCTTATACTGCACAGTGAATTCTATCATATTATGAACACTGTCTCCTAATGGTTCCTTTACCTTAATCTCCTTAATCAAACCTGGTTCAATACACACCACCCAGTCCAGAATTGCCTTTTCCCCAGTGAGCTCAACCACAAGTTGCCCTAAAAAGCCATCTCGAAAGCATTCTACAAACTGTGTCTCTTGGGATCCAAGACCCAACCTGATTGTTCTTGTCTAGCTGCATATTGAAATCCCCCATGAGCATTGTAACAATGTCCTTTTTACATGCCTTTTCTATCTCCTGTTGTAATTCATATCCCACGTTCTGGCTACTATTTGGAGACCTGTATCCAACTCCCATCAAGGTCTTTTTACCCTGCTGTTCCTTAGCTCTATCCACAAGGATTCTACATCTTTCAACCCTATGTCAAGTCAAGTCAAGTCACTTTTTATTGTCATTTTAACCATAACTGCTGGTACAGTACAGTAAAAACAAAACAATGTTCCTCCGGAACCATGGTGCTACATGAAACAACACAAAACTGCATTGGACTTCAGACCTACACGGGTCCACATAAAGTGCACAAAAACAGTGCAAGACAGTACAATATTTAATAAACAAGTCAATAGGCACAGTAAAAGGCAAATTACAATATAATAATAAATGATGTAAATGTAAACAATGCTTTAGCAGGAATTGAGAAAGAAATTCCCTTCTTTCTAAGGACTTGGTTTAATTTTTTTATCCAACAGAGCCCTCTCTGCCCACCTGTCTGTTCTTCTGATAAAATATGCATCCTTGAATGTTAATCTCCCAACTGTGATCTTCTGTCAGCCATGACGCAGTGTCGTGCCCACCAATTTCTAACTGCACAAAAAGATCATCTATTTTATTCTGCTTGCTGCAAGCATTCAAGGTTTAAGGTTCAAATTTCAAGGTACATTTATTATCGAAGTACATATGCTGCATACAACTCTGAGATTCGTCCTCTCCAGGCAGTCGCACAACAAAGAAAACCATGGAAGCCGTTCAAAAGAAAAACATCAACTCCCTCCCCCAATCACAAAAAATAAACTGCGGGAACATCAAGAATATCAACCCCCCCACCCCCAGCACAAATCACACAATGACACCAAGAGCATTAAACTCCCCCACGCGCAAAACAAAAGAATTCCACAAACGGAAGCAAGAACACCAAACACCCCCCCCCAGCACAAAAAAAACAAATTGCTCAAATGACAACAAGAACATCAAACCTCCCCAAAGCACAAAAAAATGTAAACAGCAACAAGAAAGAATGGCAAACACAGGATATAAAAGAGAATTGAAACAGTCCAAGTGAACTACAGTCCAATCCATAACACTTTCCAAATCTAACACCTTTAGGCCTTCATTTCTCATCTGACTAATGAACATTTGCTAAATTTTCAGCTAAAGTAGCAATTAGCAATCATGCTGAAATAAAGAGTTTTATTTTCCACAACACTAAAATTTTGTATCTCCCATTTTATTTTTTCTCTGTAAGGAGCCCATGCCATAACTAAATAAATGTCATGATGTTCTTGGTTACGAGCCACATCACAAGGCGAACTATGCATTTCCTCTTTAACTGATAGTTCAAGATTTTGGAATTCGCAGTGCTGTTATGTTCTTCCTTCTCTCACTCTGGAGGGAGCTGTCTGGCACAGCATTGACTCTCTTCAGCAGATGCCAATTCACAAGCAGATGCTGGCAACCCCAAGTGTTTGGTAGCCCTGGTGATTAAACCCACTGCCATCTGGTTTGAACATAGATGCACAATCATCTGCAGGGTCAGGTTTTACTCGCAAAATATAGTTTGACTTACTGCTGTCCATGCTCCAAATTATTCTTAAATCCTTTACATTCTACTAATAGATTATTAAAAGTGCCAAAAACAACAGGCTATAATTATACAAAGCAACACACACAAATTGCTGGAGGAACTCAGCAGGCATCTTCAGATTTTGATCTTCAGATGCTGGAGGAAACCAACTCAGTTACAGGAAGAATGTACAAGCTCCTTACAGACTGGCAGAATTGAACCCCATGAGGTGATGTGCTAACCACCTGTCTGAGAACCTCACGGATTATCAGAAACATTCACTGTTTCATAGTACATGCACCTCTGTGTCTAGACAGTCACACGCAAAGGTGTTCAGTCCTCGGTGTAGCCGTTACATTAAAACAACTAAACCTGCTCAGAGACTAAGCACGGGGGTGGGGAGGGGTTTGACACTATATGATGCACTCTCCTTTATTGAGAAACCAGCAAAGACAAACCATTTTGCAACGATAAAAGTCACAAAACTAAATAAACTGTCTAAGCATATTCAAAAGTAATTAAGTGTTAGCAGATTTAAACATTCTAAGCCAGGTCCTGCATTCTTAAATACATTTAAACGATAAGTGAAGTGGTGGACAAAATATATAATTTCCCCCAACTTACTCCCTGCACCAATCAGACTAAACAGTGAATGAAAGGCAAAGCATCTTAACTGTACTCCTCATTTCTACCATGCTCCCCCAGCCGAGACACAAATTACCCATTATAAACATGCAGCACAAAATACAAAACAGGCACAAAATAGGAACACGTCTCCCACCCTCAGGCAATCCGCTGAGAGTCCGCTTCCCAGTGAAGGAAAGCATCCAGTGACCCACTCGCAAGTACACGGGTTTTCAGGGCAGGTGACAAAAGAGTTTGGGCAATCTCCAGGTAATGGACAATCCGAGCCACTAAATCATTATGACTGACATCATAAATCATCATCTTCTACACTGGCACCATAATGGCTGAAGAGGCTGGATTAGAGGGGCGCACGTGGGGAGACACCAGCCACCAGCAGGCTTCACTTGAGCCAGAAGGATTCCCTAGAGGACCTAAGCACACTGCATTTGAGGATGCAAATGATTGTCCTGTATACAGAAAGGCTGATGCAGATGCAGGTTAAAAAATGCACTTGGTATGTTAGTCATTACTCAGCTTGTCTGACAGAGTGCAAGAGATGTCAAGAAGCAGAGGGGAGTTCATCGCTAAACTCTCAGAGGAATCAGTGTGAAGTCTGGAGCACATAATTTCCAGTCTGGAAGTGTCAGCCAGCACTGAAACTCCACTGGGACACTAGCAGTTGGAAAAGGTTTCTATTTCCTTTAAACAATAGGCAGAGTCATACAAAACTTTGTCTTCAAGGAGCATCGCCTTAGCAAGGCAGTGTCCATCATTAAGGACCCCCACCACCCAGGACGTGCCCTCTTCCCACCGTTACCATTGAGGAGGAGGTACAGAAGCCTGAAAGCACACACTCAGTGATTCAGGAACAGCTTCTTCCCCTCTGCCATCAGATTTCTAAATGGACATTGAACCCATGAACACAACCTCAATATTTTATTTACTTCTGTTTTAATTTTGCGCTACTTATTTTTAACTTATCTATTTAATAGACATAGTTATTGTAATTCAGTATTTTTCTTTCTCTATATTTATCATGTATTTCATTGTCCTGCTGCTGTAAGGGTAATGAATTTCATGACATGCCTGTGATATCAAACCCGATTCTGATTCTCATTGGAGTTTCAGATCATTTCAGTTAGGGTTGGAAGCTTTGTGCTGAATCGGTGATCAACATATCACCCCAAACAGTTATTCTCTCTCTCTCTGTATGGATGTCCAATGAGTTTTCCGGATCTGGAAAGCATATCCTAATTTCAGCTAATGCTCAAAACTTGTGGCTCATGGCAAATGCCAAGCATCTGATATACCCAAACCACACAATTGTCACAGAGGGTCGATGATTTTGAAACTCACAGGGGAGAAAAATACTGATTTTTAACCAGTGCTGCACTTAAGACCAGAATCAAAATCAGATTTAAAATCACAGGCATATGTCATGAAATTTGTTGACTTTGTGGCAACAGTAAAATCCAATACACAATAATAGAAAAACAACTATGAATCGTAGTAATTATAATTATATATATATAAAATAGTTAAATAAGTAAAGCAAGTTAGAAATAAAAAAAAGTAGTGATGTAGTGTTCATTCAAAAAAACAGATGGCAAAGGGGAAGAAGCAGTTCCAGAATCATTGAGTGTGTGTCTTCAAGCTCCTGTATCTCCTTCCTAACGGTAACAATGAGAACAAGGGATGAGCTGGGTAATGGGGGTCCTTAATGACGATTGACACCTTTTTGAGGCATCATTCCTTGAAGATGTCCTGGATACTATGGAGGGTAGTGCCCATGATGGTAGACTGAGTTAATGACTCTATGCAGCTTACTTCAATCCTATGCAGTAGCTGCCCACCCCACCTCCATACCAGACGATAGTGCAGCCAGTTAGAATGCTCTCCAAGGTAAATCTGTAGAAAATTGCGCAATGTCGTCCCATTTCTGAGCAACAGCTTCTTCAGGTTTTTTATATTTAAACATTCAAATATAATTATTGCACATACAATATAAACTTGTAACCTAATACATTCCCTCCATGAAGTTTATATTGTTGAAGACTTCCTTCAGCACTCTAATGGCTTCAGAGGGCATGGTTTTGTACAAGAAACCTCACTCCTTTCATCACTATCTCAGAAATTAATATTACTTTTCTCCAAATGCTACAGAAAGACAAAAAGGAAAGGAAAAATCCTCCATAGCACAAAATCAAACCAAAAACTTTTTACGCATTATCACAGAAGTGGTAATAATTATCTTGGCAATGTGTTCTTGTATTATTAGTAGTATTATTCCACACACACTATTGTCATGCCAGCATTTTATAGTCTCCAGCCTTTTACCTTTCCTACATACGTGGCTTCACCTATCACCTTTTAACAATACTCCTTCCTCTCCACCCTCCACCTCTTTATTCTGGCGTCTTTGCCCTTTCCCGTCCTGAAGAAGGGTCTTGGCCCAAAACGTCAACTGGTTTTTCATTTTCATAGGCATCTCCTGACCTGCTGAGTTCCTTCAGCATTTTGTGCATGTTCATAAGGCCAAAACTCTTGAAAATTCACACAGCCAAAGACAGCACACTTCATGCTCTGCTGTGTCTCGTCTAGAAAATGGCTCACTTGTAACATGTACTTGGTTCTTAAAACCTCCCAAGCCAATAGAAATGAATGAGTTATTGCAGAGAATGAGAATAATCTTTTTATCAAAGATAATTATTATAGAAAACACTATTTTAATTTTTTATACCATGCATAAATTATAACACTTTACCTCAGCATAACTACAAATGGATCCTCTACTTTCAACATTGAACACAGAACTGGATGTATTTTTTTAGATTAACTCAAAGGATTGATTAAAGATATTAATTAAAAATTCCAACACTGAAAATATATTATTGTGAAATTTATTAGGGTTGGATAATTAAATTGACATTTTATTGTTAAACATTTGTCTTGAAAGGTGGTATTTTAAAATAAACCAATAATCAAAAGAATGTTAATTGTCATAGTGTGATCAACTCTGTAAGGTGCTTTTTAAATTGTTTTTGATATTCTTAATTATTATTCTTGTATTCTTCCATTCAATTAATCCTGCCACCCTCCAGTAACTTGCTTTCGGCAGATTCCCCATTGATTTTAATTTAATATTGGTGAATTATGAATACATTAGAAGACTATTTCTGATGTAAGAGTCAACCTATTACAAGGTTTGAAAGAGGGGAAATATTATTACTAAATCTTGGATTATCCCTTTCATTGTTATACATTGACAAATTTATGCAGTTCCTTTTCTGGTTTAAAAATAAATGCTTGGAAGCCTGCATCTAGAGCATAATCAAATAAAAAAAATATTTTTTCCTAAACTGACATTGTGTCATCTATTGGTTGCTAAGCAACACAATGCAGTGCTGATACTATGAAGATGGTGTGCATTTTGTTGAAATTGTTAGTTCTGACACATCATTTATCATTTCAGCTTGGTAAGCAGTCTGAACAAGCAAACCATTTTACTGAATGGTCAGAAGTTTTAGCTTTTTATAACATAGCTGGTCTAATGCACATGGCAACGATTTTAATATTCTTCTGACATGCCTTGATGAAGGTCTCAAACACAAGAAAATCTGCAGATGCTGGAAATCCAGAGTAACACACACAAAATGCTGCAGAAACTCGGCAGGCCAGGCTGCGTCTATGGAAAAGAGTAAACAGTCAACATTTCATGCCGAGACTGTTCATCAATTTACTTAAGGGAAAACTAGAGGTTGGATCGGAGAGTTTGAATCTCCAGGACTCTGTAGTCATGGATATTACTACCGATACTTGCAGCTACACAACAGCCAACACATCCTGAATGGAACAATTGATTAGTGGTAAGATGGTGATGTGATCAGACACAGCACCCCCTATGGGGCCAATCAAAGGTGTTATTGGCTTTTTCAAATGTATTTTTTTCTACATTCGCAAGTCCCTGCTGGGAATTAAGAACTTAAAGTACTGCAGTTCTTCCCCCATCAGTGAGTTGCTCGTTGGCAGAGAAACTGAAGGAGTTGGGCCTTGTGCAGATTGTACGGTTGCCTGTGTCAGAGAAGCGTCAGAGGAGTTGATGCATGTAATGGGTGCGCAGACCAACAGCAAAGGATCACCTTAGTCACTTCTCTTATGATTGCCAGACCCTGTTAGACTTGGTTAACATGGAATGCTGCAAGTCCGACTCACTGATCAATTGGTGGACGTCAGGGGAGCGGCGTGGCCTCCATCGTGGTGAGGACTAGGCCTCACACTACGGAGTCACTGCTTGGAGCCGCCAGCAGAGAGGTGTCGGAAGTCTGTGCGCAACGCTGGCGAGCCAGGAGCAGTGTAGCTCAGTGCCCATGCTGGGGTCGGCACTGCCCTCAGCCTTCTCCACAGAAAACAAGCCAGACTGCAGACAGCTGCGACATCCATGGACTCAGGGCCTTGGACTGTAACTTTTTGTCTGCCAGTTTTTTTTACTGATATCTTAATTGCACCTGCTATCTTATATGTGCTGTACATGCCTTGTGCTAGTACTGCGATTTGCACCCCGGCTCCGGAATAACACTGTTTCGCTCAGCTGTATTCATGAATGTTTGGACAACAATTAAACTTGAATTCGAGGAATCAAACCTAAACACACTAATGAAACAGCGCTGACTGCTATGCCATGCACAAGGTGTGTTTTTTCCGTACACGGTTTAAATATCTCATTTTATTGTGGATTCTAGATACCAATGGGTGATATTTATCAACTCTGCCAGCACTTTGTGTCGCATATCCCCAAAGACCAGTCATCGAAAATCAATATACTGAAATATTTTTAAGGTGTATATTAGGAACTACAGATTTCATATATATATGCAATTCAAAAACAACTTGCCAGCATGGATCCATATTTATTGTTGCAAAGATCAAGAAAAGTTTTATAACTGAATATATAAAATCTATGACACATAGCATATTTCAGTTACTACGAAATCATCTGGACAGTGATGGCAAGTTGTTTTTACTTTTATTGGTTTACATGTGCAAACAGTATGCTCCTCCATTATTAATGATTACTTAATCACACAGCAGATTTAAAATCTGAAGGTTTTAAAAAGTTTGAGAATGAAAATAACACAGAGTCAGAAGTGAGTGAAAAAATCTGAGCCTCATCATCAGAATGCATTCATAGCAGAAAGCGGAATTAACGGCATTAATAGAAAGAAATGTGTCTGAATCTCCACAGCATTTGGTGACCCTGTGATCTCTGCCTCAGAGGCCGATGTCACAACATTCTTCAGGAGGCTGAACCATTGCTAGGTGTCAGATCCCGACGGATTACCTGGTCGGCCACTGTAAAAGTGTGCCGACCTACTAGCTGCAGTGTTCAAAGACGCCGTCGTTCTCTGCCGTGGTCTGAGGCTCCCAGTGCACCAAAAGGGCACCAATCATTCTGGCGCCCAAGAAGAGCAGGGTGAGCTGCTGCAATAACTATTAACCAGTAGTACTCACATCTACCGTCAGGAAGTACTTTGGGAGGTTTGACACGACTAGAATTAATGCCTAAGCAACACAGGTCAGACCAGTGAATGTTCACAGTGGCATCTACCAGCCTCTCGCTCGCTGCTGCTGGAGGAAGTGTCTGTGCGTGGCAGTCTCCCACGCTGCATCTGCAGTAAGGTCCTTGCCTTCAGGTGCTCCATCTTCCCTTCGATGCTGTTGGCAAATGGTGCCAGAGTTCCTGGGCAAAGTTTACTCAATGCGGATTATAGGTTGGGCTCGAATTCAGATTTTAGGATGGGTTTTGGTTCCGCTTCTGGTGGTTACTTTTTCTGACTACTTTTGGGCAATTGTCTTTAACCAGGGTGGCCTGCAGATAAATGAACTTCTCTGAAATATGCCCTTTGATTTTGTGTTTTCGCTAGTTTTTTTTTATTGTCGTCTGTGATTTTTTCTGAATGTGGGGGGAGGGAGGGTTGATATTTGATATTCGATATTCTTCTTTGAACGGGTTGGTTCCATGGTTCATTTTGTGCCTCTCTGTGGGGAAGCTGAACATCAGGCTGTATACTGCATACATACTTTGATAATAAATGCACTTGGAATCTTTGACTCTATGGAAGTGAATAAACAGTCAATGTTTCAGGCCAAGACCCTTCTTCAGCACTATTTATTCTTTTCCATAGATACTACCCAACCTGCTGAGTTCCTTCGGTATCTTGTGAGTGTTGCTTTGTATTTCCTACGTCTGCAGACTTTCTCATGTTTAGAATTAATTCCTGCCTGGACCCACCACAATTTGCCGATCATTACAACAGGCCTACAGTGGAAACAATGTCACTGGCTCATCACTCTGAGTTGGAGCACCTAGACAACAGCAAAACATGCATCAGGCTGTTTATCGATTACAGCTCAACATTCAACACCATCATCCCTCACTATTAATCATCAAGCTCCTATATCAGCCTCTGCGACTGGATCCTCAGCTTCGTCACCATGAGACCACGGTCTGTACAGACCAATGTTAACATCCGCTCTTAATTGACAATCAACACTGGTGCCCCTCAAGAATGCGTGCTTAACCCGCTGCTCTGCTCCCTCTAATTCCATGACACTGTGGCTAAGCATAGCTCAAACACTATAAATCTGCAGGTGAGACCGGTTTTGTTGGCAATGAGGTGGTGTGAGGCGTCACCAGAACCTCCAGAGAACACACCCCAGTCCTCACTCAGGGTCAGCGGTGGAAAGGGTGAGCACCTTTCATTTCCAGGATGTCAACACTGGCGAGCATCTAACCAGGGCCCAGCACATCCATGCAATCCCGGAGAAGATACGCCAGCGGCTCTACTTTGTGAGGAGTTAGAGGAAGTTTGTTATGTCAACAAAGACTTGTACTAATTTTTATATAAGTACAGTGGAGAGCATATCGACTGCTGTATCACAGCCTGGTATGCAGCTTTGAATAGAGGATCACAAGAGGCTGCAGGGGCTTATAGACTCAACTAGCTCCATCATAGGCTCAACCATCCCCACCATCGAGGACAAATTCAAGAGGCAATACCTCAAGAAAGCAACATCCTTCATTAAGGACCCTTGCTCCAGGGCACGCCCATTTTTTATTACGACCATCAGGGAGGTAGTACAGGAACATGAAGACTCATACGCAAAGCAGATTCTCACCTTTGCCATCAGATTTCTGAATAAGTCCATGAATGCTACCTTATTACTCCTTTTCTTTGTCCCTTTTATTGATTCTGTAATCTATAGTAAATAAGGTTGAAGAGTAGAGGGACAATTTACAAGGATGCTGCCGGATCTGGAGGACCTGAGTTATAAGGAAAGTTTCAATAGGTTACAGCTTTATTCCTTGGAATGCAGAAGACTGAGGGGATACTTGATAGAGGGTTGCAAAATTATGGGGAGTACAGAGAGGGTAAATACAAGCAGGCTTTTACCATTGTTATTGGGTGGGATTACAACCAGAGGTCATGGGTTAAGGGTGAAAAGTTTAAGGGGAACATGAGGGAAACTTCTTGACTCAGACGGTGGTGAGAGTGTGGAATAAGCTTCCAGCACAAGTAGTACATGCAAGCTCAATTTCAATGTTTAAGAGAATTTTGGATAGGTACATGGATGGTAGGGGTACAGAGGGCTATGGTCTGGCTGTAGGACAATGGGAATAGGCAGTTTAAGTGGTTTGGCATGGACTGGATGGGCTGAAGGGCCTGTTTCTGTGCTGTACTTTTCTATGACTCTAATTTTATGTCTTTGCACTGTAGTGCTGCAGCAAAACAACCAATTTCATGCCATACAAACTTGATTTTGACCCAATAACCTTAACAAAGATTTGATCATAGAACAAGCAAGAATAGAAATTAATATGTTAAAATAACTAAATATAGGAGATAAGATAAATGGGAACAAAGAGGATCAAACTTGAGAATAAAGGATGGAATAAAGAGTCTAGAGAGAAAGGAACTTTGTTTGGAAAGGCAAGTAGTTGAAACAGATAGAGTGGAGCTAAGCAGTAGTAATGGTTACGTGGGGCATAACACTGGGAACAATATTAGAGGCACCTGCAACAAGGATAATATAATATTCACAGGGGACTTCAATCTTCATATCAATTGAGCAATCTATGTTAGCAACAATACTGTGGAAGATGAATTTATAGAATATATCTTTAATGTTTTTTTGGATCAGTATTAAGAAACCAACAAGGGAATAGATGATTTTATTTATAATAATATAGTTTGAGAAAGGTTAATTAAGAATGGTAGTAAGTGGCCTACAGGGAAGAGTGATCATACTACGGTAAAATAATTTATCATGATCGAAATCGACTCAGCTCAATCCAAAATAAGGGTTCTATACAGCATCTCTCTCTCTCTCTCTCTCTCTCTCTCTATACACACACACACACACACACACAATCTCAATGTATTATCTTTATCTCTCTCACACCATCCATGTATATATTATGTTTTGCAATGTACTGCAATAATTCACAATAATTGCCAGTGATAGTAATCCTGATTCTAAATCAAGGAAGCTGCAAAAGTCATGAAGCATAGCCTGATTGTGTAAAATGGGTAAATATGTTGAAAAATGAGACAGTGAACAAACAACTGACATTGAATAATTAATATACAGTTTACACAAATATTCATACCTCAGAAAAAATAATCAAAAAATACAATGTACTTGTGGGTAATTATAAAGTTATAATAAAGCATAATAATTTTTAAAAGGCAAATCTGACTCCCCTTTGCATACTAAATCTATGCTCTACAAACCCAGCTGAAACCAGTGGGGTTTTGAATTCTGGACTTGGTCCAATCGCTGAAAAGGCAGTTTCCCTGAAAGATGTTACAGAATCTCTAAGTCTAGAATTGCTCCCACTTTCCATCCTCCCCCAGCCCTATATCCCTTCCCTTTCCCACAACCCTCCCACTGGACTTCATGTTTCAACTTTTGAATGCCAGCAAATCAGAACCTCCGACAGAAGTCAGCTCAATCCAGCCACGGTTTATAGAAAGTAGCTCTGTCACTAGGCAACCAGCCATTAAATTATCGCACAAAGGCAAATAGTGGGATGGTGAACGACTGACATCAAATAAAAGCATCATTGACAAACCTGTGCAATATACTACTGGTCAACACACACCCATTGAACATTAAGACACTGGTTATATTTATCACAAATTAAACCCCTGCTTTCAAACAGCAGGATAGTAGCTAGGAATTTATGCTTATACAGCTTTAATATTTTTGCAGAAGCAAATAGGATTATTTTACACCAAAATTTAATAATACCCAACTTTCATCCATAATTGTAAATGAATAAGATTGCATATTTCAAATTGGTGAAATCTGTCTAAAACCTCTGTTATTGCAATGGACAAATGCCAATATAAACTAAAGGAGGATTTAGTGCCAAGCTGAACGCCACCTCCAAAACAAAATGCAGTCAGTATATTATTCCTCCTACCAGCTGTACATCCAGCCCTCTGCTTCATCCCTCCTGATCACTTGCATAATACTTACCATCTGTTCAAACCACTCTAATTGAAACCTTCCAAAATAATAAAGCACTGTTCAGGCACACTAATGCAAACTGTGCCCACAAATAGCACCTGGATTTTACACTCTGCGATGCATAGGCAAAAAAAATATTTTAAGAAGGAAAAAGTTATGAAAGAATTCCAGATGATTGGAGCATTTTAAACCATGGAATTTCACTTTCTCCACATTTCCATATGATCATAAGCTATAGGAGAAGAATTAGGCCATTTGGTCCATCGATCCTGCTCCACCATCCTCCTCCAGCATCATCATGGCTGATCCATTTCCCTCGCAGTCCCGTTCTCCTGCCTCCTCCCCCTATCCTTTTATTCTCTGACTAATCAAGAATCTATCAACCTCTGATTTAAATATATCCAATGGCCCCCCACAGCCACCTGTGGCAATGAATTCCACAGATTCGCCACTCTCTGCTAAAGAAATTCCGCCTCAGCTCTATTCTAAATGGACGGTCCTCTAGCTGTGTCCTCTAGCCTTAGACTTCCCTACTATGGGAAACATCCTTTCTACATCCACTCTATCGAGGTCTTTCAACATTCAATAGGAAAATCCCAATGAATCCCAATGAAATCCCCCCTCATTCTTCTAAATTCTAGCGATTACAGGCCCAGAGCCACCAAATGCTCTTCATAAGACAAGCCTTTCAATCCTGGAATTACTTTCATGAACCTCCTTTGAAACTTTCTCAATTTAAGCTAAAGCAATAAAATTTTTATCATTCTCATATCTGAAATGTGATGTCAAGTTATCCTGAACATAATTGGGAACTGAACTTAATTTATTACTTCCTCTGATACACTATGTTAGATATAAACACAAAATTTTCTGCTTTTGCTGGAAATCCACAGCAACACACAAAAAATGCTGGAGGAACTCAGCAGGTCAGGCAGCATCTATGGAAATGAATAAACAGTCAATATTTCAGGTCGAGACCCTTCTTCAGGACAAATCAGATATAAAACAGCTCTTTGAGACATCATGATGAAAGAACCAACAGGGAGACACAGAGAAGAGTCTCGGCCTGAAACATCAACCATTTACTCTTTTCCATAAATGCTGCCTGGCCTGCTGAATTTCTCCAGTGTTTTGTGTGTTGCACGGACTTTGTTCTATTCGGGTGTGCATCTTGGAAAGTTTGGCTGGGACGGAGCAGAGAAGCCTTATAGGGAACCTCAGTGAGAGGCAGTTAGGTGATGTGGGTCAGGAAAGAAGTGGCAATTTAACTGGAAATTGGATGAGGTTTCTCAGGATGAGTGGAACCCAAAGCCAGACTTGACACAACCTCAACATGAGGCAAAGACAGTCAAAACCAGCACTTGGAAGGAAAGGCAGGATTAAGGGGTGTTCCTGGGAAGTCAATTTGCAAGGAACTTCTTAAAAGTCACTGGAAAAACTGTTATCACATCTCACTCTTGGCCCCAAAACCCAACATTTTAATTCTTCTGTATGGACAGGATGCTGCCTGACCTGCTGAATTTTGCTTGTGCCTTTAAGTTTGAACTGTGCAGATCTTTCCAATCCTCAAAGATATAATTAAGCTGACATAAACATGAAATAATTGTGCCTTCAGACTGTGAATCAAGCCCTGCATGTCTCACTCAGTGAAGGTGATGCCCAAGTTGAACAGTTGTCTCCAAAGGAACTCCACACCAGGCATATTTTCCCTCTATATCCCTCCCCCTTCACTATCCAGAGGGAATGCTCTCTATGACTCCCAAGCCCACTCATCAGAGGCCCTCACCACCGATCTCCCTCCTGTAGTTAACCCTGTAATCGTGCTAAGGGCTACATCTGCCCCTATATCTTCTCCCTCACCAACATTCAACATCCTAAATAGTTATTCCAGTAGAGGCAGGAATCATCTATTGCATCTGGTGCTCATGGTGCAGCCTCTTCTTCTTCTGTGAGATGCAACAGAGATTGCAGGACCACTTTATCAAACATTGTTGCTCCATCCGCTACAAAAGCTAAGATCTTTGAGTGGCCATCCATTTCAGTTCAGCTTTCCATTCCCATACCAATGCATCTCCACTGCCACAACATGGCCAAACTCAGGTTGGGGCAGAAACAACTCATATTCTGTCTTAGTAGTCTCCAAACTGACAGCATGAACATTGATTTCTCTAACTTGTTTTCTTGCTTCCCCATTATTTTACCCTAGTTAGGTGGCCCTCTCACCTCTTTTCTTATCTTTCCCCTCTCTCATGACCTGTCCATTACCTCCCTCTGGTTCCCCACCACCTTCTCTTAATTCCATCATCTACTATCAGATTCCTGCTTCTTCACCTGTTACCTCCCAGCTTCTCACGTTAACCCACCTTCCCCTTCACCTGGGCTTAGCTATATCGCCTGCCAGCTGTGCTCCTCTTCCTCCCCCATCCTCCACCCATTTATTGTCTTCTGCGCCCTTCCTTTCCAGTGCTGATGTACGGCCCGAAACATCGACTGTTCATTTTCCTCCATGGCTGCTGCCTGGCCTGCTGAGTTCCTCCAGCGTTTCATGCCTTTTTCTAAAATTTACAAAGTTGGAACCTGTTAACACTAATTTCACCTGGACGTCACTAAAAATGAATAAAATAAATTAAGAGATGACTAAATATTTAGTTGTGTGCAAATGACAAATGGAGCATTTGGCTGCTGTCTAAGCATCATGGAGCTGTGTGTATTGATTTAGGATTCTGGAATGATGAGGTAAACGGCCCAACTTAGCTTCCGGTCTTAAGCCTCATAAACCTGTGCAATACTAGAGCCAACTGAAAGAAACATGTTCCAACATTAAAACAATTGCAATCCTACCCAAATAGACTGATTCTCCACATCAGCTTGAATCATGCTATAGTTACCAGACCTGGAGACAATCTACAACTAAGGTGCAGTTGTAACATCATTAAAGACCCATCCCATCCTGGACACTGTCTGTTCAATCTCCTGCCATCTGGTAGGAAATACAGAAAATTCTTAGCCAAAACAGTAAGACTGCAAAACAGCATCTTCCCAACAACTGTTGTGTAGCTACACCCCGGCTTGCCAACGGCCTTTGAGTGTTATGGACTATCAGAGTCAGTTGTTGCATGTAAATATAGGAAAATATTATTTTCTAATTAAACCATACTGTAAGCATTGTAAATATCTGTTTTGCACGGACTGGAGTAGCATCATAATCTCATTCTCTTGAGTAATAACTGTAAAGATCTGTTCTATTGTATAGTATTGTAACTTGACGAAATTGAGGATCTTACAGTTTGTAAAGTTCTTCTTCATGCCGTTCATCCAGATTGAACACGCAAATTCATACTGTAATTAATACCGTACCAGCAGCTCCCATACCACAAATGAGCGACTGCCAGGTTTTGCTTTTGAAAAATTGTCTGGCAAAGAAAGCCAGCTAGGTCTGATGTTACCACTTCATTTCAAACGTCAAAAATGCAAATGCTAAATTAACGTGCAAACAGCAAGCAGGATATACTGTCCGCTCATTGTTTATTGGTGACTCATCAGTTATGTCTCATCAGGTGTCAAGGTTCGAATGGGAACAAACAGATGAGAGAAAATGTTAGTTTGCAACACGGTGGTATGATCGGTGTCATTGTTTAACTCACACTAGAGCCCCATTAAGAACATAAAAACATAATTTAGAGAGGCAGAATTAGGCCATTTGGCCCATCAGGTCTGCTCCGCCATTTCATCATGGCTGATCCATTGTCCTTTCACCCTCAGTCTCCTACCTTCTCGCCATGTCCCTTCATGCACTGACTAATCAAGAATCTATCATCCTCTGCCTTATACATACCTAATGATTTGGCCTCCATAGCTGCCTGTGACAAAGAATGCCTCAGATTTACCACTCCCTGGCTAAAGAAATTGCTCATCTCTGTTCTAAATGATATCCCTCCATTGTAAGGCTGTGCCTCTTGTCTTAAGACTCCCCCACCACAGGAAACATGCCCTCCACATCCATCCTACTGAGGCCTTTCAATGTTCGATAGGTTTCAATGAGATCCCTCCTCATTCTTCTAAATTCCAGTGAGTAGGGGCCCAGAGACATCAAACTATCTTCATATGATAAGCCTTTCAATCCTGGAATCATTTTTATGAGCCAAAATTGTGAAAAGTACAAAAAAGTAAATGAAAACATTTTTCAGTAGTTGCAAACAATTGAACTAGTTCACCACAGAATGTGGAACTAACGAGCTGGATTTTGGATTTCTAGACAGGAAGCCTGGAGATTGCTCATTCCCTGCATGCTGTGGAGTTTTAGCTCAACAGCCTGTATGTTATGTGCTTCACAGGCTTCCTGGCCAAAAGTCAACCTGATTACCAGACTTGGCTTTCATTCAGGTGCGACAGGCTCTGCCGCAGACCAAAGCAGGGAGATTCATATCTCTGACTTTGGCAGGATCGTACCCTAAACTGGTGTGGGGAGGTTAGTCCATATTGCCACTGGAGCATGCCGGCTCTTCCTACATCGCAAGGGGAGACGACTCACTGAATCTGTGATCTCCGCCCTCCAGTTAATGGGTGTGTTGAAGCCCAGACATACCTGCTGGCAACTACTGTATCTTCCAGAATTACAAATGTTCAAACAATATTCACAAAGATCCCTTGACATAAATATCTTTTCATCGAGGGAAGATGTGGCATGCTCACAGAGTTGAAGAGAAGATCTCTCGGCACATACAGCCCAGTTGTGGCTAACACCATTGTGGTTTATTTGAAGAACCCACTCAACCAGAGGGAACAACAACACACACAAAATGCTGGTGGAACACAGCAGGCCAGGCAGCATCTATAGGGAGAAGCACTGTCGACGTTTCGGGCCGAGACTCTTCGTCAGGACTAACTGAAAGGAAAGATAGTAAGAGATTTGAAAGTAGTGGGGGGAGGGGAAAATGCAAAATGATAGGAGAAGACTGGAGGGGGGGGGATGAAGCTAAGAGCTGGAAAGGTGATTGGCGAAAGTGATACAAAGCTGGAGAACCCACAGGATCCCACTACAAAACACATTTTCCCCTCCCCCCCTTCTGCTTTTCACAGGGATCGCTCCTTACACGACTCCCTTGTCCACTTGTCCCCCCCGATCTCCCTCCTGACACTTATCCATGTAAATGGAACAAGTGCTACACCTGCCCTTACACTTCCTCCCTCACCACCATTCAGGGCCCCAGACAGTCCTTCCAGGTGAGGCAACACTTCACCTGTGAGTCGGCTGGTGTGGTATACTGTGTCCGGTGCTCCCGGTGTAGCCTTTTATATATTGGTGAGACCCGACGCAGAATGGGAGACCATTTCGCTGAACACCTACGCTCGGTCCGCCAGAGAAAGCAGGATCTCCCAGTGGCCACACATTTTAATTCCACGTCCCATTCCCATTCTGATATGTCTATCCATGGCCTCCTCTATTGTCAAAATGAATCCAAACTC
The DNA here is from genome assembly GCF_030144855.1 of Hypanus sabinus. Taxonomy (NCBI): domain Eukaryota; kingdom Metazoa; phylum Chordata; class Chondrichthyes; order Myliobatiformes; family Dasyatidae; genus Hypanus; species Hypanus sabinus. The sequence goes on along the minus strand of NC_082709.1, from coordinate 11,792,430 downwards.
AGGTTGGAGTAACAACTCATATACCAGCTGGGTAGCCTCCAACCTGATGGCATGAACATTGACTTCTCTAACTTCCGTTAATGCCCCTCCTCCCCTTCTTACCCCATCCCTGACATTCAGTTGTTTGCCAGTTCTCCACCTCCCTCTGGTGCTCCCCCCCACTTTCTTTCTCCTGAGGCCTCCCGTCCAATGATCCTTTCCCTTCTCCAGCTCTGTATCATTTTCACCAATCACCTTTCCAGCTCTCAGCTTCATCCCACCCCCTCCGGTCTTTTATCATTTCTCATTTTCCCCTCCCCCTCCTACTTTCAAATCTCTTACTACCTTTCCTTTCGGTTAGTCCTGACGAAGGGTCTCGGCCCGAAACGTCGGCAGCGCTTCTCCCTATAGATGCTGGCTGGGCTGCTGTGTTCCACCAGCATTTTGTGTGTGCTGTTGTTTGAATTTCCAGCATCTGCAGATTTCCTCGTGTTTGCAACTAGAGGGAAACCTGACGGAAGGCCAATGAACAACTTACCACTGAGCCACACTGATCTGGTTCATGGTTATCTGTATCATAAAGTCCCGCTATTTGTCTCTGATCGTGATTAAGTGAGAGATGATTTCAGTAGCAAATATCAGCGATGGGTAATCAGCTGTCTTATCTATCTGCTGAAGCCCAGATTACAGGAATACCAGCATGGCTCAAAGACTCAGGCAACAATGAATTCAGTGGCTGGAAGTTGAATGTATGCAGAAGAGGTCAGATCTTCCACTTGCACCTGTGCTTTTTACCTGTGATGGACTGGGCTGTATCCACTACTTTTTATAGGATTTTCCATTAAGGGCTCTGATGTAGCCAGCCCATATACTCTCCACTACATATCTATAGAAGGTTAACAAAATTTTAGAGGACATGCTGAATATTCACAAGCTCCTAAGGAAGCAGAGGTGCTGTTGTGCTTCCTTTGTAATTGCACTTATGTGCTGGGCCCAGGACCTGTCCTCTGAAATGATAACACCGAGGAATTTAAAATTACTGACCCTCTCCACCCCTGATCCTCTGATGAGGACAGGCTCATGGACCTCTGGTTTACACCTCCTGAAGTCAATATTCAGCTCCTTGGTTTGCTGACATTGTTGCTGTGGCAACACTCTCTCCTTCCTATGAGTGAGCTTCTCAATCTCAGCCATTTTTTACTGTCACTACTTTTTTAGTATAGGAAAAGGCTTTAAACTTCCACGTGGAAAGCTTTACACGGACACCTCTGTAGAACTGTAGTGGGATTCCCCATCCACATCTCATAAGGCTCTTGGACAGGCCAAACAATATTCCACGTATTTCCATGCCTCCTTTCATTGGTCCTTGTGCAAGCACTGTACATGATGCTCCACCATTATCCTCAATTTGATTTCCCTGGGCCAAAAATGAAGCCTGGCCCTACCTTTGGGAAGCAAGCAGATGGATAACCCTTGCGACCGGACTCCACTCCACATGCAGGACCCAGCTCGGAATGGCTGACCATTGTATGGAATGTGTATGGATCTGAGTATCCGAGTCATATTTAAGGTGGAAGTTGATCGATTCCTGATCAGTTAGGGCATCATAGGAAATGGCAAGAAGGCAAGTATATGGGGTTCAGTGGGATCCGGGATCAGCAATGATGGAGCAGACTCGATGGGCTGAATGGCCTAATTCTAATATGTTTTATGGTCTTATATGTATCTTATTCCTCCTACTCTGATTCCTTGTGGTTTCTGTTATGTTTTGTAACTTAAAAACATTAAACTAACTCCAAGGAAGGCTTGAGAGTCCGGGAATATGGGTGCAACTTCGAGTTTACTTTAAGCAATGTGTTCACATATCATCTGGTTCTTTTTGCATGATTACTGTTGCTGTTTTTTTCTGTGGGGGAGTGGGTGGGGGATTCTGGGGTCTGTGAGTTTTGTTTCTTTTACTTATTCATATTTCACGGCTATCTGGAGAAGACAAATATCAAAGTTGTATTGTACATGCATACTTTGACAATAAAATAAACCTTGAACCTTGGTAGCATGATGGAGTATGCATGATAGTATGTATATTTACATATTGTCCACTCCTCTACTCTCTCCTCGCCCATGACTGCACTCTTGCTTACGCTACAAACTCAGTCATCAAATTCGCAAACTACTCAACTGTGATTAACCAAATCACAAATTTCAAGTCTGTACATAGAGAGGAGGTACGGAAATTATCCAATCGGTGCAGGAACCACAACCATCACTCAACATCAAGATGACAAAAAAAAAAGATAATTGACTTCAAGAGGGCAAGAGGTCCTGAACAAGTCCCACGATTCATAAAGGGTGAGGTAGTGGAAAGGGTCTCGAGTTTCACGTTTTTGGGCAGGAAGATCACTGAGGAGCTCTCTTGATCTGTCAACACATCCTTAAGGAGAGCTAATCTCCCCTGAATGTTTTATCGATGTGTGACAGAGAGCATAATGAGATATGGAATGATACTGTGGTACTCTGGCTGCAGCAAGACAGATCACAAAGCACTCCAATGAATGATTAAGATTGCTCAGCACATCACTGGACTTCAACAACTGGACCTGCAGACCATCTAGAATGTTCCTAACATTAAAGACCCTTCCCATCCCGGACACTGTCTATTCAATCACCTGCCATCTGGTAGGAGATAGAGAAACATCTTAGCCAAGACTGTAAGACTGGAAAGCAGCTGTTTCATGAGGACTGTTGTGTAGCTGAATAATACTATACCTTGGCTTGCCAATGGCCTTTGAGTGTTTTGGACAAGTCACTTGTTGCATGGAAATATGGGATTGTTTTAAATTAAGCTTTACTGCAAATACCTGTTTTACTTGGATGGGAGTAGCACGGCAATTTTGTTGTCCTCAGCAATGAAAGCTCTAGTCTAGTACATTCTAATCTCTTCTAACTGGATGTCTGTGTGACTTCTTGTGGAAATGTCTTAACTGTTTCAAGTGCAAATGATGAAAATAATCTAGTGGATGAGTTAACATGATAAAGTGCAAGATTAAATGAAAAAGACTTAGTCTTTGTCATGCCAGCATATTATAGTGTTTATTTTTTTAATCCATTCCATCAACTTCAGTGAAGCAATAAAATGTGGTTGATAAGATGATGGAGAAGATCCTGAGAGGCAGGAATTATGAACATTTGGAGAGGCATAATATGATTAGGAATAATCAGCATGGCTTTGTGAAAGGCAGGTCATGCCTTATGAGCCTGATTGAATTTTGATGAAGGTAGAGCAGTAGATGTAGTGTATATGGATTTCAGCAAAGCATTTGATAAGATACCCCATGCAAGGCTTATTGAGAAAGTATGGAGGCATGGGATCCAAGGGAACATTGCTTTGTGGATCCAGAACTGGCTTGCCCACAGAAGGCAAAGAGTGGTTGTAGACGAGTCATATTCTGCATGGAGGTCGGTCACCGGTGCTGTGTTCAGGGATTTTCTGGGATACCTACTCTTCGTGATTTTTATAAATGACCTGGATGAGAAAGTGCAGGGATGGGTTAGTTAATTTGCCGATGACACAAAGTTTGGAGGTGTTGTGGATAGTGTGAAGGGCTGTTAGAGGTTACAGCAAGACATTGATAGGATGCAAAACTAGGCCAAGAAGTGGCAGATGGAGTTCAACCCAGATAAGTGTGACCTGATGACAGGATATAGTATTAATGGTAAGACTCCTGGCAGTGTGGAGGATCAGAGGGATCTTGGGGTCCAAGTCCATAGGACACTCAAAGATGCTGTGCAGGTTGGCTCTGTGGTTAAGAAAGTATATGGTGCATTGGCCTTCATCAATCATGGGACTGAGTTTAGGAGCCAAGGTGTAATGTTGCAGCTATATAGGACCCTGGTCAAACCCCACTTGGAATACTGTACTCAGTTCTGGTCACCACACTGCAGGAAGGATATGAAAGCCATAGAAAGGGTGCAGAGGAGATTTACAAGGATGTTGCCTGGATTGGGGAGCATGCCTTATGAGAATAGGTTGAGTGAACTTGGCCTTTTGTCCTTGGAGCGACGGAGGATGAGAGGTGACCTGATAGAGGTGTATAAGATGTTGAGAGACATTGATCGTGTGGATAGACAGAGGCTTTTCCCAGGGCTGAAATGTCTAACACGAGAGGGCACAGTTTTAAGGTGCTTGGAAGTAGGTACAGAGGAGATGTTGGGGTAAATTTTGTTGTTGTGTATTTTTATTTATTTATTTTTTTACACAGAGTGGTGAGTGCGTGGAATGGGCTGCCGGCAATGGTGGTTGAGGCAGATATGATAGGGTCTTTCAAGAGTCTCCTGGATAGGTACATGGAGTCAGAAGAATAGAGGGCTATGGGTAACCCTAGCTAATTTCTGAGGTAGGGACATGTTCAGCACAGCTTTGCGGCCCAAAGGGTCTGTATTGTGCTCTAAGTTTTCTATGTGACTCTATAATCTGTTTACTGACACCAACAAGGGATTGCATCAGACAGGAATGGGATATACTTTAGAAAAGTGAGGAGAAAAACCAAATGAATGGAGGCATGAAGAGAAATGGACCAAAGAGTTGACAGCATTTTTGTTTACAAAACTGTGAAAACTGCAGAAAGTTAAAGATTATTTTAAATTGCCGAATGAGATGGAGTAATAAACGTGACAGGTACAATCTAAATGTAGAACTAAGTAGTAAAACTCAGAATATTGAAAAAAAAAATGTTGATGAGATAAAGCGTGTGTAGTAACATTCAAAGTTCAGGGTTCAATGTAAATTCATTATCAAACTTCATGTATATCACCCCACAGAACCCTGAGATTCATTTTCTTGTGGGCATACTCAAAAAATCCATAGAATAATAATCATAACAGAATCAATGACAGACCGTCCAACTAGGTCATTCAACTAGAGTGCAGAAGACAACAAACTGTGCAAATAGAAAAATAAATAATAAATAAATAAGCAATAAATATCAAGAACATGAGATGAAGAGTCCTTGAAAGTGAGTCCCTAGGTTGTGGGAACAGTTCCATGATGAATAGGTGAAGCTGAGTGCAGTTATTAGCATTAGAAAGCATTAAAAAACTTAAGAGAGACAAAAGTGACAGGAGCTGATGGGAAACATTCAATGACTTAGAGACGTCTTAAACGTTATATTTCACAATTGTATTGAGGGTGAATGAGTGTTGAAGGTCTGGAAAGTGGCCAATATAATAGATATTTTAATATAAAGGTCTCCGGGCTAACCTGGTCAAAGTACCATTAAGCGGCTGTAGCACAGAAAAATTTGAAGCCCTTAAATACCCAGATTAAAATTGAATTAGTTGAAAGTGGGGGGGGAAGGGGGACACACGATTGCCTTTAATAAACTAGATGGAAAATGAAAATTACCTTTAGGGAAGAGAGATCCATTCAAGATGGTACAGAGAAATCTGACTACTTCCACCATTTGGTCTCTTGATAGAGAATATGAAAAATTACTACTGGCTTCGTGTACTCAAAACCACTCAAACTCTGTTCATTGCAGAGTGAGCATATTTAAGATGTTGTATATATTTCATTTACTTGCTCAGGAAACAGATAGATGCACTAGTTTATTGATGTTTTGTGGGGGAAAAATGTTGCATTATAACACTTAAGATTTCCTTGCTGGAAAATAAAGTCAGTATTGTGGCAACTTTGTTAATATTAAACATTAATTATTCCAATGCTCCTAGTGAATATGAAACACTGTAATGAAAAATAACGAACTAATGAGGATACAATCATCAGTAAAATCATAAAGATAATTAGTAAGGGGAAAAAAGGTTATGGGGAGAAGCAGGAAAATTGGGTTGAGTGAGGTTATAATTCAACAGTGGTCGAATGGAAGACCAGACTCAATGGGCTGAATGACCTAATTCTGTTCTTATGCAAACATAGATTAGTTGGTATTGACACCACCTCATCAAAAAAATTATATATATTATATATTATCCAATCCTGGCGAAGGGTCTCAGCCTAAAACAACAACTATACTTTTTTCCACAGATGCTGCCTGACCCGCTGAGTTCCTCCAGCATTTTGGGTGTGTTGCTTGGATTTCCAGCACCTGCAGATTCTCTCGTTTGAGCATGCATTAAGTTTCTTTTAACTCAGAATACAGAAGCACTGAGCTGCTGTTTAGTAATTTTCTCTGATTCATTGCTAATAGATGCAATCCCAGAATAATATGTCAAGATTAAAACACACATATCAAGGTGATTGCTTTTTCCCCACAGCCACCCTAACTGCTTGTAATCAAGGGAACAATGAAAACTTCAATTTCCTTTCACAAGTGCACTGTTACACACATGCATGTCTTCCAGGGTGACTCATCTATTTATTTCGTATTAGATGCAGGCAACTGTGACACAGAAACACTGCTGGAAGTAAATCAACTAAATTAGCATCCATTCTGTTTCCTCTTCCAGACTATTTGATCAATTTTTTTAAGATATGCATCTAACTATTTACTAGCAGGTGAATCTCTTCAAAAGCCTTCTTAGGATGCATTTTTTCAATTTATTGAAAAACAATTTGGAATAGGCATTTCCGGCAACCCCCGATTTAACACTAGTGTAATCATGGGGCAATTTATAATGAACAATTAGCCTACCAACTAGTACATCGTTGGACTGTGGGAAGTAAACTTTGGTTGCTGGTAGAGTCAAGTTTTGTGCTAACCACTACGCTACTGTGTCATCCACAGTTGATTTAACTTTCACCTTAAACTCATCCTTTATGGTGAAAATCTCAGTTAAGAGCTTTAATACATAAACTGGTAGTACACCAAAACCACCAATATGTCCTTCTTGAAACTCAACTACTGGTTCCCCTCCAGGATGTGTTTGAGCTAGAGAGGGTGCAGAAAAGATACACATGGATATTACCAGGAATGGAGGCTTGAGCTGTTATAAGTGACTACAAAGGCTGGAACAGTTTTCCCTGGAGTAAAGGAGGATGATGAATGATCTTAGAGAAATTTATAAGACCGCAAGATATAGGAGCAGAATTTGGCCATTTGGTCCATCGAGTATCGAGTCTTCCCTTACGTTTCATCATGGCCGATCCATTTCCCTCTCAGCCCCAATCTCCTTCCTTCTCCCCATATTCTTTCGTGCCACAGCCACTCCTCATAAGGCAAGCCTTTCAATTCTGGAGAATATTTTTGTAAACCTCCTTTGAACTCTCCCCCACCCCCACCCCGCTCTCCTTCACCATTCCTCATTCCCCCTCCCATCTCACCTCCTTACCTGCCCATCACCTCCCACTGGTATTCCTTCTGCTTACCTTTCTTCCATGGTTTTCTGTCCTGTCTTAACAGATTGCCCCTTCTCCAGCCCATTGTCTTTCACCAGTGGGCTTCCCAGCCTTTTGCTTCACCCGTCCTCACCTCCGGCCTTCACCTATCACCTCCTACCTTGTACTTCTTGCTTCCCTCCTCCCACCTTCTTACTCCGGATTCACATCTTGTTCCAGTCCTGATGACGGGCCTCAGCCCGAAACATCAACTGTTTACTCTTTTGCATAGATGCCGACTGACCTGCTGAGTCCTCCAGCATTTTGTGTGTGTCGCTTGGATTTCTGGCATCTGCAGATTTTCTCCTGTTTGTTGTAGCTTGTAACAGTATATGAGAAGACCCAGTACATGACAACAGTAGATCACATTGGACACTTTTAAAAAAAAAAGACTGCTGTACTTTTGAAATAAATGCTCTCAATTTTTTCTTGGACTAGGACGGATAAATCTAGTTAAATTGCTCCATTGTTGCTGATACCAATGCACATGTCATAATTCAAATATGTATTGAGTTGAAGCCATTTTGAAATCTCCCAGCTTCTGAACTGCTGTTGCACAGCTTGAGCAGCAGGTAGTGGGAAAATAAAACCAGAATGGGCACTTTTTATTCATCTCCTTTGAACGAAATTAAATTGCATTTTAACTATTCACCATGTACTGAAATAGGATTTAGGAATACATTGCACATCACAGGAAATAATAAAATGAATTAAGGCAATCAAAAGTTTATTGACATTCTGAAATCTGATTGCTCTATATTGATCGGTTCTTTGCTAAATTGAAAATTCTTTCAAAAGAAATTGCTTGCTAGAGGATGAGTGACCACAAATATCAAGAAACTAGCTTTCTTCTTGCTAGTTCATAAACCATATTTTAAATCCTGGGCTCCATGGACCCCACATTTCATGGTAGTGGGTCCATGACATAAAAAAGGTTGCAACCCTGCTTTAAAAAAATGCTACATGTTTTTCCACAATGCTTTGATTAATTCCATAAAATATTAAGAAATAACCTTCTTTTGGGCACAGGCAAAGAAAACAGCACTGCAAATTGGCCACCCACCATACACACAGTCCAATTTGTTTCCACAGTGACAAAACAGGATATGATAAACTATCTGTAGATAATTGTGAGATACAGTTTTCCACCTCATGGTGTTGATTAAAATCTCCCCTCAGGAACAACTGGAACAAGAGTCCAGAAAGATTTCCAGTTTTGATTCTACATATGTTGAGAGGATCGGAGTTGACGACACTGATGATTTTGTATTTTTGTTGGACAGCCCATTTTTTTTCCATCTTTTTTTTTCTTTTCTTTTCTTTTTCTCTTTTCTGTTTCTTTTAAATATATATCATGATATACCTAGTTTTGCTTTGTTTTTATGTTACTTGTATCGTTCATGATTTGGGAATACTCATTTATATTGTAACTATTGCTTATGTATCCTTTCATGTTCAGTTTAAATTTGTATGTTTGTAATCCCATTACCTATGTATTAATTTTATTATGTTGATATTAATAATAATAATAAAAAGATTGGAAAAGAGTCCAGAAAGATATGCAACGTTACAAACAGAACTTGGAAAAGTTACTGCATCCTTTGCTAGTGTTCTTGACCAGTGGTCCCCAACCTCCAGGCCGTGAAGTATGCAGGAGTGAAGCAGCAGCCAGAACACACCCAGCACATCTTAAGGAAAAAAGCCGAAATAAACAAGCTAATTAATTAGGTGCCGCCTGGCACGTAAATGTCAGCCTAGAGTACCGGCCTAGATCAGAGGCGATTGCTGATTAAATTGGCAATTGCCTCTGGTCTAGGCCGACATTCACCTGCCGGGCGGCACCTAATTAATTAGCTTGTTTTTTTCGGCTTTCTTCTTAAAGATGTGCTGGGTGTGTTCTGGCTACCGCTCCACTCCTGCATGCTTCGCAGCCTGGTATCGGTCCGCGGCCCGGAGGTTGGGGACCACTGTTCTTGAGCAATGTAACAATCCTTTCCAATAGAGTCACTCTGGCTTGTCAAAGAATCAGAATCAAGTTTAATATCACTGGCATATGTCTTGAAATTTGTTTGTCTTTGCCACAGCAGTATTATGCAATACCTGATAACAGAAAAAATATGAATTAAAGTACGTATATTAAATAGTTCAATAAGTAGTGCAATAATTTAAAAAGGAAAATGGTAGTGAGGTAGCATTCATAAGTTCCATGTCCATTCAGAAATCTGATGACAGAGGGGAAGAAACTGTTCCTGAATTGTTGAGTGTGTGCCTTCAGGCTCCTGTACCTCCTTCCTGATGGTGGCAATAAGAAGAGGGCATGTTGTGGGTGATGGGGGTCCTGAAAGATGGATGCTGCCTTTTCAAGGCATTGCACCAGCCAGGTGTCCTGGATACAATGTAGGCTAGTGCCCATGGTGGAGCTGATTAAGTTTACAACTCTCTGCCTAAACTGTACATTGTTCTGCTGCTTCCTGCTTTGTACTGCTTCATTTAATGGGCTAAGAGCAAAATGATTTCCTCCCAGCAAATTAATATTTTACTGTGACATAAACGAGCATATATTTACCCATATGCCATATTGTCTTCAGTACAATTTCGGGATCATCAGTAATAAGGATGTTTCTAATGGTACATAGCTCCACCTGGACTAAGGACCAAGAAAGAGGAGCTTCAGCATTGAAATTAGCTGTTGTTAACACTAGCAACAAGTGTGCTTGGAAATCTTCTTTCTATGATATAGCAGGTGTTTTAATCTACTTAAATAACAGCATATGCCCATGTTAAAGTAACAGACAAATGAAAAATTCAAAGTAAATGTATTGTCAAAGTACATGTATGTCAACATATACAACCTGCAATTCAACTTTGTGTGGGTATACTGAATAAATCCATAACAGAATCAATGAAAGACCGCATCGACTTGGGCATTCAACCAGTCTGCAAAAGGCAACAAACTGTGTAAATACAAAAATAAATAATAATAATAAATAAATGAGCAATAAATATTGAGAATATGAGATGAAGAGTCTTTGAAAGCGAGTCCACAGATTGGGCGAACATTTCAATGATGGGGCAAATGAAATTATCTCCTTTGGTTTAAAAGCCTTCTTTCCTGTCATAGTGTTTCATACGGATGTGCTCAATGTTGGGGAGAGTTCAATGATAGATTGGGCCATATCCACTACTTTTTGTAGCATTTTTCATTCAGAAGCGTTGGTGTTTCTATACCAGGCTGTGATGTAACCAGTCAATATACTCTCTACCACACACCTGTAAGAAATTGTCAGTTTCAGATATCATGCATAATCTTCACAAACTCCGAAGGAAGCTGCACTTAATTGCACTCATGCCCTGGACAGGTCCTCCAAAATGATAATACCGTGGAATTTAAAGTTGCTGGCCCTCTCCACCTCTGATCCTCCAAAGAGAACTGGTTCATGGACCTCTGGTTTCATTCTCCTGAAGCCAATAATCAGTTTCATGGTCTGGCTGACATTGAGTAAAAGGTTGCTCTTCAGGCATCACTCAGCCATCACTCCTATATGCTGAAGATGTTCAATCTCCCTCCTGTATGACTGCAGCTAATAAGAGAAGTCAAAACCAACTTAAAAGCCTAAGGGAGGGCATATAATAGAGCAAAAATTAGTGGGAAGTTAGAGAATTGGGAAGCTTTTAAAGACTAACAGAAGGCAACTAAAAAAAAATCATTAAAGATGCAATACAAAGTAAACTCGCCAATAATATTAAAGATGATACCAAAAGTTTCTTCAGATACATAAAGGTGTAAAAGAGAGACAAGGGTGGATATTGGACCAGTGGAAAACAATGCTGAAGAGGTAGTAAGGGGGACAATGAAATGGCGGATGAACTGAATAAACATCTTGCGTCAGTCTTTACTGTGTATTTTGGGTCAGTCTTCACTCCCTCCTATATGCTAATTCGTCCCCACTTTTGATTCAGCCTCTGACAGTAGACATGGTTATGTGTAAAGCGAGTAGAGCTGGGGCTTGTGGTCGAGGCGTACCTGCACTGATGAAATTGTGGAGATGTTGCCAATCTGAACTGACTGGGATCTGCAAGTGAGGAAATCACAGATCCAATTGCACAAGGAGGTATTAACTCCTCCATCTCAGAGCTTATTGATTAGATTTCAGGGGATAGTAATATTGAATGCAAGCTGTAGTAACTAAAGAGCATCCTGATGTATGTAACTTTGCTGTCCAGATGTTCCACGGTTGAGTGAAACGCCAATGAAATGGCATCTGCTATGGACCTGTTGTGCCAAAAAGCAAATTGAAGAGTATAGAAGTTGTTTTACAGGCAGAAACTGATACTTTTCATCACCAGCCTCTCAAAATACTAACAACACACACAAAATGCTGGTGGAACACAGCAGGCCAGGCAGCATCTATAAGGAGAAGCACTGTCGACGTTTCGGGCCGTGACCCTTCGTCTCGAGACCTGGACGAAGGGTCTCGGCCTGAAACGTCGACAGTGCTTCTCCTTATAGATGCTGCCTGGCCTGCTGTGTTCCACCAGCATTTTGTGTGTGTTGTTTGAATTTCCAGCATCTGCAGATTTCCTCGTGTTTGTTCTCAAAATACTGCATCATTACAGATTCAAGTTCTACTGGCCGATAGACATTGAGAAATGAAAACCACAAACTGCACAAAGCAAGTCACACTGACCAACAATGGTTTCTAACAACTGGTGGGAAGTGAAGCAATGATGCGGCCCATCTGTATTGTACAGAAATTGCACACTTGATCAATAGATGACAGAGAAATGTGAAGTATTCCCTTAAACATGGCTCTTGGATCTCTAGGCGAGGTAGAAACTCTTTAAATGCTAGCATAAGAAATTAATTTGAAGGATAAAACTCAGACAGCTCACTGTGCATTGTAATAAACATGACTGCCTTGCTTTGCCATCTAATACTAAAATTAACACATCCTAATTCTCCAAGTGCAAGAGAAGGAACAGGGATCATTAACTAACCCAAGGCCTGATGCATATTGAGCCCCTTTAAAAATCATTCTTTATTTCCTCCTTGTTTTACTTCTTTTATGTCTGTTCTTTTCCTTAAATGTGTTTCTGGGACTGTTCGAACCTGTGATTTATAGCTTGGAGATCGTTTGAGTGATCCAGTGCTTTGTTGTCTTTGAAGAGAGTCCGGGAGGTGACGGCCTCAAGGCAAAGAAACTGAGACAGGATGCGAGCTGATGTTTGACTCCATTTCACTGGTCAAAGTGTCCATTAATCGCCAATTAAAGCGTCAAGGAAGATGAGACATCAAGGTAAATACAGAAGGCAATCCAGAGTTTAGTGCCCGCTGCTTTCCTTTTGATCAACGCCGGAGGAGTCTGTAAGCGGCCTATCGTTGTATGGCTCACTGGGGCAAGTGGGTAGGCCCCTCTGCCTCCGTATCCACTCTGTCAAAGTCTTTCAACATTTGATAGGTTTCAATGAGATCCCATCTCATTCTCCTGAATTCCAACGAGTACCAGCCCAGAGCCATCAAACTCTCCTCGTATGATAAGCCTCATCACATAATAAGTCAATTCGTTACTGAGGAGACGTAGTACTGTTGGAAATGTGGACTTCCAGATGAGAAATTAAACCAATGGTTTTGCCTGCTCTCTTCTGTAAGATTATTTCAGAAAGCAGCACGGAGCTATATCTGACGCTGTGGACAACATCCAACCTTTAATCAACATGACTAGAAATGACCCCTTATTGTCACATTTTGCTGTTTGTCAGCATGACCCACATGCAAATTGACTGCCATGTTTCCTATACCTCATCTTAGAATGGGTCTGGATTGTAAAATGTTTGAGGCTACCTGATAGGGATGTGAACAGTGCTATACAAATGCAAGATTCTTCCCGCTCTCTCCAAAGTTACTGCCTTTCTGATATTCCTCAATTAGGCTTTTAGTGCATTTCCCAGAAGCTTTCATGCAAAATTAATATTTCCACTTTTCCTTTTGCCTTGTCTAATTTATTATGTAAGCAATTTGTCATGATTCTTTTTGTTTCAATTCACACACATGCTCAGACCCTTCTCATAGTGCAAATGCCTGGCCTCATTCAGGTTCAACCAGGGACGACAAAATGGCTTCCCGACAGCAACATATAGATGCTCCAGGAGAATGATTTGTCTCTGACTGACCTTAACGCATCTAAAAGAGAATGGTTACCTGAAAACAGTTCAGAATAACACAAAACACCAGACCAACGTATTCTTATTCCAATTATATAACAATTATTTTAAAACATTTCAAAATCATCTTCTTTTCCCTATTTATTAGATCTAAGCTCTCTCCCCTTTTCTTTGACCCTCATGTCCAAATGAATACCTTTCATCATCGGAGAGGTTAGCCAGGCAGTCTATTGCCAGCTTTGTTCATGTTGCTCTGTAACCAGTTGCTAGGAGATGAGTGAGACCAGAGCAAGCTGCCTCTCCTTGTACTCTCATTTTCAGTCCTTCATCTGAGAACAAAATCTGTTGTCAGCATTTCCTTCTGCCAAATCAATGTCCTGAAACTGCCACCGTAATATGTAGCACGTATAGTACTGTGCAAAAGTCATAATATAAATAGCCCAAGACTTTTGCACAGTACTGTAGTAATTTTATGTATTGCACTGTACTGCTGTTGCAAAAGAAAACAAATTTCATGACATATGTGAGTGATGATAAGCCTAATACTGACATGGGTCTCTACTGTGAACTGACAGTGGAAAGGGGGTGGGGAGAGGGGAATCATGGTTGGGAAAAGGGGAAGAGAGAGGGGAGGGAACAGGAAGCACCAGAGAGTCATTCCGTAATGATCAATACACCAGTTGTTTGGAGTCAAGTGTCCTTGCCTGGTGTCTCAGGGTTGGGTGAGTCTGCACCTGCACTGCCTCCTCCCCCAGCAGTCCTTCCCTACCATCTGCCCCACGCCCCTCCGATGGTGCGGCACCGTCACCATACCCAACATCTTTTGCTCGCGCAGGATTTTCAAACTCGCTTTCCACTCCAGGTTGATAAAAACAGTACTGTACAAAAGTCGTAGACACCCTAGCTATATAATGTGCTTAAGACTGTAAACAGCTGCAGACACAAGTACACACAATCATCACTTCCTTATCCTCACAATAATTCAGTAATTGGTAGATTTAGACAACTATCCTATGAATAACAGAATCATAATCGTTTTACTGTATTCTAGATATCTGTTTATTTGAGATATAGCAAGGAATAGGCACTTCTGGCTCTTCGAACTGTGCTGTCCAGAAATCCCCTGATTTAACATAGCCTAATGACGGGACAATTTACTATGGCCATGCAACCTACTAAACGGCACATCTTTGGATTGTGGGCGGAAACCAGAGCACCTGGACGAAACCCATGCGGTTGTGGGGGAATGTGCAAACTCCTCATGGTCAGTGGCAGGAATTGAAATACTGGCTCCAGCTTATTCCAATTCAAATACAGCTACTCAAAATTGTGACTTCTCTCTGTTCAAGCACTAGCATCCCAAGGGGATATGCACTAATTAATTCATTTATAAGTTATACCACACATTCCCACTTATATAGCCCTTTTAAGGAAGAAAATTGATCCAAAAGGTATTTAGGGGATAAAAATCAGCCACCAAATTATTAGGCTAGGCCTGATCAACAAAATGGATTGTGAGGAACACATAGGAAGGATAAGGAAGGTTGGAGGGTTGGGGACAGGGGGTGGGAGTGAAACAATGGAAGAGGTTGGGAGATTCACTTTTTATTAGAAACTCCATAATTAGGATCATAACACATAAAGGTATACCACAAATGGCAAAGGAGAAGTACAAACATTTATTTATTGGGCTACATCGAGCTGCGTCATTCCGCAATTTAACCCTAGCCTCGTCACTGTACTATTTACAATGATCAATTAACCTACCAACTAGTAGGTCTTTGGACTGTGGGAGGAAGCCCACACAGACATGGAGAGAATGCACGGACTCCTTACATGCAGTGTGGAAATTGAACCTGGACTGCCTGTACTGTGCTGCCCCACAGTATACTTCATCAAAGTCTTGATCAGTTATGCAAAGGTGCATATTTTTCTCCAGTTTTCCTCCATTTTTACATACCAGATAATTACTGCCGTGGATAGCCGACGTTTCAGCCCTCACTGTACAGCATTAGTGAAATGGACTTCCTGCCTCAATTCTATTCCAACATCAACAGAGGCAGATTGTGGAGGCCACCAAATAATTTGAGGCAGTGCACCTTAAATTTTATTCCAGTTCATTATTTATCCAGCTAGGTTTCTTATGAATGATAAATAACCAGATAACACCAAAACCAACGATGTTTGCAAGTTGCAACAATAGGTGAACAGGAAATCCAGGCCCAGAAACCAACGTCCCACCTGCATCGTCCACACTAAATGTTCAACATCTGGCTTGCCTTCTTCTTGGTCTTCCACTATTTTGTACTCACTATACAGAGGTTTATGTTAAAAATTCATTTGCAATGAGACATGTTTCGTTTTACTGAATCTAAGTATCACAAGCATTTCCTTCTCAATTTTGAAAGGAGAGTGGGTGGGTTGTGAAAGTGCCAGAACACAAAAGCTCTGTGGAATTTCAACCTCTTTCCACATCTTGGCTCATCTACATGCTCTAACCCAGCAGGTACTGGCACTTGGAAAACTGATGGCAGCCACAGGCCATTTTCAAAAGCAATGGAGTCCATCGCTCTTAGGTATAACATAAGACAGGATTTGTTCAGATTCCACCGGCATGGGATGATGGAGATTTGGGAGAAGACCCAAAGATACTCGCAAATTTCTGCAGATATTCTAACCGACTGCACCACCATCAGGTATTTGGATGGGGGGGGGTGGGGGGAGCAATGCACAGGATCAAAATAAGCTGCAGGAAGTTGCACACTCAGTTAGCTCCATCATAGGCACTAGCCTCCCCAGCAAAAAGGTGGCATCCATCATTAACCCCCCAGTGCCCAGGACATGTCCTCCTATCTATCATTCCTTCAATCAGGGAGGAGGTACAGAACCCTGAATATACTCACTCAACCATTCAGAAACAGCTTCTTTACCCTCAGTCGTCAGATTTCTGAGCGGACATTGAAGCCATGAACACTACCTCACTACTTTTTTGCACAATTAAATATAAAGCAACAAATTTCACAACATGCCAGTGATACGAAACCTGATTCCGATTCTGAAATATTTCTCACTGAAATCGTGTAATCAAATTGCGGGAAAGAATATTCAGTTAAGTCAAGAATGCTATATGTACCGATTTGATGCTCACATGTAGTGATTCATAAAATATTGACAGGATGGGAAGAAGGGCTCATTTAACAATATGTTCATTTTATTTGGCAGCTTTGATACACTTGGTCTTTCTTCCTATATTTCCTGTGGCACACAGCTGCTGCCTGTGTCAGTAATAAACTACAAAGCCATCAGCTACAAAAAAAGCAATGTCAGTTTTAAAGGCTCTCTGCCAAAGCCATGAAAGCTGTTCTTGAAGGACACAAATCACTAATACGAGGCCTGTAGTTGGAATGAAAGGACTTTTGCCAGCTTCTCACATTACTGAATGGATTTCAGTGCTTGATGTGAAAACAGCGCTGTGAATTTGGTAAAAAATTTGACTAAGGTGTCATATGCAATGTAACCTACCCAGTAATCTACAGAGGAAAGACCTTAAGAATGATGTGCAAACACCTGTTCTGGATGCTTTCTCAGCCTTTCATAATAACACAAGTTATAGGAGCAGAATTAGGCCATCTGGCCCAACAGGTCTTCTCCACCATTTCATCACAGCTCATTTACTATCCCTCTCAACCCCATTCTCCTGCCTTCTCCCTGTAACCTTTGACATCCTAATTAAGAACCCATCAACCTCCACCTTAAATGACTTGGCCTGCACCACCATCTGTGGCAATGAATTCCACAGATTTACACCCTCTGGTTAAATAAATTCTGGCTCATCTCCATTCTAAATAGACTCCCCTCAATTCTGAGGCTGTGCCCTCTGGTCCTAGACTCCCCAGCTATCAGAAACATCCTCTCCATATCCATTTTATCGGGACCTCTCGATATTTTACAGGATTCATTGAGATCCCCCTCAATCTTCTAAACACTTTAATTATACCTTAGATTCAGATTAATTTGCATATCACATGTACTTCAAAACATACAGTGAAATGTGTTGTTGTGTTGGCGGAAGCTCGCAAGGGCAACACGCATTCCAGCACGACATAACAAGCTACCATATTCACAGAACACGAGGAAACCTGCAGATGCTGGAAATTCAAGCAACACACATAAAATGCTGGTGGAACACAGCAGGCCAGGCAGCATCTATAGGAAAAAGCACAGTCGATGTTTTGCGGCCCGAAACGTCGACTGTACTTCTTCCTATAGATGCTGCCTGGCCTGCTGCGTTCCACCAGCATATTCACAGAACACACCAACTGAACAAGCCTCATTAGGCAAACCTCACAGCTGAAGAATTACACAATGCAGATTTTGCAATAGTGTTTTGAACAACTTCTCTGAGAATTAATAGATAAATTACAGCTTATTGATTGAGATACAGTGCGGAATAGGCCCTTCCAGCTGTGCCACCCAGCAATGACCTGAATTAACCCGAGCCTAATCAGAGGACAACTTACAATGCCCAACTAACCGGCAAGTCTTTGGACTGAGGGAGGAAAGCAAAGCAGTCATGGGGAGAATGAACAAGTTCCTACATATAACGGCTGGATTGAAATACTGGTTCCAATTAATGTTCAACTGTGAAAACATTTAAATATAGCTACTCAAAATTATGACTTCTCGCCATTCAAGCGCAAGGATCATGTGGAGATAGGCACTAATTAATTCATTTAATTATTACAAATCTTTGAAATTAGCTAAATTATACTGAACATTCACACTTATATAGCCTTTTTAAGGGAGAAACTCGATCCAAAGTAATTCAGAGGATAAAAATCAGCCACCAAATTAGTCCTAATATCAGGCAGCAAGCGGGAATTGAACCCAGATGGCTGGTACAATAAAGCATAATGCTAACCACTACGCGACCATGCCAATTTAGTTTTTGTTTATTTATTTATTAACTTCAAACATAGAGTTAATTAAATCAAAAGATCCTGTGAAGATTCTTTGCATCATAATATCCACAGAATACTTTCACAAAATCATTCTCCAATGTTAGGCCCTAGGTCTGTTACCTCCAGAATCTATCCGGTTTATATTACAAAGCAACTTTTAGACTGGCCAAAAAGATTACTGGATCCCCTGTTTGGCCAAAAACATTAAACCTCAGAAGACCGTCAACCCGACTATAGGATATAGGGTTTACATCAACTGTTTGCTTAGTATTTTTCGATGAAGAGCAATCTAGAAAATGTCTGATCTCAACAGAGACATAGACAATTTATGTTTGCACCACTGACCTACATCACATTTTTAGTGATGCTTTTGATTAGTTTTAGTGACGCCCCCAGCCCAAGTTGATTATTTTGGAAAGACTGTTGTTTTGCTGATATTAAATTACGTAGTCTTAAAAAAAATTCTAGATAAAATCAGTCATTAGCTCAGATCCAGATTTTGATTGATATTCCAATGAAGTGTTTGCAATATTTTGCCACATGAAGAAGAACCCCCAGTCCCCTCCCCTCTTCCCGTTCTTCCATGGTCCACGCTCCTCTCCTATCAGATTCTTTCTTCTCCAGCCCTTGACCTTTGCCACCCACCTGGCTTCACTGATCATCTTTCCAGCTAGCCTCTTTCCCTTCCTCCAAACTTTTTATTCTGGCATCTTACCCCTTCCTTCTTTCTCAGTCGTGAAGCAGGGTCTCAGTGTAAAACGTTGACTGTTTATTCAGTTCCATAGATATTATCTGACCTGTTTGAGTTCCTCCACCTTCCTCTGTGTGTTTTGAAATAAATGCAATTTCTTTTTGTTACTGTTATGTAAAATAAATTTTCACTTGGAAACAACAGTTTTTGGGAATTTCTCTTTCCAACATAATGTTTGTGTACAGATTCCAGACCCTAACAGACAGACATACTTTATTGATCCCGAGGGAAATTGGGTTTCGTTACAGCCGCACCAACCAAGAATAGTGGAGAAATATAGCAATATAAAACCATAATTAAATAATAATAAGTTAATCATGCCCAGTGGAAATAAGTCCATCCTAAGCTCTCCCTTCCCAGGTTGATTTGAATATTTGCAGCTACGTCAGTTCCAAACAGTCAAGGCCAGGTTCTTTTTTACACTTGGTTAGTTTGTCTGTCATTTGCTTTGTTTAATTATTAATTTTAAACGCCCACTGTTTCTTCTTCAGAGAAAACCGAAGCAAAGTCTCCATTCCATAACCTCACAATGTTTGTATCACATTCCTTGCTTAGCAACCTTATCCCTTTAACTAGCCTAATGCCATCATGGACCACATCTACACAGACCATTGCCACAGGAAAGCAGTATCCATCATGAGTGATCCCCACCACCCAGGACGTGCTTTCTTCTCACTGCTGCCATCAGGAAGGTGGTACAGAAGCCTCAGGACTCACACCACCAGCTGCAGGAACAGTTATTACCCCTCAATCATCAGGCTCTTGAACCAACATGGATAAATAACTTCACTCAAAGTCATTCACCCCTTCACTGAAATGTTCCCACAACCTACAGACCCACTTTCAAGGACTCCATCTCATGTTCTCAATATTTATTATTTATTTATTTATTATTATTTCTTTTGTATTTCCAGAGTTTGTCTTTTTTTTTTGCACATGGGTTGTTAGTCCATCCCCGTTGGGTGTAGACTTCCACTGATTCTATAATGGTTACTATTTTATTTTGGATTTACTGAGTATGCCTGCAAGAAAATTAATCTCAGGGTTTTATATTGTGACATATATGTTCTTTGAACTTCAGTATCACAGACTCCCACGTTGACTGTCTCATTGCCTTTGATATCCTATTTATTTTACTGCCTGGTGAAATTTACAATAGCATAATTATTCATTATACCAACACAAAACCTATAATGTGAGCAGATTATTTCAGTTTCAAGAACTGTACTAAAAATAAAAAGTGAGACAAGCATGGCAAATAATAAATAATAACTTTTGAAGCAGATGAACAAATAAGCAACTATGTTGCTGCGAGTTTCAATTTTTTTCTTCAGATTATTTACTCTTATCTGGATTTTATTGCTTGACAGTTCATCACGTAAAAGTGCCACTATTGCCTCAATAAAATATTTAGTAGTGGAGAGAAGCACAACACAGTTGATGCTCAAAATTAGTTTTCCTGGATTAGGGGAGACAGAATCTCAAGTAATGAGTTTGTCCTTTTTAGGGCTGAAATGTGGAGAAATTTCTTCATTCCGAGCATTGTGGATCTTTGAAATTCTTGATAGCAGAATGCTGTGGATTCCTGCTGCTATGTACTCAAATCTACAGGCCTTTTAGACTCCAATGAAATGAAGGGATTTTGGGGATTGGTTAGTAAAGGTTCGTTGAGGGCAAAATCAATTATGATCTAAATGGCAGGCCATAGATTCATTTCTATTTCATGCAGACCTAATTTTTGCATGAAAATCTCCTGCAAATATTGACATACTAATTATTCCAATTAATTTTAATTTTAAAAGGTAGGATCAAGTTTAATGATGTTAAAGTGGCATTACCAATCCCACACCTCCCACCAGGAAGGTGGTTCACTATTTCCTCAAGGGCAAGAAATGTTTGCCTTATACAAATCGGCCAAATATAAAAGGCACGATCCAAGCTGTTTAATTTTTCACCAGGGTGTGCGTGAATGTTGCCGTGAAGCATCAGGTCATTTCAGAATCAGAATCAGACTTTAATCGCCAAGTACCTGTACACATACAAGGAATTTATTTCAACATACCACTAATGCAGGAAAACCTAAAATTAATATTGAAGCAAAATTTACTGCCACAGACCCCGTGAAGTCCATTTTGTGAGAGGAGGGATCAAGATTGAAAGAAGGTACAGAGAGCAAATAAAGAAACAATTGGTGTAAATCCGAATGCGACAGATACACTCAGTAGCTCAGAGAGGATCATGAATAGAGAGAAGCAGTTTATGTTTCAGGCTGAGAATATTTAATCCAAAAAGTTGGGCAAGTATGTACATCACTGGGTGATAATCTGTTCAAACCAGAAATACAAGCAAAGGAGCAAGTTGGGCTAGTGATCTCAAGAACACTACGCATTTAATCCATTAACTGAATATACAAACAACTGTAGCTTCTTCTCAATATTTTGGCTATGGAACTTTCTCCAGCAGAAGCAGTGCTCTTGCGATCACTACCCCCACCTTGATCCTATGCTTTACAGCTCTAGTAAATGTGGTAATTATGTAAATGGGCACTTCAACCATTACGAGAAGCAAACCATTATCCTAGCAAATATCCACGACTATTATGGTGAACTCTTATTAACTTGCAAGACAAATAAGACTTCCATGTCGTTATCACAATAGGTATTGAAAAAAATGTCAAGGATTCAAGCTTTATAATTCTTATACTTGCTGGAATTCAGAAGAATGAGGGGTGACCACATTGAAACCTAACAAATACTGAAAGGCCTCAATAGAGTGGATGTTTCCTATGGTGGGGGAATCTGAGACCAGAGGACACTGCCTCCGAATAGATGGGTGTCCGTTGACAACAGAGATGACAAAGAATTTCTTAGCCAGAGGGTGGTGAATTGGTGGAATTTGTTGCCACAGGCAGCTGTGGAGGCCAAGTCATTGGGTATATTTAAGGCAGAGGTTGATAGATTGATTAGTCAGGGAATAGTTGTGGGGAAAAGGTAGGAAATTGGGACTGAGAGAAAAAATGGATCAGCCATGATGAAATGGCGGAGCAGACTGGATGGGCCAAATAGAGTCCATGTACCTTGTAGCTTATCTGGTAGCTCCTATATCTTGTAGCTCATAACAATGATGCTACTGTTAGTCAATTTTCTGTGGGTGCAGTCAAGTGATTATCACAGAGCACGTGCAATACTGCACCAGTTCAATGCAATAGATGCAATAATATCTTTAATTGCTTATGCAGTCACAAGTAATCTCCACCAGTGATTAATGTCATCATTCATTTGAGCTGTGAAAATTAGCAACATGTCTAGGGAACTGGCTTGCAATAAATTTCTATACATAGATAGGAGTTACAAATTTCAGTAAACAGACAGCTAGACTGAGGTCCAGGGGAGCAGCTATGTCAGACTGTTCATTCTTCAAAAAGCAATTTATTGTTATTAATTTAGTAACAGAAAGTTTAAATCACTGCTTACCAACCTTTTAGCACTGTATGTGCAATATTTCAGAATATTATGGGATACAGTCAACATGTGGTAATTATGCAATATTTTATCTTTTATGCTGCTTCTAAATTTTCTTTGAATAGACTAGAACTGTTATGCAAAGAATGAGTCAGTTATTTTGCCAAGTGATATTACATCAGTGATCTCCTTTGCAACTCCAAAGCTAGAAAAGCTCTGAAAATTTCATAGGACCATGTGAACTTTAAATAGAGGAACTTAAAATTCCTCAGTGCTCTAATTTCGGAGGGCGTGTCCTGGGTCCAGCATGCAAGTGCAATTACAAAGAGAGCATGGCAGCGTCTCTAATTCTTTTGGAGTTTGTGAAGATTCAATATGATATCTACCACTTTGACAAATGTCATCATGTGTAGTGGCAAGTATATTGACTGGCCACTACACTAGCCTAGTATGAAAACACCAATGCCCTTGAACAGAAGATCTTATTAAAAGTAGTGGATATGGACCAGTCCATCACAGGTAAAGCATTATCCATCATTGAGAACTTCTACGTGAAATTCTATCATTGGAAAGCAGCATCCATCATCAGGACTTCCACCACCCAGGACATGCTCTCTTCTCATTGCTGCCATCAAGGAGAAGGTACAAGAGCTTCAGGACTCACATCATCACGTTCAGAAACAGTTACTACCCCTGAACTGTCAGGCTCTTAAACCAAAGAAATAACTTTACTTAATTTCACTTCATCAATGGTATGTTCCCACAACCTATGGACTCACTTTCAAGGACTCTTCATCTCATGTTCTCAATATTTATTGCTTTTTTTAAAAATTACTATTTCTTCCTTTTTGCATTTGCAGTTTGATATCTTTTGCAAACTGGTTGAGCTCCCAAATTGGTGTGGTCTTTCATTGATTCTGTTCTGGTTATGATTAAACCAAAAGACCATAAGACATAGGAGCAGAATTGGGCCATTCAACCCATCAGGTCTGCTCTGCCATTCCATCATGGCTGATCCCAGATCCCACCCAACCCCTTGCACCCGCTATCTCACTACATCCTTTGATACCCTGACCGATCAAAAAACTATCAACATCCACCATAAATATACCCATAGACTCGGACTCTGCCACAGTCTGTGGCAGAGCATTCCACAGATCCACTACTCTCTGGCTAAAAAAAAGTTCCTCCTTACTTCAGTTCTAAGAGGTTGGCCCTTAATTTTGAGGCTGCACCTTCTAGTTCTGGATATCTTCACCAGAGCAAACATCCTCTCCACATGCACCCTATCTATCCTTTCAACATTTGGTAGGTTTCAATGAGATCCCCACACATTCTTCTAAATTCCAGTGAGTACAGACCCAATATGTTAACCCTTCATTCCTGGAATCATCCTTTGTGAGCCACCTCTGGGCTCTCTCCAATGACAACACATCCTTTCTGAGATATAGGGTCCAAAACTGTTGACAATACCAAGTGCAGCCTGACTAATGTCTTATAAAGCCTCAGCATTATCTCTGCTTTTGTATTCTACCCTCCTTGAAATAAATGCCAACATTGCATTTGCCTTCTTTACCACAGACTCAACCTGTAAATTAACCTTCTGAGAGTCTTGCACAAGGACTCCCAAGTCCCTCTGCACCTCTGTTTGAATCTTCTCCCCATTTAGATAGTAGTCCACACTATTGTTCCTTTTACCAAAAATGCATTATCATACATTTTCCCAACACTGTATTCCATCTGCCACTTTTTTGTCCATTCTTCCAATTTGTCTAAGTCCTGCTGCAATCACATTGCTTCCTCAGCACTACCTACCCCTCCACCTATCTTTGTATCATACACAAACTATAGATTTATTGAGTATGCCCACAAGAAAATAAATCTCAGGACTGTAAATGGTGACATATATGTACTTTGATAATACACTTACTCTGAAGCACCATCTCCAAAGCTCCAGAACATTCCAGAATCAGAATAAGTCGTGAAATTTGTTTATGCTGCAGCAGTACATTGCGATACATAATAGGAAAAAATGTGAAATATAAATATCAAATAGTTAAATTACATTAGTACAAACATAAAAATTAAAAAGCACTGAAGTAGTATTCATTTGTTCCATATCTATTCAGATATCAGTTGACAGGGGGGAAAAAGCTGTTCCTGAATTGTGGAGTAGGTACAGTCCAATAGAGTTTTATAAAGTGAGAACAGAATTTCCCAGCTCTTGAACTTCAATGTCAGACTAATAAAAGTCCCTTGGAAACTTGGATGGCTCAGGGGCAGGAATGATTACGTTGAGTGGCAGGCTTTAGATGTTTCAGAAAGGACAGGGAGGGAGGCAAAAGAGGTGGGGCCTGGCACTGCTGATCAGAGATAGTGTCACAGCTGCAGAAAAGGAGGAAGTCATGGAGGGATTGTCTACAGAGTCTCTGTGGGTGGAGGTTAGGAACAGGAAGGGGTCAATAACTCTACTGGTTGTTTTTTTTTATATAGACCACTCAATAATAACAGGGACATCGAGGCGCAGATGGGGAGACAGATTCTGGAAAGGTGTGATAATAACAGGGATGTTGTGAATTAATTTCCCAAATATCGATTGGCATCTCCCTAGAGCAAAGGGTTTAGATGGGGTGGACTTTGTTAGGTGTGTTCAGGAAGGTTTCTTGACACAATATGTAGTTAAGCCTACAAGAGCAGAGGCTGTACTTGATCTGGTACTGGAAAATGAACCTGGTCAGATGTCAGGTCTCTCAGTGGGAGAGCATTCTGGAAATAGTGATCACAATTCTATCTCCTTTACCATAGCATTGGAGAGGTATAGGAGCAGACAAGTTAGGAAAACGTTTAATTGGAGTAAGGGAAAATACGAGACTATCAGGCAGGAACTTGGAAGCATTAATTGGGAACAGATGTTCTCTGGAAAATGTATGGAAGAAATGTGGCAAATGGTCAAGGGATATCTGCGTGGCGTTCTTCATCGGTACATTCCAATGAGATAGGGAAAGGATGGTAGGGTACAGGAATCATGGTATACAAAGTCTGTTGTAATTCTAGTCAAGAAGAAAAGCTTGTGAAAGGTTCAAAGAAAACTAGGTAATGATAGAGATCTAGAAGATTATAAAGCTAGCAGGAAGGAGCTTAAGAATGAAATTAAGAGAGCCAGAAGGAGCCATGAGAAGGCCTTGGTGGATAGGATTAAGGAAAACATCAAGGCATTCTACAAGTATGTAAAGAGCAAGAGGACAAGACATGATAGAATAGGATCTATCAAGTGTGACAGTGGAAAAGTGTGTATGGAACCGGAGGAGATAGCGGAGGTACTTAATGAATACTTTGGTTCAGCATTCACTACGGAAAAGGATTTTGGCAATTGTAAGGATGACTTACAGCGGACTGAAAAGCTTGAACATGTAAATATTAAGAAAGAGGACGTGCAGGAGCTTTTGGAAAGCATCAAGTTGGAAAAGTCACCGGGACCAGACTACTGTGGGAGGTGAGGGAGGAGATTGCTGAGCCTCTGGCAATGATCTTTGCATCATCATGGGGACGGGAGAGGCTCTGGAGGATTGAAGGATTGAATAAGTTCCCTTATTCAAGAAAGGGTGTAGAGATAGCCCAGAAAATTATAGGCCAGTGAATCTTACTTCAGTGGCTGGTAAGTTGATGGAGAAAATCCTGAGAGGCAGGGATTATTAACATTTAGAGAGGTATAATATGATTAAGAACAGTCAGCATGGCTTTATCAAAGGCAGGTTGTGCCTTATGAGCCTGATTGAATTTTTTGAGGATGTGACTAAACACATTGATGAAGGTACAGCAGTAGATGTAGTGTATATGGATTTCAGCAAGACATTTGATAAGGTACCCCATTGCAAGGCTTATTGAGAAAGTAAGGAGGCATGAGATCCAAGGGTACATTGCTTTGTGGATCCAGAACTGACTTGCCCATAGAAGGCAAAGAGTGGTTGTAGATGGGTCATATTCTGCAAGGAGGTTGGTGACCAGTGGTGTGCCTCAGGGATCTGTTCTGTGTCCCCTAATCTTTGCGATTTTTATAAATGGCCTGGATGAGGAAGTGGAGGGATGAGTTAGTAAATTTTCTGATGACACGAAGGTTGGCGGTGTGGTGGATAGTGTGGAGGGCTGTCAGAGGTTACAGTGGGACATTGATAGGATGTAAATTTGGGCTGGGAATTTGCAGATGTTCAACCCAGATCCCTATCAAATCCCTATCGTATCCGCCTCCACCATATTCGAGCTTCTCTTTCCTCAGTACATGCCCCAGAACATAATATCAATTCTAAAATGTATGATCACACAAGAATCAGTTTGCAGACAACAGAAAATAGTGAGGATATAGATAGTGAATATAGTTTATAAAGGGTCGAACAGGATATACATTCCAAACCTCCTCTACTCAATAAAGTAGCCACCTAGTGTTTGCTCATGGTGTTTTGCTGCTGTAGCACATCCACATCAAGATTTGCCTCATTATAGAGAGGATGTGGAGGCTCTTGGATGATTCAAAATTCAAAGTAAATTTATTATTAAGTACACCAAGTACATTATTAAACACTGCACCTACTGGGGCGTTTAACCAGTGTGCAAAAGACAACAAACTGCAAATACTAAAAGAAAGAAATATAATAATAAATGCATAAGCAATAAATATTGAGAACATGAGATGGAGAGTCTTTGAAAGTGAGTTTAAAGTGTTTTGGAACATTTTAATGATGGAACAAGTGAAGTTGAGTGTAGTTATCCCCCTTTGGTTAAAGGGCCTGATTTTTCAGGGGTAATAACTGTCACTGAACATGGTGGTGTGAGTCCTGAGGCTCCTATACCTTCTTCTTGATGGCAGCAGCGAGCAGAGAGCATGTCATGAAGTTTTCAAAGTTTTAGATGCCAAGCCAAATCTTTTGCAAATTCCTTCAAAAATAAAGGCTCTGTCATGCTTTCTTTGTAAAAGCACTTACATGCTGGGCCCAGGACAGGTCCTCTGAAGTGATAACACTAAGGAATTTAAAGTTGCTGACCTTCTCCACCTCTAATGCCCCAATGAGGACTGGGTTATGGGCCCCTGGTTTCCTCCTCCTCAACTCAATAACCAGCTGCTTGGTCTTACTTGGTCTTACATTGAGTAAGAAGTTATTGTTCTGGGGCCATTCATCCAAATTTTCAATCTCCCTCCTATATGCCAAAGATCTTCAATCTCCTTCCTGTATAACACAACCATGACTAACAAGGGAAGTCAAAGCCAACACAGAAGCCAAACAGAGGACATATAATTGAGCAAAAATTAGTGGGAAGTTAGAGAATTGGAAAGCTTTTAAAAACCCAGAAGGCAACTAAAATAGTTATTATGGTAAAGATGCAATATGAAAGTAAGCTAGTCTATAATATTAAGGAGGATACCAAAAGTTTCTTCAGATACATAAAGTGAAAAATGATGTGAAAGTGGATATCACACCACTGGAAAACAATGCTGGAGAGGCAGTAAAGTGGGAAATACAAAATGGTGGATCAACAAAATAAGTATTTTGCATCAGTCTTCACTGTGGAAGACACTAGCAGAATGGTGGAAGCTTCAGGTGTCAGGGGTCATGAAGTGTGTGAAGTTGCCATAATTAGAGAGAAGGTCCTTGGGAAACTGAAAGGTCTGAAGGTAGATAAGTCACTGGGCCAGGTGGTGTACACTCCAGGGTTCTGAAAGAGGTGGCTGAGAAATCATGAAAGCATTAGTAACGATCTTTCAAGAGTTACTAGATTCTGGAATGGTTCCAGCAGACTGGAAAATTGTAAATGTCACTCCATTCTTCAAGAATGGAGAGAAACAGAGGGAAGGAAATTATAAGCCAGCTAGTCTGACCTCAGTGGTTGGAAAAATGGTGCACTAAGTATGATGTCTCAGGGTATTTGGAAGCAATGATAAATTAGGCCATAGTCAGCATGGTTTCCCGAAGGGAAAATCTTGCCTGACAAATCTGTTGGAATTCTTTGAAGAAGTAACAAGCAGGACAGACAAAGGAGATTCTTTTGATGTTGCGTACTTGGATTTTCAGAAGGCCTTTGACAAGGCACCACATGAGGCTGCTTAACAAGCTACAAACCCATGGTAATACAGGAAAGATTCTTGCACAGATAAAGCAGTGGTGGGAATAAAGGAGCCTTCTCTGACTGGCTGCTGGTGCTACTGGTGTTCCACAGGGTCTGTATTGGGGCAGATCTTTTAATGGTAATTGTCAGTGATTTAGATGATGGAATTGATAGCCTCATTGCAAAGGTTGCAGATGATATGAAGATAGATGGAGGGGCAGGTGATTTTGAGGAAGTAAAGAGACTACAGAAGGCTTAGACAGCTTAGGTGAATGAGCAAAGAAATGGCAGATAGAATAGTGTCTGCACGGTTATGCACTTTGTTAGAAGAAATGAACAGGTTGACTATTTTCTAAATGCAGAGAAAGTATAAAAAACTGGGGGGCAAAACTGGGCCTCCTTGTGCAGGATTCCCTAAATTAATTTGCAGATTAAGGCTGTGGTAAGAAAGGCAAATGCAATGTATTTCAAGAGGGCTAAAATATAAAAGCAAGAATGGAATGTTGAGACTTTATAAAGCACAGGAGAGGCCTCAGAGTATTGTGAGCAGTTTTTGGCCCCTTATCTTAGAAAGGATGTGCTGACATTGGAGAGGGTTCAAAGGAGGTTCATAAAAATGATTTAAAGATTGAATAGCTTGTCATATGAAGAGCATATGATGGCTCTGGTCCTGTATTCACTGGAATTCAAAAGAATGAGGGGTACCCTCATTGAAACCTATCGAATGGTGAAAGGCCTTGATACCTTGATAGAGTGAATGCGGAGAGGATGTTTCCTATAGCGGGACAGTCTAAGACTAGAGAACAGAGCCTCATAATAGAAGGGTGTCCTTTTTAGAATGGAGAAGAGGAGGGATTTTTTTTTTAGCCAGAGGGTAGTGAATCTGTGGAGACCAGGTCTTTACATACATTTAAGACAGAGGTTGATAGATTCCTGATTGGTCAGGGCATGAAGAGCTAAGGGGAGAAAGCAGGAGATTGGGGGTGAAGGGAAAATTGGATCAGCCATGATGAAATTGCAGAGCAAACTCAATGGGCCAAATGGCCTAATTCTGGTCTTATATGCTATTTGCATCACCAGGATGTGCTAGGAGAGGTTGGACCAGCTAGTTTTGTTTTCTCTGGTGTGTCAGAGGATGAGAGGAATTGCAATAGAAGTGTACAATATGAGAGGCACAGATACATAATAGAGTCAGAGTCTTTTTATTCCCCAGGGTGCAAAAGTTAGATACCAGAAGGCAGAGCATTAACACCAGATGGGTAAAATTTAAAGATTTACAAGCTCAGTTTTATAATGGAAACACAAAGAGATAGATGGCTGCAACATGCCTTCAGGAGTGGTGTGGAAGCAAATATGGTAGGGAGAGAAATCGATCCTGTGTAGGCAACTGGGGTTAATTTAGTTTGGCTTTGTGTTTGTCACAGACATCATTCTCTGAAGGCTTTGTTCACGTGCTATACACTTCTATGGTTTTGAATGGCAGTCTTTGTCCTTAACCATGGCTTTCTCTAAGATAGTGGACAGAAACCCTGAACGTATCTGTGGCCCCCTCCACTGGGGTCCACCTCACACTCAAGGAAATAAAATATCACCTTTCATCTATGTCTTTTGCAATCCTGCAGAACTCAAAGTTGGATTTTCCAGCTTTAGGTTAAAGTCTGTTTATATATAAAGAGCAGGTTACCTATCCGTCTTTCCCCATTTGCCTGCCATTCGTCTCCACCGTCACCCACCTCTGACCCAGCTGCCCAATATGCTTTCATCTGGCGCATCTCTGTGTACCAGACTATTACATTAAACAGACTTTACCAATACATTGCACAAGCAAAGGACTTTGTCTCTTATCCCCACATTTTTTCACAATACCACTCTCCCACAACCATTCCCTACCTTCTCTGCTACCAACGGTAAATAGTAGCCCCCTTTTTCAGTTCTGATGAAGGGCTCCAGATCTGTATCTCTATCTTCCGAGCCTGTTTTACTTATCGATGTGTGACAGTATTTTCTTTTTTTTAGAAATTCATGTACATTTAAACTGTAAAATGCTTTGTTCATATTAAAGAAGTAGAGTATAAAAGTTTAGGTCAACTCAAAATAGAGTTTAACAAATTCTCCACAAGAGCCGCTTCACGTTTTCAAGTTGCTGGGCATTTAAAAACTCAGATATTAATAAAGTTAATGCGTTTTCCTTCTCACTGTATTGTTAACGACTGCTGTTGAGGAACATTAGATTGAATATGTTTTTAATATGCTTATAAATTAACCAGGCTTTGTGATTGATAAAATATATTATTTTCAATAGTTACATGGTCATGGACTCAAATGAAGCATCTTACTGCCAGTTACGCCGCTGGCGTTTTGGGCAGCAATGAACTTCACCCTTCGGTCACTCAGACACAGGATTCGTCACTGCTCCTTCCACAACAGCTTTGATTTACCAGTCAGGTTTGTCAACCCTGAGCTGAATCCCCAAACCTGGAGGACCGGTGGATCCTCTTGGTCTGGCTTTTTCCCCCTTTGACCTGTTTGGCATGGGTGACCACACCAAAAGCCAAAGCATAAAGCCCTGACTCCAGCCAACATAACCCTCCAGGTCACTGAGGCACGCCAGCCACCAAACCACAAGGCTGTATCCCGCTTGGAACAAATTAAGCATAATTTTAGGTTAATCTGCAAAAATAAATTGCAGTGCAAACTATATCCTAATTTTTCTGATCTCCTCAATGACATATTTGGCTTATATGAACTCTTGATTTAACATAAAGTATTCTACTTTTTACAGCTCAAGTCATGTTGAAATTTATCACGCAGCCTACAAAAGACAAACTGATCGCGTTTCACTGATCAAATAAAACAAGCTATAGTGAGAGGACTTAATATGTGTAATTAAAAAGTGGGACATGGCAGATGAAATAAGGTTGCTTTCAATAGTTGAGAAATAAAAAGCAAATGGCTATAGATTCAATACTAACTGCAAGTGATTTATAACAAAGATACTTCGCAGAGAGTAGCTAGGCTGGGAAATTTGCTTCAAATATTAATTGAGGCAGCAAAAATGCCAGTAATCAACATTTGATTCAAATGGTGGATCAAGTAATGTGGGGAGGAAAAAAGTGAATAGAGTCAGGACTGTTGTACGTCTGTAAGGTTGACATGGGCCGGTTGCAATGAAAGGATTGCAAGGATTGCAAGGATTGCATTCTATTCCTGGCACCATCCTTACAAAACTTGATGGGTGCAGAGGAAATGTAGTTGGGTGGTTTGAAGTATTCATGACTACATCAACAGAAGAGACTAATGAAGCAACAATTATTCTCTTTAGGAGCAGAAGTTCTGCAGCCCACAGAAAGCCATCAGTGATCACTGGTGCCATCTTGTCACCAAGTTATTCTACAGATTTGCTGGGTATGCCAAAGGAAAATAAATCTCAGGGTTAAATTATTTTTTTTATTTATTTACTGAGATACAGTGCAGAACAGACCCCCCCAGCACTTTGAGCCACGCCACCCAGCATCCCCGCCCCAGCCCCACCGATTTAATCCTAACCTAATCACAGGACAACTTACAATGACAAATTAACCTTCTCACCAGTAAGTTTTTTGGACTGTGGGAGGAAACCAGAGCACCCGGAGGAAACCCGCATGGTCATGGGAAAAAATGTACAAACTCCTTACAGGCAGCGACAAGGAATGAACCCGTGTCACCTGCACTTTGAATTGTTGTGCTAACTGCTAGCTAACCGTGCCTCCCTTTGCAGGCAGCAACTAAACAAAATAACACAATAGAACCCAGACAAAAACAGACCATCGGACACCCAATCTGTGAAAAAGAGAACAAATCATGCAAACAATATAAAAGCAAGCTAATAACACAGAGAACATGAACTGCAGAGTCCCCAAGAATGAGCACAAAGAGATAGTTCAGCGCTACAGATGGTCCAGGAGGCCGAAGGCTGAAGGCTGCAGCCATGGAGCCAGTTCTGTGCTGAGGCAAGTGAAGCTAGCCCGGGAGGCCGATGGCTTCCCGCCACAGGCACAGAGCCAGTTCCGTGCTGAGGAAGTGCCAGTGGTTGCAGGCCACAGCTGCAGAGTCAGCTCAGTGCTGAGGTGAGCAATTGGATACTGTAAACTGCTCCAGATAAGAGGAAGAATTCCAAGAATTTGTGGGAGTGGTGGGGGGGTGACATTGATGGAAATGTGGGAATAAAAGGGGGATAAGTGCACATGGATGCTTGATGGTCAGCAGACAATCAGTGGGCTGAAAGGCCTTGTTTCCATGCTTCAGATGCATCAACAACCAGATGGCAAAGGAAGCAGAGATTAGACTTATTTTTAATTTACATAGCATATTTCTTCGAGTAATACATACAAGGGATACGAATGTTACTGGCAAGATCAAATCTTTGAACTTCAGGGCTTCATGAGGTAGTTATAAACCTGGAGTCATTCATAGGTCAAATAGGATAAGGTTATCAGGTAACCTTCTTTCAAAGATGTAACTTAACCAAATTAATTTTTGTGCATGAAAAAGTGATTTTTAAAGTCATTATTACCAACACTAGCTTTCCATTACATTTAACTAACAGAATATAAATTCTTCAGCTACAATGGTGCATTTTAAACTCAAATGTCCAAATCAAAAATTCACTACATTTAAGACGCTAGCCTATTGCTTATTGACTACAGCTCCACCAGAGTGCAGCTACACTCAGGCTCATGAACCTAAAGGGATAAGCCTCATCACTGAACTGTTCTCACAAATAATGGGCTCATTTTCAAGTTCTCAATATTTATTGCCTATTTGTTTTTGTATTTGCACAGTCTTCTACACTCTGGTTGAATGCCAAGTTGGAAGTCTTTCGTTGATCCTGTTATGGTTATTATTCTATAGATTTATGAGAATACCCACAAGAAAATGAATCACAGGGTTGCATATGGTGACACATACGTACTGTGACAATAAATTTATTTTGAACTTTGAAGCTGAATTCCAAGCAAACTCATGACCAAACTTCAAGACCTCAGAATCAACCCCTCCCTTTGCAACTGGATAGTCTGCTTCGTGACCAACAGACTGGTGCCCCACAAGATTGTGTCATCAGCCCTCAACATTATTCCCTATGCACTCATACCTGCATGACCAGATTCTGTTCGAACTTCATCTGCACGTTTGCAGAGGGTTGAATCTGAAATAACTATGAATTGGAGTAAAGGAAGGCGATAGAGCACCCAGCAACATGGAGTCACAACACCCATCTATCCCTTGATGTTAGCAAAACAGAACAGTTGGTCATTGACTTTAAAAAGGGTTGGTGCACATGCACTTGGTTACATCAACAATGCCGAAGTTGAGAGGGTTGGGCGTTAAGTTTCTTGGAATGAACATCACCAATAGACTGTCCTGGTCCAACCACGTAAACAGCTTGACCAAAGCAACACACACAAAATGCTGGAAGAACTCAGCAAGTCAGGCAACATCTATTGAAAGGAATAAGTAGTCGATGTTTTGGGCAGAAACCTTCTTCAGGACTGGAAAGGAAGGGGGAAGATGCCACAATATAAAAGTGGGGAGAGGGAGGGAGAATAGCTAGAAGGTGACGGGTGAAGTCAAGTGGGTTGGAAAGATAGAGTGCTGGAGAGGAAGGAATCTGACAGGAGAAAGGGAAGGAGAGAAGTGATAAGCAGATGAAAAGAAGCAAGAGGCCAGAGAGGGGGGAATAGAAGGAGGGGATTTTTAAAAAATATACAAACAGAAGTAAAAGGAAGTGGGGGGGAGGGGGGAATGACATTCATGCTTTCAAGCTGGAGGCTACCGAAACAGAATACAAGGTGTTGATCCTCTGGCCTGATCCTGGCACAAGTTGAGGCCATGGAATAACATGTCAGAATGGGAATGGCATGACCATGATAGCTTACATCACCTCTACTTCAGAAGGCTAAAGGAAATTGGCATTTCCCCTTTGACCTTCATCACTTTCATTACGGCACCACAGGAAGCACTTTTCCAGGATGCACCATAGCTTGGTGGAGCAACTGCTCTACCCGTGACAAGAAATCAGAGAGTATTGTGGACATCCCTCAGCACATCACTGAAACCAGCCTCCTATCCTTGCATTTCCTACTACCCTGGTACAGGAGCAAGACCCCATGCCCCCTCCAACCAGGCAAAAGATACACAAGCCTGAAAGCACCTACCACCACGATCAAGGGCACCTTCTATCCTGCTGTTATGTGAACAGACCCTAGTATGATAAAATGGACTCCTGACCTCATAATCAGCATTGTTATGACCTTGCACCTTATTGTCTATCTAAATAGCACCTCTGTAGCATTTTATTCTACATTCTGTTATTGTTTAACCTTGCAGAGCCTCAATGCACCATTACAATGAATTGATCGGTATGAACGGTATGCAAGGAAATATTTTCTTTCCACATCAGTAATTTTCCTTAATTTGGTAACAGTGTTTTTTTTAATATAAATTCTATTCTAACTTTTATTCCAACTAAACTGCCAGAGAAACGCAAGTTAAAATATCACATGATAGTTGAATGTTCTTAACGAGCATGCAAAGTGATTGTCAATACTCAATATAAAGCTACACCGAAAATGAAAATGGTTTGGCATGGACTAGATGGGCCAAAGGGCTGGTTTCTGTGCATTTCTTTTCTGAGATTCTATCTTGCTGGTTTCCTTCATCACAACCACTCTTACAATATGGAAGACACATAAATAACATAACAAGCAATTGAGGGCGTTCATTGATAGGGGTCAACTATGGGCATCATGTCCTAGTTGTCTACGTGATATGCAAGTCAGGGCAGTATGATTCGGAGAGCATGCAGCTTGCTCTCCCTCTCCATGCAGCTGAAGAATCCAAAAGAACAGCAGAGACCGATATAGTTTGGCATCAGCAGCATCACAGGAGTTGCCAGTCAGCATTGAACTCGACGTCGGACTGCCTTAGAGACTCCAGATCTGGATTTGCCCTATGAGTTTACTCCAAAGCTCTCCCTGTGAGTGGGTGCAGCTGTAAGGCAGCAGAGGCTTGAGATCAGAGTTTTCCTTCATCTGGATGAGCCGCCAACCATGGCAGACAAGCCCAATGTGTCTGAAGTGACTGGCTTTAAGGCACTAGTAACCCACCTTTGCCCCTTCTCCTGTCACTAGAAACCATGCCACCTATTTTATTAGCTTAGCTGCACATGAAAGTCAAGAATTTGACTTGGTTGTCAGAGGCTATTTGAAGCACATGGCATTGAGGGTATTGGGAGCATATTTCTTCTAACTCCCTTGGCCATGCCAACCTGAAGGAACCAACCAATAGAATCAATCTAACCAAGCAGTGTGCTTGATCCTTTCGTAACTTCCTTATTAATTGGTTCCTGTTAGTTATTGAATTTATCTTCTCATTAGGATAAAGAATAAACTCTGCCATTTCCGTGTACATTCCCTCCACTGGTTTAGTCATGACTTGTTTTTCAGACTGGAAGATCCACACAGAATTGAAGGTCCCGGGTGTCTCAGAGCGGCTGCAGAAGATTATCAAAAGGGAGGATGAGCGAGAGGTCATAGTGCACATTGACACCAATGACATAAGTGGGGGTGGGGTGGGGAAGAGGTCACGTGCAGCATGGTTAGATGAGAAAGAAAAGGAATACTTCTAAAATAGTGACTTCTGGATTACTCCCAGTACCACGTGCTAGTCAGGGCAGGAATAGGATGATAGGACCGATGAATGAGCGTCTGGGGGAGCAGTGCAGAATTTCATTATTTCTTGATCGTTTCTGGGGAAGCTATGACCTGTACAAAAAGGACAGATTACCCTGCACCCAAGGGTGTTGGATCAATATCCCTGCAAGCATACAAAGGTACAGCTGTTGGGAAGGGTTTAAACTAATCTGGCAGGGGGTGTGAACCAGGGTGGTTGGGCTGAGGGTGGGGCAGTTGGGGTACAAGTCAATGCACTGTGTTGAGTGACAGTGATGAAGGAAAGGCAGATGATGGGGCAAAATTGCAGTCACGGGATGAATTGAAGTGTAACATGGGGACAAAATCAAAAAGGTTACTGAATACAGAACTGAAGGTGTTATATTTGAATGCACACAGTAGGTAAAATAACGTAGATGATCTTGTGGTGCAGTTAGAGATTGGCAGGCATGACATGGCAATTACCGAGTCGTGACTGAAAGCAGAACATAGTTGACAGAGTATTGGCTAATCAGGCCAAAGGTTATGAGGAGAAGGCAGGAGAATGGGATTGAGAGGGATAATAAATCAGCAGAAGTGGGCCAGACTCAATGGGCCAAGTGGTCGAAATCTGCTCCTATGTCTTATGTAAAGGACAACAGGAATCTGTCCAATAGAGTGAGACCAAGGGTCTTATGTAAAGACCTCTTTTGAAATATAATCCATTTAAAAACTTGAAAAATACGAAATTGGATTTGGAAAGTTAACTTAGTAGGTTTAATGCCATAATTCATTTTCTAACTGGCCTTACTCATTACAAAATAGTAAACTCTTGCTACTAATGGATAACAATCAAATAGAAACAATTACAAAATCTTACTGTTCTTCAGATTCATCAGAACCTTAATCATTTAAACAATTCAAGTCACATCAATACAAGGTGAGATGATAAAACCCGGTATAACAAATACATAACAAATACATCCTGCGCACGGACTGTTTGAACTGCTTCCGTCTGGTAGGCGCTTCAGATCCCTCCCGACTAAGACTAATAGGCACTGGAGAAGATTTTCCC
This sequence comes from Hypanus sabinus, assembly GCF_030144855.1. Taxonomy (NCBI): domain Eukaryota; kingdom Metazoa; phylum Chordata; class Chondrichthyes; order Myliobatiformes; family Dasyatidae; genus Hypanus; species Hypanus sabinus. The sequence goes on along the minus strand of NC_082709.1, from coordinate 11,754,927 downwards.
TACTGCGGTCACTTTGCTGAACAGTTAACTGCCGGTTAACTGTCGGCTAACTATTACTTGGATTGCACTACTTGTATGTATAATCTATATTTTCATTTATATTTATCATCTGTTATGAGCAGAGAGACAACATCTGCCGGAAGTAAATTCCTTGAATGTGCACAGGTACTTGGCGGTTAAAGTCTGATTCTGATTCTGATTATCCCTCATTTGTGGATATAAAAACACTATAAAGTCACATCAGTATTAGCTTCTGCTTGCAAAATTTGTCCTCAGAACCTACTGACTGGGGATCCATTTCTTGACAACTCTTTGCCGACTTGAAATTAAATAAGTAAATAATCATCAAGACAAATGATTTTGAATAACTATTCTACTTTGCAAGGTCTCAGGTTCACCAAGATGTTACCTGGATTATTTTTTATTTTATTGAAAGAACAGGCCCTTCTGACCCTTCCAGCTATCCGCCCATCAATCCCTTTATTTAACCCCGGCCTAATCACAGGACAATTTACAACGACCAACTAACCTACCAACTGGAATGTCTTCGGATAGTGGTAAGAAATCAAGGTTCCCGGAGAAATCCCACATGATCACAGGGAGGACGTACAGGCTCCTTACAGGCTGTGGCTGGAACAAAGAGCATGAAGTACTAGAAAAGATTGTTTTCTCTGGAGCACTAGAAGCTGAGAAGTGGTGTGATTCAAGGGCTGATCATCAAGAGTCTTTTCCAGGGTGGAAAAGTCAAATACTGGAGGGCATAGCTTTAAGACGAGAGTGAGGAAGTTTAAAGAAGATTTACGAAGCAAGTTTGAAAAAAATAGTGCTAGTTGCCAGGGTGGAGAGGTGGTGTTTAAGAGGCATTTAGACGAGCGTGTGAACATGTAAGGAAAGAAAGGTTTTGGACCAGAGGTTCCAAGCCGATTTTATACCATGGACCAATACTATTAAGCAAGCGGTCCATGGACCCCAGGTTGGGAAACCCTGCTTTAGAAACAAAAAGATAAGATTTTTTAAATTCAGCATCCTAGCCTACAGACTTTGTGGGCCAAGGCGCCCAATTGTGTGTTGTACTGTTTTATTGTCAAGTTCAATTCTGATTTGCATCACTTGGCAGCAAATCACTTATTATTTTTAGTCCATTTTTTTCTTATTTTAGCGATACAGTGCAGAGTAGGCCCAACCAGTCCTTCGTGGCATGTTGCCCCAGCAAACCCGATTAACCCAAAACTAATCACAGGACAGCTTACAATGACAACTAACCTACCCAGGACATTTTAGACTGCAGAAATAAACCGAAGGACCCAGATGATACCCACGCCTTCAAAGAGGAGGATGTTTAGAGACTCCGTGAAGAACAGCGTTGGAATTGAATTCCAAACTCCAGAACACCCCACCGTAAATTTGCACCTCAAGTGAAAAATTTGTAGGTCCAACCCTCACTCCATGTCCTGGGAACAAAAAAAAGTTATCGTTCATCTAGAAAGAACATTGTGGTTTCAGATATACCGTTCTTTTAGTAACATATTAAGTAACAAACAGTTGCCAAAATTCAAAGAAAACTATGTAATTCTCCTGGTGTCAGGGTTGGATTCACCCCTTAACCAGCAACACTAAAAATTGATTAACAGGTCAATCATCTTATTACAACTTGTAGGATTTTGCTGACTGTGAATAAATTAGCTTGTCACAGAAAATGGAATGCCAAGTGTAATTGCTGGCTGTCAGATAGTTCGGGGCTGACCATTAGCCAAATATGACATGTTGTGTGGATCAGTGTGTAAAGTTGTTGAGCAAGCAAGCGAGCTTTGTACTTAGTCAACACAGATAGTTATTCTCTATGGCATATATTTTGCAATTGGCAGTGAAACAACAGAACTCACCTCTGACCCCAGGAAAATTTCCCAGTGAGGATCTAATAACCTTTTCAGTGATTACATCTCTCTTTCTATTGGCTGGTACTAAAAGCTATCACCAAGCTGACTTAGAAGCAAGTTACATAGAGAAGTTCTCACAGAGGTTAAAGTAAGAAGGAACACTAAAGATCTGAACCCGTACAAATGAATAAAGAAAGATCTGGAAGGGGAAAGGAGTATTTTAACATTGATTCTACTTTCAGTTGTGTATAAGAGAAAATAATATATTAAGACTATTTGCTTTTAAGATTTGAGAGAGCATGCCAAGTAGAATTTAAGGCTTATTACACCACGAACAATTCACACATCTCATGCAATAAACCACTTGAAAAAATATGGTGATACAAAGATATGTGGAGTGGCAGATAGTGTTCAGGAAGCAGGGATAGATTTGGAGAACGGGCAAATAAGTGACAGATGGAAAACAGTTTAGAGAAGAGTACGGTCATGTGCTTTTACAGAGGAATAAACGTGCAGGCTATTTTTCTAAACAGGGAGGAAGTTCAGGATACAGCAGTGCAAAGGGACTTAGGGGTCCCTTATTTATCATGTATTGCATTGAACTGCTGCCACAAAGTTAACAAATTTCACAATGCATGCCAGTGATTTTAAACCTGATAGAGATTCTGATCTGATTCTGAAGTGTTGTATTCCCTAGATTAGTAGTTGCCAACCCGTCGATCACGATCGATTGGTCAATCTTTGAGACTTTCCCGGTAGATCCAGAAAAAATTGAAAAATAAATACACGAATACTGTTGAGAGATTGTTTCTGGGTTGCGGGGTTTTAGTTCCATTCTTTCTGCCCAGTGCGCATGCATGTAGCTCCCCCGCCACGCACTACACAGTGTACTTCAGTGGCCCCCAACTACCAGGCCGCGAGGAAGCAATGTGATTTGGCGATATGAAACGATAGGAATCAGCTGCACCTTTCCTCATTCCCTGTCACACCCGCTGTTGAACTTGAACGCACGCGAGGTCATCAGTCGCCTAAACGCAGTGACGCCCTTGCGCCAGGGATCACTGGCCTTGCGTGGCCGGCGGTAAGTGCTGTTGCTACCGGCCCGGAGCGTGGACAGATGGGTGCCATCTCTAAACCTGTTTAGCACACCGAATGTTCGTGGAAATATTCGCAGACGACCTAATTCGAGCTCAGGGTTTGGTAAGATGCAGAGCAGCTACCTCACTGCAATGTACTGAAAGTCATCCCTCAAGCCAAACTTTTGTCGGCCGACAGATCCTACAAGAGGGCGAGCGCACTTCCTGTCGCATACCCCCTCGGTTGGTCGCTCTCTTCAGACTGTGACTGCCGCAGCCCTGGCACAGGGACCTCCGGCCCTGACCTTGTCCTCTCACCCCACCCACGACCAGCCGCACCTGGCCAAGACGTCTGGCGGCAGGCAGGCGGGAGGCTGGAGTTCAGACCCGGAGGCGGTCTAATGAGGCAATGAAGCACTCAAGACTACTTCAGTAGGTACCCTGAGTTCAAGCACCCTGCACTTAAAGACAAACCCACCGAGTTTTTTTTCAGCGGGAAAAAAACGTGAGCAAGCGGGACAGAAGCTAAGTGCTCAGAGCCACGTAAACTAAATTGCGGAATAGACTGGACATAAGGAACCTGCTTCGAGTATCGCTGTATTCCGGTCTGTGTTTAACACCCCCCATCGGCCGGTCCGCAAGAATATTGTCAATATTAAACCGGTCCACAGTGCTAAAAATGGTGGTGACCCCTGGTGTACATACATTATTTCTACTTCCGGGTTGCAGGGTTTTACTTCCAGTCTTTTCTGCCTGGTGCGTATGCGTATGACTAATCGATTTGGGGTTGATCTCGCCTTTCACTAAGGCCGAGGTAGGGGATCTTGGGCTTAGAAAGGTTGGTGACCACTACCCTAGAGAATAACTTTTGGGAAGAGAAGGTAGTTAGGAATGCAAATGCAATGTTAGCTTTCATTTCCAGTGGACTAGAATATAAAAGCAAGGATGTAATGCTGAGACTTTTAAGGGTGTTAATCAGACCATATTTGGAGTATTACGAGCAGTTCTGTGCCCCATAACTAAAGAAGTACAGCTCAGTGCATTACGGGTAAAGCGCTACCTGAATTGATAGGGTAGAAATTTGGGCAACTTTATTCTAGATATGAGATGCCCACAGCTCAGAGGGAATTGAGCATTTGGTGAGCAATTCTAGTAGTTTTGTTGTTTTTGCATTTCCTAAATACCAGTGACTAATCAGGAAGAAGTGCATTAGTACCTCCCTGCATTACAGGATGGCCAAGCAGTGGATACTGACTTGTGGCGGGAGATCCGATGAGACAGTTCTGGGGTTTGTGTTTTGAGTTTGCACAGTGGTCCAATGGGTCAGATTGCTGAATTTGTACGAGGATGCCATGCTACAGCGTGGAAGGGATGCCACTGATACCGATCGCTTTGACAAAGAAGTAACGTTGGGGGAAATTATCTGGCTGCTCGGTTTTGGGGGAGTAATCTATTTCAGCTAAACTCAACCCAGAGTATGATAACAAACTTAAGGGACTTGAGTCTTAATTGCTCCTGTGGAGTTAAGCGCTTTAAGGGCTGGTATTTCCCTATGTATCATTTGTTTAATTAGTAGGTCCTGATTGTTGAAGTGATTTCCCCCACCTGACAGAGTGTTGGTGTAGGTGGTGTGTTGAGTACACATACAAGGTGGATGGGCAAGTGTGAGCAGGAACAGTATACTGGCATGGCTGTGACTATGCCCAACAGTGTTGTGAAGGTGGGCATTTTCTGGTTGCTGAATGGCACTTACTGGATATCCTGTTCCTAAGCCTACCCGTGGTTTCCACATGGTGATGCCATTAATATTTGGTGCCATATGCATGCCACCCCAGTGCCCAGGATGAGCACTTTGACCATGCTGGTTGGTGAGAGGGCAGGAAGGCAGGTTTTGAATGACAGCCTCTCTCAGCATGGTATGACCAGACTGTTCCCAGAACTGATTTCGATGACCTTAGATTATCTGTTCACAAAGGAAGGTGGCACTTGTACTGTTGATGGCCATAGACCATGATCGCCTCTGTCATAATGATGATGAGTTGTAAATACAACTGATAATATAATGGTCAGGTTAAGGATGAAAATACATTTGTATATTCACCACTTCACCTGCGAGTCAGCTGGGGTGATATACTGTATCCGGTGCTGCCGATCTGGCCGTTTATACATTGGGGAGACCCGCCGCAGACTGGGAGACCGTTTCGCTGAACACCGGCACTCAGTCCTCCAGCAGTGGCGGGATCTCCCTGTGGCCACACACTTCAATTCCACAGACCACTCCCACTCTGACATGTCTGTCCATGGCCTCCTCTACCATCAAGATGAGGCCACACGCAGGTCGATGGAGCAATACTTGTCTCCCGCCTAGGTAGCCTCCTTCCTGCCGGCATGAACATTCAACAGACAAACCTCCATTGAAACCCCTCCCCCCCCCCCTTACCCTATCCTTATCTATAATTTTAGTCTGGTTCTCTTTCTCTCTCTTTTTTCCCCTCACTATAATCTCCCCCCAGCCCTACCTTTCTTTCTCTTTTATTTCCCATAATTCTCCACCTTCCCCCTAGCCCATTTCCCTCCAGCCTATCACTTCCCAGCTCTCCACTTCATCCCTCCCCCCACTTCTTATCCCCTCTCGACCATCCCATGTTACTTCACTCCTGATGAAGGGTTTCGGCCCGAAACGTCGTCACTAACTCCTCCCGTAGATGCTGTCTGGCCTGCTGAGTTCTGCCAGCATTTTGTGTTTTTATACATTTGTCCCTAATTGTTTTGCATTGCCCGTTCTCAATTATTCAAATTGAAATGTTAGTGCAAGGGCTGATCTATTCTGGCTGTGTATCAACAGTAAAGAAAAAGGAAAAAAAAAATGGCACAAGGCAAGGAAAGCTACACCTAGTTGATGATTTTATTATCCATCCACAGTTGAAAGCAAAATCACTTTACTGAATGGAGACTGGAAAGAGATCTCATAACATAAGTAGGTGTTCTCAGCATGTACTATTTTCAAAGTGACTGGCCACTCACTATAGTTGCTAAAGCTGTAAAAGAGATTATAGTGCAATTCAATCCCATACTTTTTTACAATATTTAGTTTTTTTATAAACACAGAACAATAAAGCTACCTTAATTCTCCATTAAACTTGACTCACTTCAGTTGGCATACTCTGTTTAGTCCTGGTATGGCATTTGAGTTCTGTTTTTCATCTAAGAGAAAGAGAAAAGGTCAAGGAAATTACTCTAATTTCAATGAAAGCAGGCCAACATTATCTAAAAAAAACTTAGGAGTGCAGGAAATACACTTGAAGGAAACATTTCTTCAATATATAATAGCCAGGCTACTGTACACAAATAGAACTGCTAGTACATGGTTTAACTGGATGGTTAAACCAAAATTCAAAGCATCAAGTATGCACATATTCCTGCTAATATTTTACACAACATGGGAAGATCATCCTCAAATGACTGGAATTAAAGAACAACATTAATGTCGTACCTTGCTTCTGCAATTCTGTTCTTTAAGTCATTTTGAACAATTTTCAAAGATGGAGAAGAATATGCTACATCTACCATTTTGCATTAGGATTAGGCCACAAGACCATAGTACGTAGGAACAGAATCCATCAAGTCTGCTCTGTCATTCAATCATGGTTTATTTATTTTCCCTCTCATCCTCATTCTCCTGACTTCTCCACAAAACTTCTGATACCCTTACTAAGTACCCAACATCCTCCACTGTAATATACCCAGTGACTTGGGCTTGATGGCAAAGAATTCCACAAATTTACCATCCTGTGACTGAAGAAAGTCCTCCTCATCTCTGTTCTAAAGGGACATTCTTCAATCCCTGAGGCTGTGCCCTCTGGTCTTAAAGTCCCCCACTACAGGAAGCATCCTCTCCTCATCCACTCTGTCAAAGCCTTTCAGTTTTCAGAAGGTTTCAATGAAGTCCCCCTCATTCTTCTAAACACCAGCGAGTAGAGGCACATGACAATGATTAATACATTAACAACCATACATTAACCCTTTCGTTCCTGGAATCATTCTCATGAACCTCCACTGGACCCTCTCCAATGCCAGCACATCCTTTCTTAGATAAGGGGCACAAAACCGTTCACAATATTCCAAGTGTGGTCTGACCAACGTCTTATAAAGCCTCAGCATTACATCATTGCTTTTATACTCTAGCCCCCTCAAAATGAATGGCAACATTGCATTTGCCTTCCTTACCACCGACTCATACCACCAGCTAACCTTTAAGGAATCTTGCATCACGGCTCCCAAGTCTGTAAACATCTGACTTCTGAATTTTCTATTTAGAAGATAGACTAGATCTTTATTCTTTCTACCAAAGTGCAAGACCATCAACATCCCCGCACTGCATTGCATCTGCCACCTCCTTTCCCATTCTGCTAATGTCCTCCTCTGACCACCCGCTTCCTCGACACTGCTTGCCTCCGGTACTGTACTTGGAAATGTCGGAAGTCTTTTCAGTCCACAGCGAGATTTTGCTCATCCTGAATTACGCCATTGTGATAAAGCCCTGGTACTGCTGCTCTGCCACAATCTGTTGTTCATGTTTCTCACCTTACAGATGGCCACCACGGAATTTGCAATCATACTGGTTGTGATACGACCGGTGTTTACTTTCATTACTCTGAGGGACTGACTGCAGCTTCAAGATTTCTGCATTTCTATCTGTTAATGAAAAGAGCCCACTGTTTCAGTGTTTCTTTACAATACTGCTTGATAACACCTCCTCTATTGAATGTAACAGGGAGATCTGCCAAATCATGTGAACTTGGGTTAACCAGCTTAACTATTCCAATGGTCTCCTGCAGATCTGCATGGCCCATGGAGAGGAAAAAGTAATGGAAGGAACACGAGGAAAATATAAGGAAGCAGATTCGAAATACCTACATCACTGATCATCAAAAGAGATAATATAGTACAATGCAAAAGCCTTCGGCACATATATACATAGCAAGGGTGCCTAAGACTGCATTTTGTCAACATAGACTGAAGAGCGAGTTTGCAAATCTGACCGGAGCAAAGGATGTTGGGATTGGTGAGGTTGGAGTGCCATAGGAGGGGTGTGGGACGGGTGGCAGGCGGGGTGGAGATGGTGCAGGTACAGACACACCAAGCCCTGAAACACCAGGCAAGGGTATTTGATTCAAAACAATTAGCTTATTGATCATTACAAGATGTCTCTCTGGCGCTACCCGCTCCCTCCCCTCTCCCTTCCCCTTTTCCCACCGTGCTTCCCCTCTCCCTGACCCTTCCCACTCTCAGTCCACAACAGAGACCCATATCAGAATTGTTCATTGTCACTCATATGTCATGAAATGTGGTTTTTTTTGCAGCAGCAATATAGTATTGTAATGTATAAAATGACGACTGTGCAAAAGTCTTGGGCACCCTACCTATGGGGCCAAGACTTTTTGCACACTACTGTAGTTCATGAAGATCACTTTTCAATATTTATGAATGATATCAACTGCCATGGGTGGTGAGAAAATAAGTCAGAAGCAAATCATATTTGCTTAGACACACATAAACTTAAATTACAAACACGAGAGAATCTGCAGATGCTGGACAGCCAAAGCAAAGTGCTGGAGGAACTCAGCAGGCCAGGGAGCATCTATGGAAAAGAGTAAACAGTTGACGGTTGGGGCTGAGACCCTCCTTTAGGACAGCCTGACCTGCTGAGTTCTACCAGCATTTTGTGTGTGGTAAAATTAGATTGTTTATCCAGTGGTCACTGATGCCAAATGCAAGAGTGCAGATGCTCAAGTGGTTTTGTCCAACTTTAACTCACTTATTTCACCGGCTTCTTCCCTTTAATGTTCAGAAACCAGTATTTCAAAGTCTCCAATGTGTTCCCTGCCTTTTGCTGTGCTAACGACGGGGATCTAGAGTTGTTAATTTAGAGAAGATTTATTAAGACTTTCCGAGGAATGTTAATGATTTTTTAAAATATTTATCTTTTTAAATAGTTTGAGAATATTTAAGCACTGCACAAAGTGTGATATCTGATACATTCTGTTACTGTTTTCTGCTGTTTTTTTTGGACCTGGTTGCCTTTCGTCATATCATTTCTCTGGTAGCGTACAAGTATAGCACACAAGGCACCACGGAAATACTTTGTTCTGTTATGTGGAGAACGATTCAAAATAAGAATAAACCTTTAATTCCGGATACTGCTCAGCACTGTCAGTTCACTGGAGACCACAAAATCTAGGTCAATATTAAATTTAGTTGACCGGTGGTAAATTTGATTTGATCCTTCTTATTATTGGGACTGGTCGAGGGAAGTGCCTGGTGTGAAAAGTGCTAGTCCGGCTCGAGAGTCTTCAGCGAGGAGGCTGAGGGAGGAGATTACGCCAGGCACAATTGGAGAGGGTGAAGACTTGACTGCTAAGCTGATTCAGTGTGCTACGTGCATGATGTGGGAGGTCAGGGACACTGATGGTGCCCCCGGCTGCTACAGCTGTGGAAAGTGTGTCCAGATTCAGCTTCTGAAGGAGCATGTTGCAGCACTGAAGAAAGAACTGGATGATCTCAGGTTTATCTGCGAAAACCAGAGTTTTCTGGACAGGACCTACAGTGAGGTCGTTACACCGAGGGTACTGGTAGAGAGAAAGGGAGCGACGATGAGGAAGGAAAGGATGCTTGAAGTTCAGGAGACCCCAGGGGATGTACCTCTCGTAAACAGGTTCACCCTCTTGGAAGCTGTCAGCACAGAAGGTACTGCCAATCTGAGAGGCGGACAGGTCTGCGAGCCGAAAATTGGTGCAGATGCAGAGCCGAGGAGTCAGACATCAGGAAGAGCCGTGGTAGTAGGGGACTCCATAGTAAGAGGTACGGAAAGGGGTTTCTGCGGCAACAGGCGAGATTTAAGGATGGTATGTTGCCTCCCTGGTGCTATGATCCAGGACATCATGGACCAATTGCAGGGAATCCTCAAGGGTGAAGGTGAACAGCCGGAAGTGGTAGTGCATGTCGGCACAAGTGACATCGGGAAGAAGAGGAAGGACATTCTGCAGCAGGACTTCAGAGAACTCGGAAGAAGGCTGAAAAGCAGGACTTCCAGGGTGGTTATCTCTGGTTTGCTTCCAGTTCCTCGTGCTGGAGAGGGCAGGAACAGAGAGATAATGGATCTGAATGTGTGGCTGAGGAACTGGTGCAGGAAGTAAGGATTTACATTCTTGGACCTCTGGGATCTGTTTTGGGGTAGGGATGAATTGTACAAAAGGGACGGGTTGCACCTTAATAGGCGGGGGACCAGCATTCTGGCAGACAGGTTTGCCACTGCAACACGGATGTGTTTAAACTAAGTAGTGGGGGGGAGGGGATGAACTGGAAATATAAGGATGGAGTTAAAGGGAAAGTGAAAATAAGAAAAGTTAAAAAGGACAACAGAATCAATGGAGTAGAAAGCTCAAGAAGAGATCATACAGTATGGCCAAATGAAATAGGAATTGATATGAAAGGAGAGGGGAGTAACAAATTCAAAGTATTATATATGAATGCACGAAGTATAAGGAAAAAAGTAGATGAGCTTGAGGCTCAGTTGGAAATTGGCAAGTACGATGTTGTGGGAATAACAGAGACATGGCTTCAAGCGGACAGGGTCTGGGAAATGAATATTCAAGGATATACATCTTATCGAAAGGACAGACTGACGGGCAGAGGGGGTGCGGTGGCTCTGTTGGTGAGGAATGATATTCATTCCCTTGCGAGGGGGGACATAGAATCAGGGGATGTAGAGTCAGTAAGGATAGAACTGAGAAATTCTAAGGGTAGAAAGACCCTAATGGGTGTTATCTACAGGCCCCCAAACAGTAGTCTATATGTAGGGTGTAAATTGAATGAAGAGTTAAAATTGGCATGTTGCAAAGGTAATGATACAGTTGTCATGAGGGATTTCAACATGCAGGTAGGTTGGGAGAATCAGAATGGTACTGGACCCCAAGAAAGGGAGTTTGTGGAGTGCCTCCGAGATGGATTCTTAGAACAGCTTGTACTGGAGCCTACCAGGGAGAAGGCAATTCTAGTTTCTAGATCTAGTGTTGTGCAATGAACCGGCTTTGATCAGGGACCTCGAGGTAAAGGAACCGTTAGGAGATAGTGACCATAATATGCTATGTTTTAACCTACAGTTTGAGAAGGAGAAGGGAAAATCAGATATGTCAGTATTACAGTTGAACAAAGGGAACTATGGAGCTATGAGGGAGGAGCTGGCCAAAGTTCAATGGAACAATACCCTAGCAGGGAAGACAGTGGAACAACAATGGCAGGTATTTCTAGGAATAATGCAGAAGGTGCAGGATCGGTTCATTTCAAAGTGGAAGAAAGATCCTAAGGGGAGTAAGGGGCGGCCGTGGCTGACGAGAGAAGTAAAGTGCAGTATAAAAATAAAAGAGAAGAAGTATAAAATAGCAAAGATGAGCAGGAAACCGGAGGACTGGGAAGCTTTTAAAGAGCAACAGAAGATAACGAAAAGGCAATACGCCAAGAAAAAATGAGGTACGAAGGTAAACTAGCCAAGAATATAAAGGAGGATAGTAAAAGCTTCTTTAGGTATGTGAATAGCAAAAAAATAGTTAAGACCAAAATTGGGCCATTGAAGACAGAAACGGGTGAATTTATTATGGGGAATAAGGAAATGGCAGATGAGTTGAACAAGTACTTTGAATCTGTCTTCACTAGGGAAGACACAAATAATCTCCCAGATGTAATAGTGGCCAAAGGAACTAGGGTAAAGGATGAACTGAAGGAAATTTATATTAGGCAAGAAACGGTGTTGGATAGACTGTTGAGTCTGAAGGCTGTTAAGTCCCCGGGACCTGATGGTCTGCATCCCAGGGTACTTAAAGAGGTGGCTCTAGAAATCATGGACGCATTGGTAATCATTTTCCAATGTTCTATAGATTCAGGAACAGTTCCTGCTGATTGGACGGTGGCTAATGTTGTCCCACTTTTCAAGAAAGGAGGGAGAGAGAAAACGGAATTATAGACCGGTGGGCCTGACGTCAGTGGTGGGAAAGATGCTGGAGTCAATTATAAAAGAGGAAATTACGACACATTTGGATAGAGGTAGAAGGTTCAGTCTGATTCAGCATGGATTTATGAAGGGAAAATCATGCTTGACTAATCTTCTGGAGTTTTTTTTAGGATATAACTATGAAAATGGACAAGGGAGAGCCAGTGGATGTAGTGTACCTGGACTTCCAGAAAGCTTTTGATAAAGTACCACATAGGAGATTAGTGGGCAAAATTAGGGCACATGGTATTGGGGGCAGAGTACTGACATGGATTGAAAATTGGCTGGCTGACAGGAAACAAAGAGTAGTGATTAACGGGTCCATTTCAGAATGGCAGGCTGTGACCAGTGGGGTACCGCAAGGTTCAGTGCTGGGACTGCAGCTGTTTACAATATACATTAACGATTTAGATGAAGGGATTAAAAGTAACATTAGCAAATCTGCTGATGACACAAAGCTTGGTGGCAGTGTGAAATGTCAGGGGGATTTTATGAGAATGCAGGGTGACTTGGACAGGTTGGGTCAGTGGGCAAATGTATGGCAGATGCAGTTTAATGTGGATAAATGTGAGGTTATCCACTTTGGTGGCAAGAACAGGAAGGCAGATTACTATCTGAATGGAGTCAAGTTAGGAAAAGGGGAAGTACAACGAGATCTAGGTCTTCTTGTACATCAGTCAATGAAAGCAAGCATGCAGATACAGCAGGCAGCGAAGAAAGCTAATGGCATGCTGGCTTTTATAACAAGAGGAATTGAGTATAGGAGTAAAGAGGTCCTTCTGCAGCTGTACAGGGCCCTGGTAAGACCCCACCTGGAGTACTATGTGCAGTTTTGGTCTCCAAATTTGAGGAAGGACATTCTTGCTATTGAGCGAGTGCTGCGTAGGTTCACAAGGTTAATTCCCGGAATGGCGGGACTGTCATATGTTGAAAGATTGGAGCGACTGGGCTTGTATACACTGGAATTTAGAAGGATGAGAGGGGATCTTATTGAAACATATAAGATTATTAAGGGATTGGGCACACTGGAGGCAGGAAGCATTTTCCCGCTAATGGGTGAGTCCAGAACTAGAGGCCACAGTTTAAGAATAAGGGGTAGGCCATTTAGAACAGAGATGCGGAGAAACGTTTTCACCCAGAGAGTGGTGGATATGTGGAATGCCCTACCCCAGAAGGCAGTGGAGGCCAAGTCTCTGGATGCATTCATGAGAGAGTTAGATAGAGCTCTTATAGATAGAGGGGTCAAGGGATATGGGGAGAGGGCTGGAATGAGGTGATGATTGTGTATGATCAGCCACGATCACAGTGAATGGCAGTGCTGGCTAGAAGGGCCGAATGGCCTACTACTGCACCTAATGGCTATTGTCTATTGATAGCATTTTATTTTATAAGTTTTTAGCTTTTTTAATTATTATTGTTCAAATGGAAAGAAGTAGTAAATAAGGGCATGCGCCTACTACTGTTTTCTATACGAAGTAAATATTATCAGTGTGTGTGTGTGTATATATTTAGTGTAGTGATCGCTGCAGGACCACTGTTTGGCTTGCTACGCCGGTGGTCATTCACAAATAGCCTCTCCTACACTACTGTGTCCACAGCAACATCTTCACGTGGCGTCCCTGTTCTTATTGAGCTTGCAATGTCATGACACGACTGAGTGTCCAGTAGTATAACTGGGCAGACAGTCTGGGCTCATCAGCTTTGCCTGGCAGCCAGCCTAGGAGAAGGACAACTCCCATTCCAAACCCGGGTAGATGGGACTCGTTAGCCTGGCCAGGCAGTCTGTCTAGGAGAAGGACAACTCCCATTCCAAACCCGGGTAGGTGGGACTCGTTAGCCTGGCCAGGCAGTCTGTCTAGGAGAAGGACAACTCCCATTCCAAACCCGGGTAGATGGGACTCGTTAGCCTGGCCAGGCAGTCTGTCTAGAAGAAGGACAACTCCCATTCCAAACCCGGGTAGGTGGGACTCGTTAGCCTGGCCAGGCAGTCTGTCTAGGAGAAGGACAACTCCCATTCCAAACCCGGGTAGGTGGGACTCGTTAGCCTGGCCAGGCAGTCTGTCTAGGAGAAGGACAACTCCCATTCCAAACCCGGTAGATGGGACTCGTTAGCCTGGCCAGGCAGTCTGTCTAGGAGAAGGACAACTCCCATTCCAAACCCGGGTAGATGGGACTCGTTAGCCTGGCCAGGCAGTCTGTCTAGGAGAAGGACAACTCCCATTCCAAACCCGGGTAGGTGGGACTCGTTAGCCTGGCCAGGCAGTCTGTCTAGGAGAAGGACAACTCCCATTCCAAACCCGGGTAGGTGGGACTCGTTAGCCTGGCCAGGCAGTCTGTCTAGGAGAAGCAATACTCCAATACTCAACCGACAGCCTTGCGGTTGCCACAGTTGCTGCAGCTTGCGGTGTCATTGTGGAACGCTCCCTGGCCTGCACGCACCCATCCTCACAATATACCTACGGAGTGTAGGCGGGAAGAAAAATCCTACAGTGATGGAGTTACATACATGTCACTACATACAGCCCCGAGATTAATTTTCCTGGAGGCATACTCAGCAAATCTGCAAAATAGTAACTGTAAGCTGGATCAATGAAAGATCAGAGTGCAGAACACAACAGACCGGCAAATGCAAATATAAATAAATTGCAATAAATAATGAGAACAAAGATAAAGTTAGACCATTGGTTGTAGGAACATCTCAGTGGGTGGGTAAGTAAGTGTAGTTATCCCCTTTTGTTCAAGAGCCCACTGATTGTAGGGTAATAGCTGTTCATGAACCTGGTGGTGCATATCCTGAGACTCTTGTACCTTCTACCTGGTGGCAGCAACAATGAAAGAGAACGGCCTGGATCTCTGATGATGGATGCTGCTTTCCTACGACAGTGTTTCATGCAGATGTGCTCAATGGTTTTTGTAGTCAATTTGAAAACAACTACTTGGAAAGCAAATGCAATAACCAGTTGTAGATAGTTTCAAGGTCAGCACTGGATTTGGACAAAGTTTTGTCATCATCATTTATATGCCATGTCGTATGATATGGGTGATCATGGCCCTATGACCATGATTGTTCTTGGCAAATTTTCCTACAAAAATTGTTTGCCATTGCCTTCTTCTGAGAACTATCATTACAAGATGGGTGACACCAGCTGTTACCAATACAATACTCTTCAAAGATTGCCTGGCATCAGTGGTCACATAATCAGGACTTGTGATAGGCACCGGCTGCTCATATGACCATCTACCAGCTACTTCATGGCTTCACACGACCCTTATGGGGGGGGGGGGAGGAATGCTACGCAGGTGCTTCTCCTTACCCAAGGGTGACCTGCAGGCTAGTGGAGGGCAGGGGGCATGAGCACCCTACATCTCCTTTGGTAGAGACATACCTCCAACCTGCCACCCATGGTTCTGATTCTGATTAAAAAGATGTTTAACAAAATTAAAATTGAAGTTTCAAATGCAGCTGTTATGGGACTACAGGTTGGGCACCCCTCATCTGAAATTCCAAAATCAAAAATATTTTTCAGTGCTGACATCGTGTCCCAAATGGAAATTCCAAAAGGCACTGGTTAGGTTCCCAGGTCACTAAGCACCACAGACAGTTCTGAGAAGTGGCCTCGCATTGTAAAGAACAGAAGTTAATGAAAAATAGAAAAACATTGCTTAAAGCGAAAAATGAAGATCTCGATCATTTATTGAAAGAGTGGATTCATCAGAGCTGGAGTGAACATACGCTGCCTAATGGCATGCTGATCATGAAACAAGCAAAGATCTATCACAACAAACTCAAAATTGAAGGGAATTATGAACATTTGGCAGGCTGGTTGCAGAAATTTAAAAAATAATGCAGTTTACAAAACTATTAAAAATGTTATATGTAACTACCTTCAGGGTATATGTACAAACTATACGTGCAATTAAATGGACTTCGTGTTTACACGTGGATCCCATTCCCAA
The DNA here is from genome assembly GCF_030144855.1 of Hypanus sabinus. NCBI lineage: Eukaryota > Metazoa > Chordata > Chondrichthyes > Myliobatiformes > Dasyatidae > Hypanus > Hypanus sabinus. The sequence goes on along the minus strand of NC_082709.1, from coordinate 11,738,971 downwards.
GGTATCTCATTATATGGATGCAAGTATTCCAAAATCTGAAAGACTCCCAGAACCAGGCATTTCGGATAAGTGGTGCTCAGTCTAAACTAGTCCGTGTTGTTAGGGATACAGAGAGGACAGCCCTGCTCAATATGCATAGTCACAAATCAGAGGCCTGCTGTTTAGCCAAGGGAGAGTACATGGAGAAGCTGGTTACATCTGTGATTAAATGATGGGACATATTTTACCAATTGGTAAACGTACAGAAGATTGGATTACAGTTAGAAAGAGCATCAATGTGAATTTATTGCCTTAAATAATCAGTGAAGCTAAAATGAATGATTGCAATACAAAGAAGAGTTATGTTAATTTATGCAATTCAGGGTCAGACTACAGTTAAAATGCTACAAATAGTTCTGAATACCACATGTCGGAAAGGATATATTGATTTTAAGGACAGTAGTTTGGGTTAAATCTTCCTATGCTTCAAAGGGCTAATTTATGAGGAGAGATTACAGAAATTGAGATTGCATTTCCTGCCTTTAGAAGGTTAACATGCTTGGTTAAGTTCTTCCAGATTTCAGACCATGAGACCATAAGATACAAGAGCAGAACTGGGCCATTTGGCCCATCAAGTCTGCTGATCCCTTTTCCCTCTCAGCCCCAATCTCCTGCCTTCTCCCCACATCCCCCTCCATGCCCTGACTAATTAGGGATCTATTAACCTCTGCCTTAAATATACCCAATGACTTGGCCTCCACAGCTGCTTCTGGCAATGAATTCCGCAGATCTACTACTCTCTGGCTGAAGAATTCCCTCCTCTCCGTTCTAAAAAGGCACCCCTCTATTCTGAGGCTGTGTCCTCTGGTCTCAAGATTCCCCCACCATAGGAAATACCCCTCTAGATCCCAGGCCTTTCAACAGTCAATAGGTTTTGATGAGGTTACCCCTCACATGACAGGCTTTGGAGGGATAGAGAGGAAACAACTAAATGCTGATTGGCAAGTTTAGGACAAAGTACCATGCTCTGCAACTGGAGAATGGCCATTCAGGAACATCAAGTCAAGCAAAAGTCCTAAACTAAATGTGAATGAAATTGGAATACCTCTACCACAAACAAACATTACAGGCCGGTCAATGGAAGAATTTCAACATGGAGAAAAGAGGAAAAGACAGGTCAATGAAGTTAAGATACACAGTCAGCCATGTAACTTAATAAGTGAACACTGATTGTTCAATGGTCAACTTGGGCCCATGTACCAAGCAGATTTTTCTATCTTTTTCTTTGCACAATCTTGCCATAATACTTTTTCTCTTGCTTGGTTCTCTTCTTTCTCGTTTTTTTTTCCATAAATTAACACTAGCAGTTAGTAAACTGGTGTTGCTGAAGTACTGCGAAAGTTAAAATGCATTTTCAATTTTTTCATTATTCATCTTCAATTGTGGTGACAAGTTTGGGACCAACTAATCTTAACAAAACTTTATAATTATCAGTAAAAAAATAAAATCACCAAATGCTGGCAGAACTTAGCAGGCCAGACAGCATCTATGGGAGGAGGTAGTGACGATGTTTCGGGCCGAAAACCCTTTTGTGTTTTTATTTATTTCCAGCATCTGCAGATTCACTCGTGTTGCCTTTATAATTATCAGGGTTATTTTTAATGCTGATTTTTATTCAATTATTTAAAGAAAGTGACTGTAGCAATCTCAAAGTTCAAAGTACATTTATTATCAAAATATGTATCATTTTTATAAAACCGTGAGAGTCATCTCCTAACAGGCAACCACAAAACAAAGAAACACAAAAGAACCCATCAAAAAAAAGGACTAACACCCCATGTTAAGAAATAAAAGTAAGGAAATAGCACTTAGAACAAAAGTGATTCCTCAGGCATGAAGCCCGGAACAGGCCACAGCCTCAACCACAGTTCATCTCATAGCAGAGATGTTGTGGAGCTCGCAGACACGGAATCCAGTTCCACAGCTTCAGTGTCAAGGCAGTGAAGAGCTGAGTAAGCATCACGGAGCAGTGAGTAAAACCAGCCCGATCCCCGCCTTTGGTCCCAACACCCTACCTTTCAATCCATCTGGCCTGGTGTTTAAATCACCCATGTCATTCCTCACTCGGCGACCTGGGCCTTGTCACTTTGATACACTCTGGGCCTGGACCTTGCCACCACATTTCAGCCCTCACCTGACCTTTCCAAATCAGTCTGGCACTTAGATTGCTCAAACCTTCCTCTAGGATTAGGTGGACAGGCCTCAAATCTGCCTCCCCTCCACTCCGCACACTCCACACTTTGTCTCAAAAATGCCTCAACCTACATTACAATGTGGACCTACAATCTGCATTATTGGGTGTCATTTACAGTATATTTGCCTTGCTAATGTCACAGTCCAAAGTGTTCAACCTCCTGGCTAAATAGCAAATACGGCTACAGGATTTAAAGGCAAATAAATTTTAATCATGAAGAACCACCAGAATATTCATAGGCCACTTCACAGCAGAAACAATACAGAAGGTAGAGACTGATGAAATATTAGCTTTCTTTAAAATTGCTGCTTAGAATTCTGAAAGATCACTTGGTGATTCCAAGAGCTGATGCATAAATATGCAAATCACAATAAACTCTTCACATAACATTACCTTTGGGAGTCATAAGATAACTATGTAATAGTGAAGGGCACACTGTTACAAGAATGTTTGTGTACTTCTGTTATTAAATTAAAGAATCATAAATAAAATCAGTTGTATTACCAGCTTCCTGTAACAGTATCTTTTACAGACTGCAGAGCCCTACACCAGTGATTTTCCATTGTTGACTTTGTCCTAAAATAGTACTTGCTAGGGCACTGTCATCTTCCCTTTGATGTGCAAATTTATAGTGCAAAAATAACTGAGCTCCTCCAATAAATCATCTCTGCTCATTGTGTAGTCTCAAATGACTGAATTCACATTGATTTATTTACTTTTTGATTTAGACACTGCCTGGAGTATGATAAGCATCTTGATGTGTACATTACAAGGATACATCTTTTACCTTCCAACTAGAATTAAGATGCAACTCATGAAATAAAACATAGGTTTATATTGGTAAATCGAACTAAATTTCTGAGGAAGACTTGCAATAATTATAGTCTCCAAAAAAATACTGAACAATAAGAACAGTTTCTTCCCTCCATTTAATATTGGGACTTCATAAGTCAAGTTTATTGTAATTTAACTATATACATGTACACCATCAATTGAGACTATGTTTCTCCAAACCAGAGTGTGGCACTTTAGTACACATAACACATAATAACTTAATGAAAGTAAGGATGAAATCAACAGACGGATTACACATAAATAAACTGAAGTGTGTAAATTAAATACTGTAAAGTACAGAGCAGATTAACCAATGACACTTTGAATACATTGTGGCAGGGAGTTCAGAAGCCTAATGGCCTGGGGGAAGAAACTGTTTCTCATCCTGACCGTTCTTGTTTTAATGCATCGAAGTCTCCTGCCTGGTGGTAGAAAGTCAAAGAGGATGCGGGATGGATGGGTGGGATCCTTGATAATACCAAAGGCCCTGATAAATGCCTCTGATGGATAGTTGTCAGCCACTCCCAGTCCTTCATAGGGACTTCCAGTCCGATGCTAACTTAGTACAAAGCTCCTAGTAAATGCAAAAGACTAAATGAATACTCCTTCCCTAGTAGGAAAAAAATCCTTTTCTTAATGGATAACAATTCAGAACAAAATCACATCTTTGTCTTACTCTGCTAATACTGTAAAATCTCTCTATTAAGATTTACTTTGGATTAGGAATATTTTCAAATGCAAATTATCCAAATTCTCAAGAACACTTAAAATAAAAGCATAACATATTGGTGTGTCTATTGCTAGCAGAAAAAAAAACTTTTAAAGAAAATTGAACAGGAAAATAAAATGGGACAATAAAATCGATAATTTGTACAATATTTAATACATGCAATAACTTTTTAAAAAAATTCTTAGCCCTACAAAAAGCCAGCACGAGAGCACAAGAATATTGCCTAGAATTCAGATCTAGTAGGTGGGTGTCCAATATTTGCAGAGTGCACTATTTCCTAAAATGGATCCAGACCAGGAAGATAGATAAATGATAAACTCATAGATAAAGAATGCTTTTTTTTGTTTTAAGTGATAAACTATATTCCTTCATTTGTCAGAAATGCAATCAATTTTACATTAAAATTCAGCTTCAATGGTGTACTACTTTCAACAATAGCAAATCAACCATCTCACCCAATATTCCTTTCTAGTGACCTAAATAAAATAGTCAGATCTAAGATGAGCAGCCAATTTATTAAATCCCCATTTATGTGTCCACTGAAGTTAAGTTGATTTAAGTGATGGGAGAAATTGAAATTGGGACTGGCCACTCTGTTTAGATATCTGTGGGAGCTTTAGTTGATTCTTAAAACATGTATTATGAACACAGAGTTATACAACTGTCACAGCACAGAGAGAGACCATATGACATAGAATTAGGCCATTCAGCCCATCGTCCACTCTGCCATTTCATCATGGCTGATCCCAGATCCCATTCAACCCCATACAACTGTCCTCTCATCATACCGCTTGATGCCCCACCTAATCAGGAATCTATCAACTTCCACTTTAAGTATGCCCACAGACTTGGCCTCCACCACAGTCTGTGGCAAAGCATCCCACAGATTCACCACTCCTTGGCTAAAAAAAATTCCTCCCTACTTCTGTTTTCAAAGGTTGCTCCACAATTTTGAGGCTGTGCCCTCTAGTTCTGGATACCCCCATCAGAGGAAACATCCTCTCCACATCCACCCTATCCTTTCAACATTTGGTAGCCCCACACATTCTTCTAAATTCCATTGAGTACAGGCCCAAGGCTGCCAAACTCGCCTCATATATTAACCTCTTAATTTCTGGAATAATCCTTGTGGACCTCCTCTGGATTCTCTCCAATCATCCTTTCTGAAACAAGGGGCGTAAAACTGTTCATAGTACTCCAAGTGCAGCTTGACCAGTGTCTTATAAAGGCTCATTATTATCTCCTTGCTTTTATATCCTATTCCCACTAAAATAAATGCCAACACCGCGTTGCCTTCTTTACAGACTCAATCTGTAAATTAACCTTCTGGGAATCTTGAACAAGGACTCCTAAGTCCCTTTGCACCTCGGATGTTTGAATTTTCTTCCCATTTAGATAACAGCCTGCATCATTGTTCCTTTTACCAAAATGCATTATCATACATTTCCCAACACTTTATTCCATCTGCCAATTTTTTGCCCATTCTTCCAATTTGTCCAAGTCCTGCTGCAATCGCATTGCATTACCAAGAGGCTAAGCAAGAAAAAAAAAATCTGCAAATGCTGGAAGTCAAAGTAACACACACAAAATACCGGAGGAACTCAGCAGGCCAGGCAGCACCTATGGAAAAGAGTAAACAGTCAAAGGTTCAGGTCGAGACCCTTTACCAGGACTGGGAACATTTATACCTCTTCAGAGTAGACATCCCTGGAAGAGACTTCACAGTGTAGTAGCCAATGTGCAGTCCTGCTGAAGGGCCTTGGCCTGAAACATCGACTGTTTATTCTTTTCTGTAGATACTGCCTGGCCTGCTGAGTTCCTCCAACATTTTGTGCGTATTACAGAAAGAAGCCAGTCGGACTACTATGTATGCCATTGAATAAAGAAATTTCGCAACCCATCATACCGCTGACATTCTCCTCACAGGTAGCTAACTAAACAAAGCAACGCAAAAGAACCATCAAACACCCAATGTGCGCAGAGAAGAAGAAAATCAAATCATGCAAACAATAAAAGTAAGCAAATAGCATTCAGAACAAAAGTGAGTACTTAAACATGAAGCCAGGAGCAGGTCACAGATCCAGCCTCAATTCAGAGGAGAGCCAAGTAAACCGAGTGAAGCCCTCAGACACAGAGCCCAGAACAGGCCGCAGCCTCATTTCAACGCAGAGCCGAGTAAACGGAGTGAAGCACTCAGACGTGGAGCGGGCCGCAGCCTCATTTCAACGCAGAGCCGAGTAAATGGAGTGAAGCCCTCAGACATGGAGCGGGCCGCAGCCTCATTTCAACGCAGAGCGGAGTAAACGGAGTGAAGCCCTCAGACACAGAGCCCAGAACAGGCCGCAGCCTCATTTCAATGCAGAGCAGAGTAAACGGAGTGAAGCCCTCAGATATGGAGCGGGCCGCAGCCTCATTTCAACACAGAGCCGAGTAAACGGAGTGAAGCCCTCAGACACGGAGCGGGCCGCAGCCTCATTTCAATGCAGAGCCGAGTAAACGGAGTGAAGCCCTCAGACATGGAGCGGGCCGCAGCCTCATTTCAACGCAGAGCCGAGTAAACGGAGTGAAGCCCTCAGACATGGAGCGGGCCGCAGCCTCATTTCAACGCAGAGCCGAGTAAACGGAGTGAAGCCCTCAGACATGGAGCGGGCCGCAGCCTCATTTCAACGCAGAGCCGAGTAAACGGAGTGAAGCCCTCAGACACAGAGCCCAGAACAGGCCGCAGCCTCATTTCAACGCAGAGCAGAGTAAACGGAGTGAAGCCCTCAGACACAGAGCCAGCCGCAGCCTCATTTCAACGCAGAGCCGAGTAAACGGAGTGAAGCCCTCAGACATGGAGCGGGCCGCAGCCTCATTTCAACGCAGAGCCGAGTAAACGGAGTGAAGCCCTCAGACACAGAGCCCAGAACAGGCCGCAGCCTCATTTCAACGCAGAGCAGAGTAAACGGAGTGAAGCCCTCAGACACAGAGCCAGCCGCAGCCTCATTTCAACGCAGAGCCAAGTAAATGGAGTGAAGCACTCAGACATGAAGCGGGCCACAGCCTCATTCAGCGTAAAGCAGAGTAACATCTAATTACACGACATACGCCAGTGATATTAAACCTGAGACACAAGAGGTACTGCAGATGCTGGAAATCGACAGCAATACACACAATGTGCCAAAGGAGCTCAGCAGGTCTAGCAGTAACTATGAATGGAAATAAACAGTCGACGTTTTGGGCTGGGACGCTTCATCAGGCCTCATGACGAACGGTTTTGCCCTGAATCGTTGACCACTTGTTCCCATCCATAGAAGCTGCCTGACCTGCTGAGCTCCTCCAGCACATTGTGTCTATTAAACCTGATTCTGACTGATTTTTTTGCACCTTATAAGTATTTTAGTTCAAAAATTGTTTCATAATTATTAATTTTAAATTCCATGATTAATTAGTTGTCTATTTCCACATTACTGTATTGATTTTGAAGTTATTGATAATCTTTTTCCAATATTTTCTACTGCCATTTTTCATTTTTGTACACAGTGGGTATTCTATAGAATGGCTCCACTCCAAGGACCACGCCTCCCTACTTCACACAGAACCTTATTCTGCTTTTTCAAATGCCTTGCTGGCTTAATGCCAACAGCTTACTGCACTTATGTTGAAACAGCAGAAAAATACAATGCCAAATCATTCATCTTAATTCTACATCGAGCATGCATATGTAACTGAAAAGAATGTATTTATGAAAGTGACCTCTCACCTTAGTAGACTAGATGCCGTAAAATTATGTTTAGGATACAAAATTAAATGCTGAGAACAGCATTAACCGTGTTTCAAACAAACATGGTGCTACAAAGTAATTCTTATATTTCTACACTTGTCTCTGTACTTACCAATGCAAAACAATGAACACTTAACAAAATATGTATAATCACAATCAGGTTTAGTATCACCGCCGTATGTTGTGAAATCTGTTAACTTTGCAGCAGCAGTACAGTGCAAAACACGATAAGAGAGAAAAACTGAATTACAGCAAGCTTACAGCAACTACATATTAAATAATTGAACAGAATAAGTAGTGTTCATGAGTTTCAATGTCATTTCAGAAATCAGATGGCAGAGGGGAAGGAGCTGTTCTTGAATGCATTCTGGCTTCTGCACCTCCTCCCTGATGGTGGCAACCACCTGGCTGATGGAGGGGCCTTAATGACGGACGCCGCCTTTTTGAAGCACCACTTCTTAAAATCTACACTCTAAACAGAGTGTACAGGATAGATGCAGAATATTCTAATATCAATTCCCTAATCCCACTACATTTATGACAATAGATTTTTTGATAAGTTACAGCAAATGTTATTTAATTGCACCTGAAAAGATGACTTTCCAGCCCTGCAGTATTAATAGATAGAGCTCAAGTAAAGACTTGAAATAATTTGGAGCAATAAGAGGTAATTTTCATTTTGGGTCAAGTTATTATAATCCTGCTCTACATTGAGGAGGACCAAACCAATGTATTGACCTTGTTCGACAATACTGCAATGAAGTTATATTGAATGAAGATAAAATTATGAGCTACTGATTTCAGCTAACCTCCACTGTGAGGATTTTTATCCAATGCAGCGCTGCAGTTTTAACAAACTATTTGCATTCAGGAGATTCTGCAGATGCTGGGAATCCAGAGCAACACAAACACACACACAAAATGCTGGAGGGACTCAGCTGGTCAGGCAGCATCCATAGAAATGAACATTTCAGGTTGATACCTTTCCTCAGGACTGGAATGGAAGGGGAAAGGCGTGAGAATAAAAAGGCAAGGGAGGGTAAGGAAGGTGGCTAGAAGGTGGGAAAGGGAAAGGGCCGATGATGTCCTTTCTATGAAGTCTTGCAACGGAAAGCCTCATCCTGGGAACAGATGCGGCAAAAACAAAGGAGCTGATTAAATGGTTGCAATAGTTGGAAAAATTACAAGAATTTTAAGGGTATCTGTTTAGGATCATTTTCCCAGCCATCACATGCAGTTTATGTTCTTGTTAAACAATGTTAATGTATGTAATTACTAAATTTCCTTAATGAACACCACACATATAAGGCAGATTCATTCTGCAATCTTATTCCACTGAATAAAAAGGTAAAATATATTTTCTCCTAACCACACAAATATGGATAACTGATTAAAAAAAAGAATGGTGGGAATTCTTAACTTGGTTTTATCTCCCCAAGGTTTACATTAAGATTTATTTGCTTTCCAAATGAAATGAATTTTACATAGCACCTTTATTCCAGAGCTTGTCCTCGACACATTTGGTATTGCAATTAGATTCAGAATTCTGTGATTTAAAAATCCTTGAATGATAATGATCAAGCAGTTGGCATTCATTGGATGCTAACATGAGTACATTTTAAAAAGGATTACTGGAGTACTGCATCTCTTGCTTTGGATTTTGCAAATATACACTCAACAATAAATCTATAAAGCCAATTTGAGAAATAACACAGATCTGCTGAGTATCATTTTAAAACAGAAGTAATTGTACAGACGAGCAGACACTGGGAAGACTCAGTGAATAAATAATTGCTTCGTCGTCATTGTGGTAGGGGCAAGAATGATTGCTTAATTAAAATATTTTAGAGTATCCATTAATCCAAGCAGGATATTGTTGAAACTCACTGAATTCTCAATTGATTTTGCGCAACATTCCTGGAATTCAGCACCAGGCATTTGGTTTAACAGTAGCCAAGAAACCAAATAAAGCTGACCTCTTCTCTGTACTATATCGCCACAAAATACTTTATTTTAAATGAACAGTTATATTTGAAATGTTAAATTAGCAGTCTTAAGGAGCAGATCAGAAAGTGAACAGCATGAAATAAAGGCACGACAAAAGGATTTATCTGGAGGCAACATTGGCAAAATTTATAGAATAATAAACATACCAGCAATTAGCTAAATTCAGAACAATTTATAAAATAATGTTTAAAAAAATGAAACCTATAAAAAAAAGTAAAATCTGCACATAGTATATGAGCACTTATCAGAATTATAACTTCACCAATATATTCAAAACTGGACCCACAATTAGACCTTTAAAACTATGCCACTTTGAAAATCATCTTTTGATATCTCATATCATTTCCCTTAGTTTAATCATGCCTGCCAAAGCACACACACAACAAATAAGCGACCTATAGTCTGTGACAGAAGGCAGATGTCTGAGCGGCCCAGTAATGGCAAAAGTTAAAATGTCTTCAAGTCACTGGTGTCCTCAGTTATCTCTGCTGTTCATACCTGGTCTAAAGTCAGTTTTCTTTCCCTGACAGAGATCATGTTGAATCAAATAAACCATGCCCAAAGCCAATGACTTGCATTAACAAAACATTTCTTTAAAAAAAATGCATCTAACACATTTTACACCTGATACCTGTTTTTTTTCTTAAAAAGTGATGGGATCACACAAATTTAATTCAGATTAAATACATTCTGTTAATGTATTTACCAAGCTGAATCAGGAATGAATTAAAATTAGTATACAGAATTGAGTTAGTTGTTGTTAGGCATTTCAATTCTTAAAAAAGGGAAATAATACTGGTCACTATTTGCAAAGAATGTAAAAGGGAGACTGAATTATGAAGTAAATTTACTGAAGTATATTTAAAACCATGAAGAGGAAAGACAGAACAGACATAGCAAAACTATTCCCATCTGCACAAGAGTCAAGTTCAAAGTAAATTCATTGTCAAAGTACGTGTACATCAGCATATACAACCCTGAGATTCATTTTCTTGCAGACATACTCAATAAATCCATAATGGGACAATAACCGTAATGGCATCAATGAAAGGCCACACCAACTTGGCTGTTCAACCAGAGTGCAAAAGACACTAACTGCAAATACAAAAAGAATGAAATAATAGTAAATGTGATAAATATTGAGAACATGAGACGAAGAGTCCTTAAAAGCAAGTCCATAGGCTGTGGGAACATTTCAATTGAAGTTATCTGCTTTGGTTCAGGTATCTGATGGTTGAGGGGTAGTACCTTCTTTCTGATGATAACAGCGAGAAGGGAGCTTGGCCTGAGCGGTGGGGGTTCCCTGATGATGGAAGCTGTTTTCCTGCAACAATGTTTCTTGTAGATGTGCTCAATGGTGGGGATTCCTTTACCAGTGATGGACTGGGATGAAAAAATAATTAAGTATAAATCGCTGGGGATAATCTAACATTATCCCAGGAACTGCCATGATGGGACCTCTTTAGCAACATACTTCCAGCTTACAAAAAAAATTGATTTGGTATGAAAGAGTCGACATTTCCAGTGAAGCTTGAATCTCTTCATTTATGAGACTGACTCAACAGCTGAACTTGTGGAACATTTTGGGTGGCATTCTTCCCAGGAAAACATGAATCAATGCAATGAGTCAGTTATTTATTTATAATCATACTAACAGTAAAACTTATTGTGCAGTGCCACACTCGCCAGTCAGAAGATTCTTGTTGTTTTCTTCACCGTCCTGAGTACTGTCGGTAACTAAAAGGTTCTCATCCTCGAAGTCCTCACAGATCAAGATGCATTCTTCATGATCATCTTAAGAGTGCTGTACTCATCAAGCAACATGCTGTATTATTTCCATAACGTGTGAAAAAGGTAAAGTTCCTCCTTGCACCTTGTCTGCTGCATCGCGTGGCGAACTTGTTGTTTTCTTAGCGTTTGTCTGTTTTATGAGCCGAGTTGCTCACTCAGCACTCAGTCCGCATAATGGAAACCATGTAAGAAGCCGGCCAGAGTCGAACCAAAGACCAGGTGTGGATACGGCTACCACTGCACAGACTCCATAATGTGACAAGGTCATTAATTTTCAACTAATTTTGCATTATCACCTTTACATGAAAATTTACAGAATTTTTAAAAGTTTCTCTTTACACTACTTTAACAATACTGCTGTTTTAAATTGCGCTGGCTTTTCATGAAGAATACAAAATGTCTCTACACGTCTCGTCTACATGATTGGATACAATGGTTCATCCAGAAGATGTAAACCTGACCTCATTAATTAGCACACACTGAAAGCTTTCCCCATCTGTACCACACGTACTCTTCACAGACCAATCAATCACAGCTTTTGCAAGAATCATTCAAACAGCTGAAGAGGAATGGCAATGTGTGTAGGCGCCCTGCTGGCATTATAGGAGGTTCTGAAATCTGCAGAGCACAGACTCTGCAGTTAATCAAGCTTCAAGCAGCCTAAATCCTGTGCATAATGGTGGGATGGACATGCTGCAGTACACTTACTACAAAAAGGTTAATGGCAATAGACAGTACACAATATCAAACATTTAAATCCTTCAGTGTTAAGAGGAGCATTGTTATACTCACTTCCAAAACATCACAAAGCCAGAGTGATGACAACTTCAACAGACTAAAATCTGCAGGCAATCACATCTATAAACATACAATGCAAATATAGGATACAAACTTATTAAATAATTAGTAATATTTTGTTATTTGTAAACTTTATAAGTTCACCAGCTTAACTGACTGTATTCTGGCATTTGACCCTGATAATGACCTGACTGCCTCAACAGAGGCACATACACACACCCCCGTCATCTTCCACTCCTAAAATCTCATTCATTCAGAATTCACCTATCGGTATCCCAACCCAGCTGAACTTGAGATTGCCTGTCACTCTGTATTCCATATTGGTCCATGGTTTACCCAGAAATAAATTCCTATCCTCATTGGAAAGCCTCTTGCTGGCTTTAACCTTAAATCCCTCTTCATTGGACTTATGACACGAAGTGCCCTCCCTGTGGCATTTTCCTCAGCTACATAACTCTGCCTCTTGTGTTTTGTTTCCCATACTTTTGATGTCTCTGAACTCCAGCTCTCCACTACTGGATGGTGGGGTGAAGATACGTCTCTACCAAAGGAGGTGCAAACCACTCCTTCCCTCCGCTGGCCTGCGGGTCACCCTTGGGCAAGGTGTAGCACTTGCTTAGCCCCTGATCAGGGTCACACGAAGCCATGGAAGCAGGTGGTGGGCTGTCATATGAGTAGCTAGTGCATATTACAAGTCCTAGTTATGGGACCAGTGATGCCAGGCAGACAATCTCTGAGGAGTGTTGATAATAGCTGGGGTCACCTGTCTTCTAAAGGCACTGCCCAGAAGAAGACAATGGCAGACCACTTCTGTTGAAAAATTTGCCAAGAACAGTCATGGTCATGGAAAGACCATGATCACCCCCGTTATATGACACAACATGTAATGACAATGACGACTACTGACCAGGATTTGAGGTACCCAATCAGCTACCACCTTCCTGGTTTGTTGTTTTCACTTCCACGTGCCCTCAATCGGTTCTTAGCTGGGACAGAGATCATATTTTATCAAAAGCAAGCAGTTTAACAGAGTATTAACCTCTGTGTTAGTAAATATGTGGATGGATACATGTCCCTGCAAAATTGCAATTTCACCCTTCCTTGGTATGCCAAGAATGCACTGAATGCAGTTCTTACATCCAATCAGGTCGCTGCAAGTGAAAATGGAGAAATTGGAGGAAATCTCAGAACGGTCACAGTACTGAAGGAAACTATTTGGCTCATTCCATGCTGAATTTGTGAAAGCAATTCATCTTGTTCCCATGCCATTTCCCCATAGCCCTGCAAATTCTTTCTTTCCATACACAGCATGTACTGTTCTATATTCTATATACTCATTCACATCGTGTTTGAATGTCACTAATGGACTCACCTGAACAACTACCCACCAAATGCCAAATTAGTTTCCTCATGACATCTTAAAGCACACAAGGGTGGATAAATCCCCTGGTCCTGACCAAGTGTATCCTAAAAGATTGAGGGAAACTAAGGAAGAAATTACTGGTGCCCTGATACAGATATCTGGTCTGTACCATTAGCCATGGATGAGGAAGAAGTAGATTGGAAGGTGCCATTGCCATGCCTTTGTTGAAAAAGGGCTGCAAAAATAAACCAGCGTGGGAGTTTAGTGGAATGGATTCTGAAAGGCAGGATTGATTAGTAATATCAAAGGCAAGAATTGATTAGTAATAGCCAGCACAGTGTCTCATAAACCTATTCATTTTCTTCTTTGAAGAGAAGATCAGGAGTACTTGGACTCTTGGAGTACTCTGTGCAGCTCTGGTTACCTGACTATAGGAAAGACGTCACTAGGTTGGAAAGAGTTCAGGAATGACTTATGAAGATAGGACCGGAGGGGAGTACTCGAGTTATAAGCAAGGATGTTACAGGCTTTTGCCAAGTCCAACCCTACATCCCCGTCATGAGCGGTGGAAACGGGTAAGGCCGGCCAACAGGGGTCTCATGAAGCTGTGTAGGCCAATCTCCTGCCCAGTGGATACAATGGATTATAGAAACATTGATGAACTCCAACCATACCATCGACTTCAGAGGACGATGAGATGGGAGGTTGTGGCCTATGCTCCACTTGAAGCCAAGCGCCCAAGCCAATAAGGATAAGCTGGGGCATTTTTCCCTGGAGCTTAGGAAGCTGAGGGATAACTTATTGAGATATACAAAATCAGGAGAAGAAAAGACAAGGTAAATGATCACAGTATCTTTGCAGAGTAGTTAAGTTTAAAACTAGAGGGCAAAGGTCTAAGGTGAAAGGGAAAGAGTTAAGGCATATCTGAGTTGGTTCAAAGGGCCTCCTTCCATGATCTGTAACTCTTTTGCCTTTATTCTCTTCACCAGTCATTCCTAACCCAGATTCTTAGCACTTCCAAATTATTATTTCAGAGGATCTGTCCTGGGCCCAGCACACAAGCGCAATTATGAAAACACGGCAGCACCTCTTCTTCATTGTTGGCGAAGATTTGGCATGACGTCCAAAACTCTGATCGATGTTTATAGATGTGTGGTGGAGTGTATATTGACTGGCTGCATCACAGCCTGGTATGGAAATGCCAACGCCCTTGAATGGAAAATCTTACAGAAAGTAGTGGATAAATCATTGTCTACCATGGATAAAACACTTCCCACCATTGAGCACATCTACATGAAACACTGTTGCATGAAAGGAGCATCCATCATCAGAGAACCCCATTACTCAGGCCTCACTGTTGCTATCAGGAAGAAGGCACAGGAGCCTCAGGACTCACAACACTGGGTTCAGTAATAGTTATTACATCAGGTTCTTGAACCAAAGGGGATAACTTCACTTGTCCCATCACTGAAATGTTCCCACAAACAATGTACTCACTTTCAAGGACTATTCATCTCGTTCATATTTATTGCTTATTTATTTATTTATTTATTTATTTATTTATTATTACTTTATCTTTCTTTTTATTTGCAGTTTGTTGTCTTCTGCACACTGGTTGAATGTCCAAGTTGGTGCAGCCTTTCAATGATCCTGTTATGGATATTATTCTATGGATTTATTGAGTATGCCCATAAGAACATAAATCTCAGGGCTGTACACAGTGACATATATATCCTTAGATAATAAGCTTACTTTGAACTTGACTCCTTTGCAGATGGGAACAATTTCTCCATGTCCATTCTGTCTCTCCTCTTCATTGTTTTAAATTTTCACAAGCCTAATTGTTTCAAGAAACTAACTCCAACTTTTCCAATCTATCCCTGTAATTTAAGTCACTCTTTCCTGGAATCATTTCCGCAGTGTCTGAACCAACGACTGTCAGAAGGGAAATGAAGGCGGCATTTGCAATGCATGTCTTCAAAAGCCGAAGCAATGAATGTCACACTTGGGATGTCAGTTTCAGCTCCAGCGGAATGGGCGGATGAGATCTGCAGTGAGATCTGATGCCCAGGTTGGCAGTACCGCAACGCTCCATGGACAGCGAAGGGCTTGGCAAGAACAGAAGATGCCATGGTCATCCACCACAACCAAGGAAGACAGCAGTTTGCAATCCTGGTTTATACCACCTGGACTTAGGAGGTCGAGGGAGTGGAACTATCTCAGTGCAATGGCTTTTCCACTTAAAAAAAAAACTGTCACGCACAGGTTTCCTGCTGCCATCGGTCACAATGGCCAACCCACTGTTGTAGCTAGACAAAACTTAGTTTAGACTGCACTTGGAATATTGCGTACACTGTACCTCTGCTTGCCTATCTACTAAAGATGTGGTAGCAACGTGCAGAAAAGATGCACAAGTATTTTGTCTGGAATGGAGGGTTTTAGTTACAAGGAGAGATTGGATAGGCTGGGATTGTTCTCACTGGAATGTAGAAAGATAGTGGGGGGGGTGTGAACCTTATCGATATTTATAAGGTTATGAGGGGTTTAGATAAGATAGTTATTGAGTGCTTCCTCACCCAGGTTAGGGAAGTCCAAAAACTAAAGGGTATAGGTTTACGATGAGAGGGAAGAAATTTAAAGAAGACCTGAGAAACAAATTTTCCCAAAGAGAGGGTGATGGAGGCAGAAACAATTACATTCCAAAGACATTTGGACGGGGGAGGAGTATGGGGACAAGGGCTTATTGCAGGCAAATGGGATTAAATGTGAAAGGCGTTGTACTTTGGGAGGACCAACCAGGGTAGGTCTTACATAGTGAGTGGTAAGGCATTAAGGAGAGCAGTTGAACCAAGGGATCTGGGAACACAGGTCCATAATTCATTGAAAGAGGTGTCACAGGTAGGTAGGATCATAAAGGCCGCTTTTTGTACATTAGCCTTCATAGATTTAAGTACTGTACAGAGATGGAATGTTATATTGAAATTGTATAAGATGTTGAGGCCTAATTTTGAGTACAGTGTGCAGTTTTAGTCACCTACGTACTGGAAATGTGTAAATAAGATTGAAAGAGTAGAGTGAAAATTTACAAGGATGTTGCTGGGATCGGACGACCAGAGTTATAAGGAAAGATTTTATAGGTTGGAACATTATTCCCTAGAACATAGAAGATTGAGGGAAGATTTAATGGAGGTATAAAAAATTATGAAGGGTTATAGATAAGGTAAATGCAAGTAGGCTTTTTCCACTGAGGTTGCGTAAGACTACAACCAAAGGTCATGGGTTAAGAGCAAAATATTTAAGGGGAACACAAGGGGAAACTTCTTCACTCAGAGGGTTGTGAGAGTGAGCTGACCATGTAAGTGGTGTGTGCGATTTTGATTTCAATGTTCAAGAGAAGTTTGAATAGGTACATGGATTGGAGGGGTATGGAGGGTGATGGTCCAGGTGCAGATTGATGGGAATAGGCAGTTTAAATGGCTTGGCATGGACTGGATGGAGCAAACGGCCTGTTTCAGTGCTGTACTTCTCTCTGACTCTATTATAGATGATGATCACAGTCAGTATGAATGAGTTGTACTAAGGGGCCTGTTTTCTGTGCTGCACAGCTCTGTCTCAACTCTAATAGCTTATCATGACTTCCTTGCTTTACCTCTCAATGCCACTTACATTTCATTTGGAATCACTTTCTCAAACTTCCTGTCACTGCCAACAAATTGTGCTTAGGCACCCCACTGATCTCTCTGTTTTTGTCTCTTTTAATAACCATGTATATTTTCCCAGGTTATAACATTAATGTGAAATTCATAAATTGTGTATAGTTCCCAAAGTCATTTGCTTGTAGGTTCGTACTTTAACAGCCATGTCTTTTCCACTGTGTTTAGGAGCATTGTTAGAGCTTTAAGAACTTCTCACGATCTGCAGAAAAGGCTTCTATGGCTTTGAGAGAAACTACTAGGCAGGGTGGGGGAGGGGAAGATCAGGGAAAGAAATTTCTTCTCACAGAATTAGTAAACTTTAGAGTTCTCTACTCTAGATAGTGGCAGAGACTGAATCATTGAATATACTCAAGCCTGAAATAAACAGATTTTTGTTCTATAAGAATGTCAAAGGGTTACGGTAAACACTCAGGGACATGGAAATTGAGGCTTATCATATTGACTACAATCTTACCTAAAGGCTGGGTGCACAAGGAGCCATAACAGCAATGTTGGCTGGCTTACTTCTTACGGGGCACACAGCATTCCGGGGTTGGTGGAATCCAAAGAGCAAAGTAATGATGCAGCTATTGGGTGACTATTAAAATCACATCTCTCTGCTATGGGACTTGCTCATGATTCTTTTATGAATTCTCCTGGCTGCAAGTTGGTGTTTTGACAGCAACCACTTTTGAAGAACATGGAAACAGTTGCCACACACCAGATACTGTCAATAAATCAGAATCCAATGCCGGGAAATGCCAAGCCTGGCAAGTTGAATTGAGCTGAGAAATGTCCACTAATTTCCAGATGGCGACTAAACAGCTGGAAATTATGGCTAGTGTGGTCAGATCTGCGCAAAATGGCTTTACGGCCATTTTTGCATATAAAGCACACACACAACTTGGTCCAATGTTTAGGCAGTGACGTGTCGCCAAGAGGAAGACAACCTTGTTATGGCTCAGAGGCGCGCATGCCTCAGTGACCCAGAGAACTACGCTGGCTGAAGTCAGGGTTTGTTTCTTTGGCTCTTGGTAGGGTCACCCATGCTAAACAGGTCAACGGGTAGAGGCCAGACTAAAAGTGGCCAACAGGTCCCCCAGGTTCAAGGGTTCAGATCAGGGCCAACAACGCTGACTAGTAAAACAAAATTGTTAAGGAAGCAGCAATGAAGAATCCTTCTGATTGTGACTGTATTCCTGAGTCTCCACATGGCACTTGTATGACTGACAGGTGAAAACCAAGAGGAAGCTATTGACATGATGAAGAAAGCCATGAATCCTGCCAGAGATGGAGGCCAGCAGCATAATGGGCAGTAAGTAAGATGTGCTTTCTGTTAAATTGTACAATAGATAACCAGAAGCATCTTCTTTGCTTGTCCATTGTCCCTTTACCTCCATATTTGCCTCTCCACCTCCTTCACCCATTCATAACAGGCTATGTCACATGATGTGGGCAATCATGGTATTTCCATGATTATGATTGTTCTGACAAATTTTTCTACGGAAGTGGTTTGCTATTGCTTCCTTCTGGGTAGGAACATTACAAGATGGGTGATCCCAGGCACCATCAATATTCTATAGTGATTGTCTGCCTGGCGTCAGTGGTCATATAACCAGGATTTGTGATATGCACCAGCAGCTCATTCTACCATCCATCACCTGCTCACATGGCTTCACATGACCCTGACTGGTTTGGTGGGGGGGTGGGGGGGTGGGAGGCTAAGCAAGTACTGCACTTTGCCCATGGGTGACCTGCATGCTAGCGGACAGAAGGACCTCGTTTGGTAGGGACACATCTCCACCCTGCCACTCTCTCCACCTCCTAGGTTCCCTATAATAAGTGGGGAAAGTGTCTGAAAATGAGGCAGATTTTATTCTTTGTTTATTGGTTATTGAGATACAGAAAAGACAGGCCCCTCCAGCCTTCAAGCTGCACTGCCCAGCAACTCCCCAGTTTAACCCCTAGCCTAATCACGGGACAGTTTGCAATGACAAATTAACCTACTAACCCATACTTCTTTGGACTTTAGAAGGAAACCAAAGCACCCAGAGGAAACCTACATGGTCACAGGGAGAACATACAAAATTCCCTGCAGGCAACATCGGGAATTGAACCTGGGTCACTGGTACTGTAGAGCACCATGTTAAGCACTACACTACCATAGACAATTGAGAAAAAAATCTCAATTTATTTCATTCATAAAATTCCTATACCAATGTTAATCAAAAAGATTCTTATTTCTCATTAGCACATTGTCAACTGTAGAGTACCAGAAACCTAATATACTGCGGTGAACACCACAACCAAGAAGACACAAGGTCAAAGTATCAACCTTTACTGTTAAAAGGGCCATTGGCATAAGAACAATAACATCAGGCAGCAGGCAACATTTGAGCTTTTAAGAGGCAGGGGCAAAATAGGAATGCAGAGGTCATGGAAAGGAATGCTTTGGAACTTCTACAAGAGCAAAACTACCTATTCAACCTTCTGAACTAAACACAATTTTGGAAAATACATTTGCAACTCAACTGTTAGGTGGTCGGCACTAAAATCAAGGGATCCATTTTTATTCGACTTAAGATTAATGACCTGCAGAGCTTCGCTGGAAATCTCCAGAGTGATCGCATGCAACCTGATCATGATGTTATGATTATGTTGACTTCAAAACTCTCTCACAAATTCATACAAACTTGGAGATCGGTACCTGCAATAGCATATACAAGTCCTCGGTTTAACCTAGAAACACAAGTTTTCATTAGTTTCTGAGTCTAAAAGATGACAGATGTTCAGATAACCAATACTTCATGATGAAGGCTTGTATTAAAGAGTATAGAATTTATAAAGATTATAAGATGTATCTTATGTGAAGTAATGTTCTAAAGGACAGTAAAGCACAATTTGAAGGTAGAACAGAACAACCTACAACAGGGGTTCCCAACCTATTTATATGCAATGGATCAATATCATTCAGCAAGGGGGGACCCCAGGTTAGGAACCTCTGATCTAAAAAGTATGACTGTGAAATAGGGGTTCCCAGCCTTTTTTAAGCCATGCACCAATACCATTAAGCAAAGGGTCCATTGACTCCAGGTTGGGAAACCCTGCTGTAAAGTGTGAAAAGTGTAAGTGTCTACCTGTGGTGCTACGATATTGTCCATGAACTTCACGTAATAAACCTTTATATTTATAAAGGTTTGTCCCAAGTCTGATACTCGAGTTTCTACAAATAAATAGACCACACCTTGTCAGTTATTACTGAAGTTACACTAGTACATTAATTTGAGGTAAGGACATTGCATCCTAGCTGTCCAGATATGCAAGCCAGGGCAGTACAATATGGAGAGCAAGCAGGTGCCATTGTAGCAAGATCCCCCTCTCCACACATCTGATGAATTCAAAGGAATGGCAGAGACTGATACAGTTCAGCACCAGCAACAATACAGGAGTTGCCAGTCAGCATTGAATTCAACATAGGGACTCCAGCCCCATATAGTCTGAAGGCAGTAGCGGTTTGAGATCAGTGTTTTCCTTCTCCAGTACATTAATACATCACAATTAATTGCTTACTATGATCACTAATAGTATATCAGCTTCATGTAAAAAGTGCACAATACAAATTTACATTGGAATAAGCAGCAACAAAATGATGCAAAAAAAAGCCACCTCACTAACTAATAATTAGAGTCATAAACACAGGAGATTCTGCAGATGCTGGAAATCTTGAGCAAGCACACACAGAATGCTGTATGAACTCAACAAGTCAGGGAGTATCTGTGGAGTGCACTAAACGGTTGGCATTTTGGGCCAAGAAGGCCTCCAATGGTCAGGACATTGCATCCTAGCTGACTAGATATGCAAGCCAGGGCAGTACAATATCAAGAGCAAGCAGGTGCCATATAGTCAACTATTTAATCCTGCTCTGCCTGACTTGGTGAGTTCCTCCAACATTTTGGAAGTCAGACTCATACACCATGTAGGCACTTGCCCACATTTGCCCCAAATCTCTCCAAACCTGTCTTGTTCGTGCACAATTTTACTCCAAACATCTGAGAACAGCAGAAGGAAGAGTAAGCAATAAAGTTTTTCCAAACAATGACAAATATTAAGATCACAAACAAGAAGAAAATTGCGGACGCCGGAAATCCAAGCAAACACACACAAAATGCTGAAGGAACTCGGCAGGCCAGGCAGTGTCTATGGAAAAGAGTACAGTTGACATTTCAGGCCAAGACCCTTTAGCAGGACAAATATTAAAATGGTGACTCAAGACTTCAATTTTTTGTAAGTTTCAGTTCCTGATCTCTTTTCATTATTGAAAGAAAGCAGTAAGCACTTTTCCTTTACTGGTAGAATAGAAGTCAACAAACAAATTGCCCTCATGCACTCAGTTTAAAGGCCAACTTAACAACATTGCACTCAAGTGACTGGAAAGCAATTAAATTACATTTTGAATCCATACTTTGCTGCAATGCATTTTTATCAGATCAATCACTCTAAAGGTAATGTTAGCATGAATGATCTCAAAATAATTATCATTTGAGCTACTCTAAAATATTTAATAAACACGAGAAAGTCTGCAGATTCTGCAAATCCAAAGCAACACACAGACACACGTACAATACTGGAGAAACTCAGCAGACCAGGCAGCATAGAGTGATAGAAAAGTACAGCACAGCAACAGGCCCTTTGGCCCATCTAGTATATGCTGAAACGATTTAAACTGCCTGCTCCCATCGACCTGCGCCTGGACCATAGCCCACCATAACCTGAAGAAGGGTCTCAGCCTGAAAAATCAACTGTTGATTCATTTCTGTAGATGTTTCAGTTCTATAGGTCCTTCCACATTCCATGTGTGTTTTTAAAATATTTTATGTTAATGTTAAAATATACTTCCAGAAAAAAAACACCAAATTTTAACACTGAAGCTGACATATATTGGTCATGGACCATAAGAGTGGCAGAAACAATGAGTGTGCTTACATACCCGATCAACAGGCAACACACACAAAATGCTGGAGGAACCGGTCAGTTAAGGCAGCCTCTATGGAAATGAGTAAAGAGTCGACATTCTAGGCCGGGACCCTTCTTCAAAACGGAGGGGGGAGGGGAAAGATGCCAGAATAAAAAGGTGGGTGTGGGGGAAAGGCTAGCTGGAAGGTGATAGGTGAAACCAGGTGGGTGGGAAAGGTCAAGGGCTGGTGGAGAAGGAATCTGATAGGGGAGGAGAGCGGACTATAGGAGAAAGGGGAAGAGGAGGGAACTCAGAGGAAGGTGACAGGCAGAGGTGAAAGTCAGAGTGGGGATTAGAAGAAGGGGAGGGGAGGATTTTGTTTACTGGAAGGAGAAATTTATATTCATGTCGTCAGTTTGGAGGGTGCCCTGACCCAATACAAGGTGGTGCCCCTCTCCCCTGAGGGTGGCCTCATCTTGGCATAAGAAGCCACTGATTAACAAAGTTGCAACACGAGTCAAAAGCTCATGCCAGCTCAGAGGACAATCAAGCACTTGCAAAAACACTGTGTGCTTCTCATTATGAAAAAATACTCTCCAAACTATTAGCTGCCACTTTTCTGTTCATCTGATTCTTAAAGAACAGTAGCCGTGAAACTGTTTATGAATCGTTTATCCTTTGTTTTAAATCAATGATGTAAAATAATGGGGGTTACTTATTCAAGTGTAAACAACGTATCATACAAGTTCCAATTAGTTTATTCTGCCACAGCATTGACAGAATGCAGAGAGTGTATAGGCAATGGGAATAACCCTATGGCCCACAGTACGGCTTTTTAAACAGTCCATTTAGAAAAGCAAGGGCCATAATTTTAAAGCCTTCGGTATTACAGAAGATAATTTCAAGCTAGATACAGTTCTATTGGTAATCTTGTTATGCTTTCACAGGACTGAGGAAAATGTACTGCAGAGAAAGAGAGAGAGAAAAAATAAAACCGCCCTCCTAATTATACTGCTGCAGCACTGAAATAAAGCTGCGTTATTCCCAGAATATGCGGCTCCAGTCTGCAGGTTAGACGGCAAGTGAAGCCGAGGCTGCCTAATTCCGGGAAGCGGAGCCTGCGAGCCGACTGCAGGCGCACTTAAAACAAAACGCCTTAAACATCTTGCGCTTTAACATCCTGCCGACTGTTCGCTATAAAACAATGTCAAAGCAAATACGTTCCAAACTCGTGCACTTGTAACGCGAAAATACCTAGCAATTAAATACAAAATGCACATTAAAGCTTCTGGGGAGAAAACCGACCACTGGAACACTCATTCAATTCCCTTGCCTTCAACTTTCATCCCTCCAATTAAAATCACTTAACTTCGATCTTTTTTTTTGGAAGCAAGTTTATAACGATGAAGCTAATTTGACTCCTTTCACTATCACTTGGTGAATTGATGCCTCCGTCCACAACTGCTTGACACACTTGCCAATGATTCATATACTAAAACCTCCGAGTTTCAATGGTTACTTTCATTGGCACCAGATGCCCAGGTTGACAAATCGTTCAGGAGTCACCAGCAACAACGCAGCCCTGGATAAATAATCTTCCTCCTCTTTAATATTTAAATAGCATCAACCCCCCCCCCCCCCACAAATTTAAAACATTAGTAAAAGATAAAAGTCTGACTCTATCTAGTCGACATTACGTACTTTTTGCTGTCTTCCCCTCCCCTTGAAGAAAATCCTGAAGATCAAATGTTGAACGGGAGCTTGGTCACGACGTACAGGCAAGCCCGAGGCTGCTCTGCTTTTCACATCGATCTTTGCCTTCCTTTTTTTTAATGTGCAAAAGCATTAGTTTGCAAGACGTGACAGCTGCAATTTTTTCGTCCCTTGTTCTTACGGACTTGGCGGCGTGGCGTGCACATGAAGGGAGGCAGCTACACACTGACACAATAATCCCAGCTGGAAATAGGAAAGATCTTCCGCCTCTCAATCGAAACAATGGAGCGACTCTGCATCGGTAGAACAGCAGTACGCTGCAACGTGACTCACCGAGAGCCAATCAGGACAGCCTCGGATGAACTATATAGGAGCACTTAGTTCACATGAGTACTGTGCTTTAGTTGCTGGGCTGTGGAACGAGCGGGAGAAAAGGCTCTGCAGATACAGCATGCAGCACCTCGAAATCACTGAAAGGGCACCGTTTTACTGCAACATACAATGAAATTATTATGAGACCACTGGCCAGTTTTCTTCGTATTTGCGAATCAGGTTTATTACCACTGATAATATGTTATAAAATTTATTGTCTTGCGTCAGTAGGACAATGTAAACATGAAAATAACTGTTAGTCACAGAAAAAGTTCAACAAATGTATTGTTCCCGGGCTCATGGACCATTCACAAATCTGGTGGTGGAGGGAAGAATCTGTTCTCAAAACGTTAAATGTGGGCCTTTGGGCTCCTGTACCTCCATCATGATGGTAGTTATGAAAAGAGGACATATCCTTTGATGGTGAGGGTCTTTAATGATGGATGCTGAAGATGCCCTCAGTGGTGGGGGTGGATGGGTGGATGGAACTGGCTAGCTTTACAACCCCCAGCAGTTTATTTTGCTACAACACATTGGAGCTTCCATTCCAAGACGTGATGCCACCTGTCAGAATGCTCCCCACTGTACATCTGCAGACATTTCCTTCATTTCGGTGACATGCCAAGTCTCCTCAAACCCCCAGTGCAGTAGGGCCACTGGTGTGCCTTCTTTGCAATTGCATTGATGCAATGGGTCTTACAAAGATCTACTGAGATGTTGATGCTGAGGATCTTTAAGCTGCTCAGCCTTTCCAGCACTGACCCCTCAATGAGGACTGGTGTGTGTTCTCTCGACTTCCTCTTCTAGGCCTACAATCAGAGGTGGAGAGGGCCAGTAACATTAAATTCTTTGGCAATGTCATTTCAGAAGATCTATCATGGGAAGAGCACATAAGTCCCATTACAAAGAGGTCTCTACAGTTCTATTTACTTAGAAGCTTGGGCTGGTTCAGTGTGTCACCTAAAACTTCTTTAGATGCACAGTGGAGAGTATCCTGGCTGGTTGCGTTGTGGTCATGAATGGAAAAGCTTTCAAAAAGGAGTAGATAGAGCCCAGTCTGTTATAGGGAAAGCAGCCTCTACCATTGAGCACATCAACAAGGAGCACTAAAGCAGCATCCATCGCCAAGGACCCCACCACTCAGACCATTATTGCTGCTGCCTTTGGGAAGGAGATACAGAAGCTTTAGGCCCCACACCTACAGGTTTGGGAACTGTTATTACCCTCCGACCATCAGGCTCCAGGACCAGCATGATTAACTTCACTCACCTCGGCACTAAACTGATTACAAACATATGGATGGAAGACCATGAAAACCCACGTCATATGACATGGCACATAATGATAACGGATTCACTTTCAAGAACTCTGCAACTTGTGTTTTCAGAATTGTCTATTTATTTTTTATTTACACAGTTTGTCTTCTTTTGCCCATTGGTTGTTTGTCAACATTTGTGTTTAATTTTTTATTGATTCCATTGTATTTTTTTTTGTATCTGCTGTGAATTGCCACAAAAAAGTTCATCTCGGGGTAGTATTTGTGACATACAATGCTGTGCAAAAGTCTTAGGCACACACACACATATCTATATATATATAGCTCAGGTGCCTATGACATTTATGGTAGTAATATTATGTATTCTGATTTAAGATTCTGACATAGGTCTCTATTGCGGACTGAGAGTGGGAAGGGGACAGGGAGCAGGAAACACCAGAGAAGACATTCTGTAATGATCAATAAACCAATTGTTTGGAATCAAATGACCTTGCCTGGTGTCTCAGGGCTGAATAGCACTCCTTCTCTGCCACACATCACATGCCCCTCCTACCCTCACCATTCCCAACATCCTTTGCTCCACCAGATTTCCAAGCTCACTCTCCACTTCACATTGACAAATGTGGAACTGTGCAAAAGTCTTTGGCACCCTAGCTATATGACTTTTGCACAGTACTGTGTATGTACTTAGGTAATAAGTTTACTGAGAGCTTTGAAATTCCTTGACTTGCTGACGTTGGCTGCAAGGTTGTCATTGCGATACCACTCAACCAGCCAGTCTGTATCACTCCTGTACATCTCTTCATCTTAACCTGACATTCTTACTGTGACATCATATTGTGGTGAAATTACTGCCGAAACCTCGTGTTACACCACTTTCCATTGTAAAATAATTAATAAGTTGCTCCCAAAAGGGCTACTGTAGCTCTGAGTAATTCAGTTTGAGAAATTTACTTTTAAGAGGAGTTGTCTGAATCAGCTTGCTACTTTGAGGTCACTTTTAGACAATTTTAGACAGAAATAGAGATGTGGTTACATTGTAACACCAAATGTATCTCACAGTGACTATTCTTCTAGGAAAGTTGACAGATGATATTATGTTTCGTAACTCCAGAAGCTAATCAAAAGAAAAACAGAAGAGCTGGGATACTTGTTTACTTTGCTTTTCTCCCCCTTCTTTTTTAGTGAGCTGCTCAATATGATATTTGTGTAACGACATACACTATTCATGTACTTCTAACATAGAACTGATCATGAATTATGTAAACAGAATGCTTCATCAAACAATATGCTTCTAATATTACTCAAATATTAGTGAAATATTAAATACAATACTGATGAGTTTAGAGATTTGCTCTTGTTCTGTAAGTTTGGATGAGTGTTAGTCCAATATAGCATATCTAAAAATAAACTTGGAGACTACTGTTTAATATCCAGGCACAAATATGATGGAACATTCACCACCCATTGATAAGAAAAGGGAGATCATGTCAGTGCAATTGTTGATGGATTTGAAGAGTGTTAAAAATTTGTTAATGTCTCTGAAATCTTAAAGTCTACACAATCAGGAAAGCTCGCCCATGCCTCTACTTTCTGGGGAGGCTGAAGAGAGCTGGCCTATGCAGATATATACTCACATCATTCTACAGTAGAGAGCATCCTATCAAGCTGCATCACTGCATAGCATGGAAACTGCACTGCAGCAGGCAGGAAGGCACTACAATGGCCAAAACTGCCCAATGTCTTTCTGCCATCAAGAGCATACAGTACTTATAGATACAGTAGGTGCCCAAAAAGGGCCAGTAACGTTAAGAATGATCGCACCTGCCCTGCTGATGCACTTTTTGTACCGCTCCCATCAGGGAGGAGGCTACTTAGCATCCATGCCAGGACCACCAGATTCAAAAACAGTTCCTTTCCCCAAACAGTAAGACTGATCAGCACCTCTACCCACTAACACACCCTTCCATTATTACTTTATCGTTTTGTCAGTCACTTAATATCCAGACACTCCTGTACCCAGCGTCACTTATGAACATATGATCAATCTGTATAGATAAGCTATCCTATGTATTCATACTTATTGTATTTTTATGATTATTGTACACTTTATATCAGACCATGATTAGGTCATTCAGCCAATCAAGTCAACTCTTATTGTGTTTTTCTTTGCTGCACCAGATCCAGAGTAACATTTATTTTGTTCTTTGCATTTGTGGACTGGAAATGACATTAATCAATCTTGAATCTTGACGTTCCAAATCATTTAAAAATTCAAAAAAGCAAACTATGAAGTTATATAAAGAATTCATCACTGAAACACCAAACAGTTAAATATTTAATTAAAAACATAGTAATCTCACACAGAAACATAGTAGTCTCACTCCTTCAAGCTGTTCTCTTCATTCAAAGTTTAAAGTCAATTAATTATCAAAGTACATGTATGTTACCATATACAAACCTGAGATTCATTTTCTTGTGGACATACTCAGTAAATCCAATTAGCATAATAGAATCAATGAAAGACCACACCGGCAGGGCAGACAACCAAAGTGCAAAAGACAACAAATTCTGCAAATACAAAAAGGAATTAAAAAAATAATGAATAACTAAGCAATAAATATCAAAAACATGAGATGAAAAATCCTTGAAAATGAGTCCATAGGTTGTGAGATCTGTTCAACGATGGTGCAAGTAGTTGAGTGAAGTTATCCCCTTTGTTTCAAGAGCCTGATGGTTGAGGGGTAGCAGCTTCCTGAACCTGGTGCTGTGGGTCCTGACGGCAGCAGCAAGAAGAGAGCGTGACCTGGGTGGTGGGGGGTCCCTGAGGATGGACGCTGCTTTCCTGCAATAACACTCTGTGTAGATGTGCTCGGTGGTGGGCGGTGATTTACCCATGTTGGGCTGGGCTGCCTCCACTTCTTTTTGTAGGATTTTCCATCCAAGGTCCTTCAAGTGAATGGGCCACTGTGCCAATTCAAGACCACTACAGATTTAGTAGAGAGACGGCCAGAATTAAGTATTGCAATCATTGGATGTCCACAAACCAGCCTGAACTCCATGAGCATCCAACATTGGATGCTCATCAGAAATTACCGGCAGTAGATCAGTGATTCGGCCATTAACCCAGCCCTCCACACTCCCCAACACCACTACTTTGTCACTTTCTTTCAGAATCTTCTTATGTACAGATACTCCTGTACCTACTGTCATTTCATGTACACACATGTCTATGTATAAATAAGCTAATCTTTTGTAATTATAATATCTTTTTTATGCTTATTGTTTATTTTTAATGCTGCATCAGATCCAGAGTAACAATCATTTCATTCTCCTTTAAACTTGTGTACTGAAGAACGACAATAAACGATCTTGAATCTTGAACCATGGATCTTGAGTTGTGTGGAAGTTTGGCTGCTCTGCCTTTAAATATAAAGGCTGATATTCTGCGCAGTTACAAAATTAATGTTTTCTGGTCATTGCCATTTCTAATGAAGGTTCACATCATTAAATTAGTGGCTTGGAGAGTGTCATGTGGCGACATTTGCCAATGATACATAATCCGGTAATGTAATAGGTACTGTTAATGGGAACATAGAAAGGCAGAAGGACTGTGTTAGGTTAGCAGAGTGAGAACAATCCTGATGGGTACATTTCAACCTAGATAAGCATGAAGTCAAACATCTTGGAGCATCAAAGAATGAGGAAATGTGATGGTCAAAAGCGATTTTCCAGGTCTACGTGCCCACATCACTGGAATCTAATACAAATAATTCAGCAGGACACAGTTGTAATAGGGCAACCAGAATCTGATCTGAATTAAAGGGTAAGGACTGGGTACTCCATCTTAGGAAGACCACCCTGGCTGAGTAAAATGTAAGACACTGAAGTTCTATAAGGGTGGCATGGTAATATAGTGGTTAGCACAATGCTTTACAGTACCATTTGTATGTTTTCCCCATGTTCACGCCACTTTCCTCCAGTTGCTCCAGTTTCCTCCCATAGTCCATGTCCTTGTGACTTAGTTAGGATTAAATTTGGGGATTGCTTGGTGCCACGTCTCAAAAGGCTGAGAGAGTCTAATCCACGGGGTATCTTAATGGTGTGAAAGCTGGGTTTCATCAGTGCCTAAGGAGAATGATGTGAGCTGCCTTAATGACTACCACCTGGTACCACTCACATCTACAGTGATGAAATGCTTTGAGAGGTTGGTCATGACTAGACTGAACTCCTGCCTCAGTACGAACCTGGACCCTTTGCAATTTGCCTATCGCCACAATAGGTCAACAGCAGATGCAATCTCAATGGCTCTCCACACAGCTTTAGAACACCTGGACAACACAAACACCTATGTCAGGATGCTGTTCATCAACTATAGCTCAGCATTTAATACGATCATTCCCACTATCCTGATTCAGGAGTAGAAGAATCTGGGCCTCTGTACCTCCTTCTGCAACTGGATCCTCGACTTCCTAACTGGAAGACCACAATCTGTGCGGATTGGTGATAACATCTCCTCCTCACTGACGATCAACACTGGCGCACCTCAGGGATGTGCGCTTAGCCCATTGCTCTACTCTCTATATACAGATGACTGTGTGGCTAGGCATAGCTCAAATACCATCTATAAATTTGCTGATGATACAGCCATTGTTGGTAGAATCTCAAGTGGTGATGAGAGGGCGTACAGGAGTGAGATATACCAACTAGTGGAATGGTGCTGCAGCAGCAACCTGGCACTCAACGTCAGCAAGAGGAAAGAGCTGATTGTGGACTTCAGGAAGGGTGAGTTGGAGAAACACATACCAATCTTCATAGAGAGATCAGAAGTGGAGAGAGTGAGAAAGTTTGAGTTCCTGAGTGTCAAGATCTCTGAGGATTTAACCTGGTCTCAATATGTAAAGAAGACAAGACAGCAGCTATACTTTATTAGGAGTTTGAAGAGATTTGGTATGCCGACAAATACACTCAAAAACTTCTATAGATATACCATGGAGAGCATTCTGACAGGCTGCATCACTGTCTGGTATGGAGGGCTATTGCACAGGACCGAAAGAAGCTGCAGAAGGTTGTAAATTTAGTCAGCTTCATCTTGGGCACTAGCCTACAAAGTACCCAGGACACGTTCAAGGAGTGGTGTTTCAGAAAGGCAACATCCATTATTAAGGACCTCCAGCACCCAGGGCATGCCCTTTTCTCACTGTTACCATCAGGTAGGAGGTACATAAAAGGCATCGAGTTCACCTGGGAGTGAAACCTTGTTGCCATCTCTGTATTTACTTCGTATGAGATGATAGCATTCCAGCCTACCACAGCTACTGAACATCCTTCTGTGATTCAAATTTGGTCAAGCCTGCCACTTTACTTGTAAGATGGCCTACAGGAGGTCACACCTGAACCACTTTTACTGTCCTTAATCCACAGAGCTGAACACCATCGATCTGGTCCTCAGCAGATTGTGGATCTCCTGGTTCATCTCAGACTTCTGGCTGATTCAAAGGTTCAAAGTACACTTATTAACAAAAAATGTATAAATTATATGACCTTGAGAGTTGTTTGCTTACAAGCAGTCGCAAAGCAAGGAAGCCAAAAGAACCCAATTTAAAAAATAAGACCAACCACACAATGTGCACAGAGAAGGAGAAAAACAAAACAAAAACAAATCACGTAAACAATAGAAGTGAGCAATGACAGCATTCCAAACCAAATCGAGTCCTGAGATCCAAATCCCTGGAGCAGCCTGGAGTAGGCCCGAAGCATCAGTATTCAGTTCATAATATTAGCGGGGCAAATTGCTGCAAAGTTCACAGACATAAAGCACAGCTACCAGAAGCAGTCTCACAGCCTGAATGTCGTGGAGACAGGATCCCCCTGTCTATCTGGAATGGTGTTTCAATTGTTTGAACAATGGTTCAAACCCTGCGTTATGGCCTGTGCTCCACTGCAGTGAATTGCTCTGGGCTTAGATTTCACTGTTGATGAAGCCGCTCTTGACCTCTCCAAATCAGTTCTGTGCCCAAAGCGATCCAACCTCATCCAACTCTCGATCCCCTGCTGGTGTTAAGTCTATCTGTGCTAAATTGTTCAAACAGTGAATTGTTGCCTCGCATTAGGACCTGGGCTCCGCTGTGATGAATTGCTCCAGTCTTGGAACATGCCTCTCTGGACCCAGATTTCATAACTGGAGCAGCCGTTCTTGACGTCTCCAAATGGGCTCATTACTTTGAACAGTCCACCCTCGGACCCGGGCCAGCCGGATGGGTACCAGAGCTCTGCTGTCTCGTCTTCTCCTCTCCGAATCACTCACTTGAACCAGCATGGCTCCAACTCCAAGTGAGTTGATTTTCCAGGACACCAGCAGGGCACGTCCCACAAACTCGCTTTGCCTTCACTCATCTCTTCATTGTTTGTGGTGATAGTTTACCGCAATTTACTTCAAAAAAGTGTTATTAATGATGTTTTTAATCAAATTCTTTTGCTTTTGAACTACCAGTAAACTCCCACATGCCTTCAGAAATGCTAACTTAAACTGGAATGACTAAACGATATTGTGGGAACAGCATTGTCCACGAGTGTCTTTATAAAGTCCATGACACTGCAGCGTATTCATTCAGATCTTGTGATGAGTCCTTGAGCAAGGACCAGACAACCAACTCAAAGCAATCCCAAAGTCTCCTACGACCACCTCCTTGTTGCCATTACCTCTGGTGCCTTGCTCTTCAGCCTCTGCCTATATGGAGGAGAGAGAAGACAGCCAGATGAAAAGATTTCTCAAAATGTGGTTTAATGATGGAATGGTAAGCATTCCTGATTGTAACGTAACAGTGACCGAGTGTGTTGGGACCCCCTGGAGCTGTAGGTGACACGCAGATGATAACTGGGCAGAGATTTCTTCAAGCAAGCCTGCAAACAAACAAGCTCCAAGACCTTGGTCTTAATACCTCGTTGTGCAATTAGAACCTCAATTACCTCCCTTGCGGACCGCAGTCTGTTTGGAATGGCAACAACATCTCCTCCACAATCTCCATCAGCACAGGAGTGCACGGGGCTGTGTGCTTAGTCCCCCGCTCTACTCACTTTACACTTATGACTGTGAGGCTAAACACGGCTGATAACATGGCTGTTGTAGGCCAAATCAAAGATGGCGATGAATCAGCACATAGGAGGGAGACTGACGATCTGGCTGAGTGGTGCCTTAATAACAACCTCTTACTCAATGTTAGCAAGATGAAGGAGATGATTATTGACTTCAGGAAAAGGAAAATCAGAAGTCCATGATCCAATCCTCATTGGAGGATCAGAGGCAGAGAGGGTCAGCAACTTTAAATTCCTCTATGTAATTATTTCAGAGGACCTAACCTGGGCCAAGCAGGTAAGTGCAATTATGACAAATGCACGGAAGCGCATGTACTTCAGCATGACTTCAAAAACTTTGGCAAACTTCAGCAGATGTGTAGTGCATCATAGCCTGGTATGGAAACACCAATGGTCTTGAACAGAAAATCCTACCAAAAGCAGCGGATTTGGCCTAGTCCATCATGGGTGAAGCTCTCCCCACCGCTGAAGCTCTGGCACAGGCAAGCAGCATCCCTCATCAGGGACCGCCACAACCCAGGACATCCTCACTTTTCGCTGCTGCCATCAGGGAGGTATGGGAGTTTCAGAGGAGAATGGGAAAAGAAGAGTCAGCTGGAATTTAGTGTAGGGAAGTGTCTGGTCATGCACTTTGATAGGGGGACTAAAGGCATAGACTATTGTCTAAATGGGGAGAAAATGCACAAATAATACATGCAAAGGCTCTTGAGACTCCTTGTGCACGATTCCCTAAAGGTTAACTTGCAGGTTCAAAAGTTCAACGTTCAAAGTAAATTGATTATCAAAGTACATATATGTCACTATATATAAGCCTGAGATTCATTTACTTGTGTGCATACTCAATAAATCCAAGAGTCGACACAGCTGACCCTCTCCACCTGATCCCCTGATGAGGGCTGGCTCGTGAACCTCCAGCTCCCTCTTCCTGAAATCAATGACCAGCTCCTTCATCTTGCTGACAGTGAATAAGAGGTTGTTGCTGTGGCACCACTCAGGCAGATTTTCAATGTTCAAAGTTCAAAGTATGTATGTTATCAAAGTGTGTATAAATTATATAATCTTGAGATTCGTCTACTTACAGGCATCCACAAAACAAGAAACCTGAAAGAACCCATTAAAAAAAGACAAACACCCCATGCAAAGAGAAAGAGAAACAAACACAAATTGTGCGAACAATAAAAGCAGGCAACAGCTTCAGAACTAAAGGGAATCCAGGACATGAAGCCTGGAGCAGCCAGAGCAGGCCACCGCCTCAGTCGTAGTGCCATGGAGAGAGGAATGAATGTCACGGAGCAGCAAACAGAACAGGCGTGACACCCTGCCTTTTCAATCTATACAGTCCAGCATTTAAATTGTCCAAACACCGATTTGTCCCTCACACTAGGACCCAGGCCCTGTGGTTTCAATATGCTCTGGGCCTGAACCGCTCCAATTATTGGTAGAGTATTGAGTTGTATTTCCTGCTTGATGAACCATCAGTAAGCTTTCAACTGTCTTCAGTAGTGCCACCTTAAACCGGATCAATTTCCTGCCTATGAGCTAATTCGTCACCACCTTTGATTCAGCCTATGACACTGGTGTTGTCATCAAACTTAAATATGGCATTGTTTAGCCACACAAAGCAGGTAGAGCAGGGCTAAGCACACAGCCTTATACTGTCTGATTCCTTAGACAGCCTTAGACCATACATGCATTGGCCACCAAAGCATGGAGGAACCATTCACAAACCCCACAGGACCTGACGATTTCTGAGACCAAAGTGTGAACACCCTTTCAGAAGGTGAACCCTTGAAAAGCATTCAGCCCAGACGGGGTACCTGGCCAAGTACTTAAAACCTGTGCTGATCAACTGGCTTCAGTGTTCACTGAGATCTTTAACCCCTCACTTTGGCAGTTTGAGATTCCATAGAGGGTAACTGATGGTTTTTTTTCTGAATTATGTATCAGAAACATTAGAATCTGATCTACTTCAGAAATAAGGTCAACTTTAGACCAATGCCAGGGTCTTTTGTGTTATTGGTGCTGAGGCAAAGTGTGCCTTTGCCTCTGTATGATGTTTTTGTCAGATTGTAATTGGAGCCTGGCCTTGAGAAGGAATGATAGGGTTGGTATTGCAATCAATGCCATGCATTGATCAAATATTTTGTCACAAACCTTTTTGCAACGGGTTAAGATGAGTTCAGTCTAAGGTCAATTTCCACATCGGGGGTATTTACTCTGCTCCCTGTACACACATAATTCTGTGGCCAGATTCTCCTCTAACTCTGTTTTCAGGTGAGACCACCGAGGTGTGCTGCACCTCAAGTAACGATGAGTGGGAGCAGAAGGAGGAGTTGGAGAGCTTTGTGACATGGAGTCATGAGAATAATCTTTCCCTCAATATTAGCAAAACAAAGGACTTCAGAAAAGGGGGCAGTGTGCAAGCTCTTGTCTACATAAACAAAGTAGAGATTGAGATGGTTAAGAGCTTCAAGTTCCTCCGTGTGAGCTTCACCAATAGACTATCTCCAAAGTTCAAAGTAAATTTTATTATTAGAGTATGTCACCACGTACAGCCCTGAGATGCAATTTCCTGCAGGCATACTCAGCAAATCTATAGAATAATAACTAGAAGGGTCAATGAAAGATCAAGTAGGATGCAGAAGACAACAAACTGTGCAAATGCAAAAATATAAATAAACGGCAGTAAATAACAAGAACATGACATATCTAGATTAAAAAAAGTCCTTAAAGTGAGATCGTTAGTTGTGGGAACATCTCAATGGATGGGCAAAATGAGTGTAGCTATCCCCTTCTGTCCAAGAGCCTGATGCTTGAGGGGTTGTAACTGTTCTTGAATTGGTGGTGTGAGGCTCCTACGCCTCCTGCCTGATGGCATGGTCCAATCATGTTGATATCACGGACAAGAAAGCTTACCAGTGCCTCAGCTCCTTGAAGAAGCTAATGAAATCCGGCATGTCTCTATTGACTCTTATCATATTTTATTGATACAGCATTGAAAACATTTTGTCTGGATTCATAAGAGCTTGGTATAGAAACTGCTCTCTACATGACCACAAGAAGCTGCAGATAGTTGTGGACAAAGTTCAGTGCATCACAAGTACTTGTCTTCGCTCTATAGACTCTGTCTTCACCTCACTGCCTCGGTGAAGCAGCTAGCATAATCAAAGACCCCACCACCTTGACAATTTCTCTTCTCCCCTCCCCAGTCTTGCAGAAGATACAAAAGCCTGGAAGCACGTACTGCCAGGTTCAAAGTTTCTATCCCTCTGCTATCCGAATCTTCAATGGACCTCTTGTATGATAAGATGGTCTCACAACCTACCTTGTTATGATCTTGCACTTTCCTGTACTGCATTTGTCCAGTAGCTTTTAAACTTCGTTCTGCTTTTTTCTAGCTCAATGTACTGTACAATATTTCAATCTGTATGAACAGAATGCAAGACAAGGTTTTCACTGTATTTTGTAAAAGTGACAATAATAAACCAATACCAATTTTGTTACTGCCAATGTCAACAGAATAGGTGTTTGCCTCCTGGGAACTCATAATTATCTAGATATGCTGGCCATTTTCAATGAGGCTACATTGGTGAATACTGTGACACCATCATTGTCAGTCCTCTCCCACACAACCAACAAAATCAGTGAGTTTGTATTGTAAGAGAACCCTTGAAGTTTCACTCCATTGCAGAATGGAACCCAACTTATTACTGCTTGGACCTCAGAGAGTCTTAGGGTAATACAGCGTAGAGACAGGTTCCACAGTCCATTATATCCCGGCAACCATTGTAATGATCTCTACTCATGCCATTTACCAGCATTTTTCTGTGCTCTATTTGTCTATGACTTTATATGGTCCAAGCAGTAAAAATTTGAGCCTAGCATTTCTTAAATGTCATTAGAGCATCTGTCTGCACCAGCCCTTCAGGCAGTGTGATCCAGATTTCAACCGTTGTCTGAAAATAAAATTCATTTTTTTATTGACATACAGTGTGGAATAGGCCCTTCCAGCCCCTTATGCACAAGTCTCAGTAATGACCCAATTTAATCCTAGCTATTAATTATAGCTAGTAATTATATACTATTATATACTTGCTAGTAATTATATACTATTGTATATAATAGTACAATTTATAATGACAAATTAACCTACCAACTGGTACGTTTTTGAACTGTTGAAGAAAACCAGAGCACCTGGACGAAACCAATGCAGTCATGGGGAAAAGATAAAAACTGCTTACAGGCAGTGGTGAGAATTGAACCCAGGTCACAGGTGCAGTAAAGTGTTGTGCTAACCATTATACAACTGTGCTGATCCAAATATCCTCTAAATCTCTTGTACCTCACCTGAATCCCTCTGGTTATAAACACTTAAGGGAAAAAAAATTTCAATCATCTACTCTATTTATGCCTCTCATAACTATTTATATCTGGTGTTGATGGAGAATGTTCCTGAGTGTATATTCCCATTCAGCTACCTGATCTTTTCATTGACATTTAGCTGAGGGCGATGTGCACCAACAGAAGGCATCTTGACACCAAATGTGACCTTGATTTATTGTCCATCCCCCCCCCCCACCAGTGCAGTAAAGCATTAACTTACTTCAACAGGTTGAAACAAGAGCTCAGAGATTCAGTACCTCCAATAATTTTGTGAGAGCTCTGACTATAACCTCTCATTCGGAGGCATGGTCATGACAGATGCTGTCGCTATGGAGATCCCCTAGAGTGACAAGCCTGGGCTGCGATGAAGCCAAGAAGCTGGTGTGATCTGCTTCTTCTCTGTCAAGTGGAAGCAGAACCAATGGAAAATCTTCACTGCCTGCACACTGCACCACTGCCAACTGCCACTGATGTTCTTGTACCTTCTTTTATGTCTCTAGATGCCGAACGGCCAAAATGATTAAAGCTTTAAAATCTTTAATTGGGACCTTGTATTTGAGCAGAAACATTTCAAAGTATTTCACTCACTGTTGTCATAGCTACTTCAATACCTAAGCAGAGGCAGTAGCCAATTTGTGCTCAAACAGCATTAAGGTCTCATAACAGGCTTCCCATATAGACCACATCTTGCATGGCTTCTTTCTTCTTTGTTAATGGTGTACAACAGCTTTCCTTAGGTGGGATAATATTGTAATTAATGACATGCAACACGGAATACAATAGTATTGAACTTAATAATGCATTACGTTCAATATTATTGTATTTCAGGGGCGATCGGGTGAAATTTTTTCACTTCGTTTATTGTGGCTTGTCCTCAAAGGAAGCAGGACCTTGGGAATATTTTTAAAGCTGAGATTGATAAATTGCTGTTAAACAGCACGCACAAAATGCTGGAGGAACTCAGCAGGTCAGGCAACATCTATAGAAATGAATAAATTGTCAGTGTTTTGGGCTGTGACCCTTCAACAGGACTGAAAAGGAAGGGGTAAGATGTCAGACTAAAAAAAGATGGGGGGAGGGAGGAGAAGGAGGATAGCTAGAAGTCGATAGTTGAAGTCAGGTGGTTTGGAAACGTAAAGGCTGGAGAATAAGGAATCTGATAAGAGAGGAGAGTGGACCATAAGAATGGAAGGAGGAGAGGACCCAGGGGGAAGTAATAGGAAGGTGAGAAGAGGTAAGAGAGCAGAGAATGGAATAGAAGAAGGGGGGTGGGGGAGGGAAATTTTCTTTTACCTGAAGGAGGAATTGATATTCATGCCTTTAAATTGGGTGCTACCCAGACGTAATCAAAGGTGTTGCCCCTCCACCCAAAGGGTGGCCTCATTGTGGCACAAGATGAGACCATGGACCAACATGTCGGAACGGGAATGGCAATTAAAGTGTTTGGCCATTGTGAAGTTCCGCTTTTGGTGGATGGAGTGGAGGAGCTTGATGAAATAGTCCCCCAATTTATGACAGGTCTCACCTGTGTGGAGGAGACTGCATCGGGAGCACCAGACACAATAGATGACTCTAGCATATTTACAGGTAAAATTTGTCGTCACCTGGAAAGTCTGTTTGGGGCCCAGAGTGGAGATGAGGCAGGTGGTGAACGGGCAGGTTTAGCATTTTGGCTGCTTACAGAGATAAGGCCCAGGAGGGAGAATAGCGGGGAGGGATGAATGGTCAAGGTAATCGTTGAGGGAATGATCCTCATGGAAAGTGGAGAGAGGGGTAAGGTAAAGATATGTTTGGTGGTAGGATCCCTTTGGAGAATTTGCAGGGAATGATGTGTTGGATGTGGAGGCCCATGATGTGGTAGGAATGTACAATAGGAACTCTACCTCTGTTAAGACAGCGGGAAGACAGGGTAAGCGTGGATGTCTGGGAAGTGGAAGGGATGCAGGTGAGGCAGCATCAATGGTGGAGGAAGGAAAACCCTGTTTTTTGAAGGAGGAGGACATCTCTGATGTCCGAGAAAGGAAAGCCACATCCTGGGAATGGATGTGGTGGAGGCAAAGGAACGGAGACAAGGTGGGAAGAGGAAAAGTCAAGATAACTGTGGGAATCAGTAGGTTTATAAAATATGTTGGTTGACAGTTTGTCTCCGGAGATTGCGAAAGGGGAGGGAAGTGTCAGAAATGGAAATTTTTGTTAAACAAGGGAGTAAAACATCACCCTGGTTAGATGGTAATACGGAGTTAGCAAAATAATTGGCCATGATTTTATCAAACAGCTGAGCAGATTTGACTGGCTGAGTGGTTTACACCTCCAAATTCACATGTTTATACATATTAATTAAATAAAATATGATGGAAAAAATCATTTCATTGCAAGAGATGCCAAAATTTCACTGATGGATTCAAACTTACATTGTACATATCAGGAAGGTTCACCATACAGTTGCTTCTTTTTCAGGAAGAGGTGAGAGTGGACTTGCCTGGCTAGCTTGCAAAACTTGTTTTACTATTTGCCTCAACATCATCAGCGTGATACTGTGTTTCTGAGGGATTTTCCACCAATCCTCTGACTCTATTGATGTCAATATCGTCAAGGTGAGGTAGTCAGTCAGATTCCAGGATGTTGCTGCATCTTCTTTGCTGTATGTGCTTCATGTCCTGATCTCAGCTGTGTCAGCTGGTTCTCAGGTGAGAAGTCTGACAAACAGTATTGTTGTTGAGATGTAGCCAAGCTACCTGCCAATGACTACAATGAGCCAAGTGTGTTCCTTACTTAACAGCTGCTTTACTACTGGCAAAACTAGATATGCAAACACTGCAGTTTTACTTCCAAATTCACCATCAGATTGCTCCTATTTTATGCAATTTTAAAGCCAACCGCCATTTAAGTAAGTTCTAATGTAAATGCATTTCACTAGAAGACCATAACGTATAGGAGCAGAATTAGGCCATTGGCCCACTGGGACAGCTCCAGCATTTCATCGTGACTGATCCATTTCCTCTCAGCCCCAATCTCCTATCTTCTCCCAGTATCTCTTCATGCTCTGGCCCATCAAGAATCTATCAACCTCTGCCTTAACGACTTGGTATCACAGCCACCCGTAGCAATGAATTCCACAGATTCACTACTTTCTGGCTAAAACAAAAATTCTCCTCATCGCCATTCTAAAAAGACACCCTCTATTCTGAGGCTGTGTCCTCTGGCCTTAGACACTGCCGCTGTAAGAAACTTCTACTCCACATCCACTATATCAAAGCATTTCAACATTTGATAGGTTTCAATGAGGTCACCCTTCATTCATCTGAATTCCAGTGAGTAGAGGCCCAGAGCCATCAAACACTCCTCATATGTCAAGCCTTTCAATCCTAGAATCATTTTCATAAACCTCCTTTGAACCTTCTCCAATGTCAGCACTTCCCTTCTTAGGTATGGGGCACAAAACTGCTCACAATACTCCAATGGAGGCCTTAACAGTGCTCACCAGCATAACATCCTCGCTTTTACGTTCCATTTTTAATTTTATGTAGTGTTAAAGCCAAATGCCACATAAATAAGCTCACTCAGGAATTTATACTGTCAATACATTCCCATACCAACCAGGCATAATCCTTGTCTTTTTCAGAGAAAAGCAATCTGGAAAATTTATTTAAAAATTTGGCTGTGAGATGGGGTTCATAAACCCTCAGAGAAAAGCTTAAGTAATTTTCTGTTGTTGGCTAAATTTTGAATTAAATTTGTGGTTCAGTTTGGAGCCTTGCATGCCTCAATGACCCGGAGAGCCATGTTGTTTGGAAGTCAGGGCTTTAGGCTTTGGCTCCTGGTTGGGTCACACATGCCAAACTGTTCAAAGGGTAGAGGCCAGATTGAGAGTCCTCCAGGTTTGGGAGTTTGGGCGTTTAGCTCAGGTCTAACAACCCTGACTGGTAAAACAAAACTGTTACGGAAACATCAATGAAGAATCCTTCAACATCGAGGCGATGGTATTCCTGAGTCTCCACCTGGGACTTTCATGAGTGACGTGTAGTGAAAACTGAGAGGAAGCAACTGAAATGCTGAAGGAGGCCCTAGACATCGCCAGAGATGGAGGACCTTCATTGCAGCCCTAAATGCCAGCGACATAATGGGCAGTAAGTTAAATTGCAATGCATATTGTTAGTTTTGCACTAATTAAAACAATTGCTATACTTTTAGCTAGGGTGGAAGGGTAGAGATATATCTCTACCAAAGGAGGTATAAGGCACTCCTTCCCTCCACTAGCTTGCAGGCTACCCTTAGGAAAGGTATAGTACCTGCTTTACTTCCACCCCCTCACCAATCAGGGTCATGTGAAGCCATGGGAGCAGGTGGTGGATGGTCGTATGAGTAGCTGGTGCAGATCACAAGTCCCTGTTACGGGACCACTGACGCCAGGCAGACAATCTCCGAAGAGTATTGGCAATGTCTGGGGACACCCGTCTTGTAAAGACTCTGCCCATAAGAATGTAATGGCAAACCTCTTCTGTTGGAAAACTTTGCAAAATCAATCATGGTTAAGGAAAGACCATGATTTTCTACATCATATGACATGACACATAATGATGATGACAATGCATTTATTTATAATAAGCTAAACAATATATTATTCAATGATCATTCATAATAAATAAACTTATACAAATTAATTATAGTTATCTATCAAGATCTAGTATTTTTTAATGTTTTGCAATGTACTGCTGCCACAAAACAACAAATTTCATGACACATGCCGGTGATATTAAATCTGATTCTGATTCTGATTCGAGATCTGCTTCAAGGGCAATATTTAATTGCAACAATGTTTTGATGGGATTGCAATAAAACATATGCATTAGCTGTAATTGTATGTATAAGTGGAGAGGTGCTCTGTCTATATTCCAATATATTGGCTTAAATCTGTACAAGATTAGTGCCTACTCTTGTATCAGCCGAAGTTCACTGTTAGCTCTAGTAATGAACTCATCAGCTCGAAGCAGTCCAGACCTTACCAGGACGAGCATACACAAGTAAGAATGTAACATTGAAGCTTTATAAGACACTGGTGAGGCCCTCACTTGAGCAATGTCAGCAGTTTTGGGCCATTATCTACGAAAGGAAGTGCTGACATTGGAGAAGTTTCAAAGGAGGTTCACAAGAATGATTCTAGGATTGAAAGGCTTGTCATATGAGGAGCATTTGTTGGCTCTGGAGAATGAATGAAGAATGAACTTGAGAAGAATGAGGGGTGATCTCACTGAAACCAATCGAATGTTGAAAGGCCTCATTAGAGTGGATACGGAGAGGATGTTTCCTCTGGTGGGGGAGTCTAAGACCAGAGGACGCAGCCTCAGAATAGACGGGCGTCCTTTTAGAACAGAGATGAGGAGAAATTTCTTTAACCAGAGAATGGAGAATCTGTGAATTCGTTGCCACAGGCCTCTGTGGAGGCCAAGACATTGGGCGGATTTAAGGCAGAGGTTTTTAGTCGGGGCCTGAAGGGATATGGGCAGCAGGCAGGAGAATGGAGTTGACAGGGAAATGGATCAGCCATGATGAAATGGCAGAGCTGGTTCAAGGGGCCAAAGGCCTAGTTCTGCTCTTATGTCTGACAGTCTAACATTAGTGTCTTCTAAGGCAGAGACATATTTTTTTTCCAACACCCCTCCCTGCCCGTAACCTCACATCTCAGTCCCCATTGCCACCGACTTGTTTCCTTTACCAT
This sequence comes from Hypanus sabinus, assembly GCF_030144855.1. Lineage (NCBI taxonomy): Eukaryota > Metazoa > Chordata > Chondrichthyes > Myliobatiformes > Dasyatidae > Hypanus > Hypanus sabinus. The sequence continues at coordinate 11,696,248 of NC_082709.1, read as the reverse complement.
GGCATTCTGTAATGATCTTTCCAAGCACAGAAAACATGTGACTCTCTGACCTTGGCGAGTATACTCTCATTCATTGTGAAACATCTTACAAGGTATTTCCCATGGCTCTGGAAAACACATTACATTTAATAGCCATGCACAAGCTCTTGTGACAAAGAGGTCAGGTTGCATGCTGTGACGCTGTATTTCGTAACGGCTCTACATTATGACTTCCAGCTGGCAGACAGACTAAAGCTGAATATTTCTTCTAATGTTCCAATTATATTAAAATGAACATTCATATATTGCTAAAACGTTATGCTTTCAATGCAATACTTAATTAGTTTGTAGGACAATTATATATATCTTTGGATATAGTAAGCAACACAACTGCAACTTTTGATTTGGTTTACAAATGCCAAATTTGAAGTTACTAGCTTTATGATATAATGTCTTTATTAATGTCAACAACAATTCAAATTATAAACATGCAGATGTTGAAAATCCAAAGCAACACACACAAAATGCTGGAGGAACTCAGCAGGTCGGGCAGCATCTATGGAACTGAATAAACAGTCGATGTTTTTGGCTGAGACACTTCCTCAGGACTGCAAAAGAAGGGGGAAGACGCCAGAATAAAAAGGTTGGGTGAAGGGAAGGAAAATAGATGGAAGTTGATAGATGAAGCCAGGTGGTAGGAAAGGCAAAAGGACAGGGAGGAAGGAATCTGACAGGAAAGGAGAGAGGGCCACAGGAGAAAGGGAAGGAGGAGGGGATCCAGGGGGAGCTGATAGACAGGTGAAATGACGTAAGAGAGCAAAGGGAGGAATAGAAGAAAAGTGGGGGGGGGGGGTGGGTGAGATGTTTTTTTTTTACCAGAGGGAGAAATCAATATTCATGCCATTAGTTTGGAGGCTATCCAGACAGAACATAAGGTCTTGTTCCTCCACCCTGAAGGTGGCCTCATTGTAGCTTAAAAAGAAGCCATGGATTGACATATTTGAACGAGAATCCAAATTATGCAGTCAATAGCGGGTGTGCTGGCATCTGCCTCAATGCCTGGAAAACAGAGAAATTGCAGACACGTGAGATTCTGCAGATGCTGGAAGTCTTGAATAAGACACAGTAACTGCCAGAGGAACACAAAGTGTCAGGCAGCATCTATGGAGGGAAATAAGCAGTCAATGTTTTGAGCCAAGACTCTTCATCAGGATTACGATCACGATTACGGAATGATCTTTGTGCTGAATTCTTTAAGCCAGATACAAAGCATTTTGTGGAATTGTCAGTCAACCCACACACAAAAATCAGGTTGAATTGGCAGCTTAAGAGGATATGACTTAACTCTGGTTGGACTGCCTGAAGTGGTAAACAGTGCTTCTATATCATGAGGTAATTCTTCAAACAAATTCAAAAGTTTCAGAACTCTAGTGCTAAAACTTTAAAATGTGCTTAAGTGTTATTTAATTTGTATAACAAACACAAAATGCTGGAGGAACTCAGCAAGCTAGGCAGCATCTATGGAAAAGGTACAGGTGAAGTTTTGGACTGAAACCCTTTGGCAGGACTGGAGAAAAAATAGTCTGAGAAATAGATTTGAAACGTGAGGGGAAGGGAAGGAGAAATGGCAGGTGACAGGCGAAACTTGAGGGGGAGGGATGAAGCAAAGAGCTGGGAAGTTGTCTGGAGGGGCATCAGAGGGAGGCGATTGGCAGGTAACAAGAGAGAGGGACAAGGGGATGGGAAATGGTGAAGGGACGGGGTGTGGGGAGGCACTACTGGAAGTCTGAGAAATCAATGTTCATGCCAGCAGGTTGGAGGCTACCCAGAGTATAAGATGGTGTTCCTCCAACCTAAGCGTGGCCTTATCCCAACAGTGGAGGAGGCCATGGATGGGCATATTGCAATGAGAATGGGAAGTGGAATTAAAATGAGTAGCCACTGGGAGATGTGGCAGACAGGGTGTAGATGCTTGGTAAGGTAGTCTCCCAATCAACTTCGGGTCTCAAGAGGGCACACCAGGAGCACCAAACACAGTATGTGACCCCAATAGATTCACAGGTGAAGTATCGCCTCACCTGAAAGAACTGTTTGTGGCCCTGAATGGTAGTGAGGGAGGAGGTGTAGGTGCATATGTAGCCCTGGTTCTGCTTGCAAGGGTAAGTGCCAGGAGGGCGATCAGTAGCGAGGGATGAATAGACAAGGGGGTCGAGTAGAGAGCAATCCTTGTGGAAAGCAGAAAGTGGGGGTAGTAGGGAAAGAAGTGTTTGGTGATTGGATCCATTTGGAGCTGGTGGAAGTTTCAGAGAATTATGTGCTGGACCTGGAGGCTGGTGGGGTGGTAGGTGAGGACCAGAGGAACCCTATTCCTGGTAGGGTGGCAGGAGGATGAGGTAAGAGCAAACGTGCAGGAAATGGAAGAGATGCAGTTGAGGGCAGCATTGATGGTGGAGGAAGGGAAGCCCCTTTCTTTGAAAAAGCAGGACATCTCCTTCATTCTGGAATGGAAAGCCTCATCCTGAGAGCAGCTGCAGCAGGGATGGAAGAATTGAGAGAAGGGGATGACATTTTTACAAGTAGCAGGGTGTGATGACGTTTAGTCCAGGTAGCTGTGAGAGTCTGTATTTGTATAATAAACTTTTTTAAATTTTAAATTTTTTTCAAAAATTTGTATGATTTGATGTCTTTTTAAGAAAGCATTTAGAATAATTAAGTACTTAAATACTAAAAGCTAATCACTAAAAACATGGAGGCCAAATATTTTAATTTTCATTTCCATTTCTATTCCAACATGTTAGTCCATGGCCTCTTCTCCGTTGCTCTGGATTTCCAGCATCTGCAGACTTCCTTGTGTTTATGATTCACGAAAAATATAGTAAAGATTTTAAAGCCTCTTTGGAAATAAACACACAATTATTAATATTGATAATATTAACAATTAATTAAATAATAATTATGATTAAATAATAATATTGATAATAGTGAGGTCAGCTGAGAAGATCATTGGGGTCTCTCTTCCCGCCATCATGGACATTTACACTACACGCTGCATCCGCAAAGCAAACAACATTATGAAGGACCCCATGCACCCCTCATACAAACTCTTCTCCCTCCTGCCGTCTGGGAAAAGGCTCCGAAGCATTTGGGCTCTCACAACCAGACTATTTAACAGTTTCTTCCCTCAAGCTATCAGACTCCTCAATTCCTGAAGCCTGGACTGACACCTTACTGCCCTATTGTCCTGTTTATTATTTATTGTAATGCCTGCACTGTTTTGTGCACTTTATGCAGTCCTGGGTAGGTCTGTAGTCTAGTGTAGTTATTTTTTTTCTCTTTGTGTTGTTTTTTTAAGTAGTTCAGTCTAGTTTTTGTACTGTGTCATGTAACACCATGGTCCTGGAAAACATTGTCTCATTTTTACTATGTACTGTACATAGCAGTTATGGTTGAAACGACAATAAAAGTGACTTGACTTGTCTTGGTATGTTAAATTTACAACCTGGTTCCTTAAAGCATTTTTTATTTTCGTTAAAAATCTTCTCTAAGTACACATAATCTCCAAAGGTGTATACTCAGTCATCTTCAAAGAGTACAAGTTCCTTCCCTCTCAGTGATCTCCAGATTCATCTCAATATATATTGGGCAAATCCTGTTCTTTGAAATCATTCTTCACCTGAAGAATGAATATTGAGAATGATTTAAATTGTTTCAAGAACATGTTATTTTGTTATATACTCTGTTGCCCTCTAGTGGAGGTAAGTTTTGACAGTATTTCAATCGGAGCTATTGGTCTACAACTACTACCTGTTGTTCTTTGCACACTAATCCAACAGAGATTGTTAGGTTTTCATGTATATTTTGACCCCTATGCATTGCTGTCAAGATTCCCTGTATGTTACATACTGAACGTAATATGAAAGGGCATTCTGGTTAATGTAGAAACATAGAAAACCTACAGCACAATACAGGCCCTTTGGCCCACAATGCTGTGCTGAATACGTACTTACTTAAAAATTACCAAGGGTTACCCATAGCCCTCTATTTTTCGAAGTTCCATGTACCTGTCCACATTAAGTACTCCTGCTATCTCCTCTGGTTCCATACACACTTTTCCACTGTCACACTTGATTAGTCCTATTCTCTCATGTTTTACCCTTCTGCTCTTCACATAATTGTAGAATGCCTTGGGGGTTTCCTTAATCCAGTCCGCCAAGGCCTTCTCATGGCCCCTTCTGGCTCTTCTAATTTCATTCTTAAGCCCCTTCCTGCTCGTCTTAGAATACTCTAGATCTCTACCATTCCCTAGCTTTCTGAACCTTTTGTAAGCTTTTCTTTTTTTCTTGACTAGATTTTCAACGGCCTTTGTACACCATGGTTCCTGCACCCTACCATCCTTGCCTTATGTCATTGGAATATACCTATTCAGAATGCCATGCACATATCCCCTGAACATTTGCCACATTTCTACCATACATTTCCCTGAGAACATCTGTTCCCAATATATGCTTCCAAGTTCCTGCCTGATAGCTTCAATTAAATGCTTTCCTAACTTGTCTGTTCCTATCCCTCTCCAATGCTTTGGTAAAGGAGATAGAATTATGATCACTATCTCCAAAATGCTCTCCCACTGAGAGATCAGACACCTGACCAGGTTCATTTCCCAATACCAGATCAAGTACAGCCTCTCCTCTTGTAGGCTTATCTACATATTATGTCAGGAAACCTTCCTGAACACCCTAACAAACTCCACCCCATCTAAACCCCTTGTTCCAGGGAGATGCCAATCAATATTTGGGAAATTTAAATCTCCCAGCACGTCAACCCTATTATTATTACACTTTTCCAGAATCTGTTTCTCTATCTGCTCCTCGATGTCCCTGTTACTATTAGGTGGCCTATAAAAAACACCCAGTAGAGTTTTTGACCCCTCCCTGTTTCTAACTCCCACCCACAGAGATTCAGTAGACAATCTCTCGATGGCTTCCTCCTTTTCTGGAGCGGTGAAAATATCTCTGATCAGCAGAGCCAAGCCCTCTTTTGCCTCCCTCCCTGTCTTTTTTGTTGCATCTAAAGCCTGGCACTCTAAGTAACCATTCCTACCCCTGAGCCATCTAAGTCTCTGTAATGGCCACAACATCATAGTTCCAAGTACTGATCCATGCTCTAAGCTCACCTGCTTTGTTCATGATGCTTCTTGCATTAAAATCAACTCATTTCAAACCATCGGTCTGAGCGTATCCCTTCTCTATCACCTGCCTATCCTCCCTCTCGCACTGTCTCCAAGCTTTCTCTATTTGTGAGCCATTCTCTCTCTTCAGTTCAGTTCCCACCCCCCAGCAATTCTAGTTTAAACTCTCCCCTGTACCCTTAGCAAACCTCCCCGCCAGGATATTGGTCCCCCTCGGATTCAAGTGCAACTCGTCCTTTTTGTACAGGTCACACCTGCTCCAAAAGAGGTCCCAAAGATCCAGAAATCTGAATCCCTGCCCCCTGCTCCAATCCCTCAGCCATACATTCTCACTCTCACTCCATCTCACTCTATTGCTATACTCACTGTTTCATGGCACAGGCAGTAATCCTGAGATTACTACCTTTGAGGTCCTGCTTCTCAACTTCCTTCCTAACTCCCTGTAGTCTGTTTTCAGGACCTCCTCCCTTTTCCTACCTATGTCATTGGTACCAATATGTACCACGACCTCTGGCTGTTCACATTCCCACCTCAGGATATCATGGACGCGATCAGAAACATCCCAGACCCTGGCACCTGGGAGGCGTTTCTTTCCTGCATCCACAGAATCACCTGTCTGACCCTCTAATTTTAGAGTCCCCTATTGCTGCCTTCTTCCTTTCCCTACACTTCTGAGCCACAGGGCCAGACTCTGTGCCAGAGTCACGACCACTGTTGCTTCCCCCAGGTAGGTCCCTCACCCCAACAGTACTCAAGCAGGAGTACATATTGTTAAGGGGAACAGCCACAGGGGTACTCTCTATTATCTAACTACTGCCCTTCCCTCGCCTGACTGTTACCCACTTAACTGTCTCCCGAGGCCCCAGTGTGACTACTTGCCTATAGCTCCTCCCTATCACCTCCTCACTCTCCCTGACCAGACGAAGGTCATCGAGCTGCATCTCAAGTTCCCTAACCTGGTCCATAAGGAGCTGCAACTCAACAGACCTGGTGCAGATGAGGCCTTCCGAAAGGCTGGGAGCCTCCCGGATTTCCCACATCTGACACCCAGTACAGAACTCTGGCCTCACAGACATACTTCCTGTTTCTATTCTTCACAGATAACCCACCTGACCTCGACCTGTTATCACCGAAGCCCCGTTGAACCAAAGCCCTCCAAACTCTGTCTCCCTCTAATCTCGCGACTTAAAAGTAAAACAAACAGCTGCACATTTATTCCTCAGCTCTCTGTCTCCTGTGTGATTTATTCATGACCACCTGGCTTCCCGTACTACAAATAACTGGCAACGAGGTGACAGGTCCTCACATTGTAGCGGTGTGTTACAGCGCTAAAATAACGACACGGAGTCGGTAAACTGCAATTAAAGATGATTTTATTCGAACTTCACAGCCTTGCTTTAAAGCCTCCCTCATCCCGCCCTCCCCGGGCGCGGATGCTCCAAGAGACATGTACTCACAAACCCCCGCAGGCTTTTTCCCTTTGTTCCAGACTTGGCCTTTGTGCCTGCATGCTGGCTATTTGCGAGCCGGTTCGAGTGCGCTAGGAAGTGGGTCGCCACAACATCATATTTATTATTTTGCTCTCTTTGGCAATTAATGGTTGGGGGTTGGGGAGAGAGAGAGAGAGAGAGAAGAGAAAGAGAAAGTAAGTTTGGTGCCGTGTAACAAAACAACAAAGCAATGGAGTTCATGCACAGAAAAATTTGAATATTTTGCACTGGCAAATAAAATTTCGGTTGATATTCATGTTTCAACTCTTCAGACTGTGACAGGTGCAAAAATGTTTAATTTATTGTGCTACAAATGCAACCTGCTAAGTTTGATGAGTGTGATAAGCCTGTCCTTCTAAGCTTTATGGAGACGTAGTTAAGGCCTTAAAGACCACTATTCACCTAAACATTTATCACTGGTGAGAGGTTTAGATTTCATAAGAGGAATTAAGAGGAGTGTGCGTCTATTTCACAGTGTTCAGACAATCGTTTCAGAACCACCGCAGACTGTGATTTTGGGTAGTCACTGAGTGACATCTGATGTGATAGACCCTTAAGTGGCCTGTGTAGTGAGGCAATTGAGAAATGTTTGCTTGCAGAAGACAGAATAACATTACAGAAGGCAGTTGAGATTAGTACATCTATGGAGATGGCAGCTAAAGAAGCACATCTATTAGAAGCACTTTCCCAAACTCATAAAATTTCTTCTGACTTTAAGAATCAGACACCTTTTGGCAATTAATGTCACCGCTGTAGCAAAACTGGGTATTCAGCAAAAGAAAACTCGTTTAAAGATTTAGATTGCTGAAGCTGTGGCAGAAAGGAACATATTGAACACGCCTATAAAAATAAAAAGACATTGTCAACCAAAAACAACGTAATAAAGAAAAAACGACTTTTGGAAAAACAAAAATAATCATATTCTTTTCTTACTGCCACCATCAGGTAGAAGGTACAAGAGCCTCATGACTTGTACCACCAGCCTCAAGAACAAATACTAGCCCTCAACCATCATGCTCTTGAATAAATGGGATAACTGCACTCACTGGCCTATCATTGAGATTTTTGCACCAACAATGATGTCACATTAAGGATGCTTTACCTCATGCTGTCATTATTTATTGCTATTTATTTATATTTGCATTTGTACAATTTGTTGTCTTCTGTGCTCCACTTGATCTTTTATTAATCCTGTTTATATAGTTACTATTTTATAGACTGGCTGAGTATGCTCACAGGAAAAGAATCTCAGGGTTTTATGTTCGATATATATGCATTCTGATAATAAAATTTACTTTGAACTTTGAAATGGCTGGCACTAGAGGGCAGAGTTTTAAGGTGAAGACTAAGAGATTTGGAGAGGGTCTGAGAGGGTCAAAGGATGGATGCAATCTTGAACACACTGCTTGAGGTGATTTTTTTAAGTACTCTTAAGAAAGTACCTGGACAAGCATGAATTTTCAATTCATGGTAGTTTACAGACCAGATGCTGTGAACTAGTAGTGCATAGATAGGCACTTGATGGTTGCCATGGATACGGTGGGCCATTGGGATGTACTACATTAGACCCCTACCAGTTTGTATACCATCTGAATTGCTCCACCAATGATGCAATATCCTCGACCTTCTATTCAGTCCTGTCCCACCTGGAGAGTGGTGTCAACTATGTCAGAATGCTGTTCATTGATTTCAGTTTGGTGTTCATTACAATCATTCCCCAGAAGCTGGTGGGTAAACTGTCCTTGTTGGGTCACAACACCTTCCTCTGAAACTGGATCTTGGACTTCTTGCAGAGGTACATCAGACAGTCTGAATTGCTGGCAGCATCTCTATCTCCATCACGCTGAGCACCGGTGCTCCCCAAAGCTACATGCTCAGCCCACTGCTAACGCACAACAGTAGTGCTAGATCCAGCTCCAACCATATTAAGTTCACCGATGACAAAACAGTGGTTGCCCTCGTAAGCAACAATGATGAGTTGGCATAAAGAGAGGAGGCAGAGTGGCATGTGGATTGGTGCAAACATAAAAAACTTGAGTCTCAACATGGGCAAGATGGAGGAGATGATTGGAGACTTCACAAAAGTTCAGGCTGACCACTCCCTTCTGCACGTCAACGGTTCCACCATGGGAGCACCAAGTTTCCTGGAGAAGACATCACAAATTGTACCACTTGGCCCTCAACACCACCTCTTTACTCCAGAAAGTACAGCAGTGCCTTCACTTCCTGAGGAGACTGAGGTGAGCGATGCTCCCTTTCCCCATTCTAACCACATTCTATGGGAACACCATGCAGAGTGTCCTGACCAGCTTTGTCATTGTCTGGTATGGGACTTGCAAGGCAAGACATTGCAATGGATTGTGAGGCCTGTTGAGAGACTCACCGTGATTATTCTTCCCCCCTCGATCCAGGGCATACACTAGAAGTGTTGTGTATGCAGGGCCTTTAGCATTGTCAAAGACCCCTATCCTTTATCCCACAATCTCTTTGACCTCCTGCTGTCAGGCAGAAGGCACTGCAGTATCAGACAAGGACTGTTAGGCTGGGGAACAGCTTCTTCCCCCAGGCTGTGAGACTTCTGAACACCCTGATACCACCCAGTACACATTAATTATGTCAGTAGCTTGTTTGTGTTTTTCTGTTTTAGCGTGTGGGACCAGAGAGTCAGCCATTCTTGTCTGGCGCGTGGTGTCAGGATTGGTCTCCTTTCGGATGAACCGGGTCACGATATGAACGTTCTTGACTCGACCCTTTTTTTAATGAAGCCTTAACCCGGCACGAATGGAAAACGTGCTCAGGGGTGGCCCAACTTGGATTCGAACTCGGGAGCCTTCGCACCGGAGTCCAGCGCTGATGCCATTGTGCCAGCAGCCGGCCATGTCAGTCGTAATACTGATGTGTATTTGACTGTATGTCGTATATGCACTTTGTGTCAACTTGTACATCTACAGGATGTGTTTTCATTTGTTAATCTCTCTGTATTGATATTATTTTATGTACTCTATGTGATATATGTTCTATGAAGGACCTGGTCACTGAAGAACCTTATTTCATTTTCTGTATACATCTGTACGGCTGAATGACAATAAGCTTGAACTTGAACTAAATCTGCTGCATAATTCTATTGAATCAAACCCATGATAATTGTTAGTCATATGCCAGATTCTGGCTCTATATCCATTATGTTTCCAAAAGGGAGAAACTAGTCTGTGACTGAACACAGGACGTTTCCTTTAAACCAGGGGTTCCCAGCCTGGAGTCCATGGACACGTTGCTTAATGGCATTGATCCACGGTATAAAAAGGCTGGGAACCCCAGTTTTAAACAGATCACAGGATGCAGTCACCAGAAAAATAAGCAAATAATGTATTGCTGGGGGAGGTCAGCAAGTCATACAGTATCTGTTAAAGTGTGGTGGGTATTTACTTTCCAGGGCTTGAGAGGATTATTGCTAAACTCAGTTTTCTAACACCGGGGTTTGACCTTTCCAAGGGATCAGAGTTGATGGCAATAAAGTTAAACTTTTAATAAAATATACTTCACTCAGTTTATGTTGTAAACAAGAATAAGTCTCCATTTCTTAAAGTAAATGGCAAGCAGCAATCAGTTTGAAGTTGGATGCACAGCTTTGCAAACAGTGCTACAGAATACCGGACACCACCCTAATGCAGGTGGCTGCTGCTTTGCAAAGCAAAGCGCCCAAGAGACTTGTTTGCATCAGCTAAATGCAACGCAATGGGGTTATGTCACTTGATTACAGGTTGGGCTGTTTGTGTACTCAGAGAGTCAGCCTCCACAGCATTAACTGTGAATGTTCAGAACCTCTATCACCAGAAGCTTTTCATGCCATCTGTGTGAGTTACTTTTTCCCAGCAAGCCTATCTGAAAAACATCATATGCAGATGATGTCATTTAGTAGAAACAGCTTCTTCCATCTTCCCCTCTGCCATCTGACTTTTGAATGGATATTGAACCCATCAACACTACCTCATTACTTTTTCTCTCTTTTTGCAATACTTATTTAACAAAACTTCTGTAAATATATATAGATATTATCTATAAAATACTCCCCTTGTGGAAGTTTTCGTTTTACAACATTGATTCACAATGGATTTAATTTGGCTTTTTTGACACTGATCAACAGAAAAAAGAATCTTTATTGTCAAAGTGAAAGCAGATCTCTACAAAGTGATCTAACTTAATTACAAATATAAAACACAAAATAATTGATTTGCATATGTATTCACCTCCCTTTAATATAACACACCAAATCATCACTGATGCAGCCAATTGATTTAGAATTCACATAATTAGTTATATGGAAGTCTGCGTTTGGAGATCTATGTGCGATCAAGGGGTTTCAATTGAATGTAGTAAAAATACACCTGCATCTGGAAGGTCCAACTGCTGGTGTGTCAGTCTCCTGGCAAAAACTACACTGTGAAGCCAAAAGAACACTCCAAGCAACTTCGCAAAAAAGTTATTGAGAAGCATTACTCAGCAGATGGATACAAGAAAATTTCTAAGTCACTGAATATCCCTTGGAGTACAGTTAAGTCAATCATCAAGAAATGGAAAGAATATGGCACATGTGTAAATCTGCCTAGAGCAGGCTGTCCTCAAAAACTGAGTGACCGTGCAAGAAGGGGACTAGTGAGGGAGGCCACTAAGAGACCTATGAGAACACTGGAGGGGTTACAAGCTTCAGTGGCTGAGATGGGAGAGACTGTGCATACAACAACTGTTGCCCAGGTGCTTCACCAGTCGCAGCTTTGTGGGAAGGTGGCAAAAAGAAAGCCACTGTTGAAAGAACTCACATGAAATCTCAGCTAGTTTGCCAGAAGGCATGTGGGACACTCTGAAGTCAGCTGGAAGAAAGTTCTATCGTTTGATTAAATGAAAATTGAGCTTTTTGGTCATCAGACTAAATGCCATGTTTGGCATGAGGCGAACACCACACATAATCAAAAACACACCGTCCCTATTGTGAAACATGGTGACTGCATCACGCTGTGGGGATGTTTCACTGCAGCAAGACCTGGAAGGCTTGTGAAGGTAGAGGGTAAAATGAATGCAGCAAAATACAGGGAAATCCTGGAGGAAAACCTAATGTAGTCTGCAAGAAATATGCGACTTGGGAGAAGATCTGTTTTCCAGCAAGACAAGGACCCCAAGCATAAAGCCAAAGCTACACAGGATTGACATAAAAACCTCAAAGTTAATGTCCTACAGTGGCCAAGTAAGAGTCCAGACCTCAATCCAATTGAGCATTCGTGGCTGGACTGAAAAGGACTGTTCTTTCACGTGTTACAAACCTGCGGGACATGGAGGACTGTCACTTTAAGAGTGCCTGAGTGAGGCGGGACTAGCTATGACATCAGCCGCCAGCTTTTCGGCTCATTTCTGATTTTTACAGAGAGAGAGAGAAATTGGAATGTTGGAATGAGAGAGACAGAACAGCTACTCTTGTAGTCTTGAACTGCTGGGGCAAGGTTTGCTCCAGAATGTGTGTCTGTCACTTTGTAGAATCCAAAGGAGTGGATTTAGGAATGTCCTGTGGGACCACTCGAGGTTAACCCTTGCCTGGGTATGTTATGTGGTAATCACTTGAAGACGACGTTCCTGTGACAGGTCACTTTGGTGATATATCTAAGCGGACTTTGGATTGAATCAGCGGACAAGATCTTTGACGACGGTTTTTGTTTACCTGTGGAATCCGACCTAATTGCTACCTCTCTACATTTACCCTTGGATTACAAATACCTCTCTCCCATCATTCACTTTGTGGACATCTGAACTTTCCTATTGTATCTTCGTAAGACTCTAAGCTTTGTTTCCAAGTTTGTTACCTAGGAAGCCACACACATATATACCTGCATAACACTGTTAACTTTTGCTTATCTTGTTTAAATTACGATATTATAAATAGCTACTAATAAAGGTAGTGGTTTTAACATCAAAATCAGACTCCATGTGTAATTCCATTGCTACTGGGTACATAACACATGATCCCCATGCAATTTGACAGAGCTTGAGCAGTTTTGTAAAGAGGAATGGGGAAAATTGCAGTGTCCAGATGTGCAAAGCTGATAGAGACCTATCCACACAGACTTACGGTTGTAATTACTGCTGAAGGTGCATCTACTAAATACTGAATTGAAGGGAGTGAATACTTGTGCAATCAACTATTTTGAGTTTTATATTTGCAATTAATTTAGATCACTTTATAGAGATCTGTTTTTACTTTGACATGAAGAGTCCTTTTCTGTTGTTCAGTGTCAAAAAAGCCTAATTAAATCCACTGTGATTTATGCTGTAAAACAATAAAACATGAAAAATCTAGGGGGGGGGGGTGAATACCTTTTATAGGCACTGTATATTTACTGCAGTTTATTATGTATTTCAATGTAGTTCTGCCACATGACAACAAATGTCATGGCATGTGCTAGTAACATGAAACCTTTTTCTGATTCTGATTGGGGATTGTTTGGAACGACAGGAAAAACAGAAAGATAAGATCACAGAAAGAAGAACTAGAGATTATTCCTCAACATTTGCTTTCTGCGACAAATGTCCACAACTCATTTGTATGTTCTTCTAGTTTTTAATCATTTATACTATGTAAAACTTCTGTTTTTCAGAAATCTTTGATAAATTAAAATTCCCTTGTGAGTGTTGAATGCGAGTTAAGGACTATTTGTCTAAGTTTAAACCTGTATCAATAAAAATAAAGTTACTGCGGTTAAACTACACACTAGCGGGAATTATCTCCTCTTCAGTGGGGAGGGTCGTCCCTCCAATCAAGCAGTGGGTGTTGGTACCTGGATCGCACCACGGAGACCAGATAGGGAAGTGGATACAGTATGACCTCAGATTAGTGAGGGAGCCTCTCAAAGTCCATTCTTATGTAACCATCGTGAGAGGTGGAAGCAGGTACGGCTGGTCATCAGGGCTCTGCTGGAGCTGTACAGGCCAATCTCCTGTAAGGTGGAAGATATGGATTGCAGAAGCATTGATGAACTCCAACCATACCATCGAGTTCAGAGGACGATGGAGACGGGAGGCCATCTATGGCCTGTGGTCCACTTAAGTATAACGAGAGTACCTCTAGATATCTGCTGTGTACTGGATAGGGCTTAAAATATTCTTTTGAGTTTAGGACTTCAAATAGTTTAAGTAGTTTATGTTTAATTGTCATTCAAGCATACACGAATGCCCAGCCAAATGAAGTGGTGTTCCTCCGGGGCCAAGGTGCAACACACACAGTGCAAACAGTCACACACAGAAGATAGCGAGCACATATCGGATATCAGTAAAATACAGCCACTCACAGAAAAAGTTTGCGGTTAGGGAACACAATACCATCACCGAGGCAATGTTTGGAGTCAGGACTCTACACTGATGTTACATCAACTTTCTTGATTTCTTCAATCTCTTCAGGACTATTCCACTGGATGAATAAGGTTTGATTTTAGTAACTTCAGAGCAATGCTTTTCCTCTTGGCTGCACAGTTAAGGTGTAGCACCTCTCCAGGTATCTTTGATCAGTAACATCACCCACACATCTTTTTATCTTCACGTAATGAAATGATGTACTTTGTTTTTTTTTCAGGAATATGATAAATTGAGAGGGGAAGAGAAAATCCTTTCTATAAAGGTATTCAATCTTCAGAGATGAAGCTAGATTACCACAAGAGGCCGCTTTTATACCATTTTTGAATAGATGGCACTGTTAAGAATGATAAGCATCTCTCATGAAATAGGTTCTTCATGCATTTGCTGTTTAATTATTTCTCATCTAACTCTAAAGCAGATTAACTTACTCAAAACCAGGGCAGAATATAAGAAGGCCAGTGCAGAAAAGAACGACTCACTGCCAGCTTGAAGGAGGCCTGAGGCATTTAAATTCTTAGCCATCATTTTATTGACAGCAAGTAACACCTGTCTGAGGTTGTAGCATTTACGTGGCGCATTTTGCCTGCACGCCATCATGGCAGAGTTGTTGTTGGTTCTTTCGGCACTTTGTGGCGTATCGGGCAGCTTTCCTTGCCAAGTTGCTGGCTCGACCCAACATGGATGGACAGCATGCAAGGATGGATTTGAACTCAGGACCACTCACCTCAAAGTCTAGTGCAGATGCCTCTACATCACCGCCTGGCTATATCATGACAGAGTACATAAACCTAAGTTCTTTCAGACTGAGATTTGAACACCTATTCCTTAGATATCATAACCTGTATTTTACACATTTCAGAATTTTGTTCTATTCTGGTTTAAAACATTACTTTGCCTGGCAATGCTGCCTTTTTGCACCACTTACAGATATAATTCAATTTCTTGGCTTGTGTGTGGTGATAATCCCCATCATGGGCCAATCCTGTTAATTAGGCAGAGTTTAAAACAGGCAGTAGACTCATTCCTATATATAGGCGCAAGTGAACCTTCAAAATAACTGTATAAGCAAGTACTAAAAATATAGGTACATATGCTACCATTCAGCTCATTTTATCTGTGAAATCTCAAAACTACAGTACTACAAAACTAACTTCATTTACTCTCTACTGTAGCCTCAGTTAAGTTTGTTAAATCAGACTCACAAACTCAACATCTACAGTGGGTTCATATCTCTTAGAAGAATATTGCTAGGGTCACCTGTTGGAACAATTCACACCTGTTGTATTGACTACCTGGGACATTCAGAATGTATCTGCCATGATACAAACTATTTGGATTCTGGATTCACTTTTTCTCTAATCAACAGAGTAAAATATTCAGTTTTGCTGACTCGATTACTTATTTATTTGGAGATACAGTGTGGAACTGGTCCTTCCAACCCAACGAGCTGTTATGCCCACAACCCACCTATTTAAAGCTGGCCTAATCACAGGGCTCGAGGTCGTTTTAGCTCGGAGTGATAACGGCCAAAAGCTCCCACTACCTATTAAGTGCTCCCAGTGGTGAGTGCCTCAATTGGCTTCTGACAACCAAGTCCAGTTTCTGGCCTTCACATGTGGCTAACTACTGAGCTCAGCAGGACTGTTTCTACTGACAGGAGAAGGGGCAAAGGTAGGCTATTAGCACCTTAAAACCAGTCGCTTTGGGCAGATGGGGCTCATCAACTGTGCTTGGTAGCTCATCTAGGGGAAGGAAAACTCTTATCTCTAACCTCCTCCGCCTTGTGGGGTAGGCTTTGGAAGTAAACTTTGAGTGAAAAATCCAGAGCTGGGGTCCCTAAGGAGTCCCTACGTTGAGTTCAATGCTAACTGCCAACTCCTGCAATGCTGCTGGTGCCCAGCTGTATCAGTCTCTGCCATTCCTTTGGGTTCATCAGACGAGTGGAGAGTGGGAGCTTGCTACGTGGGCACCAGCTTGCTCCCCATATCGTACTGCCCAGGCTTGTGTATCTAGGCAGCTGGCATGCAACATCTTTGGTTGATCCTGACCGACAGAGGCCTCTATCACAGGACAATTTACAATGACTAACTAACCTAATAACCAGTATATCTTTGGACTGTGGGAGGGAACCAGAGCACCAGGAAGAAACCCACATGGCCACAGGGAGAATGTACAAACTCCTCACTAAGGGTTCTGGAATTGATCCCCGAACTCTGATGGCCCAATCTCTTATAGTATCATGTTAAACGCTATGCTACTGTGGCGCCCTTAGTGAACATTTACATTTCCTGTGTCTAGATCTTTTTCGCCAATAATGTGAGTATTAGTTCAATTTTGCAGCTTATCAACAAGGATAGTGTCAATGTCTTCATATTTTGTTGGGCTGAATTTTGCTCTAAAGGACCTGTTCTTTGTTATCAGTGAGATCACTTAAGATTAGAAAATGGTGCTCATATAACAAAGAGATTCACACTGTATGCTGCAGCACATTGTTAAACAGTTTAACACATTCACACCCAATGTCAGCCAGAGTGAACACAGCAGGTAGTTCATGATGATTAAGGGACACATTGGTGATTAGAAACCCGAATTTAGAACAAAAAGTTAGGAGGAATTTACTTAGCCAGAGTGGTGTATCCGAGGAATTTGTTGCCACGGGCAGCTGTGGAGGCAAGGTCATTGGGTAAATTTATGGCAGAGGTTAATAGATTCTTCATTGGTCAGGGCATGAAGGCGTATGGGGAAAAGGCAAAGAGACTGGTTTTGAGAGAAAAAAATGGATCAGCCGTGATGAATTGGCAGAGTAGAGTTGATGGGCCAAATGGCCGAATTCTTGTCCTATGTGTTAACTCAACTTTCAAAGTACAGGATATGCCCTTTCTTAATATCCCATGCTTTGATTTGCTTAAAGGGTTTGAATGACTCCCCCACTTTCACACCCATCCAGCGTTACTCTACGAGTTGTTAGATGCTGAGTTATGTCTTCTAACTGTTGTCTAACTGTCTTTCTTTGGGTCCTTTATCAGACTTTGATGCTTTCATGTCCCTGCTGAGGAGTGGTTTAACTGATATTCAGCATCTTCTTTGGTAATTTAAAGGTGCATACAGATAGGTTAAGTCCAAACAAAGGGAGGGGGGGGGGGTCTTCTCAAACTTCATTTTAGACTTGGCTATGTTTGTCAGATAGAACTGAGCTGGGTTGATGGAGAAGGAGGTAGAGGGAGAAGATCTCTAGTAGGTGCCCTTTCTTGCCTAAGGAACTCAGCAGGTCAAAGTTCAAAGTACATATATGTCACCATATACAACCCTGAGATTATTTTTTCTGCAGGTATACTCAGCAAATTTGTAGAATAGTAACTATAACAGGATCAATGAGAACAAAAGACAACAAACTGTGCAAATGCAAATATAAATAAATAACAAGGACACGAGATAATGAGGTAAAGAGCCCTTAAAGTGAGATTATTGGTTGGAGACTATTTCAATGATGGGGCAAGTGAGTGTAGTTATCCAATTTTATTCAGGGTCATTACACACAGCTCACTTAATGTATTTCCAGAGAATTGTTGTTTGTTGAGAATAAATATTTCTTTTCCTCTCAAAAATAAAATATAGTTCTATTCAGTAAATTAGCAGCATCTATTCTGGAGAAGAAATGATCAACTGTTTAATCCCCTACATGGATGCTGTCTGACTTGCTGAGTTTCTCCAGTATTGTGTGTGTGTGTGCTGCTCTAGATTTCCTGCAATGTCAATATCCCTTGTGGTTATGGAGCTCTATTTTGTTTTGAGAAGTTGCAAAAAAAACCCAGACTGTGGTATAATTTCAAATTATAAAAATATTGCCCAGCTTTAATAATAAAATGATTACATATTCAGCTGGGGAAAGATAACTTCAAAAGTGTATGCCCGGTGCATGTAATACTATCTCAATCAGTCCTGCGGTCTCTGTGAGAGGAAAGGAATTGTCAATGTTTTGAGTGGAAACCTTGCATTGCCATGGAGGAAAATATTAAGGAGATTATGGCTACAAACTTTCTGTATTGGGAACTGCACCATCTTGCAGTTTGCAGAGTAATGCTGGATAAGTGAGAGCACACCCTCTGTGTGGAGAGATTGCTAGCCCTAAACATTTGCAGCTGTGTTATTAATGACATCTTCTTGTAGGGTCAGAAATGTTTCATTCCACAGCTAAAAGTCTTTTCACATTCCAATTTTTGATTGAACATAACATAAGAACATAAGAGATAGGAGCAGGAGTAGGCCAATCGGCCCCTCAAGCCTGCTCCGCCATTCAACAAGATCATGGCTGATCCAATCTTAACTCTAGTTATCGCCGAATCCCACAAGGCAACAGTGCCAACCAACAGGGCACCATGCCGCCCATTGTATTTTATTATTCATCCCGCCCAAACCCATGTGATCACCCGGGGGAAAAAAAAAACGATTTGCCAATTGAGGAGAAAAAATCTGGAAAATTCCTCTCCGACCCATCCAGGCTATCGAAAACTGGCCCAGGAGATCACATGGCTGATCTAAACCTAGCCTCATGTCCACTTACCTGCTCGCTCACCGTATCCCCTAATGCCATTTTTATCCAGGAAAATGTCTATCTCCGTTTTGAAATTATTGAGTGTAGTAGCTTCCACAGCTCTCTGGGGCAGTAAATTCCACAGCCCCACTACCCTCTGAGTGAAGAAATTTCTCCTCATCTCAGTCCTGGAACGGCATCCCCTTATTTTAAGATTATGCCCCCTAGTCCTAGTTTCACCCATCATTGGGAACATTCTCCCCGCATCCACCCAATCAAGCCCCTTCACAATCTTATATGTTTCAATAAGATCGCCTCTCATTCTTCGGAACTCCAATGAGTAGAGTCCCAATCTACTCAACCTCTCATCATACATCAACCCACCCATCCCCGGAATTAACCGAGTGAACCTTCTCTGCACTGCCTTGAGAGCCAGTATGTCCTTTCTTAAATATGGACTCCAGAACTGCACGCATTGTTGTGGCACAAATTAACTGCATAACAGTGATTGGCCACTTCGCCTTCACTGAGAATATGTTCCAACTACTATGTAACTTCCAGAACAAGATGTAATTAGATACAGGGTCACAGACACAGTATGCAGAAGCCATCAGTAATCATTGGTACCTCAGTCACCTCCAATCTCAGGATAACAAAGGAAACAATGAACTTTAAATAACAGACCTTGTGGAAAGGCTGCACTAATTCTGCTTATTTCTTTTCTTATCACAGGCATAGCTGCAGACATACAAACAACATCTATCATATTTTGTTTGGAAATCTGATTAAGTCAACAAAAAGAATGTTTCCTTCAGTGAGTAGACTACAGGTGGTTCACGAAATTACTTCTTACACATCTTTTACAACTTTTTCTTTCAAATGTGGTTTTGTTTATGTTGGAGACTACATTTTGGTGGTGTGCTTTAGGGCTGATTGTGAAATCTCACACTTTGCTCTCTCTGAGGGTGTTCTGTGAGGTTTCTAGTGAAGCGTGTGACAGTGAAGCCAAGAAGTCTACAGACAGGGCACAGGCCCATGATTGACTCCATTTCCCACTGATCTCGCTGATTAAAGCATCGAGGAAGTTTGAAATCATCAAGGTGTTCAGCGCCATCTACCACCTCTTGCTTGCTGCAGGTGACAGACTCTCTCTGTCCGTCTTGTTCACTGCTCCCAGAGGAAGGTCACGGTGTTCGAATGGTCTCTCTCACTCGACGCTACCAGAGGATTGCGCTGGAGTCCTGGGTCTTGGGCAAGGTTTAATTGATGCGATTTGTGGTTTAGTTTCCGTAGTTCACACTATGATACGTTTCTTGTTTCTGGTCGCTCCTTAATTTGTTGCTATTTTGGGTGATCTTGATTGGGACGATCTGCAGATCACGAGCAACATGGCACTAGATTGAATTGAACTCTTAATTTTGTATTTTATATTCTGTGTTTTCACTTGTTTTTTGCTGTACAGCACAATACAGGCTCTTCAACCCACAAAACTGTGCCGACCAGGAAATTACTTAGAAATTACCCAGGGTTACTGATAAACCTCTATTTTTCTAAGCTCCATGTACCTGCCAAGGAGCCTCTTAAAAGACCCTATCATATCTGCCTCCATCACTGTCACTGGCAGCCCATTCCACGCATTCACCACTCTCTGTGTAAAAAACTTACCCCTGACATCTCCTCTGTACCTACTTCCAAGCATCTTAAAACTGTACCCTCTCATGTTAGCCATTTTAGCCCTGGGAAAAAGCCTCTGACTATCCACACGATCAGTGCCTCTCATCATCTTTATACCCCTAAGCAGTTTGGGTTTTTTTTTGCATGTAGGGAGGGGTTTGATTTTTTTTTCTTTGAATAGCTGCCAGGTGTTTACTTTGTTTCATGGCTGTCTAAAGGAAGATGAATATCAGGATAAATACAGCACATAAACATTGACAATAAATATACTTCGAGTCTTTCAATCTTTGAATCAAAATAATAAAGCACTTCAGGTAATGTTGGATCTTGTATTGAGATCAGCAACCCTTACAGTGCTATGCCTATCCAGCTGAAAGATTGGCTTAAGGATGTAATACCCATAAGGATTAATATAAATCTATCAAATAGAAAGTTAGTAAAGAAGAACAAAGGCAACTGCAAGTTAAATGGTCCACTGACCATTGGAAAATGGAGATGTTTGAAAACGACACACACAAAATGCTGGTGGAACACAGCAGGCCAGGCAGCATCTATGGGGAGAAGCGCTGTCGACGTTTCAGGCAAAGACCCTTCGTCAGGTCCTGACGTCGACAGTGCTTCTCCTTACAGATGCTGCCTGGCCTGCTCTGTTCCACCAGGATTTTGTGTATGTTGTTTGAATTTCCAGCATCTGCAGATTTCCTTGTGTTTGATGTTTGAAAATGAATAGGTTTCAGATATTTTTCAATGGGGCAAGAGAAAAAGTTTATAACCATATAAACCAATGCTTCTATCATTTATCTCAGATATGCATTCATGTCTCTAGGTGGCGGGTGGAGATACGTCTCTACCATAGGAGGCGCAAGGCAGTCATTACTTATGCTAGCCTGCAGATCACCCTTGGGCAAGGTGTAGCATCTGCTTAGCTCCCCCCTCTCTGATCAGGGTCAGGGTAAGCCATGGGAGCAGGTGGTGGATGGTTGTATGAGCAGCTCGTGCATATCATGTTCTGGGCAACCTCTGAAGAGTATTAGTCATGGCAGGGGTCACCCATCTTGTAAAGACACTGCCCAGAAGAAGGCAATGACAAACCACTTCCTAGAAAAACTTGCCAAGAACAATCATGCTCATGCAAAGGCTTTTACTGCCCACGTCATATGACATGGCATATGGTGATGGTAATGATGATACATGTCCTGGGATTTAGGAGGTATTTTTGGAGGGGCAGCACCTCTGGTGTAGGGGTTTGTATTATCTATTCTGGGGCAACTCGCTCACCTTTTGTCCTCACCAAACACTCAGTTCTCACCTGCGGCTCCATGTGGCTGTTGGCATGCGACAGCGGGCACATCCTGGTACTCCGCTTTGACAGGCAGGCTAAACCAGGTGAGGGTAGCCAGCAGCCTCATGCCCTATTTGAGAGGGACATGCCCGTCCTTGCATGTGAAGTCAGTTCCGGCTGACTGGGCGGATGAGATCTACAGTGAGATCCAACGGCAGAAGGCAGTTCTGCAACACTGCATGGAAAGTGGAGGACATGACTAGGCACAGGAGATGTCATGGTCATCCACTGTAACCAAGGAAGACCCCAGTTGTGACGCTTGTTGGTACCACAGGACCCGGACTTCTGAGGGAGAGAGATGGAACTACCCCAGTGCAACGGCTTTTCCACTTTGAGATCTCTTCCAAGCCAGTTTCCAGTCGTCGTTAGACACAACAGACAGCTACCACATTTGTGTCTGACAAAATAACAGATAAATGGCATCAGCCTTGAATAAACGCAGATACAGACATCTCCTTTGTCAAAGCTGTGTCTAATGCCGATGAACTGCGGGTGCTTGCAATCGGTGACAATATTGCGCTGATATTTTCTGCTGACCCAGACTTCTTAAAAGGCAGCTTTCTTTGTCTGAACAATCAGCCTAACTGTCCACTAAAGAAAGTAGGAGTTTGGTTGTAGCAGTTTATGACCTTGTAAACTATCTTGAAAGTTTTGTGCCAGATTAACTTGGTTTGTATTTTTATTTTCCAAATATGTTCGCTAATGACAACTCATCAGAAGACTTTTCAGCCTATTGGGTCCAAGACATCTCCTGCATTGCAGTCACAGAAGTCCTGTGCCGCCTTCCTTCCTTTTACTTAGAACATAGAGCATTGAACAGAACAGAACAGGAACAGGCACTTCAGCACAAAATGTTGTGCCAAACTTATTAATTTAGTAACCAAGTGGCCAACCTAACCAATCCCCTCAGCTTACACAATGTCCATGTCCTTCCGTTTTCTTCACATTCATGTGCCTATCTAAACATCTCTTAAAAGTCTTCAATGTTCTGCCTCTACCACCACCCCAGGCCCACATTCCAGGCACCCACCAATCTCTCTGTAAAAAAAAACTTGTCCTTCACATCTCCTCTGAAACTACCCACTCTCACATTAAATGTATGTCCTCTGGTATTAGACATTTCAAGTCTGCGAACAAAATATTGTCTGTCAACTTAATTGATATCTCTCATAACCTCATAAACCTCTATCAGGTCTCCCCTCAGCCTCCACCACTTCAAAGAAAATGACCCAAGTTTGTTCAACCTCTCGTTAAAGCACATGTCTTCTTATCCAGGCAACATCCTGATAAATCTCTTCTGTACCTTCTTCACAGGCTCCACATCCTGCCTGTAATGGGGCGACCAGAACTGTAAGCACTACTGCAGATACATGCTAACTAGAGTTTTATAAATCAGCATAATAATGTCCTGACTTTTCAATGCAATGCCCTAATAAAGGCAAGTTTGCCATAAAACTTCTTAACCATCCTGTTGAGCTGTGTAGCCATTTTCGGTACATCCCAAGATTCCTCTGCTCATCAGAGGATGTTACGGATCTTGCATATGACCGACCAAGGCTCAACACTTCACATTTGGGTGTGTTAAACTCCATTTGCCATTTCTCAGCCCATATTTGCAAATGGTCTAAATCCCATTGTACCTGTTACCAGTCTTCTACACTACCTGCAACACCATCAGTCTTGTGCAAACTACTTTCTGTCAGATACCTAGTAACTCTTCTTGGCATTTACGTTAAGGGTTAACTTAACCTTTAACCTCCCAGTATAGCAGTGTGAACTGGGAAAAAAAACCCAGATAGTCACAAGGCAAATATATAAGCTCCATATGCACAACAGATTCTACAGATGCTGGAAATCTTGGGCAACACACACAGGATACTGGAGGAACTTAACAAGTTAGGGAGCATCTAAAGAAATTTCTAAGTTCAAAGTAAATTTATTATCAAAGTACGTACATGTCACCATATACAATCCTGAGATTGATTTAATTGTGGACATATTCAATAAATCTACAGAATAATAACCATAATAGTATCAATGAAAGACCGCACCAACTTGGGTATTCATCTAGTGTGCAGAAGACAACAAACTGTGCAAGTATAAAAATAAGTAAATAATAATAATAATTCAATAAATAAGCAATACATATTGAGAGCATGAGATGAATAGTCCTTGAAAGTGAGTCCATTGGTGATGGGGCAAGTGAAGTTGTGTGCAGTTATCCCCTATGGTTCAAGCACCTGATGGTTGAGGGGTAATAACTGTTCCCAAACCTGCTCATGTGAGTCCTGAGACTCCTGTACCTTCTTCCCAATGGTAGTAGTGAGGAGGGAATTTGTCCTAGGTAGTAAGTGTCCCTGATGATGGATGCTGCTATCCTGCAACAACATTTCATGTAGATGTACTCAATAGTTGGGAGAGCTTTACCCGTGATAAGACCATAAGACAATAAGACACATGAGCAGAATTAGGCCATTTTATTACGTCTGATCCCGGAACCCACTCAACCCCATACACCTGGCTTCTCATCATATCCTCTGATAGCCTCATCAATCAGGAAACTATCATCTTCTGGTTTAAATGTACCCATGGATTTGGCCTCCACCACAGTCTGTTGCAGAGCATTCCACAGATTCATCACTCTAGCTAAAAAAATACCTCCTTACCCCGGTTCTAAAAGGTCACCTTTCAACTCCGAGGCTGTGCTCTCTAGTTCTGGATACCCCCCACCACAGGAAACATCCTCTCCACATCCGCCCTATCTAGTCCTTCCAACGTTCGGTAGGTTTCAATGAGATCCCCCTGCAATCTTCTAAATTCCAGTGAGAACAGGCCCAAAGCTGCCAAATGCTCTTCATATGTTAACCCCTTCATTCCTGGACTCATCCTTGTGAACCTCCTTTGGACTCTCTCTAATGACAACACATCCTTTCTGAGATATGGGGCCCAAAACCGTTGACAATACTCCAAGTGTGGCTTGACCAGTGTCTTATAAAGGCTCAGCATTATCTCCTTGCTTTTATATTCTATTCCCTTGAAATAAATGCCAACATTGCATTTGCCTCTTTAGCACAAGCTGCAAATTAATCTTCTGGGAGTCTTGCATGAGGACTCCTAAGTCCCTTTGCCCCTCACGTGTTTGAATTTTCTTCTCATTCAGATAATAGTCTGCACTATTATTCCTTTTACCATTATCATACATTTCTCAACACTGTATTCCATCTGCCACTTTTTTGCCCATTCTTCCAATTTGTCTAAGTCCTGCAATCACATTGCTTCCTCAGCACCACCTACTCCTCCACCTATCTTTGTATCATCTGCACACTTTGCCACAAAGCCATCAAATCCATCATCTACATCATTGACCAACAATGTGAAAACTAACGATCCCAATACTGACCCCTGAGGAACACCATTAATCACTGGAAGCCAACTAGAAAAGGCCTCTTTTATGCTCAGTCGCTGGCTCCTGCCTGTCAGCCATTCCTCTATCCATGCCAGTATCTTTCCTGTAATACCATAGCACTTATCTAACTGAACAGCCTCATGAGAGGCATCTTACCAAGTAACTGACATCCACTGCTGAAGGACTGAGCTTCTCCACCATGGTAGGAATTGTAGGATTTTCCATTCAAGGGCATTGGTGTTTCCATACCAGGCTGTGATGCAACTATCAATACACTCTTCACTGCACACCTATAGAAGTTTATCAAAGTTTTAGATGTCATGCCGAACCTCCGCAAACTCCTAAGGAAGTAGAGACACTACACTGCTTTCTTCATAATTGCCCTTATGTGCTAGGCCCAGGGCACGTCCTCCGAAATAATTACACTGAAGAATATAAAGTTGCTAACCCAACCCACTTCTGACCCCCTGATGAGAACTGGCTCGTGCACCTCCGGTTTCCTTCTCCTGAGGCCAATAATCAGTTCCATGAGGGAAAGAAACTGGCAATGTCTCATGCTGAGACCCTTCATCACAGGAAACTCCACACAGACAGCACCCAAGGTATTTATTAAACCCAGGTTCTTGGAGTTGTGAGACAGTAGCACTGAATGATGCGGCACTGCAACACGCATGTGTTTCTGTATTTCATTAAGGCTGGGGACACAAGAGACTGCATCGGAACAGAAAGTAAACTGGTGGAGGAACTCAGTGAATCAGGCACCAGCAATGCAATTAAGGATTGTTTTGTAAAATGATAGACATAAGGCCATAAGATGTAGGAGCAGAATTAGGCCATTTGGCCCATCTGCTCCACCATTTCATCATGATTGAACCATTTTCCCTCTCAGCCCAATCTCCTGCCTTCTCCTTGTAACCCTTTAGACAATATTTAACAATGCTGTGTGAATAAAGAAAACATATATGGAGAATCGAGATGTACTAATTACGCTATAGAAAAAACATAGAAACATAGAAAACCTCTGCACAATACAGGCCCCTCGGCCCACAAAGTTGTGCCGAACATGTCCCCACCTTAGAAATTATTAGGCCTACGCATAGCCCTCTATTTTTCTAAGCTCCATGTAGCTATCCAAAAGTCTCTTAAAAGACCCTATCGTATCCACCTCCACCACCATTGCCAGCAGCCCATTCCATGCAATCACCACTCTCTGAGTAAAAAACTTACCCCTGACATCTCCTCTGTACCCCAGCACCTTAAACCTGTGCCCTCTTGTGGCAGCCATTTCGGCCCTGGGAGAAAGACTCTGACTATCCACACAATCAATGACTCTCATCATCTTATACACGTTTATCAGGTCACCTCTCATCCTCTGTCACTCCAAGGAGAAAAGGCCGAGTACACTCAACCTGTCTTCATAAGGCACGCTCCCGAATCCTGGCAACATCCTTGTAAATCTCCTCTGCACTCTTTCTATGATTTCTACATCCTTCCTATAGTGAGGCGACCAGAACTGAGCACAGTACAAGTAGTGTCTGAGCAGGGTCCTATATAGCTGCAACATTACCTCTCAGCTCCTAAACTCAATTCCACAGTTGATGAAGGCCAATGTACTGTATGCCTTCTTAACCACAGAGTCAACCTGCGCAGCTGCTTTGAGTGTCCTATGGACTTAGACCCCAAGATCCCTCTGATCCTCCACACTGCCAAGAGTATTACCATTAATACTATATTCTGTCATCATCTTTGACCAAAATGAACCACCTCACTCTTATCCATCTGCCACTTCTCTGCCCAGTGTTGCATCCTATCAATGTCTCGCTGTAACCTCTGACAGCCCTTCACACTATCCACAACACCCCCAACCTTTGTGTCATCAGCAAACTTACTAACCCATATCTCCACTTCCTCATCCAGGTCATTTATGAACATCATGAAGAGTAAGGATCCCAGAACAGATCCCTGAGGCACACCACTGGTCACTGGCCTCATGCAGAATATGACCCATCTCCAACCACTCATTGCCTTCTGTGGGCAAGCCAGTTCTGGATCCACAAAGCAATGTCCCCTTGGATCCCATGCCTCCTTACTTTCTCAGTAAGCCTTGCATGGGGTACCTTATCAAATGCCTTGCTGAAATCCATATACACTATATCTACTGCTCTTCCTTCATTAATGTGTTTAGTCACATCCTCAAAAAATTCAATCAGGCTCGTAAGGCACGACCTGCCCTTGACAAACCCATGCTGACTATTCCTAATCATATTATATCTCACCAAATGTTCGTAAATTTTATAATCTACATTATTGAGTTATGAGTAGTTGTCGATTACGATGTGACTGATGAAGGAAATGTGGTTGCAACTGTTCCATTGCACATTCTGATACTCCAGATTCAGCAAGGACAGTTATACTTTGGTGATACTCTACAGCAGGGTCTCCATGGACCTTTGGTTAATGGTAGGGGTCCATGGTGTAGAAAGGTTAGGAACCCCTGCTGTATAGTTTCATGGAAGGAACATACACAATAAAATACAAACATTAAATGACAAGACACATAAAATGCTGGAGGAACTCAACAGATCAGGCAGCAACTATGGAAATGAATAAACAGTTGACATTTCAGGCTGAGACCCTTCATCAGGACTAGAAAAGAAGAGGAGAAGTCATAGTAAGAAGGTGGTGGGGAGAGGAGGAAGAGGTACAAGGTGGTAAAAGGTGATAGGTGAAGGGAAAGGTCTAGGGCTGGAGAAGAAGGAATCTGATAGGAGAGGAGAGTAGAGCATGGGACAAAGGGAAGGAAGAGTGGACCCAGGAGGATGTGGTAGGCAGGTGAGGAGAGGTAAGAGGCCAGAGGAGGGAATAGAAGAAGAGGAGGGGGGAAAAACTTTTGTATCGAAAGGAGAAATCAAATATTCAAGCCATCAGGTTGGAGGTTATCCAGATGGAATATGAGGTATTGCAGTTCCAGCCTGAGGGTGGTCTCACCTTGGCACAAAAGGAGGCCATAGATCGACATGTTGGAATGGGAATGGGAATGGAATTAAAATGTTTGGCCTCTGGGAAGACTCACTTGTGGCAGATGGAGCGGAGGTCCTTGACAAAGTGATCCCCCAATTTACAATGGGTCTCACCAAAGTAGAGACCTTCGTAGTAGATGATGGAATTAAGGGAAGGTGGTAAAAAAAAATAAGGGGAGTATAAAGCCAAACTGAAGATATAAGCTATTGAATCAGGTAAGAAGTCCAGGTCAGAAACTGACTTTCAGAGCAAACCCATAAATACTCAAAACAGGAACCCCTGGAGAGAAGCTTCCTACAAGAAAGTACAAGAACAGATCTTTTCAATAAATTGCTGGGGTGGCACACCAACCAGATGTGGAAATGTATTGCCACTATTTCATCAGCACGGGGTGTACTGTATCCCATGGAATCCCCTCCCCAGCAGCACTAGGGATACATTTAACCAGAAGGACTGTAGTGTTTCAAGAGCATAGCTCACCAGCACATTTATAGGGCAAATAAGGAGAGTTCATAAATGCTGTTCTTGTCAGTGACACCAGGTTGCATAAATGAATTTAGAAAGAAGCAGAATAGAAGAATATTGGTTACTAATGTTCTGCTTGAGTTAGGGTGCAGGAATTAAAGAGAAAAGCCTAATGTTTGAAAATTACATTATTCCAAATACCATTTGACTAATTTAACACTAGAGTTTCTGTAGATGCTGGAAATCCAAAGCAACACACTCAAAATGTCAAAAGAACTCAGCTTTTTAGGCAGCATCTATGAAAATGAACAAGCAGTTGATGCTTCAGGCCAAGACACTTCTTCAGGACTCATTTATTACCATTATTTTATTCACTAATTTAGCCAATCTCATTATTCCTCTCAACTAATTTCTAGATGGACAGAACCCAAATAATTCAAAAACAGAATCAGCATCAAGTTTGTTATAACTGACATATGTCATGAAATGGTTTGTTTTGTGGCAAAAATGTAGTGCAAGACATAAAAAGATTACTATTTTTGTTTGTTATGTGCCATGTCATATAACATAGCAATCATGGTCTCTCCATGACCACAATTGTTCTTGACAAATTACCTTCTTCCGGCCAGTGTCTTTACAAGACGGGTGACCCCAGCCATTATCAATACTCTGCAGAGATTGTCTGTCTGGCGTCTGTGGTCACATAACCAGGACTTGTGATATGCACCAGCTGCTCGTATGACCATCCACCACCTGCTGCCATGGCTTCATGTGACCCTGATTGGAGGGGACTAAGCAGGTGCTACTCCTTACCCAAGGGTGACTTGCAGGCTAGTGGTAGGAAGGAGCAACTTAGGCCTCCTTTAGTAGAGAAGTATTTTTTCCACTATTTAAAAAAACTCATACAAAAGCTGAATAATGAGGTAGTGTTCATTGGTTCCCTCCAAGAGGACCACAACCTCGTCATGGTTTGGAGGCTAATGTGCCTCAATGACCCAGAGAGTTGTGTTGGCTGGAATCAGAGCTTTAAGCTTTAAGGTAGGCTCATCCATGCCAAACAGATCAAAGGGTAGAGGTCAGACTAAGAGTAGTCCACCGGTCCTCCAGGTTCTGGGTCTCAGCTCAGGGCTAGAAACCCAGAACGGTAAAACAAAATTGTTATGGAATCCTGCTACATCTGAGTGTGATGGTATTCCCGAGTCTCCACCGGGAAATGCATGACTGACAGTAGTGAAAACCGAGAGGAAGCTACTGACATGATGAAGGAAGCCCTGAACACTGCCAGAGATGGAGGAACTTCATTGCTGAGAAACGCCAGCAGTGTTTACAGGCAGTGAGTAAGTAAGTTCCTGGGTTCACCATTTTGCATCCCCCTTTCCCTCTCTCACCTCATCTCCTTGCCCACCCATTGCCTCCCTCTGGTGCCCCTGCCCCCTTTTCTTTCTTCCACGACCTTCTGTCTCTTTCACCAAGCAAATTCCCAGCTCTTTACTTCACCCCGCACCCCCTCCAGTTTCACCTATCACCTTGTGTTTCTCGCTCCCCTCCCCCCATCTTTTAAATCTACACGTCAGCTTTTTTTCTCCAGCCCTGCCGAAGGGTTTCGGCCTGAAACGTCGACTACTTTCATTAGATTCTGTCTGGCCTGCTGAGTTCCTCCAGCATTTTGTGTGTGTTGCTCAGAATCCCAGCATCTGCAGATTCTCTCTTGTTTAAGTTCCTGGGTTCATGGTACTTCTATCTACTCTGTATTGTAGCTGGTGGGTGTGTTCACATACAGCAGATGTATGAGTCCTAATATTTCGCAAGACAATGTAAACAAGGTGGAATCCATTATTATGCTGACCTCATACCTGACCTGCTGACCTGAAGGGATTGTTCCGGTCATCCAGATCATGTTAACAGGCCCGTAATTTCAGCTCCAATGGGTGAATAAACAGGATCAGACATGGAGAAAGCCAAAAAAAAAAATCATTACAATATGCCTTCATGGTCACAGCACTTCAGGCAATTTCAGGTTTATTTGGATGTTATGTTCATTCAATGACAAAACATGGTAAAGAAAAAGTTGATAGCAAAGCTCTGCTTTTGGGAAGAGTTAATGACATTTCTCCAGTATATTTCAACATATTTTAAATAATTGATGAGTCAAAAATAGCTAGATTAATTTGGTTTTCTCTTACCAGATGGAAAACAATCTGTTAATGTGAATCTACTAATAAAGAAGTCTATCAGATTGACTTAATGATGTGCCAGGAAAATTGATTTTTAGAAAAGTTTCTGGTCTTTAAAGTTACTGTAATATTTTTTGAGGGATGTATGGGGTGTCCAGGGAGGGGTAGCACCTCTAGTGAAGTATATAGCTTGTCGTGTCCATTCTGGGGCAGTCAACTCACTTTTGGTCCACTGACACCCAACTCTCAGTTAGGGGTCAAAGTAGCTTTTTGCATGGAACAGCGGCCACTTCGACAGGTGAGCTAAACCAGGTGAGAGTAGCTGGCGGCCTCACACCCCACTGAATTGAAGTCAAGCTGCACAGACTGGAGGCTGTGGTAGAACAAAGGACCCTACGAAAAATCCTGGCAATTCTGAACAATTCTTCTCACCCTTTTGCATGGCTGAACAGAGGAGCACTTCTAGTAATAGACTAAGACAACTGCACTGTTCCAGAGAGTGCTCTGTGCGTTCATTCTTACCCTAGGACATTAGGCTCTAATATGAGTCAGCCTATAGCTGGGAA
Organism: Hypanus sabinus; assembly: GCF_030144855.1. NCBI lineage: Eukaryota > Metazoa > Chordata > Chondrichthyes > Myliobatiformes > Dasyatidae > Hypanus > Hypanus sabinus. The sequence goes on along the minus strand of NC_082709.1, from coordinate 11,665,017 downwards.
GAGATGACCCCCTCCTGTTAGACTGTTTGAGGTAACTTATTCTTTTTATTCTTTACTTCTCTTGTAAAATATGTATATCTGTGCACTTGTAATAAGTGTCTATCTGATGTAATCTAATCTAAATAGAGACATGCCTGTCCCAGTTTATGAAGTCAGCTCCAGTGGACTGGGTGGATGAGATCCTACAGCCAGGAAGGTGGCACTGCAGTGCTCTGTGGAGAACGAAGGGCATGTCAAGACATAGAAGACGTCATGGTCATCCATTGCAAACCCCAGTTTGTGGCACTTGTTTGTACCACTGGACTCAGGCTTCCAAAGTCAAGATAGTGGATCTGCCTCAGTGCAATGGCTTTTCCACTTTAAAAACTCTCCCACAAATGTCTCCTATCATCTGCAGACATGGCAGACAACCACCAGTATTTTGTGATGTACATTGGATGAAAAGTGTTTAGAAATTGCAGTGGACCACAGAGTCCTTTGAACGTGCATTGCCCTTCTAAAATATCATGATGGATCTAGATGATTTGTTCGGCACGGACTAGAAGGGCCAAGATCCATGCTGTAATTGTTATATGGTTGTATGGTTATATCTACTTGGTTCTCAGCTCCACATTCCTAATTGTTCCTGATGATGCTTAATTTTCTGGTGATGCCCTGATCCAAGGATTCCAAAGATTTACAATCCTCTGAGAAAAGAAATTCCTCCTCATCTCTTTAATTGGGTGACCCATTACTTGAAACTATGCCCCAGAGTACTAAAAATATTCTGTCAGAATCTGCCTTGATAGACTTCTCAGAAATTTACCTTTCAATAGGATTATCACTTGGAGAGGTAAACAAAATTATGAGGTAATTATGGGGTATAGATAGGGTAAATGCAATCAGGGTTTTTCCACTAAGGTCATGGTTTAAGAGTGAAAGCTGAAATGTTTATGGGGAACATGAGGGGAAACTTCTTCACTCAGAGGGTGGGGGGGAATGTGGAATGAGCTACCTGTGCAAGTGGTGCACGCAATTTTGATTTCAAAACTTGAGAGAAGTTTGGATTTGTACATGGATGGTAGAAATATGGGAGCAGGCTGCTGTTTGAATAGTCTGACATGGACTAGATAGGCTGAAGCGTCTGCTTATGAGCTTTACTTTTATATGACTCCATGACTCTATGACTATATGTTAGGATAACTTTCATAAATTATAAGTTTCATACCATCTTCAATTCTACTTTTCTGCAGTGAGAGTAACATCTTGTTCCATCACATTATACTCCATTGACAAAGTTCTACCACAGCTTCACCTAATCATATTACTTTGCAGACTCTTTGTGTCTACAGCATTTGCTTTGCACTGTTTTTACTTTGTAAGTAAAGCAGCCGGCCAAAATATACTTGGTTCCAACATCATGAATCATGACTGTAAAAGGTTCAGGCATTGTGACATTACATTCAGTAATATGTGAAAGTGCACAAGAAAAGCTCGTTATTGCTTTTTAATGTCAATATTTTTATATGACAATAGTGAATTAGTTGTTGAACCAAACTTTCTAAGATTTTAACTCAATTAATAAGAAAATTATTTTGTCCTTGCAGCAAGGTAACGTAATGGTTAGCACAACACTTTACAGGGCAGGTGACCTGGGTTCAATTCCCTCTGCTGCCTGTAAGGAGTTTGCAAGTTCTCCCTGTGACTGCGTAGGTTTCCTCCGGGTGCTCCGGTTTCCTCCCACATTCCAAAGGTGTACCAGTTGTTAGATTAATTGATCATTGTAAATTGACCTGTGATTAGGCTCGGTTTAAATCGGGGGTTGCTGGGCAGAGTGGCTCGAAGGGCTGGAAATGCCTATTCCTCACTTTATCTCAATCAATCAATCAATAAACACATATAGGAAAAGATTTTAAGAAGTTGACCTATTTTCAATAATGTGCAAGGAAAGTAATTTTTTATTCATTTTTAAATAAATATTTTTATTTGACTATAATGAATTAGTTGTTGAAACAAAACTTCCAAGATTTCATCTCGATTAATAAGAAAATTATTTTGTCTCTTCGTAAACAAATGCAAGAACTATAGGGTTAAGGAGATACTGGAATAGACTTTACAGGCCTTAATTATGATTAAGTTACCAGTAATGTCATTTTCTAAATGTGATGGGCTCCTGTTGGTCTGCATTGTGTTCAAACTCTTATGTCATATCATGTCAATGGCATTTTGTAGGGAATTTTGTTTTAATAGATTGCATTGTATGGGTTATAATCACATACTAACAATAGCTGTGAAATATAAGACAATAAGATATAGGAGCAGAATTAGGCCATTTGGCCCATTGAGTCTGCTCCACCATTTCATCATGGCTGATCCATTTCCCTTTCAGCCCCAACCTCCTGCCTTCTCTCTGTATTCCTTCATGCCCTGATTAATCAAGAATGTATCAACTTCTGCCTTAAGTATACCCAATAACTTGGTTTCCACAACTGCCTGTGGTAATGAATTCCCCAGATTCACCACCCTCTGTCTAAAGAAATCCCTCCTCATCTCCACTCTGAATGGACTTCCCTCTCTCCTTTGGTCTTAGACACCCCCACCAGAGGAAGCATCCTCTCCAGATCTACTTTATCAAGACCTCTCAACATTCGATATGTTTCAATGAGATGCCCCCTCCACCATTCTTTTGAATTCCAGTGAGCATAGGCCCAGAGCCATCAAACACTCCTAGAAGGATAAGCCCTTCAATGTCAGAACTATTTCCGGGAAACCTCCTTTGAACCCTCAATATGTTAGGTATTTAATGGGACAAAAATCACATAATTAAAATAAGTACCTTATACATTTTCTTGACAAACTTGCAGGTTCTAGTGCAGAGCATTTACTTATCTCTACAGATCTTTTTAATTTTATTTCCCATTTTGTGCACTGTCCAAAGTGAGTTGCGGAGTATTATGTAGTAGATGTACAGTGGTGGTTATAGATAATAGCAAGTGCAAAGATTTATTAATCAACGGAAGATTTGTCAAAGGTGATAAAATTCAGGTAGATTCGATGAGGAATCTCAAATGCATTAGTATTTTCTACACATCAGGTAGTCACATTAACTGTAAAGGAAGGAGAAAAAGAAATATTTGTTAACAATCCACAGATCTATCAGGCTATTGACAAGTTGAAAGGATGATTAAGATGGCGTATGGTGTGTTTGTCTTCATTAGTTGGGGGATTGAGTTCAGGAACTGTGAAGTAATGTTGTAGCTCTATAAAACTCTGTTAGGCCACACTTAGAGTATTGTGTTCATTTCAGATGATCTCATTGCAGGATGGATGTGAAACCCTTAGAGCGAGTGGAGAGGAGTTTCACCATGATTAGAGAGCATGTCTTGTGAGGAAGGGTTGAGCTTTTCCCTTTGGATGGAGGGAGAGATCATCATCTTGTTGTTGTGGAGAGGCTTGTGCGTTCTGAGGCTTGCGAGTTCCTGAGATCCCACTTGGTGCTTAGCGCCAGGTAGGGCCACCCATGGTAGTGAGGTTCCAGACAAAGGGTGATCTTACCAAAACCTCAACAGTGGTGTTGGCACATCACAACGGCAGTGAAGGCAGAGGAAGGCTGTAGCCCTCGCCTTGCATTTCATGGTATTGGACTGTGACTCTGAAACATCAGGAACTGTGAGGTGGCTGCCCTACATTAGCCTCCCTCTGTAAACAAAGTCACGCACAGGCACTCTCCACGAAGGAGAACATACTCGACTTGAGTGCTCACGCGCTAAAGGAGAGCGAGAAGTAACGTGATGGAAATGTATGAGATGATAAGAGGCACAGACATGAGTGGACATCCAGCGCTTTTCCCCCAGAGTCACAACGGCTAACCTGAGAGGGTATACCTTTGAGGTGACTGGAGGAGAGAATGGGGGGATATCAGAGGGAGGATTTTGTTTTACTCAGACAGAGGTAAGCACATGGAACGGGCTACCGGATGTTGTGAAGGAAGCTGATACATTAGCGACATGTAAGAAACTTTTAGAAAGCTGCATAGATGAAAGAAAAATGGAGAGCTATGTGGGAGGGGAGGGTTAGATTGATCTCGAAATCAGTTGAAGTGTCATCACAGCATTGTAGGCCGAAGGGCCTGTACTGTGCTGTGCTGTTCTGTGTTCTATTAAAATTAGGCTGATGTTTACTGCAGGTACTCTTGTGAAGGCAAACAGAGTGGTGATTCCAGTTAATTTTCTGAAGTCTGTCCCTTTATTCCCTTTGTTCTCTGCTTCCTATGTCCTTTAGGGAATCAGGTTTGCAGTTCATGTGTGTTGAAATCAAATTACAATTCTGCCTACGCAGTACCTCTGAGCATCTACTGCCTGACTTTGGAACAAAAAGACAGCCCCGTTATTATTCAGACTTACTTTCAAAACTTACGTGCTGATGCCAGAGAGAAACGTGCCGTAATTTTGGCAAAATTAATAGTGATCTTAAAAGCCAGACTTGTGGTTGTCCATCATGTCTGACGATGACAGGAAACTTGTGTGGAGAGTTTTTAAAGTGGAAATCCATCACACTGGGGCAGTTCCACTCTCTTCACCTCAGAAGTCCAGATATGATTGTATGAACAAGCCTCAAAAACTGGGACAACAACACACACAAAATGCTGGTGGAATACAGCAGGCCAGGCAGCATCTATAGGAAGAAGCGCTGTCGAGGTTTCGGGCCGAGACCCTTGGTCAGGACTGGTGACGAAGGGTCTCAGCCCGAAACGTCGACAGTGCTTCTCCCTATAGATGCTGCCTGGCCTGCTGTGTTCTACCAGCATTTTGTGTGTGTTGTTTGAATTTCCAGCATCTGCAGATTTCCTCGTGTTTGCTCAAAAACTGGGGTCACCTTTAGTACCAGCGGATGACCATGTTGCCTTCTGTGCCTTGTCAGTGCATTGCAATACTGCAATCCTGGCCATTGGATCTCACTGTAGATCTCATCCACCCAGTCTGTCAGAGCTGACTTTGCACATTAGGACAAGCATATCCTTATCTCACCGGGCTATGAGCCTTGGTGGCTACCCTCACCTGGTTTAGCCCAGCTGTTGAAGTAGTGTGGCCACTGTTGCATACAAAGAGCAATTTGGAGCCACAGGTGAGAGCTGAGTGTCCGGTGGGGACCAAAGGTGAGTGAGCTGCCCAAAATGGACATGACAAATCCCTTCACCAGTAGCGCTACCTCTCCCTGGACACCCCATACACCCTTCATAAAGCCAAAACCCTAGACGTTCATGAGTCTGTGGAAAAAGCAATGAGATTAATGTTTTAGTTCATGGGCTTTTAATTGTTCAATGCAATTCAATTCAAATTTAATTATCATGTAAGCATACATGAATACTCATGAATACAGCCAAATGAAACAGTGTTACTATGGGGTCAAGGTGCAAAACACAGTCCCAGCAGTCACACAGCACCACGCACACACAGCGCCTATGGACAAGATAGCAAGTACATAAAGATATCAATAAGGTACACCAACACAATGAAAGAGTTTATACTCATGCCATCAATGCTGCAGAAATCTACCGTTGACCATAACAGAGCTTGCCTTCTACTGAACGAGCTTTGGAGGATAGCGCTGACTCCAGGCTGGACACTACACCAGACAATCCCTGATGGCGGGCTCCAGCTCCACGCTTTCTCCTGATGGCCGTAAACAGTTGGCACTACAGTTTGAGGCCTACTCCACACATAGACACGATAGCAAGCACGTATCAGTAAAATACAAACACGCAAAATATATATATGTGCGGTCCAGCTACTCATAAGGGAATAGTTGATCAAAAACAGAACAAAGGAGAGCTCCCCTTGTGTTATCAGAGTCTAAGTTTCACATAAGAAGAAAGCCAGTTTAGTATAATCTGCTTCTTTTTGGTCCGACAAGGATGGCAGCATCACATACAAAATGCTGGAGGAACTCAACATCTTTGGAAAAGAGTACAGTCAACGTTTTGGGCTGAGACCCTTCAGCAGGATCTCAGCATTGCTGGACTAGTTTCTGTGTGCAAACTTCCTAAGTATATGGTGCTGGAGGCAAATCTTCCTAAATGTACCCTTTGTGAGCTAGCACCCCAGGTTAGGGGGATAATCATTTCCTTTTATTTTCCACAATTTCATTACTCTAAAGCAGTGCAATACAGTTCGAATGATATGTCTTGATAGCTTTCATGCACCAGGTCAAAGAGCAGCTGAGAATTAGAGGGAATTCAATAAGCATGTGTGCTCTTTTGCAAAGTTTGTTGAGCCATTTAAATAAGCATCCTTGATAAAACTAACTGGAATTCAGCCACAGCTGCAGTTAGTTTAAGCAGACTGACCGTGATAAATCATACATTAACCAGCTTTTGACCTTTGGAAGTCAGTAAAAAAAAGAAACAATTTTTCAATACAAATTGGCTTCCACTGACTTTGTAAGGTACAGTATTTAATTTCATTATATGATGGGCTTTTGTGAAAGATGCAAATTCAGTGAGGAACCACTTCAAAATTTACTAAAAGTAAATATTAATGTGAACGCAAAGTAGTTCCAAAATAACTAAGGTCATTCACTAATGCTGTATGTTATCTGATGAATTAACTGATTAAGGAAATAACAAAGTTTATAAATAATGAAAATCAGAGGATATGTATTTCCAAAGGACATTTGATAATGTGTCACATGGGGAGCTTTGCTGATAAAATCTGGTCAATACTATTGAAAGAAGTTTGACATTAGGGAAAGGAAGCAAGTTAAGGCCTGAAACTAGGCTGTCATTAATGAATGATTTTCAAATGGAATAATTTAAACAGTGGAGTCCTTCAAAAATTAATCATTGTTCCTCTCTGTGATATACAGGCATGTAAACATGTGTATTAGGAATGAGAGTAAACCACTTCACCCTTGAGCACTTCAACACCATTTAGTATGATTGTGGATGGTCTGACTTAAACTTCAACTCTGCATTCCACGGTAATTTCTTACCCTCTTGCTTAAGTATTTATTAGCTGCTGTTTTAAAAATATCCATAGATTCTGCTTCCACCACTCTTTGAGGAAGAGAGTTCTAAAGTTCTTCTGTGATAAAACATCAGTCTGAAGTGGGAAACACCTTAATTTAAGCAGTGACCCCACATTCCAGAATCTTCTACTAAACGAAGCATCCTCCCCATAACCAGCCTGTCAAGACATCCCAGAATCTTTTGGTGATCTGGAATTCAGAACAGCAGCTGTAATGGGCTCTGTAGGACACCGAAGAGTATTGGGCTCTGAGGTTTTTAGAGCACCTGAACTGGTTAATTGTTGTTTAATTATAGTCATTAATCGTTTAGAATTCCTTGTGTTTTTCGCAAGCGAATTGCTGTTTGTAATGTGGTCTCTCATGCTTTCTGTATAAACTGCTTTCTGTGTAAGTTTATTTTGATAGGCTCAGGGAATACTCGTATTATTTAAACCGATGCTCAATTAGTGCTAATTGCGGGAATCCTGCTTTTCAGAATGTTACATCTTGCCTTTATCCTTGCCAAGCGACTGATGTTCTAGTAAGTCAGTGTATGATAACTTGTCACCCAATGAGAGCTGGTGTGTGGAGTTGTATCCCAGGAAGAGGCAGTGTTCATGAAAGCCAATGTCGGTGGAAAATGAATGTGATCACATCACAGGGAAACAATAATATTTCAAGCATATTGTACAAATAGTTTAGGAAAATTCCCTCTGATAACATCAGTACTGACGTAGAAATAACAAAGGATCAGCAATTCAGTAAAGAGGATTTGTTTGATACGATCTAACCATGGTCTGACTCATGAGTAAACATGGAAAATGTGTATATGGATTGAATTTTTAGCTCCTCTTCTCCAAATAGGATACTCAAACTACACATAGTATTTCAGATTTGGGTTAATAACAATTATGCTGCCAGATTTTCATCTACTTGCACTTCATGAACTTTTACAATGGGCACAATCCTCCACATAAGTAATTCTCTGCTTTGTATTCTTCCTACCAAATCTGAGTCAGGGTCAGAATCAGAATCAGGCTTCATATCACTGGCATATGTTGTGAAATTTGTGGTTACGCAACAGCAGTACATTGCAATACACAACAATAAATAATATAAATTACAGTAAATATATATACAGGTATCCCCCGCTTTTCAAAATTTCTCTATACACCACTTCGCTTTTATAAACAACCTACATTAGTACCTGTTTTCACTAACCGAAAGAAATCCGGAGAATTTTCACTTTTACGAAAAAAGGCGAAAATCAAAAATAGCGTTCAGCGGTTGTTTTGCAGCGAGCCGTTATAGAGGCAGCGTGCACCCCAAGCAGCGAGAGTGGCGCCACCAAGCTCCTTCCCCGGGAACTACACTCAGCATCTCAGCATCTAGCCACCATGGCTCTGAACTGCGTCTGTGAGCATCTGTGTTTTATCTCGATTCATTTTGTGCATCCATAGCAAGATGTGTCCTAAGGTATCAGAAAAGCCCAAGAGAGCTTGTAAGGGTGTTACGCTTAGTGTAAAACTGGATGTAATTAAGCGTTTCGATTGTGGTGAATGAAATAAAGACATTGTGCGTGTGTTGAACTTCCCTGCGTCCACCATTTGTGCTAATTACACGCAGAGAGAAAGAATCTTGAAAGCTGCCAGTGTTATTGCTCGTAGAAAAGTGGTCTCTTTTAGTTGGCATCATTTCTACTTTTATTATATGTTAGTGTTATTTTAGGTTTTATGTGTTATTTGGTATGATTTGGTAGGTTATTTTTTTGGGTCTGGGAATGCTCAATATTTTTCCCATATAAATTAATGGTAATTGCTTCTTTGCCTTATGCCATTTTGCCTTACAAACTGTTCCATAGGAACGCTGTACTTTCGGATAGCGGGGGAAACCTGTATATATATTTAACAAGTTAAATTAAGCAAGCAGTGCAAAATGGGGGAAAGCACAGTGAGGTAGCGTTCATGGGTTCGATGTCCATTCAGAAATCTGATGGCAGAGGGGAAGAAACTGTTCCTGAAATATTCAGTGTGTGCCTTCAGGCTCCTGTACCTCCTCCCTGATGGTAGCAATGAAAAGAGGGCATGGGCTGGGTGATGGGGGTCCTTAATGTTGGATGCCACTTTTCCTTGAAGATGTCCTAGATGCTGGGGAGGCTAATACCCATGATGGAGCTGACCGAGTTTACAATGTTCTGCAGCTTATTTTGATCCTGTGCAGTGTCTTCTCTGCACCGCCCCCCCCCCCATACCAGACAGTGATGTATCCAGTTGGAATGCTCTCCACGGTACATCTGTAGAAATTGGTGAGTGTCTTTGGTGACATACCAAATCTCCTCGAACTCCTAATGAAGTATAGCCACTATCGTGCCTTCTTTCTAACTGCATCAACTCTACTAACTCTCTGATTAGTTGAGTTTATGATTTAAGCTTTATAATAAAAAAAGGGAGATATTTGGTAATTACTTTTACACTGAAATTGTAGCATGTGAAAAAATTAATGAGCAAATGTGTTAAAAGTGGAAACCATAATAGCCTCCTAATGTAAAGTGAATAACTATTTTAAAAGATTGTTTTAAAGGATATTGGAAGTGTTATTATGAAATATCAGTGTCTAGCTCCCTCCAATAAATATCATGAGTAAAATGGACTTTATCTGTAACAATTCAATAATTATAGATTCTGTATGCGATTGACATTGAATTTCTAACTTCCTGCATCTCAACAATGAAATTAAAAAAATTACTAAATATTCATATAAAAGCAACAGGCTACTAAAATAAACATGAATTGGAGCAGACAATTAATCAATCAGCAGATCTGTAGGCTTCACAATAACTGACTACATTGTGGAGTTAAAAGGGAACGGCAAACAGCAAATCCTTGAGATTCAAATTTCAAAGTTCAAAGAACATTTATTATTAAAGTATATGTTATACAACCTTGAGATTCACTTGCTTAATGTGCTGTAGATTTCTATGTTCTTGCAGACAGCCACAAAGCAAAGAAATCCAAAAGAACCCATAAAAAGCCATCAACACCCAATGTGCAGAGGGAGAAAAATAATTGTGCAAACAGTAGAAGTAAGCAAATCGTATTCTGAACAAAAGTAAGTCCATAGTCACAAAGCCCAGTGCAGAGCCAAGTAAATGTCTTAGAGCAGTGAGCAGAACAGGGCGCAGAACACTTCTTCTCCTAACACCCTGCCTTTTCTTGTCTTGTCTTGTCTTGTCCAAACTGCACCAACCACCGCCAATGGGTTGTAAATGTGCAGGAGCAGTGTGTGGTTAAGTGCCTTGCACAAGAATTCTGCCCCTTCTGGTGGATGACTGCTGAAGGAGTAGTTTTCAGAAATGGTCAGGGTTAAACACATACTTGTCATGCCTTGTATTTGGCATTTCCATTTGAAAGTGCAAGGAGACATTGAGTATGAAGCAACATGGAATTAATTCAACCCTGCCTCCTGTGCTCTTTACCCCTTTCACTGGAGGAGAAACCCTCCCTGTAAGGCCTCCTTTGGTAGGGATTGAACCTGGGTGTCGTGTCCCAGTTGTCTAGATATGTAAGCCTAGGAAGTCCGATGTGAAGAGCAAGCTGTTGCCCATGTAGCAATCTCCACCTCTCCAAGCAGTTGATGCACCCAAAGGAACGGCAAAGACCGATATAGTTTTGTACCAGCAGAGTGGCAGGAGTTGCCAGTCAGCATTGGACTCAAAGCAGGACTGCCTTAGGGCCTGAATTCCGGATTTTACATAGAAACATAGAAATATCAAAAAACCTACAACACAATACAGGCCCTGTGGCCCACAAAGCTGTGCCGAACATGTCCTTACCTAGGGTTTTACATAGCCCTCTATTTTTCTAAGCTCCATGTACCTATCCAGGAGTCTGTTAAAAGACCCTATCGCATCTGCCTCCACCACAATCACCGGCAGCCACTCACCACTCTGCGAAAAAACTTACCCCTGACAACTCCTCTGTACCTACTCCCCAGCACCTTAAACCTGTGTCCTCTCATGTTAGCCATTTCAGCCCTGGGAAAAAGCCTCTGACTATCCACACGATCAATGCCTCTCATTAACTTGTAAACCTCTATCAGGTCACCCCTCATCCTCCGTTGCTCCAAGGAGAAAAGGCCGAGTTCACTCAACCTATTCTCATAATGCATGCTCCCCAATCCAGGCAACAACCTTGTAAATCTTCTCTGCACCCTTTCTATAGTTTCCACAGCTTTCCTGTAGTCAGCTGACCAGAACTGAGCACAGTACTCCAAGTGAGGTCTGACCAGGGTCCTATATAGCTGCAACATTACCTCTTGGTTCTTAAACTCAGTGCCATAGTTGATGAAGGCCAATTGCACCATATCCTTCTTGACCACAGAGTCAACCTGCGCAGTGTGAGTGTCCTATGGACTTGGACCCCAAGATCCCTCTGATCCTCCACACTGCCAAGAGTCTTACCATTAATACTATATTCTGCCATCATATTGAACCTACCAAAATGAACTACCTCACACTTTTCTGGGTTGGACTCCATCGGCCACTTCTCAGCCCAGTTTTGCATCCTATCAGTGTCCCACTGTAACCTCTGACAGCTCTCTGCACTGTCCACAACACCCCAACCTTTGTGTCATCTGCAAATTTACTAAACAATCCCTCCACTTCCTCATCCAGATCATTTATAAAAATCACAAAGCATAGGGGTCCCAGAACAGATCCCTGAGGTACACCACTGGTCACCAACCTCCATGCAGAATATGACCCGTCTACAACCACACTTCGCCTTCTGTGGGCAAGCCAGTTCTGGATCCACAAAGCAATGTCTCCTTGGATCCAGTGCCTCCTTACTTTCTCAATAAGCCTTGCAATGGGGTACCTTGTCAAATGCCCTGCTGAAATCCATATATGAGGGGTGATTGATAAGTTTGTGGCCTAAGGTAGAAGGAGTCAATTTTAGAAAACCTAGCACATTTATTTTTCAACATAGTCCCCTCCGACATTTACACACATAGTCCAGCAGTCATGGAGCATACGGATCCCTTCTTTGTAGAAGTCGGTGTCTTGGACCTCCAGAAAGTGGTCCACAGTGTGGGCTGATTGATAAGTTCCTGGCCTAAGGTAGACGGAGGTGAGTTATACAGCTCCTGTTACATGCACATGCAGTTCAACTCTTTGAGAAAGTTTCAAGTTAATAATTTTAGTGGTATTTCGGTTTCAGATAATTGAAAATTGCAGGTAAGCACTGTCTGAGAAAATGGACAACATTGGCCTTCGTGCAGTCATCCGCTACCTCGGTCTCAAGGGTTTATCACCCAAGGAGATCCACGAGAACGTGGTGGCAACACTAGGGGAGGGTAAAAAATAAATGTGCTAGGTTTTCTAAAATTGACTCCTTCTACCTTAGAGCACAAACTTATCAATCACCCCTCGTACACTACATCTACTGCTCAACCTTCATCACTGCGTTTAGTCACATCCTCAAAAAATTCAGTCAGGCTCGTAAGGCACGACCTGCCTTTGACAAAGCCATGCTGATTATTCCTGATCATATTAGGTCTCTCCAAATGAACATAAATCCTGCCTCTCAGTATCTTCTCCATCAGCTTACCAACCACTGAAGTAAGACTCACTGGTCTATAATTTCCTGGACTATCTCTACTCCCTTTCTTGAATAAGGGAACAACATCTGCAACCATCTAATCCTCCAGAACCTTTCCCATTCCCGTTGATGATGCAAAGATCATCGCCAGAGGCTCAGCAATCTCCTCCCTCACCTCCCACAGTAGCCTGGGGTACATCTCGTCTGTTCCCTGTGACTTATCCAACTTGATGCTTTCCAAAAGCTCCAGCACATCCTCTTTCTTAATATCTACATGCTCAATCTTTTTAGTCCACTGTAAGTCATCACTATAGTCGCCTAGGTCCTTTTCTGTAGTGAGTACTGAAGCAAAGTATTCATTGAGTATTTCTGCCAATTCTGTTGTTTCCATACACACTTTTCCACCTTGATTGGTCCTATTCTCTCACGATTTATCCTCTTGCTCTTCACATACTCATAGAATGCCTTTGGGTTTTCCTTAATCTTGTTCACCGAGGCCCTCTCATGGCCCCTTCTGGCTCTCCTAGTTTCATTCTTAAGCTCCTTCCTGCTAGCCTTATAATCTTCTAGATCTCTATCATTACCTAGTCTTTTGAACTTTTCGTAAGCTCTTCTTTTCTTCTTGACTAGTGTAATGCTCACGCAATCGGCTGGTGTATGTCTAGGGGGAAATTTGCCCACCCGGCAAACCGTGCCTCCTGTATACATGGATGCTATGAAATGCACACTAGTACAATCTCGCACACACAATATCAGACCGCACACCATGTACGTTTACAGAATACACTTTATAAATCTTACTAAAACTAAGTGATTAATAGCAATGCAATATATGAAAGAAAAAACGCCAGAACTTATCAGGGTTCAGTCAATTAGTGCACAATTGTTGGAGCTCAATTATCGAAGTCTTCAGTCCACTATTCGATCTCCGACCTCCACGACCCGCGTGCCTGGGTTCAACCTCGGTTGTCGACCAGAGCGCATCCAGCACCGTTCGCCTTCCACGTGATCTCCTCTTCAACTCCCCAAAAGCGCACACAACAACAGCTCACAGACCCACAAGAAAGAATAACACCTATCCCAATTGGTTAACAAATGAATACAATTCTCGTTATCAATAATTATAACCCAAACAAGCTGCGAGAGAAAGCACTCTCTCACCAGTTACGATAACAAAGAAGCACTCCTACTTTTACTTAACAAAGAAGCCATTTTGATTAACATACGCAGTAACATAACCCCTTACACTAGATTTACAACAGTCTTTGTACACCATGGTTCCTGTACCTTACCATCCCTGTCTTATTGGAACAAACCTATGTAGAACTCCATGCAAATATCCCCTGAACATTTGCCACATTTCTTCCGTGCATTTTCATTCAGGCTTTACTCCTGAAGCCTTCCCCATGAGTGTGTATAGCTGCAAGACAATGTTCATTTGAAATCAAAGTTTTCCTTCTCCTTGATGAGCTGCCAACCATGGTTGATGAGCCCCATCTACCTTAAGCGTTTGGTTTTAAGGTGCCACCTTTGCGCCTTCTCCTGTCAGTAGAAATGATTCTGTTGGGCCTAGGAGCTAAACCACACATGAAGGCCAGGTGCTGGATTTGGTTGTCAGAGGCTATTTGTGACACACACAATAGGGAGTATTTAATAGATAGTGGGAGCTTGTCCCCATTACCACGCCTGGTTCTTACAACCATAAGGAGCCCTCCCTAGCAATTGATAATCTGTTAAAACTGCTACTGCTAGCTGCAATAGATGGCCACAGAGATGAAATACAAACAACAATAGAAACAAAGACACAGTAGGGCATATCACAGCCAGGACATATAATTTATAGCATGATCTATTTTCAAACACCAATTTTAGTAATGACTCAACACACAAGATAAAAAGATCACCCCATGATACAGTATATTTATACACCCTGAAGAATGACATTATGAACTTCTATCAGGCCTCTGAGCTGTGAAATCTACCCTATGCGGAGACATGGGCAATGAAATGACAAAGGACTCAACAATGTCATCACTTACCATATGACTGGTAATTAAGAGCAGTTTAAACACATTGTATAGGACCAAAAGATACAGAAGCAGAAGTAGGCCATCTGCTCCACCATTTCATCATGGCTGATTCATTTTCCTCTAAGCCCCAATCTCCTGCCTTCTCCCCATATCCATTCGTGCCCTGACTAATCAAGAATCTGTCAACCTCTGCCTAAATATACCCAATGGCTTGGCCTCCACAGCCACCTGTGGCAATAAATTCCACATGTTTGCCATTCTCTGACTAAAGAAATTCCTCCTCATATTCGTTCTAAAAGGACACCCCTCTATTCTGAGGCTGTGTCCTATGATCTTAGAACCCCCTCCTCCTCCTCCGCTTCACTATAGGAAACATTCTCTCCACATCCACTTTATAGAGGCTTTTCAACATTTGATAGTTTTCAATGAAGTCAGCCCTCTTTCTTCTGAATTCCAGTGAGTAGAGGTCCAGAGCCATCAAACACTCCTCATTTGACAATTTTTTCAATCCTGGGAACATTTTTGTGAACCTCCTTTGAACCGTCTCTAATGTCAGCACATATATGAATAATGATCACTAAGCATTAAAAATAAAAACTTAATAGGTTATTCTGGTCATCTTCTGTAGACATGGTGGCATATACATAACATACCACAGACAATATGAGCGATTATAGTCTCATTGTGGTTTGGTGTTCAAATAACTTGGTTCAATACGCAGAATATTTGACTGCTGTGTGAAAACACAAGAAGTATGATTGAGGGTTGGTGAGAAAAGCACTTTGTTTTCTGTCATTCAAAAGATTATTGCTAATTCTTTCCCACATCGATCTTCTTGTCCTGTCTGGATCCTCAAAGATTCTTTGTGAGGTAAAGAGAAAATCTATCCACAACCTTCAGTGTACTCAAATGCTGAGGTCTCCACAGCTCTTCAAAGTTCTAAGTACTTTTATTATCAAAGTATGTATACATTATACAACCTTGAGATTTGTCTCCTTACAGGCAGCCGCAAAACCAAGAAACCCGTAAAAAAAAAGACTGTCAAAGACCCAGTGTGCAGAGAGTAAAAAACAAATCGTGTAGATAGTAAAATGAAGCAATTAACATTCAGGACTGAAGTTTACGAAAAGGAATCTGTTTACAGACATGAAGCCACAGGTTCAGTGCAGCATAGAGCCAAGTAAATGTCACAGAGCAGTGAGATGAACCACAGCTTCTGCAGCACCCTCCTCTCAGACGCAAACTCCAGGCAATCCAGTCCCACCCCTAGAACAGAACCAGCTTCTTCTCCCCGCAGTTAGATTTCGAACTCAGGAATACTACCTCACTATTTTTACTCTCTTTTTGCATTGCTAGTTATTTATCTATCTATGAATCTATTTATTTATATTGTGATTTTTAGTATATTGCTGCTATATATAATGTGTCAGTGATTATAAATCTAATTCTGACTAGCCCAGGCTAAGGTTTCTACTCTCAGGATAGTGAAAGTTAATTGTCATCTGATAATTATGCATACTTTATCCATAAGTAAGCGCGGATGCTCAAGTCGGTGGACTTTAGGACCTGCCGCCCACAGTACTTCTGTTCTAAAAAATGATCATGATTGAAAATAAGCGGAAATAATAAAGCAATCAGAAAGAGGTGAAATGCCATCAGTCATTGGAAAAGCGTTAAGGCTGATTTATACTTCTGCATCAAATGAATGCCCTAGGTACGATGTAGCTGCGTAACCTAAGCTGTACCCTACACCCTACCCTATGCCATAACCTGACACACACCTCTCCAAAAATGTAACTGAGTGTCGCGGCGACGCAGACTGCAACAACTGTGATTGGTTGGCTTGGTAGCATCACATTTCCTCCTATCTATAGGCATATTATGTGTACACTGATGCGAAATAAATGGTTGGAGATGATGAACCAAATCCTCAAATCTACCTGCCAACATCCGAAAATATTTGAAGTGCATTTCCTCGTCTGTGTCTCTCAGTGGCCGGACAAGCACAGAAGATTCACCCTCCTTCTGCCTCAATCCATTCAATGGTCGTACACACCATCTCCTCCGACGTCTTCTCTCTTTTCTGTGTTGCAGTAACTTCAAGAAAAGTAACCCTTGTTCAACATTTATTAGCTCCAACTCCAACATGATGTGCTCAGTCGCCATTGTTTGAAGTTCACGAAGAAACTCTACACAGTGCCATAGAAACCCCACCGCCAACTAGTGTTTTGGCGCTGAATTGCAGAGCAATGCAGACACACCAACACACAGGTATAAATGCTCACAACGGCGCAGGCCACTTACGAAGGCTGCGGCATAGGCTACTATGTAGAAGTGTAAGTCAGCCTTTAGGTTACAGTCGGTCAACAATCAGAACAATTTTAAAAGATAAAGTGATAAAGATAAAGATAAAGATAAATGGAGCATCTGGAAGACCCTGCCCCGATGAAAGCTACAATTATTACTAAGCAATGCAGTGGTTTAATTATTGAAATACATACATTTCTTACATGTTTTATATGCATAGAAAGGTAAAATATATACTATATACTAAGCCAAATGTTTGACTAACAGATGCTAAATAATACCGGATGTACCTGTTCCGACTTAGAGAACTTCCATTTTTTTTCGATTCCCGATCTGTGGTAGCCCACGCACATCCTCCCGTATACTTTAAATCATCTCTAGATTAATTATAATTCCTAATACAATGTAAATGCTGTGTAAATAGTTGTTATACTGTATTGTTTAGGGAATAATGACCAAAAAAGTCTGTACATGCTCAAACAACAAGTGCTGGAGAGAGAACTTCTGGGTTCTCCCGATCCGCAGTTGGTTGATGCGGATCAACCCGCGGATAAGGAGGGCCGACTGTAATCAGCTTTAAAAGTGGCCACTGAGTTGAGAGATTTGGTTTAGATTTCAGTACTTTTCTGGCTTCTTTCATTTGAAATTATTGTAGAAATAAAGGTGTTCTTTGGAAGTTATTTTAATCATTAACACTTAAAGGTTTGTAATTAGTTAAAAAGGAAAACCTAATGTGATCTACTTTACTCAGCATGTTACATAAAATGGTTAAATTAATGCTGCTGTTTTATTTAATTAGGGTCTAGGTACATAAATAGTCAATTTTATATAATGTTATTTCACAGAAGCTTCATTCATACGCATTGGTAACAGTGATCTGATGTTAAATTTAAATCACTTTTGAAATTTAAATGAACAGAGTTACATTAATTATACAAATTTCTCATCTGTGTTGGATCATCTTTCCCTTTGTATGAAATATATTGTGGATAATTTGACAGAAATTGACATTAAATTAAGAAGCATCAAACCCGATGGGAAAAGAGTGGTTGAAATTCACTTTTAAAGTAAATTCACATTATCCACACAAATTTCACGACAATTGAAAGCTCCTGATAAGAGTACAATGGACAGAGCTTTGCTTTTCTTCTCCTGAGAATAAAATCAGTGAGCAGTCTGATTGTCTGCATTGTGGTTTAGATTTCAACCACTTTGTCATGTTTTGTTGTAGTGCCATTTCAATGCCATTGTCCTCATTAACACGATGTTCTTACACATGTGTTCATCATAAATTGTGTTGCTGTCTAGAGAACAATTCAATACTAGATCTGACATGTCGATCCATGGCCTCCTCTTGTGCCAAGATGAAGTCACCCTCTAGTTGGAGGATCAACACCGTCTAAGCAGCCTCCAACCTAATGGCATGAATATCGATTTTTCCTTCCAGAGAGCAAATTTCCACACCCTTTTCCTCTATTTACCACTCTAACCTTTTACTTCTTCTCACCTGCTTATTACTTCCCCTGGGACCCTCACCACCCCCCCCCAACTTCTCTTATTTTCCTCTCTCCTCTCCTATCAGATTACTGCCTCTCCAATCATTGACCTTTCCCACCCACCTGGCTTCCCCTATCACCTTCTAGGTAGCCTCTTTCCCAACCACCACCATTTTATTCCCCTTCCTTCTTAGGAGTCTCAGCCCGAAATGTCAAATGTTTACTCTTTCCAAAGATGCTGCCTGACCCGCTGAGTTCCTCCAGCATTTTGTATGTGTTGCTATAGATCTACACTGCTTTGAGTTGGTGGACTGGACTATCTTCATGGACTCATCTTCAGATCTGAATGAATATTCATATGATTCCTTCAAGTGGTGGGGATAAGCTCCCACCACCTATTAAATGCTCCCAGTAGCATGTGTCTCAAATAGCCTCTGACAACCAAGTCCAGTTCCTGCCCTTCATCTGTTGTTTAACTACCAAGCCCTGCAGAACTGTTTCTACTGATCAGAGAAAGGGAAAATGCATTAAAACCAGTCACTTCAGGCTGAAGTGGCTTGTCAACTAAGGTTGGTGGCACATCTAGGAGAAGGAAAACTTGACCGCAAACCTCCGCTGCCTTGCTGCCATACTCATTCATGAGGAAAGCTTTGGGAGTAAACTCTGAAGGAAAATCCAGAGCTGGAGTGTCTAAGGCAGTCATATATTGAGTTCTCTGCTGACTGGTAACTCCTGTGACGCTGCTGGTGCCGAACTGTAATCGGCCTCGGCTGTTCCTTTGGATCCGTGAGCAGAGTGTACAGAGTGAGCCGGCTACTTAGGCAACAGCTTGCTGTCCATACCATACTGCCCTGGCTTGTGTATCAACATCCCAACCAATAGAGGGCTTATCTGTCACTAACTCCATGAGACCTGTGTAGCTGAGTGTGTGCCTTCAAGAGCAAACCTAAAGCCCTTGAATAACCATGAGATCTAGAGACAACTGAAGGCCAGATCTGTGGTGTTCAGAACTGGTGATCCAGAACACCACTGGAAATCCCTGTGACCTAGGGAAGGTCACAGTGAGAGCAAAAAGGCAATTCCATGTGAAGTTTGAAATACAATTGCATGCATAACAGCTGTGGCAGGGTTTGCATGCCATTACTTCTTATAAGGCTGAACCTAACAGCGTAACAGCATTAGAGGGCTATGCGCTAGGGAAATTTTAGGCAGTTTCTAGTGCAGGTTACATGGTTGGTACAACATTGTGGGCCGAAGGGCCTGTAGTGTGCTGTCAATTTCTATGTTCTATGTATAAATGGCAGTGATGCTTCATTCCCCAATAGGCTCAACACCTCTTACACATGCTTTGAAAAGGAGAATAACACGATGTCTGTGTGAATCCACATAACAACCGACAGTGCTGTGAACTCCATCTTGGAGCCTGATGTCAGAACACCCTTTAAGAGGATGAACTCTCATAAGGCGTCAAGCCCCAAGAGAGGACCTGCTGAGGACCGAAAACCCGTGCCAACCAACTGGATGGAGTGCTCAAGGATTTCTTCAACCTCTCACTGCTTCAGTCGGAAGTTCCCACCTGCTTCAAAATGACAGCAAGCATACCTCCAAGATGATTTGCTGGCCATGAAGGAATTAAATTATGGAAGAAAATGTTGAACTCAAAAGGGTCAAGGAGAGTAGAATTAGACAAACCACTTGTCTTTGTTCTTGCCATGTGCTTGAAAGAATGGAGGCTGTCATTTTGTGAAGCTGCTCTGTAACCTCTATTTTGAAAACTGTTAGATGATCTGATTCTTGCTCTGGGATAACTCAATCAGAGCAATTGAAAGTGGACATAAGGAGTTTCTGCTAAAGCTGAGATCATTCTCAGGTACACTGATAGTGTGTACAACGGCAGGTTTGCAGAAGTAATCCCGTTATCTCAGCCCAGTGACTGGGTAACCTAGTTTGACTGGCCTGAATCCAAGTTGAATACAAGAAAAGGAGTCACCTTAGGCACCAAGTTGTGTAGCTCTTGGACTACATCCAATGAGAATCCAACACAGGTCGGTCAGATGATCCCGAGCCAATGAGATTGAAATGCAAATTTGAACTGAGGAGGAAAGAATATAAGAATGAAAGGCTTCAAATGCAAGGCAGCAAGATCTCCAGAAACAAGCTGTCACAAGAAGAACCCTTGCCAGGGGCTGGGGGAGAAAAGAGATCGATCGCTTGGTCCATGGAAGACCTTCTGCTTTGGTGCTATAAACCAGATAAATGATTTGAGTGAGTACTGGTACAGAGAGAACAGTAGAACTCATGTTTTACGTTGTTGGCCTAGGCTAAACATAGATATGTTGATGTTTGTACAGAGACAATAAAGTGTGAGATTTCATTAATTAAGAGTCACCTAACCTAGTTCACTTGTTGATGGTCAACAGATTAGGCTGAGCTGCCTCAAAATCTATTGCCCAGTGACACTCATACTTAGTGTGATGAAGTACTTTGAGAAGTTGGCTAGCATTAACTCCTGCCTGATTAAGAACCTGGACCGGATGAATTTTGCCTATTGCTACAACAGGTCTACAGTTAATGCAATCTCACTGGCCCACCTCCCAGCTTTTGAGCATCTAGGTAAAAGCAATATATACTGGCTGCTATTTATTGACTACAGCTCAGCACTCAACACCATTACCCCTTTTTACTGACCAAAAGGCTTCAAAACCAGGGTCTCAACTTCACCTTATATATCAGTGATAATGATGTTGAGGTACATCCTAGGTGCTGGGATGCATCATCAGTGATGTAACCTGCGTCATCAAGTGTTTTGGGTCCTTTAACATCAGACACTCTCACCCAGGCTTTGGATTATGTCCCAGCAGCATTAGTCCACAGGTCTATCTGGAGGCTTGCTCAGCAACCTTTGTGATGTTCCTCAGATCAGCTAAACACCCCACCTCTACATCGTACCCTCTACCCCTGTCTTTGGCACTGCTCTACTAGCTCCTGATATTGGCTTTCCTACACATAAAGTTCTCCTCAATCCAGTCTTCCCAAGGAACTGCCAGTTCTACTATGACCTCCTGGCTTGAGGTTTCTAACAGAATGACCATTTCAGGCCTCAGTACTGATGATGTGGTGAAGTCATGGAATTTTAATTGCTTGCTGATATCAACCTTCAGTTGCCAGTCTGATGCCATGGCAAGCAAACGTGGGCTGAGGCTTTAGCTGGTCTCCAGTTTTGACAAAGTCCATGGGCTTTCTGGGTTGACAGAGATGCCTGCTGTTTTTAATAGCTGAGGAGATATGTTCGACTGCTCCCTTCAGCACCGAGTCATGGCACCCTTCTCCTGGAGCTTTTAGGCAGCTGCTGAGGATATGTTCTAGAGTCCCTCTGCCATAAACTTCATCCTGATTCTGATTCTAAACCACTCAAGCTCTAGTAGACACCAATTATAACTTGGAACCTACTATTGGATTAAAAATTAAAATGATTTTTGAGGGCAGGAAGTGATGCATGCAATGATTGTCCACTGCATTTATTCTGTAGCTTCAGTAGAACAGAAGGTATTAGCAGAGCGCTGTATGTCATATTTAGAAAGCTTTTAAAACAGGTAGTTCAGATGGAAATGAAGAGAGACAGCTATGTCTGTGACTATTTCATGGTCTCTTTTAACAAGCTAGAACATTAAATATTTACCTGGCTTATTCATGAGCCAGATTTGAAGTTTCAGCCATCTGGTAACTTCAGATTTTATTTCTCTCTGCAGCATTACCTTGTTAATTTGGGAGATCAGCTCCATTGTAACACACGCAAAATGCTAGACGGTCTCTGCAGTTCAGACAGCACCTATAGAGAGGAATAAACAGTCATTGCTTCAGGCCAGTACTCTTTGGTCCAAATTATCAACTGTTTATTCTGCAACTTATTATGCAACTTGTCCGAGTTGCATGCCATTTTGGACAATGTCTCCCATCCACTCCATAATGTACTGGTTAGGTACAGGAGTACATTCAGCCAGAGACTCATTCCACCGAGATGTAACACTGAGCATCATAGGAAGTCATTCCTGCCTGTGGCCATCAAACTTTACAACTCCTCCCTTGGAGTGTCAGACACCTTGAGCCAATAGGCTGGTCCTGGACTTATTTCCACTTGGCATGATTAACTTATAATTATTTAATTATTTGTGGTTTTATATCGCTATATTTCTACACTATTCTTGGTTAGCGCAGCTGTAACAAAACCCAATTTCACTCGGGATCAATAAAGTATGTGTGTCCACAGATGCTGCCTGACCTGCTGAGTTCCTCCAGCATTTTGTGTGTGTTCCTCTGGATTTCCAGATTGCAGAATCTCTTGTGTTTATGATCAACTGTGTCTAAGACTAGAGGACACAGCCTCAAAATAGAGGAGTCCTAATCCTTTTAGAATGGAGATGAGGAGGAAATAAAGTAGCTAGAGAATGGTGAATTTGTGGAATTCGTTGCCAGAGGCAGCTGTGGCAGCCAGGTTATTGGGTATATTTAAGTAGATTCCTGATTAGTCGGGGAAACAGGGAGAAGGCAGGTGATTGATCAAGAATTTATCGACCTCTGCCTTAAATAAACCCAATAACTTGGCCTCCACAGCTGCCAAGGGATATAGGGAGAAGGAAGGAGATTGGGGTTGAGAAGGAAAATATATCAGCCATGATGAAATGGTGGAGCAGACTCAATGGGCCAAATGGACAAACTCTGCTCCTACATCTTATGGTCCTTATGGTCTGCTGCCACTGTCTAGTATACCCAGACTGTACAAAAGAGGGTAGAATGTGCAGTACAAGTCTAAGACAGTGTTGGCCTCTGAATAGATTAATGGATAACAGCAATTTTGGATTCCAGGATTGCTTTGGGTCAATTCTGGAAGCTTCTTGGCATTTATCCATAGGATTGGTCTCTTTGATGGTGTGTATTTTTGTGTGTGTGTGTGTGTGTGTGTGTGTGTGTGTGTGTGTGTGTGTGTGTGTGAGATATTCTATCACTGCCCCTCATACTGAAGAAGTTTTATGAGCAATTTTTCGAATGGATCTCTAAATTGGCCTAATACATTGTGTGCAATGTGCAAGAAAACCTGGCATATACTGTGAATTCTAGTTGTCTGCTTTCACCTCTCTTTTATCCGATGAGGGTGTTACATTTGCAGTTTTCCATTCTGCTTGGACCTTTCCAGAACCTATGGAATTCTGAAAGATCACTAGTGGCACACTAAATTCTTACATCCACTTCTTGCAAGACTCCAGGATGCTGACTCACAAGGTTCCAAAGACTTGTCAGGTTTTAGTCCACTATTCGGCACAGGATAATTTCTCTACATTATCACTATCAAGTTCTTCTTGTCCTTTTAGTTGCAAGATATTTTTTAAAAATTTAGTTTTAGAGATACAGTACGGTAACAGGCCCATCTTTTCCGGGAAGCTCATGATGCTCAGTTACAGAATTATACCCATGTGACCGATTAAGCTATGAATCCATTCATCATTGGGATGTGGGAAGAAACCAGAGTGATTACAGAGAGAATGTGCAGACTCTTGACAGACAGTGGCAGAAATGAAGCTGGGCCACTGGCACTGTAGCACCACGCCACCTCGACCTTGTTTGTAATGAGGGCAACTCTGGTGGGACTCACACCCATGAGTCCAACACGTGCCACAGAGTCCACAATGTTCTTATAGTGTCTTCTATGATAAAGACATACAAAATATTTTCCTTATGTCCTCAGATACTTTGAAGGCAGGGTTTCCCAACCTTTTTTTATGCCATGGACCAAAACCATTAAGCAAGGGGTCCATGGACCCCAGGTTGGATTGGCTTCTGAATTGGCTTCATTATCAATTGCCTGACATTGTGGTGGGATTTGCTGGCCTCTGTGCTGGACTGAGGTGTGGCCTGCAACTCGTGCACTTCTGCATCGGCTGCAACGATGTCTATCTTTGTGACCTTCAGTTCTGAAAGCTGTTTGCTTGCTTTTACTGTTTGCACAATTTTTTTTTTCTCTCTCTGCATGCAGTGGGTTTGAGAGTCTTCTTTTGTTTTCAATACGTTCTGTAGGGGTTTCATTCTTTTATGGCTGCCTGTAAGGAGACAAATCTCAAGGTTGTATAAAGTACACATTCTTTGATAATAAATGCACTTTCAACTTTAGGAACTCCTGCTCAGGAAATCAATGTGTATCTTAGCTACTACCTTTTAGTAGCTCCCATTGTTGGCATTTGCATTTTCAGTTAACTTATTGTCTATTTTCTACCACTTTATGTACTTCAGTCAGCCCTTTCCGATTTCTAAGAAAGTCTGGCTCTTTTTGTTGGTCTTCACAACATTGTATACATTTGACATCATCCTTAGTTTCCTTGGTTAACTGCAGATGGATCATATAGAGCCTGTATTTCACAGCAGCTCATGCTAAATAGCGAGTGAAATCGAATCTTTGAAAGATGTGGATGGTTTTGATGTTCCAAATCACAAAAGTACAGAGCTCTCAGAGTGGAACATTCAACACATGCCACTTCTGGTTTTGCAATTATTATTACAAATGAAATTTAATGCTGCATCTTTGTTGTTTCTACTAAATTTGGCACAAGTGTGACATTGCTGAAAAGTGAGTCAGTAAGGTTTATTTTAACCCTACGCTAGACAACAGATACCAACGTGAGGTCACTCAGGTCTCCTTTGGGGATATTAAAAAACTTGTTGACTACAAGCAATCAAAGTTCTAAAACAACAGAGAACCCTGTGAAATCAGATCTGTGGGTTAGAGTGTCTGTGCTTCAGTCAAAATACAAGCGATGAACTGCTTCAATTTTTAAAGAAATAAATTAAAGGAACTTTACATTGACCAAACGTCATTCGAGGAATCACAAACACAAGAAAGTCTGCAGATGCTGGAGATCTAGAGTAACACACACAAAATGCTTGAGAAACTCAGCAGGTCAGGCAGCATCTATGGAAATAGATAGATAGTCAATATTATGGGCTGAGACCAAAATAAAAAGGTCAGGGGAGAAGGAGGATAGCTGTGCAGTATATATTAATGCATTGTGGAGAAGCCCAAAAGTCAAGTATGACCTCATCTCTATTCCTTTACATGTATTTCAATGTATCAGCTGTAGTAACAGCTTATTTGTTCGTTAAGTGCCATGTCATATAATATGGCCAATCATGGTCGTTCCATGACCGTACTGTAATTGTTCTTGATAACTTTTTTCTACAGAAGAGGTTTGCCCTTACCTTCTTCTGTGCAGAGTCTTTACAAGACGGGTGACCCCCATTATCAATACTCTTCAGAGATTGTCTGCTGGTGTCATAAGCAGGACTTGTGATATGTACCAGCTGCTCATACGGCCATCCACCACCTGCTCCCATGGTCACGTGACCCTGACCGCGGGCTAAACAGGTGCTACACTTTGCCCAGGGGTGACCTGGAGGGAAGGACTGCTTTACACCTCCTCTGGTAGAGATATACCTCCACCCCACCAAAGTAAACAATTAAATTACCAGCATATATTCACAATTGGAAGTAAAAGTAAATAAAGCCATGAGACTATAGGTCACAGAAACAGAATGAGTTCATTTGCTCATCAAGTTTGCTCTGCCACTGAATCATGGCTGATCCTTTTTTGTCCTCCTCAGCCTCATCTCCGGCCTTCTCCCCGTAATCTTTGATGCCGTTCTAATCAGAACCTATCCATCTCTGTTTAAATTCACCCAATGACCTGACGTCCACAGCTGCCAATGGTAAATAATTCCATAAATTCACCACTTTCTGGCTAAATAAATTTCTTTGCATCTCTGTTTTAAATAGATGCTCCTCTATCCTGTGGCTGTGCCCTCTCGACCTAAACTCCCCCACCATGGGAAACAACTTTTCTATATCTACTCAGTCCTGGCCTTTCAACATTGAAAAGGTTTCAATGAGATTCCCCCCACCTCATCCTTCTGAATTCCAGTAAGGACAGACCCACAGCCATCAAAAATTCCTAGTATGATAACCCTTTCATTCCTGGAATCATCCTTGTGAACCTCCTCTGAACCCTCTCCAATGCCAGAACATCTTTACCTAGTTGAGGAGCCCAAAGCTGTTCACAATACTCAAGGTGTTGTCTCATTAGTGCCTTATAAGGCCTCAGCATCACATCCCCGCTCTTGTATTCTGGACTTGAAAGGAATGCTGACATTGCATTTGCCTTCCTCACCACCGACTCAACCTGCAAGTTAACCTTTACTGTGTTCTGCACAAGGACTCTCAAGTCCCTTTGCATCTCAGATTTTTGGATTTTCTCACCATTTAGAAAACAGTCTGCACAATTATTTCTGCCACCAAAGTGGATGACTATGCATTTTCCAACATTGTATTTCATTTGCCCATTCTCCTAATCTAAGTCCTTCTGCATCCTACCTGTTTCCTCAATACTACCTGCCCCTCCACCAATCTTCATATCAACAAAGTCATCTATTTCATCATCTAAATCACTGACATACAGCATAAAAAGAAGTGGTCCCAACACCGACCCCTGCTGAATACCGCTAGTCACTGGCAGCCAAACAGACAAGAATCCTTTTATTCCCATTCATTGCCTCCTACAAAATCAGCCAATGCTCTAACCATGTTAATAACATTCCTGCGATACTGTGAGAACTTGGTAAATAGTTTCATGTGTGGCTCCTTGTCAAAGGTCTTCTGAAAGTCCAAATACACAACATCCACTGCATTCTCTTTGTCTTTGCAAATTCTAATCTCCTCAGAGAATTTCAACAGGTTTGTCAGGCAAGATCTTTTCTCAAGGAAACCTTGCTGACTTTGTCTTATCTTATCCTGTGTCATCAAGTATTCCATAACCTCAACCTTAACAATTGACTTCAGTATCTTCTCAGCCACTGTGGTCTGGCTAACTGGTCCATAATTTCCTTTCTGCTGTCTTCCTCCTTTCTTAAAGAGTGGAGTGACATTTACAATTTTCCAGTCCTCTGGCACCATACCAGAGTTCAATGAGCTTTGAAAGGTCATTGCTAATGCCTCCACAATATCTACCAGTACCTCATCCAGAACCTAGGGTGCAGTTCATCTGGTCTGGGTGACTTATGTACGCTTTGGTCTTTCAGCTTTTTGAGCACCTTCTCCTATGTAATAGTAACTGCACTCAACACTCTTGCTTCACACACTACAACATCTGGCACACTGCTAGTGTCTTCCATAGTGAAGGCTGATGCAAAATACTCATTTAGGTCATCTGCCATCTCCTTGTCCCTCATTATTACCTCTCCGGCCTCATTTTCTAGTAGTCCTATATCCACTTTCATCTCTCTTTTATTTTTTACATGCTTGAAAATTTTTTTATATTGTTTGCTAGCTGGCTTTCATATTTCATCTTTTCTCTCTGAATAATTCTTTTAGTTTCTCCCTGTAGGATTTTAAAAGCTTCCCAATCCTCTACCTTTCTGCTAATTTTTGCTTTGTTGTATGTCCTCTCTTTTCTTTTACATTAACTTTACTTCCCTTGTCAGCCATGGTAGTACTATGCAATACAGGCAGACAGAAAATAGATACGTGTCTCCTATAGAGCTCATTCCCTCCACTAGCCCACCGGTCACCCTTGGCCAAGGTGGGCATCTGCTTAGTCCCTCTGATCAGGGTCACGTGAAACCATGGGAGCAGGTGGTGGACGGTCGTATGAGCAGCCGGTGCATATTACAAGTCCTGACTATGTGACCACTGATGCCAGGCAGACAATTCCTGAACAGTATTGATAATGGCTGGGGTCAGTTGTCTTGTCAAGACAATGCCCGGAAGAAAGCAGTGGCAAACCACTTTGGTCGAAAAATTGGCCAAGAATGATCACAGTCTTGACATATCATATAATATATATAGACATATCATATAATATGGTACATAATGATGGTGATGATGAACGTCCACTTTAGAAAATTCAGGGGCCTCCACGTGAATACAGATTACATAAGAAATTAACTTATGTCATATCAGTATCGACCAGAGCAAAAGAATAACTAATTTCAAAATATTGGAATTTACAGTTACATACATTTGGTTTTGGCTATATGCAAATGTTACTGCATTACTGAAGAGTTCTTAAACGTCCTGCATTCTTAAATAAAAACTAATACAATTCAAAAAGTATCTCAGTGTTTAAAGATTTAGTAGGGGTGCCAAGATGGAGAAAGTTAATTCAGGAAATTCCAGAAACAGAGAAACAGACTTGACATTTCAAGTTAAGGACCCTTCATTGTGGAAGATTTGCTTGACTCCAGGTTGTAGTGAAATCATAAGGAGAACATAATTGCCATATCAAACACTAAAGAAAATAACCCTCTATCTTTTATTTCCAATCTTTTGAATTAATAGTTCTGTGTGTAAGTTAACAATCTAATATTAATTAAGTAAATTTTTATTATTTAAGGTTACATAGATCCTTATGATATACACTTTTGTAGCTTTAACAAGTATTTAGCAAGTAGATTGCATGGGGATCGTGAGTGAACAGCCCTTTTCAAGTCCAGCCACAAATTCTCAACTGGATTGAGGTCTGGACTCTGATCTGGCCACTCCAGCATATGAACTTTGTTGTTTTTAAGCCATTCCTGTATAGCTTTGGCTTTACGCTTGGGTCATTGTCTTGCTGGAAAACAAGTTGCAGTATCTTGCAGACTACATCAGGTTTTCGTCCAGGATTTCCCTGTATTTTGCTGCATTCATTTTACCCTCTACCTTCACAAGCCTTCCAGAGCCTGCTGCAGTGAAGCATCCCCACAGCATGATGCACCCACCACCATGCTGCATTGCAGATATGGTATGTTTTTGATGTGCGGTGTTTAGTCTGATGGCCAAAAAACCTGGACTATACCTCTTCCCACCCTGTTACTTGTAAAAGCGCTACCCCCTTCCCTCAATTCTTCCACCTCTGCCGCATCGACTCTCAAGATGAGGCTTTTCATTCTAGAATGAACGAGATGTCGTCTTTTTCAAAAAAAGGGGCTTCCCTTCCTCCACCATCAATGCTGCTCTCAACTGCATCTCTTCTATTTCACCCACGTCTGCTCTTACCCCATCCTCCCACCACCATACCAGCCTCATCAACCAGCCCCTCAGCCTCCGCGTCCAGCATGTAATTCTCCAATGGGATCCCACCACAAACATATCTTCCCCCGCCCACTTTCTGCTTTCTGCAGGGATTGCTCCCTGTGCAACTCCCTTGTCCATTCATCCCTCCCCACGGATCTCCCTCCTGGTACTTATACCTGCAAACGGAACAAGTGCTACACCTGTCCGTACACCTTCTCCCTCACTACCATTCAGGACCCTAAACAGTCCTTCCAGGTGAGGCGTCACTTCACCTGTGAGTCTATTGGGGTCATAAGCTGTGTTAGGTGCTCCCAGAGTGGCCTTCTCTATATCAGTGAGACCCAATGTAGATTGGGAGACCGCTTCACTGAGCACCTAGACTCCATCTGCTAGGAAAAGTCGGATCCTCCAGTGGCCACCATTTTAATTGCACTTCCCATTCCCATTCTGGTCTGTCCATTCAGAGTCAGAATCAGGTTTATTATCACTGCAATGTGTCATGAAATTTGTTAACTTAGCAGCAGCAGTACAATACAATACATAATATAGAAGAAAGAAGAATAAATAAATAAGTAAATCACTTACTGTATATGTATATTGAATAGATTAAAAATTGTGCAAAAAACAGAAATAATATATATTAAAAAAGTGAGGTAGTGTTCAAGGGTTCAATGTCCATTTAGGAATTGGATGGCAGAGGGGAAGAAGCTGTTCCTGAATCGCTGAGTGTGTACCTTTGGGCTTCAGTACGTCCCTCCTGATGGTAACAGTGAGAAAAGGGCATGTCCTGGGTGCTGGAGGTCCTTAATAATGGACGCTGCCTTTCCGAGACATCGCTCCTTGAAGATGTTCTGGGTACTTTGTAGGCTGGTACCCAAGATGGAGCTGACTAAATTTACAATGCACTGCAGCTTCTTACTATCCTGTGCAGTAGCCCACCCATACCAGACAGTGATACAGCCTGTCAGAATGCTCTCCATGGTACATCTATAGAAGTTTTTGCGTGTATTTGTTCTTACCAAGTTGCTTCAAAATCCTAATGAAGTTGTCACTGCTTTGTCTTCTTTATAACTGCATCGATATGTTGGGACCAGGTTAGATCCTCAGAGATATTGACACCCAGGAACTTGAAACTGCTCACTCCCTCCACTTCCAATCCCTCTATGAAGATTGGTATGTGCTCCTTTGTCTTACCCTTCCTGAAGTCCACGATCTCCTCTTTCGTCTTACTGACATTGAGTGCCACGTTGTTGCTGCAAAACCACTCCACTAGTTGGCATATCTCACTCCTGAATGCTCATAGCCTCTTCCACTGTTGTGATGAAGCTACACTCAGGTTGGAGGAACAACACTTTATATTCTGTTTGAGTAGGCTCCAACCTGATAGTATGGACTTCAATTTCCCAACAATCCTTAATGCTCCCCATCCCCCTCCCCCTTCACCATTTCACATCCCCTTTTCCCTCTCTCACCTCATCACTTCACTCTGGTGCTCCTCCTCCATTATCTTTCTTCTGTCTTGTTCACCAATCAACTTCCCAGCTAATTACTTCATCCCTCTCCCTCCAGTTTTCGCCTATCGCTTTGTGTTTCTCTCTCCCCTCCCCCCATCTTTAAAATCTACTCCTTAGCTATTTTTCTCCACTCCTGCCGAAGGGTTTCAGACTGAAATGTCGAATGTACCCTTTTCCATAGATGTTGCCTGACCTGCTGAGTTCCTCCAGCATTTTGTGTGTGTGGCCAAAAAGCTCAATTTTGGTTTCCCCAGGCCATTGAAACTTCTTTCAGCTGACTTCAGAGTCTCCTTCATGCCTTCTGGCAAACTCTAGCTGAGATTTCATGTGAGTTCTTTTCAATATTGGCTTTCTCTTTGCCATTCTCTTGTGGAGCACCCAGGCAACAGTTGTTGTATGTGCAATTTCTCCCATCTCAGCCACTGAAGCTTGTAACTCCTCCAGAGTTGTCATAGGTCTCTCCCTCACTCGTTCTCTTCTTGCACAGTCACTCAGTTTTTGAGGACGGCCTGCTCTAGGCAGATTTACAGCTGTGCCATATTCTTTCCATTTCTTGATGATTGACTTAACTGTACTCCAAGGGATATTCAGTGACTCTGATCTTTTCTTGTATCCATTTCCTGACTGGAGCTTTTCAATAACCTTTTCGTGTGGTTGCTTGGAGAGTTCTTTTGTCTTCATGGTGTAGTTTTAGCCAGGATCCTGACTCACCAGCAATTGGACCTTCCAGATACAGGTGTATTTTTTTACTACACCAGAGAATCCATATAACGTTAGGCAATCCCCAATCCAGAGTCCGGAGAGGCTGCTGCACATTAATATCGTGCTACCATCTTAGTGTGTTCCCCAGAAAGGAGCTCCAATTCCACCAGACAAAACAAGACCAAAAGCTAAAGCTACAAGACCTTCACAAAACCACATAGTTACAACAGTGCAAACAATAGCATAATTGATTAAAAAAAACAGACCATGGGCACAGTAAAATTAATTGAAACTCCTTGAACATACATGGTGATCTCCATTTAACTAATTATGTGACTTCTAAAATAAAATTGCTGCACCAGTGATAATTTGATGTGTCATATTAAAGGGGGAGAATACTTATGCAATTAATTACTTTGTATTTTATATTTGTAATTATCTCAGTTTGTAGAGGTTTGTTTTCACTTTGACATGAAAGTGTCTTTTTCCTCTGATCAGTGTCAAAAAAAAGCCAAATTAAATCCGTTGTGATTCAATGTTGTAAAACAATAAAATATGAAAACTTCCAAGGGAGGAGGATATTTTTTATAGGCACTGTATATTCCTATATTTTGGAGAACACTGAAAAGAAAAATATGAACGACTAGAGTTAAATGGATTGGCTTATCTTAAAATCAAAAATCTGGTCTGCATTAAAATAATGCCCATTCTCATAATCTTCTACATTTGGAAACAAGCAGTATTATTGTGTCTGCCACTAATGGAGCACAAAGCTCATATGGCATGTTAATTGTGCTGCAAAAGCATTTTTTTCCTATCTAATTGTCAATGACTTCTTTAATTTTCCATATTGCTTCTGACATTGCTGTGGATTATGGATTTTCAGAAGCATTTGCTGCCCTTTATTGCTTCAAGAAGTTATGTAAGATGCATAGGACCTTTAATCATGACACAACTCATATCATTCATTCCCGTGGCCAAAAATCCATCCATTGAATGCTGCTTTTAACACGATTTCAAAGGCAGCAATCAGTGTATGAATTACCAGATTATTACTAAATTTTGTTTCAGTTCCGTACAGGTAACATATACGTCACCTTTAGCCAGTAGTTTATTTGTAATGAGGCATGTGAAAGTTAATTCTAAGTGTTATTTTTCATGTCTGGTTTTAACCTAAAGTTGCAACATTCAGTTTATGATTCACAGTTTTCATTTTATTGCAGTGACATGTCAGGTATCTGAAAATGTTATTGAAAGCTGCAAGGTTTCTGTGTGTGTGTGTGTGTGTGTGTGTGTGTGTGTGTGTGTGTGTGTGTGTATTTTTTCACTTTATAGATTCAGATAGGACCTCAAAATTGGAAAGATGATGCTCTTGCACCCCTCCAGTAAAGCACCAACACAATCTCTGTACACTTCCCAGCTGTATTCTCACATGCTGTATTGTGTCAAAGCTTTCTAATGCTGATCCAATGAAAAATACCTATAGTACAGAAGCTTCACATTTTCTTGTTTTCCATAAGATATAGGAGTAAAATTAGGCCATTTGGCCCATCGAGTCTGCTCCGCCATTTCATCATGGCTGATCCATTTCCCTCTCAGCCCATATCTGTCCTGTATTGTGCACAAATACCATATGGTTCATCTCATATTAACTATTAGTACACTGAACACTGAATGGGTGCTTAGAATTTAATTGAGAGGGATTCAAAGAATAATTTAGAATCATAAATATGTGAAACTAATAGAAAGGGTTCAATGAGGATATTGTCATGATGAGAGAATTCAAATTTCAATGTAAATTTCCTTATCAAAGTACATATATGTCACCGTATACAACCTGGATACTCATTTTCATAATTGTAGTTATCAGGGGAGATAGATTTGTTTAAGATTACTCCCTTTGGAACAAAGGAAATTTTGGAGAAATTTATTATAAACAACTTTTTAAAAGGTCCTTGCAGAATGAATAGGAAGTGTTTACTTGGCAAAAATGTCAATAACTGGGGAGATATAGTTTTACATTAATTAGTGGAAATATTCAAGGGAGCTGAGGAAACAGTTTTTAATCTCAAGTCCACAGAGGGTCTGGAACACATTGTCTGAAAGTGGTGGAGCAGAAATTTACATTATATTTAAAAAGGTGCTGAATGAGAACGTGTGAGTCATTACGGTTCTGGAAGAAAAGCTGCAGGACGGGAAGTAATTTAAATGCCTCCATTTTAGTCTAGCCTGAACGGGAGAGCCAAATGATCTCCTTCAATGCTGTATAGTTACAGTATTATGCAAACGTGTTAGGCATATGCTATTTAAATAGCTGGCCTTCTGCACGGTACTGTAGTAATTTTATGTATTGCACTGTACAGCTGCCGCAAAATAAAAACAAATTTCAAGTTGAGTGCCGACGAACCTTATTTTGATATGGCAGTCGTCATCATCATCAACATCATTATTCAGATTCAGATTCAGTTTATTGTCATTTAGAAACCACAACTGCAATGCAGTTAAAAAAATGAGACAACGTTTCTCCAGAATGATATCACAAAAGCATGTGACAAAATAGACTACACCAGAAAATGCACATAACGTTTGGCAATCCCCAATCCAGAGTCCATAGAGGCTGCTGCGTATTGATATCGCGCTACCGCCTTAGCACGTTCCCTGGAAAGGAGCTCCAAGTCCACCAGACAAAAACAAGACCAAAAACTAAAGCTACAAGACCTGCACAAAACCACATAGTTACACAGTTACAGCAATGCAAACAATACCATAATTTGATAAAAAACAGACCATGGGCGCAGTAAAAATAGTCCAAAGATATTAAAAGAGTATAAGTTCGAAAGAAACCACCACACAGTTTCCACAAGTCCTCAGGGTCCCGATAGACTCGTCATCCCACGCTGGTGGCAGAAGGGAATACCCCTGCTATGGACTTCCACGGCGCTGCCCAACTCAGCCTCGCAGACACAGCACACAATGAAAGCTCCATCGAACCCAGCTTCGCAGACACAGCGCACACCGAAAGCGACCTGACCGCAGCGGACTCCGAGTCTGTCAAACCTCCGAGCCTCCGGCACAGCTTCTTGGAGAACCATCCTCTGCCGAGCATATTAAGACGGCCCCGCCAATGGCCACCGGCAACGTGACCAAGAGGACTGGGGGCCTGTTCTTCCCAGCAGAGACCCTGACCTCACAGCAGCAGCAGTAACAAAGAGGGCCTTGCTGGAGATTTCCAGATGTTCCTCCGTGCTTCCACGTCCATTTTTCATTAGATTAGGATTGTGCACGGCACCCCCGCTTAACAAATAACATATCAGCTCTGGATTGGCCGCTGCAAGCTGCATCGCGCTGCCATCTTGGATCCATTATGTGCTGTGTCATATGACATAGGTGAGCATGGTAATGGCCAAGACCACTCTTGGCAAATTTTACTGCAGAAGTGGTCTGCCATTACCTTCTCGACAATGTCTTTACAAGACAGGTAACACCAGCCATTAGCAATACTTCAGAGATTGTCCGCCAAGTGTCAGTGGTCGCCTAACCAGGGATTGCGATATGAACCAGCTGCTCATACGACCATCCACCACCTGCTCCCATAGCTTCCCATTACCCTGATCGGGTGGGGGAGGTGAAGTTAAGTAGGTGCTGCACCTTGCCCAAGGGTGACCTGCAGGCTAGTGGAGGGAATAAGCACCTCACATCTCCTTTGCTAGAGTCGTATCTCCACCCTGTCTCCCGATTCTGAAAAGAATCTCTAGTGTGGACTGAGAGTGTAAAGAGGTCAGAGAAAAGGGCATCATGATTGGGAAACAGGAATAATGGTTGAGAAGGGGGGAAGGGAGAGGGGCAGCATGGTTTGGAAAATGGGGAAGGGAGTGGGAAACACCAGAGACATTCTGTAATGATCAAAAAAACAATTGTTTGGAATCAAATTACTTTGCCTTGTTTATCAGGGCTGAGTCTATCTGCACCTTGCCATCCCATGCCCCTGGCACTCCTTCTCCACCACCTGTCCCACACCCCTCCCATGGTGCTCCACCTTCACCATTCTCACTGTTCCCAACATCCTTTGCTCCCACCAGATTTACAACCTCGCTCTCTGCTCCATATTGGCAAATATAGTAATGAGCAAAAGTCTTAGGCACCCTAGCTATATCTATATGCCTAAGACTTTTGCAAGGTACTGTACGTTGATAGCAGTATTTGAAATGGGCCTTCCCACCACGGATTGCTGTCTATCACACCCTGCTCCAGGTGTGGTCTCCTGACTATTGGTGTAAATAGGCAGACCACATTGCCGAGCACCTATGCTCCCAACAGCAGCAAAAGCAGGATCTGCTGGTGGCCAGCCATTTTAATTCCACTTCCCATTCCCATATCACTGTCTTGATGAGGCCACACTTAGGTTGGAGCAAGAACACCTCATATTCCGTTTGGGTAACCTCCACCCGATGGCATGAATATTGATTTCTCTAACTTCTGGTAATGCCCCCTACCCCTCCTCCTTCACCATTTCCTATCCCTTTCCCCTTTCTCAACTTATCTCCTTGCCTGCCCATCACCTCACTCTGGTGCTCCTCCCTCCATTTCTTTCTTCCATGGCCTTCTGTCTCTTTCACCAATCAACTTCCCAGCTCTTTACTTCATCCCTCCCTCCTCCAGGTTTCACCGATCACCTTATATTTCTCTCTTCCTTCTCCCCACTTTTAAAATCTACTCCTCAGCTTTTTTTTCTCCAGTTCTGCAGAAGGGTTTCGGTCTGAAACATCGACTGTACTCTTTCCCGTGGACGCTGCCTAGCCTGCTGATTTCCTCCAGCATTTTGTGTGTGTTGCTAGTTTGCTATACCAGATGGTGTACGCCCAGAGTTCTGAAAGAGGTAGCTGAAGATATTGTGGAGGCATTAGCAATGATCTTTCAAGAATTACTTGATTCTGGAATGGTTCCAGAAGACTGGAAAATTGAAAATGTCACGCTCCTCTTAAAGAAGGGAGTGAGGCAGAAGAAAGGAAACTATAAGCCAGTTAGTCTGACCTCAGTGGTTGGGAAAATGTTGGAAACAATTATTAAGGATAAGGTCTTTGGGTACTTGGAGGCACATGATAAAATAGCCATAGTCAGCATGGTTTCCTCAAAAGAATATCTTGTCTGAAAAACCTAATGGAACTCTTTGAAGAAATAAGTAGGATAGACAAAGAAGAACTGATTGATGTTGTGTACTTGTATTTTCAGAAGGCCTTTTACAAGGAGCCACACAAGAGGCTGCTTAACAAGCTATGAGCCCCTGGTATTACAGGAAAGATTCTAGCATGAATAAAGCAGTGGCTGATTAACAGGAGGAAA
Source organism: Hypanus sabinus (assembly GCF_030144855.1). Taxonomy (NCBI): domain Eukaryota; kingdom Metazoa; phylum Chordata; class Chondrichthyes; order Myliobatiformes; family Dasyatidae; genus Hypanus; species Hypanus sabinus. The sequence goes on along the minus strand of NC_082709.1, from coordinate 11,627,955 downwards.
AGAATGGGAATAAAGGGAGCTTTTTCTGGTTGGCTGCCGGTGACTAATGGTGTTCCACAGGGGCCTGTGTTGGGACCGATTCTTTTTACATTACGATGGAATTGATGGCTTTGTTGCAAAGTTTGCAGATGATATGAAGGTAGGTGGTGGGGCAGGTAGCTTTAAGGAAGTAAAGAGGCTACAGAAGGACTTAGACAGATTAGAAGAATGGGCAAATAAACGGCAGATAGAATACAGTGTCGGGAAGTGTGTGGCCATGCACCTTGTTGGAAGAAATGAAAGGGTTGACTATTTTCTAAATGGAAATAAAATACAAAACACCGAGGTGCAAAGAGACTTGGAGTCCTTGTGCAGGTTTCCTTAAAGATTAATTTGCAGGTCAAGTCTGCGGTGAGGAAGACAAATGCAATGTTAGCATTCATTTCAAGAGGACTGGAATATAAAACCAAGGATGTAATGTTGAGACTTTATAAAGCACTGGTGAGTCCTTACTTGGAGTATTGTGAGCCTTTTTGGACCCCTTATCTAAGAAAAGTTGCGCTGAATCTGGAGATGATTCAAAGGAGGTTCACGAAAATTATTTCAGGATTGATTGGCTTCTCATATGATGAGTGTTTGATGGTTCTGGGCCTGTTTGCACTGGAGTTCAGTAAAATGAAGGGTGACCTCATTGAAACCTTTCAAATAATGAAAGTCCTTGATAGAGTGGGTGTGGAGAGGATGTTTCCTATGGTTGGAGAGTCTAAAACCAGAGGACACAGCCTCGGAATAGAGGGATGTCCTTTTAGAACTTTAAAATTAAACCCAAAAATTAGGAGAAGTTTCTTTAGCCAGAGAGTGGTGAATCTGTGAAGTTCTTTGCCACAGGCAGATGTGGAGGCAGCTGTGGAAATCAAACCCATGAACAGCAGGAGAGTGAGTCTAATAGAGATACATGTTTGGGTTTAATTTTAAAGTTTTTTTCTGCTTGAATGCCACATGAAACACTGCTCCTCCTCCCATCACCCTACTCTGAATGTGACCTTGCAAAATAAACCTCAATCAAGATTAGCAGATTATGATCTAGAAGCAGATGCTTCAGATAAAAACCACATCTTGGACAGCCCGTTGAGTGAGATATTCACAAAACAGGGCAGCCTTTGACTGAAAGCTGCAGTCTCCAAATCTCAGGCTTGTTTAAAAAATGTCTCACAGATGGTTTCTTGGAAACCAGGAAAAAGAAAACTCACCTTTTCCCTGGCAGTCTCCCGTTCATGCATACAGTGGCATTCAGCCGTAGACATTTTGTTCACAAGAATAAGTATTATAACCAGATATTTTGATCAATTTACCTGGGAATATTTATTTGTGATTCATAGGGTCCTTTATCACAGAAGAGCACAAATTCAGGAAAAGTTGTAAAGTGCGAAAAACTAAAAATTCAAAACTGGAATGTCAGCAGCTCAAAAGTACTTATCTCCCTTTGCTCAGTACTTCGTTGAATCACCTCTTGAACCTATTACAGCCAGTAGTCTTTTTGGTTAAATCTCCATTAGCTTTGCATGACGTGATGGAACAAGATTTGCCCATTCCTCAAGCTGTGCCAGGTTAGTTGGGGAGTGGCAGTGGACAGCAATCATGAGGTCTTGCCAAAAATGTTTGATCAGGTTAAAGCTGGGAATCTGACTGGGGCACTCAAGGACATCAATTTTCTTCATTTAAAGTCACTCCATGGTTGCTCTGGCAGTGTCCTTTTTTGCCTCAGATTTTTGCATTTTCTTTCCATTTAGAAAATAGTCAACCCCTTCATTTTTTCTACCAAAGCGCAAAGTGCACTTTCTTCCCTTGAGGAAACTATGCTGACTACGTCCTATTTTATCCTGTGCCTCTAAATACCCTGAAACTACATCCTTAACAATCAACTCCAACATCTTCCCAACCACTGTGGTCAGATTAGCTTGCCTATAATTTCCTTTTTTTTTTCTGCCTCTCTCCCTTCTTGAAAAGTAGAGTGACATTTGCAATTTCCCAGACTTCTGGAACCATTCCAGAGTCTTGTGATTCTTGAAAGATCATTACTAATGCCTCTACAATTTCTTCAGCCACCTCTTTCAGAACCCCTGGTGTGTACTCCAGTTGGTCCAGATGACTTATCTACCTCCAGACCTTTCAGTTTCTGAAGAACCTTCTCCCTAGTGATGCTAACTTTACACTCTTCATAACCCCTGACATCTGGAATTTACACCATACTGCTAGTGTCTTCCACAGTGAAGATTGGTACAAAATACTTATTCAGTTCGTCTGCACTTCCTTGACCCCATTACTACCTTTCCAGTACCATTTTCCAGCCATCTGACATCCACTCTTTTCCACTTTATCTATCTGAAGACATTTTTGTTATCCTCTTTAATATTATTGGCTAGTTTACTTTCATAATCCATTTTTACCTTCTTGATGACTTTTTAGTTGCCTTCTATTGGTTTTAAAAACTTCCCAATCCTGTAACTTCCTATTAATTTTTCCTCTATTTTAGGTTCTCTTAAGTCAAAAAGGTTTAAGGATCTCCACCACCCAGTGCATGTCCTCTTCACACTGTTACCATTGAGAAGGAGTTGCAGGAGTCTGAAAGCACACAATCAGTGTTTCAGGGACAGCTTCTTCCTCTCTGCCGTCCGATTTCTAAATGGACTTTGAACCAATGAACATTACCTCACTGCTTCTTTATTTCTGTTTTTTTTGCACTACTTAACTATTTAATAGACATATATACTTACTGTAACTGAGTTTTTTTGCTCTGTATTTATTTATCAAGTACAGCATTGTATTACTGCTGTAACATTAAATAATATCATGGCATATGCCAGTGATATTAAATATGATGCTGATTCTTGTTAGCCACTGTTACATCATCTTGCCTTTGGAATACTTCTTCTTCTTCGGTATATATCCTGTGTCTTCTGAATTGCTTCCAGAAATTCTAGCTATTGCTGCTCTGCCGTCATCTCTGCCAATGTTTTCTACTAATCAATTCTGGTCAATTCCCCTCTCACGCCTCAGTAATTCCCTTTACTCAACTGTAATTTTGGTACATCTGACTTCAGCTTCTCCTCCTTAAATTTCAGGGTGAATTCGGACATATTATGATCACTTTCCCCTAAAGGTTCTCTTACCTTAAGCTCTCGAATCAATTCCAGTTCATCGCACAGCACCTAATCCAGAATAGCTGATCACCTACAGGGTTCAACCACGAGCTACTCTAAAAAGCCATTTCACAGGCATTCTAGAAAGGCACCCTCTTGGAATCCAGCACCTACCTGATTTTCCCAATCTACCTGCATATTGAAATCCCTCATTACTATTGTAACATTGCCCTTCTGGCAAGCATGCATTTTCTGTCTCCCATGTAATTTGTAGACCACATCCTTCCTACTGTTTGGGGATTTGTTTACAACTCCTATCAGGGTCTTTTTACCCTTGCATTCCTTAGCTCTAGCCACAATGATTCAACACCTTCTGACCCTACGTCACCTCTTTCTAATGATTTTATTTTATTTTCTACCAACAGAGCAGCACCACCTTCTCTGACTTCCTGCCTGTCCTTCAGATACAATGTGTATCCTTGGGCATTAAACTCCCCTCTATAATCTTCTTTCAGTCATGATTCAGTGATGTCTACAACATCACACGTGCCATTCTGTAACTGTGCTACAAATTCATCTATGTACTTTATTCGGTATACTGCCCACTTTCAAGTATAACACCTTCAGTCCTGGATTCACCTTTTTCAATTTTGTCTGTCTCTTATGTTGCATTTCATCCTGTTACTGTAATTTTGCCCTGTCATCGGCCTCTTCCTGCTAGGAGTCCCACTTCACATTGCCTCTCTTTGTAAACCAACTACCTCATCTTCAGCATTATCACTTCAGTTTCCATTGCCCCGCCAAATCAGTTTAAACCTATCCGAACAGCTCTAGTCAATCTGCCCACAACAATATTAGACCCCTTGTGTTCAGGTGTAACCCATTCCTTTTGTACAGGTCGTACCTTTCCCAGAAGAGATCCCAATGATTCATAAATCTGTATCCCTGCCCCCTGTACCAGTTCCTTGGCCATGCATTCACCTGCCAAGTCATCCTATTCTTCCCCTCGCTGGCACGTGGCATAGGTAGCAATCAACAGATTACTGCCCTGGAGGTGCAGTTTCTGAGCTTTCTACCTAGCTTCCTAAAAAGTCTCTTCAGGACCTCTTCACCTTATCTACCTATGACATGTTATGTTGAAGCATCTAAAAAGATAATCGAAAACATCCACCATTGAATCCCTTCTACCCTCACAATGTTCATATCCCTCCATCTTCCTCATATTTACGTGTAATCTAACATCTCTTAAAAGCCTCTAATGTATTTGCCTCGACCACCACACCAAGCATCCACCACTCCCTGAGTAAAAACCACTGACGTATATACTGGATGACACTATGAATGTAAAGACAACCATGCACATATATAAATTCATTCATATTTATATATTTATGGATCAAGTCTAGTTTATTAATAATAGAAGCATTGTATCCAATTCCAAGCAATTTGCCTGCATATGTCTGGCTACTTTCAGAACATTTCCCACTGCCAAAAGAGAAGTCAGTTATAAAACAAATAAACTACAGCACAAGTAAAAATTTCTGCCTTACTGAAAATGTTAAAGGGGCAATGGAGACAAAAAGTCAGAATGGAAGCTCTCTCTGGAGTCTTCATCTGTGATTGATGAAGTTAAGTGACCTGGAAAGTTAGAAGGCCGAGACGATAGGGAATCTGTAGTCTCAATAATTTCTCTGCAGGGCTTTTATTTCCTTTAATTTGCATTTTACATCAAACATCCCCTCTGCAACCCAGAATAGAGATATTTTATCTCAGAATGAAAAATCTGTTTATGAAGGTTCTCAGTCATCCAGGTCATTGCATATCAAGCAGTACTAAATCAAGGCAACTTGACTTGCTGTGTTGGAATGAAAAGTAACACACAACTTTGTGTTATAGAGTCATAGAAAAGTAAACCACAGAAAAAGGCCCTTCAGCCCATTAAGTCTGTGCAGAGCCATTTATATTACTTCTATCTTCCTGCACTGTGACCACAGTACTCCATACCCCTATCATCCATGTCCCTTTCTAAGCTTCTCTTAAACATTGAAATCAAGCTTGTATGCCCCACTTGTGCTGGAACTTGGTTCCACACTCTCATGACCCTCTGAGTGAAGATGTTTCCCCTCACGTTCCCCTTAAACATTTCAGCATTCACCCTTAACCATAACCTCTATTTTTAGTCCCACTCAACCTCAGTGGAAAAAGCCTGCTTGCATTCATCCTGTTTATACCCTTGATAATGTTGTATAACTATCAAATCTCCCCTCTGTCCTCTACGATCCAAGGAATAAAGTCCTAACCTGTTCAATCTTTCCTTACAACTCCAGTCCTCCAGTTTCAGCAATGTTTTTGCAAACTTTCTCTGTGCTATTTGGATGGTTAATTGGCCATGATTGGTGGGACCTTGAGGAAAGTTAAGAGAAATGAGGGGAAAGTAAAAGGGGATCAGAGTGAATGGGTGCTTTGTGGACAGCACACATGTGATCAGCTGAAGAGCCTCTTTCCTTATTGTATGACACTGTGAATACTGTCACTCTGAACAACAGAAAGTTTAAATAATGACAAACCTTCCATTTCGAGGCATCAGGGGTCCTAAGAATTGACAAACTAATTGTTTACCTGTGGTGAACTACATATACCTGTCTGGACACGCCCCCCCCGCTGACTGCTCCGGTGGCTCCTCCCACAGACCCCAGTATAAAGGCAATTGGAGCCACAGACCCTTCCTCAGTCTCCAGGATGTCGTGTGATGGTCACTTGATGCTTGTGCTTTCTTCCAGCCAATAAAAGCCTGCCTTAACCCACATCTCAGAGTTATTGATGGTGCATCAATTTTATTGGCTGGAAGTTTTAAAACATGGAAAGCATTTTACATCTGGAAAAATTGGACATTGACCCTCAAGACTTAGAAGCAGCTCTTGCCTTTGAACTCTGGCTTACATGCTTCCAATCATACTTGGAGGAGGTTTGGGTGACAGCCCGCTATTATGCACAGAATCCTCCTTTCGAGGGTCAGCCCCAAAGTTTACTCACTTATTAGGGACCTGCCGACCTACCAAGAGGCAGCGGCTTCTGTAAGAAACTTTGTATGTTCTTCTCCTACGAGCACGTTTCCTCTGGGTGCACTGGTTTCCTCCTGTAGTCCAAAGTTCAGAAAGTTTGCCTAGAGTTCAGAGTTTGTAAATTGCCCTGTGATTAGGCTGGTGTTAAATAGGTGGGCTGCTGGGTGGTGCGGCTCGTTGGGCCAGAAGGGCCTGTTCTGCACTGTACCTCTAAGTAAAATATCTGATTTCGGTCAGCAATGAAATGCTCATTCCAGGATTAAGTACATGGCAGATAACCAAACCAACCGTATCTTCTGAGAGTGAGTATCAAAAGAGTTGCTGAGCCAGACATACTAAGAAACCTAACAAGCCTTTGAGCTCCTGGTAAGCCAGCCAACCAGTAGCCATCTAAACTATAGCCAATGACAATTGTTAACCAGCAAACATTCAACCACAGAATTGCATCCATCGTCATCATCATCACACCACAGGAGTTGTAGAATAAGGCAACTATAGACATGTAAGCCAGCCAGTCTCCTGCCAGTGTCAGCAGTCAGCCAGCATCTAAAGTAGTCCAGCAACAGAGCAAAAGGTCTATCAAAATGATGCAGGAGAGGTAGGTTATGAGCTGGAGGGCTTGTATTTTAAATTATGTCTAAATAAATGGTTTCTCTACTCAAGACTCCAATTCATACTGGCACTCTGTACTGCCTGGATTACGTTCAGTCCACTCTGCTGCTCCAAGATTTCCGAATCTTTGGTATGGCTCAGTGACTTGATGCTCAGTCTCCGCGCACATACGGATTTGTGTGCTACAAAGAGATGACTGTGGTTCTACAGTAGGGCTAATGAAGGTTGTATGATTTCGTACTCATCCTGTAGAACAAGGGTTCCCAACCTGGGGCCCACTGACACTTTGGTTAATGTTTCTGGTGCATGGCAGGGAATCCCTGCTGTAGACCAATAACAATAGGCATGAAGTTGAGAACCCCTGCTGTAGATAAATTGCACTCCTACAGGAGGTTGGTTGGAGGCAATAATGCAGTAATGTAGTGTAAATGCTTGAGAAGAGAATTTACACAAAGGCACAACCATGCCTGATGCCAGGCTGTAGAAAGATTGATTTATGGTGGATGTTTTGGGACCGTGGACCAGTATAGCGCAGGAACAGTCCCTTCAGCCCACGAGGTTGTGCCAAATTTATTAATTTAATAATAAAGTGCTCAATTAAAGTAACTCTTCTAGCTACATACTGTCAATATCCTTCCATCCTCTGCATATCCATGTGCCTGTCTAAGATCCTCAAGAATGTCTCCACTAGCACACCTGTAGTGCACTCAAAACACTCACCGCACTTCTCCCTTGAACTTACCCCTTGCCCTGCACTTCTCCTCTGAACTTACCCCTTCGCCCCTTAAATACATGCCCTCTAGTATAAGATCTATTTCAACCCTCTGAAAAAAGGCATTGGCTGTCTACACTATCTGCGTCACTCATAATCTCATAAACCTCTATCAGAGGGGAAACATCTCAGATTGCATGGCATCTATCACAGATGTAAATAGATAGTGAATTGCTGAGGCAGCCAAATTTGAGACAATTTCTCTATATTTCTTGGATGATGGGTTTGAAGGCTTTTGTGAAATTGGGAAAAGCTGCTTATTCCAATCTAATGCAGCCGTACCTCAAGCTTGATATTTCATAAAACCAACACCTTGAGTCAACAAAATTAACATTTCAGGTCAATATCTAACTTGATCAGCTCTGAAGCCAAATGATTAATCTGTTTTCTCTTTACACAGCTGCCATCTACTCTGCTGGATGCATGCAACAGTCTTTATGTTACATTATTCAAGATTCAAGATTGTTTAGTGCCATTTTCAATGCACAATTATAGAGGAGAATGAAATAATTGTAGTTCCAGACCCGATGAAGCACTAAAGGAAACCACAATAAATATAAATACAGAAGGTAGCTTATTTACACAGATGAATTCTATGCACACAAAGTGACGCTAGGCACAGGAGTGTTTGTACACAAGGAAACAATAAAGTAATGATGTTGGGGATGTGGTGGGGTGGGTTCATGGGGGGAGTTTAGGATCAGCCTCACGGTTTGAGGGGAGTAATTGCTTTTGAGTCTGGTGGTACTGGTGTGCATTCTATATAGCCTCCTCCTCGATGGAAGTGGGACAAACCGTCCATGGGGAGGGTGGGTGGGGTCCTTCCCATGACATTGCTGGCCCTTTCCCAGCATCTTTCTGTATATATGTCCTTGAAGATGGTTAGACTGGTGCCAGTGGTGCGCTGAAAAGTTGAGAAGCACAGAGACAAACATATGGCAGTGTGCAGTAAACCAGCTGGCCTTGTGCAGCTTCATTTTATTAGAGGTTTGGCTGTGGGAAGCAGATTTTAGATTTCCGTGAAAGAGCAGCTTCAGATGCAAACTTTATATTTCTTTCAGATGAAAGTACTGCTGTAATATGATCAGGCATAGCAATCATTTACAGGCCTTCAGTAAAGGAGCAGAGAGTGCTGGATTTGGCATTAATACAAGGGTAAGATGCTGAAAAGTGTTATTGGTGTAGCTATTTAGCTGAGAAATATATTCCTTAGCTTTGTTTTAATAGCTTCTTCCAGAGAGTTTCCACTTATGCATTTAGATCAATGTGCCCTGGGTATTACTGATAGTGTTCATTCAGTCAGCTGACGGCTGCCTGCCTCATTCTGTCTACTCTTGCCAAGGGTGTCCTTAGAAGTAAGGCATTCAGTTGTTTACGTCTTCCTGGAGCATGCCTGGACACACACAAAAAAAAGATTAATCTGTAGTTGTAAAAGTTGAGGCATCTTTATTTCTGCTTCAATCAAGGACATTACAGTGTATATTGCTGCTGGAAATCTTAAATTAGAGCCAGTACAGATATTGACTTCAGAAAAATATTTTATATTCAGCCTGCTGTGTAGTTTGATCTTGCATATGGTAGACAAATCATGAAGTTCCTCGTTATCAAAAGTAAATTGCCAGTTGAATATAGTCACTGGGAGCACCAATTTACAAGCCATACTAATTAAGCAAAAAATAATCCGGAATATGTTAAAACTTCTAACCACTTTCTTATTGTGATTTGAAAAACATATTTCAAGGTTCAAAATGCAAAGTAAATTTTATTATCAAGGTACATATACGTCACCATATTCAACCCTGAGATTCATTTTCTTGTGGGCATACTCAATAAATCTATAGAATAATAACCATTACAAAATCAATGAAAGACCGCTAGAGTGTTCAACCAGAGTGCCCAAGGCAACGAAGTGTGCAAATATAAAAAGATGAAATAATAATAGTAATAAAGTAAGCAATAAGTATTGAGAACACGAGATGACGAGTCCTTAAAAATGAAATCATTAGTTGTGGGAACGTTTCAATGATGGGGCAAGTGAAGTTGAGTGAAGTTATCCCCTTTGGTTCAGGAGCCTAATGGCTGAGGGGTTGTAACTGTTCCTGAATGTGGTGGTGATGTGAATACTGAGGCTTTTGTGCCTTCTTCCTGATGGCAACAGCAAGATGAGATCATGTCCTGGGTGGTGGGGGGGTCTCTGATGATGGATGATGGATGGGCAGACTTTAAACTAGTAAGATGGGGGGGGGCGAGAATCAATTTGAGGAAACTATGGGAGAGGAGGTTAGTTCACCAGTAGAGCAAGTAAGTAGACAGTGTGTGAGGGAGGAAAGGCAGGTGATGGAGAAGGGATGCACTCAGCCCAAAGATGTAGGGGAGAAGAAAGAAAAGGATAATAAATTTGAATGCATTGTTAGGGATGAAAAGAGAGGAGGAGGTGGAGAGTATCTTAAGTGTATCTATTTTAATGCTAGGAGCATTGTAAGAAAGGTGGATGAGCTTAAAGCGTGGATTGATATCTGGAATTATGATGTTGTAGCTATTAGTGAAACATGGTTGCAGGAAGGGTGTGATTGGCAACTAACTATTCCTGGATTTAGTTGCTTCAGGTGTGATGGAGTAGGAGGGGCCAGAGGAGGAGGTGTTGCATTGCTTATCCGAGAAAATCTTATGGCGGTGCTTTGGAAGGATAGATTAGAGAGCTCCTCTAGGGAGGCTATTTGGGTGGAATTGAGGAATAGGAAAGGTGTAGTAACACTGATCGGAGTGTATTATAGGCCACCTAATGGGGAGCATGAGTTGGAAGAGCAAATGTGTAAGGAGATAGCAGATATTTGTAGTAAGCACAAGGTGGTGATTGTGGGAGATTTTAATTTTCCACACGTAGACTGGGAAGCTCATTCTGTAAAAGGGCTGGATGGTTTAGAGTTTGTGAAATGTGTGCAGAATAGTTTTTTGCAACAATACATAGAAGTACCGACTAGAGATGGGGCAGTGTTGGATCTCCTGTTAGGGAATGCGATAGGTCAGCTGACAGATGTATGTGTTGGGGAGCACTTCGGGTCCAGTGATTACAATAGCATTAGCTTCAATATAATTATGGAGAAGGATAGGACTGGACCTAGAGTTGAGATTTTTGATTGGAGAAAAGCTAACTTTGAGGAGATGCGAAGGGATTTAGAGAGAGTAGATTGGGTCAAGTTGTTTTATGGGAAGGATGTAATAGAGAAATGGAGGTCATTTAAGGGAGAAATTATGAGGGTACAGAATCTTTATGTTCCTGTTAGGTTGAAAGGAAAGGTTAAAGGTTTGAAAGCACCATGGTTTTCAAGGGATATTAGAAATTTGGTTCGGAAAAAGAGGGATGTCTACAATAGATATAGGCAGCATGGAGTAAAGGAATTGCTCAAGGAATATAAAGAATGTAAAAGGAATCTTAAGAAAGAGATTAGAAAAGCTAAAAGAAGATACGAGGTTGGTTTGGCAAATAAGGTGAAAGTAAATCCTAAAGGTTTCTACAGTTATATTAAAAGCAAGAGGGATAAAATTGGCCCCTTAGAGAATCAGAGTGGTCAGCTATGTGTGGAGCCGAGGGAGATGGGAGAGATTTTGAACGATTTCTTCTCTTCGGTATTCACTAAGGAGAAGGATATTGAATTGTGTAAGGTGTGGGAAACAAGTAAGGAAGTTATGGAACCTATGACAATTAAAGAGGTGGAAGTACTGGCACTTTTAAGAAATTTAAAAGTGGATAAATCTCCGGGTCCTGACAGGATATTCCCCAGGACCTTGAGGGAGGTTTGTGTAGAAATAGCAGGAGCTCTGACGGAGATCTTTAAGATGTCATTAGAAACGGGGATTGTGCCGGAGGATTGGGGCATTGCTTATGTGGTTCCATTGTTTAAAAAGGGTTCTAGAAGTAAGCCTAGCAATTATAGACCTGTCAGTTTGACATCAGTGGTGGGTAAATTAATGGAAAGTATTCTTAGAGATAGTACTAATAATTATCTGGATAGACAGGATCTGATTAGGAGTAGCCAGCATGGATTTGTGCGTGGAAGGTCATGTTTGACAAACCTTATTGAATTTTTTGAAGAAGTTACGAGGAATGTTGACGAGGATAAGGCAGTGGATGTAGTCTATATGGACTTCAGCAAGGCCTTTGACAAAGTTCCACATGGAAGGTTAGTTAAGAAGGTTCAGTCGTTAGGTATTAATGCTGGAGTAATAAAATGGATTCAACAGTGGCTAGATGGGAGATGCCAGAGAGTAGTGGTGGATAATTGTTTATCGGGATGGAGGCCAGTGACTAGCAGGGTGCCTCAGGGATCTGTTTTGGGCCCAATGTTGTTTGTAATATACATAAATGATCTGGATGATGGGGTGGTAAATTGGATTAGTAAGTATGCCGATGATACTAAGGTAGGAGGTGTTGTGGATAATGAGGTGGGTTTTCAAAGCTTGCAGGGAGATTTATGCCGGTTAGAGGAATGGGCTGAATGTTGGCAGATGGAGTTTAATGCTGAGAAGTGTGAGGTTCTACATTTTGGCAGGAATAATCCAAATAGAACATGCAGGGTAAATGGTAGGGCATTGAGGAATGCAGTGGAACAGAGAGATCTAGGAATAACAGTGCATAGTTCCCTGAAGGTGGAGTCTCATGTAGATAGGGTGGTGAAGAAGGCTTTTGGAACGCTGGCCTTTATAAATCAGAGCATTGAGTACAGAAGTTGGAATGTAATTTTAAAATTGTACAAGGCATTGGTAAGGCCAAATTTGAAATATTGTGTACAGTTCTGGTCACTGAATTATAGGAAAGATATCAATAAATTAGAGAGAGTGCAGAGACAATTTACTAGGATGTTACCTGGGTTTCAGCACTTAAGTTACAGAGAAAGGTTGAACAAGTTAGGTCTCTATTCATTGGAGCGTAGAAGGTTGAGGGGGGATTTGATCGATGCATTTAAAATTTTGAGAGGGATAGATAGAGTTGACGTGAATAGGCTGTTTCCATTGAGAGTAGGGGAGAATCAAACGAGAGGACATGATTTGAGAGTTAGGGGGCAGAAGTTTAAGGGAAACACGAGGGGGTATTTCTTTACTCAGAGAGTGACAGCTGTGTGGAATGAGCTTCCTGTAGAAGTAGTAGAGGCCAGTTCAGTTGTATCATTTAAGGTAAAATTGGATAGGTATATGGACAGGAAAGGAGTGGAGGGTTATGGGCTGAGTGCGGGTAGGTGGGACTAGGTGAGATTAAGGGTTCGGCATGGACTAGGAGGGCCGAGATGGCCTGTTTCCGTGCTGTGATTGTTATATGGTTATATGTTGTTTTCCTATGACAGTGTTCCAAGTCAATGTGCTCGTTGGTGGGGAGGGCTTTAACCATGATGGACTGGGTCGCACCTACTACTTTTAATAGCATTTTCCATTCAAGAGCATTAGTGTCTTCAATGTGATGCAGCTAATTCTTTCCATAAACAAATGCCTATTTTGCTAAGAGTAATTTGAATGATGTAATGAGACAGACCAGCAGATGATTTCAGCTTTTTATCATCTTACACAATGCCCAGTATATCTGATGTGGATTTGATCTTGAGCTGTGGTGCTGTCTTACATGGGTTCACACATTCTCCCTGTTACCATCTGGGTTTCTGATGGATGCTCTCTTTTCCAACTTCCCAAAATTGTGTCTGTAGGCCAGTTAGCCACTGTAAGTTGTCCCTTAATGTCGGTAGAATGGCTTCTTCTGCGTCATTACAATTAATATGAATGTGGTCAATTAGATATAGAAATAATGTTCACTGAAAGGGAAGTGTAATTGATGTGAAAACTGCTTATTATTGACATTTGTTTTATTCTTTTTAATTATCTGCATACAATTAATTTATACATTAATCAGCCACATTTTAATCAGCTTTCTTGTGACCGATTGAGTTAGTTGAACTGAAATGAGCAAGGCGTTTGGTTCAAACTCTTTGGCTCAATCCTCCAGACAATTCACAAAGCTTCTTATTTCACTTCTTTTATGCCTTCTTTTTCTTTCAAATGTGGTTCTGCTACTGTTGGGGCTTTTGATCAACATTTTGGTGGTGTGTTTTCGGACCAATTAAGTGATCTGGAGCTTTGCTGTCTCTGAGGGTGTACTGTGAGGTATTGACCAAAGTGGAGCTTTGAAGCAGGCCAAGAAGCCCCGAGACAGGGTGTGAGCCTGATTAAAGCATTGAGGAAGATTGCTATCATCGAGCTGAGAGCAGAAGGCAAGCGGCTGTTCAGTGCCGGCTACCAGCCTCTTGCCCGCTGCTGCTGGAGGAAGGTGTTTGCGTGTGACGATCTCTTTCTCCTTCTTCTCCGCTGCTCCCAGTGGAAGGTCCCAGTGTTCGAATGGTCTCTCTCACTTGATGCTGCCAGAGGATTGTGCTGGAGTCCTGGGTCTTGGGCAAGGTTTAATGGACACAGTTTGTGGATTGGACTCTAGTTCACATTATGACGTGTGCCTTGTTTCCGATCGCTCCTTTTTTGTTGCTATTTTGGGTGATTTAGATCAGGTGCCAACCAACACAGTGCTAGGTTACACTGAAATGATCACTGCTGGATACTTTTAATTTTATTTTGTATGTTCTGCCTTTTTTGCTAATTTTTGTTTTGCTGTTGGCATGATTTGTTTTTTTCTCCCCCCCCCTGCAATGGGTGGGCGCAGGTGAGCTGATGTTTTGCCTTGAACGGGTTCCAGGTTTTCTCTGTTTCATGGTTGTCAGTGCGAAAACGAATCTCAGAGTTATATACTGCATAAATATTTCATAACAAATGTACTTTGAATTCTGAATCTTGAATCAAGGCTGATGCTCTGTTAACTTGTGTCAGTCAGAGTACTCATGCGTTTCCTTAATGATGCGAGCCTCTCCCATATGGAGATTAAGGTCATCTTGGAATCTTTACTTTGGACTACTATTCAGCAATGGATGCCTTCGTGATAACCCCAACTGACCAAAAAGTTCAATGTCAAGGTTCACGAGAGAATAATGCTCACTAGGCCAGAAACTAGATACTGGGGGAGGTATAAGTGAATTAATTGATGGGTAAAATGATAGGCAAACTCAGACCCTGCTTTTAGCTTTGCCTTTATTTCAGTCAGGCAGTAAGCAGTAAGGGCAGGAATGAGTGTGATCAATATCTTCTGAGTCAAGTCTCCCAGTATTTCTTTTAATACATTGATGTTGAACCTTGCCTTCTACTTTTTGTGATTTTTATTAACAACCTAGTTGTGGGGGTAGAAGGGTAGGTTAGCAAGTTTGCAGACGACACAAAGGTTGGTGGTGTTGTAGATAGTATAGAGGATTGTCGAAGATTGCAGAGAGACATTGATAGGATGCAGAAGTGGGCTGAGAAGTGGCAGATGGAGTTCAACCCGGAGAAGAGTGAGGTGGTACACTTTGGAAGGACGAACTCCAAGGCAGAGTACAAAGTAAATGGCAGGATACTTGGTAGCGTGGAGGAGCAGAGGGATCTGAGGGTACATGTTCACAGATCCCTCAAAGTTGCCTCACAGGTAGATAGGGTAGTTAAGAAAGCTTATGGGGTGTTAGCTTTCATAAGTTGAGGGACAGAGTTTAAGAGACGCAATGTAATGATGTAGCTCTATAAAACTCTGGTTAGGCCACACTTGGAGTACTGTGTCCAGTTCTGGTCGCCTCACTATAGGAAGGATGTGGAAGCCTTGGAAAGGGTACAGAGGAGATTTACCAGGATGCTGCCTGGTTTAGAGAGTATGGATTATGATCAGAGATTAAGGGAGCTAGGGCTTTACTCTTTGGAGAGAAGGAGGATGAGAGGAGACATGATAGAGGTGTACAAGATATTAAGAGGAATAGACAGAGTGGACAGCCAGTGCCTCTTCCCCAGGGCACCACTGCTCAGTAAAGAGGATGTGGCTTTAAGGTAAGGGGAGGGAAGTTCAAGGGGGATATTAGAGGAAGGTTTTTCACTCAGAGAGTGGTTGGTGCATGGAATGCACTGCCTGAGTCAGTGGTGGAGGCAGATACACTAGTGAAGCTTCAGAGACTACTAGACAGGTACATGGAGGAATTTAAGGTGGGGGTTATATGGGAGGCAGGGTTTGAGGGTTGGCACAACATTGTGGGCCGAAGGGCCTGTAATGTGCTGTATTGTTCTATGTTCTATGTTCTGTGGTGCAATATCTTGTTTTCAGTCTTGCTATCCTCTCCATCTCCATCTGGTATGGAAACAGATGAGTATTGGACCAGAAGTTCCTACAAATGGTAGTGAGAATGGCTGAGATGATCATAGGGGCCTCCCTACCAGACACCGGGGACAGTTATCAGGAGCACTGCGTATGCAGGGCCCTAAGTATTATTAAAGATACCACCCATCCATCCAACATCCTCTTTGACTTCATACGTCGGGCAGGAGACTACGATGCATTAAACACAAGAATGGTTCAGATGAGAAACAGATTCTTCCCTCAGGTCATCAGGCTTCTGAACTCCCTGCCACATTGCATTCAAAGTGTTACCAGTTAATCTGTTCAGTACCATGCAATATTTAACTTATTCATTTTATTTGTTAATTTATGCATAACTCATCTGTAAATTTTAACCTTACTTTCTGAAGTTATTGCATGTTATATGTGTGTTAATGTGTACTACTGTGCACCTTAGTTCTGAGAAACGTCTTGTTTGATGGTATGCATGTATACAGTATAGTTAAATGACAATAAACTTGACTTTACATTCCAAATTAATTCCTTCTTTCCCATACCTCAATAGTAAGTAATCAAAAATCTCAGAAGAAAGTAAAAGGCAGCAGAAGCAACATACATTGCCTAATTAAAAATGAATACCACAACTTTTAATTGATAGATCTGCAACATGTAGGTAATATTTTGAAGAATTACTACACAGGTGAATAAAACAATGCAACCTTGCATTAATTTTTCCATGTGGGCAATGCTTTACTGACAAATAGTGAAATGCTTACATGTAGTTATTGAGATACTGTGTAGAATAGGCCCTTCCCACCTTCCAGCTGCCGCCCAGCATCCCCTGATTTAACAGTAGCCTGATCAGGGGACAATTTACGATCACCAACTAACCTACCAACGCTTATGTTTTTGGACTGTGGGAGGAAACCAGAGCACCAGGCAGCGGTTGGAAACGAACCCAGATGGCTGGTAATGTAAAACATTGTGCTAACCACTACGCTACCGAACAGGTGTTGTCACATCACAAATATAAGCTTTAACAGGTTGTTAAGTGTTTTCTAAGACTAACATAAACAGAAATCTGGAAGTAAAATCTCCAAGTGAGATTACCACATTATCTTCCCACTGTTTCCAAATCAGGGTCTGACATATTTCTAAAATAGTTATTGAACTGAGTAACACTCTGATCATCTTAATTAGGCCCCGCTTGGTGGCGTAATAATATCAGCGCCGGTCTCTGGAGCAAAGGTTCCCGAGCTTGAATCCAAGTCGGGTTGAGCGTCGAGCTAGCAACTCGGCCTCGTAAAATCAAGAATAGCTTGCTACGGAAACACCGTCTAAAGATGGTGCCCCAATAACTCCACTACCGAGTTAAGGGCTGTTCTTCTTCTTCATCTTAATTAGATAAATAAAATGGAAAATTATATTTTATTAAACTATTTACAAAAACAGCAATGAAATACTTGTCAATGAGGAGGAGCAGAAAATTATTTCTTTAGGGAATTGAAGTTCAAAATTTGAAGTGTTATGATTAGTTGCTCAAAGGAAATGTGCCATTTGGTGACTGTAGCAGTTACTATGAAATCAGTAAATTATGGATAAGTCATTTATTCTTAATTTTCTTCAAAGGGAACACAATTTATTCAGTAAATGTTCTTCTGATGATGAAGACTCCTGGGAACCCATAAAAGAATCAGTCTGACAAGTGCTTTTATGACTGTTAAGTTTTCTTTGAGGTTTTCTTTTGAAAGAGCACTCCACACCAATTTGCCCAAACTTCCTGTACTCCCATACACAAAGAATTAAAAAATTCTGACTTCCTGAGATTTATAGTTCATCATTCTTAAAAGAAAAGCTTTTTCCTATATCAATTGTTGCAAAGAATCTTATCAGCTGTTCGTTTTTTTGTGTTCGAAAATCAGAACCCGCTGGAAATCTGATGTAAAAATAAAATGAAGGCCATCTATCTGAAGTACATCTTAGATGTTGTTTCTCTTTCCACACTTTCTGCCTGATCTGCAGAGTGTATTCCAGTGTTTTCTGATTTTAGTATTCCATTATTACTATATTTCAATTTTTTCTCAGCTCAAGCTGGTAAAACCTGAGGTACGAGCTAGCCAAACACACTCATTTCTCAATTGCTAGGAACTTTTGGACTATTCTAGTGGCTTTCTGCAGATTTACATAAATATTGCAGTGAAAGCCTAATTGGTTTTGATATTATGTATTGACTTTGGAATGATACCAGTTGTTAATATTACTATTGGGACAATGTATACCCTGTTCGTGTTACAAAGTCTTCCGATTTCCTCTTAATTCAGCATATTTCTGAAGTTTTTCACTCATTAATTTCTGTAAGTTATGTGAGTCTGGAATAGCTATATTTATTTTGTAAGTTGTTCTTGCTTGTTTACCCTGTAATATTATACCTGGACGGTTGTACTATCAGTAGCAATGGTTCAGTCGTAATGTAATTTGTAGGACCCTGACTCTGCAACTGGATCAGGGTTGTATCCATAGTAAGGTACGAATTCTGTCATGAGTTTGTATTTTAAAGTAAGATTTTGGTGAAAGATGTTTGCCTCTGGATTGTACCTGTGTGAGTGATCAAATGATTATTATTATTGTTATTATTATTTTGAGGCTTATAGAAGCTCTATTCACTAATAGTTGTTTCATGTTTTTGATGTTTGTTAAATTATGAATTCCAGAGGGGAAAGATTTCAGTAACATTGCCAAGGTGACGATCTGTTGAAATTATTTACCCTTGTGGCATATATACTCTATTGGGCCGTTTGCTTGTAGAGGTACATCGGAAGGAAAACTGTAAAGACATTTTGTGATGCCATGCAGTTGAGGCAAAGTGAGAATATGCGTTTTCTTACTCTCATTCACAGAAGAGTTTTATGAAAATATGTGGCACAGGTGAGCACAGGGCCTGAAGAAGTTCAGGAAAAGGAAAACTGTCCTATTTACCTGCTTTTAGCACATGGAAAATGCCTGATCAAGTTTACTAAGGTAGGCAATCTCATCTTTGCAAAGTGGCACACTAGTCAATTGTTTTTGGGGAGCCCTCATTTGCATTTTTCCATCTCTCAGTCCCCCAGCACTTGCCCTACAACAACGGGAGATGAAACACATGCCACTGCACCTCCTTCCTTACCAACATCCAGGGATCTAAGCAGCCCTCTTAGGCAAAAATTTGCATACATCTCCCACAAACTCATCTACTACAAGTGGAGTAGATGATGTGACCATTCTAAGGAACATCTAGCTCTGTCTGCACTGGTCACGTTGAGTCCCCAGTTCTATGCCATCTGAATTCCCATTCGCAGTTCCACATAGATCCGTCTGTGACCGTTCTCCTGCCCTGTCACTTTGAGGCCAAATGCAAACTGTAACAGCATATTCCTCCTGGGCTGTCTACAATCTAGTTGTATGAACATTGAATTTTCCAGTTTCAGCATTAACGTCATTCATCACTGCTCTCAGCTGGATTGAGAAAGGTGCCAAGGAAAGGTCAAATGACAAAGGCATTGGTTCTTGTACTCCACAAGCATTTCCTTTTGCTTTGGGGACCTTTCTCTCTCCTTCTGATCCACTTAGACTTCCTCACCTTCCACCCACTATTCAAACCTTCCCGTCTAGAACACTATCACTAAGTTGTGCTTGTCTATTTGGTTCCATCTGCCTATCATCCCTCCACTATCTGGTGGCCCTCATTGAATTCTGTACTTAGCAGATTCTTGCATCTGTAGCCTTTTGTATCTCCACTTATCACGTCTGCCTGAACCTCTTACCTCCCCTCTCCCCGTTTGGCTCCACCTGCCTCCTTTCTTTCTATATCCACTTATATGGCCATAAGACCACAAACTATAGGAGCAGAAGTAGGCCATTCAACCCATTGAGTCAGTTCTGCCATTCAATCACGGGCTGATCCAATTTTTCCAGTCATCTCCACTCCCCTGCCTTCAACCCATACCCTTTGATGCCCTGGCTAATCAAGAACCTATCTATCTCTGCCTTAAATACATCCAATGACTTGGCCTTCACAGCTTCTTGTGGCAATGAATCGCAGAGATTTACCACCCTCTGACTAAGGTAATTTCTCCGCATCTCTGTTCTAAATGGATGTCCTTCAATCCTGAAGTCATGACCTCTTGTCCTAGACTCCCCTACCGTAGGAAATAACTTTGCCATATCTAATTTGTTCAGGCCTTTTAACATTTGAAATGTTTCTATGAGATCCTCCTTCATTCTCCTGAACTCCAGGGAATACAGCCCAAGAGCTGCCAGACGTTCCTCACACAGTAACCCTTTCATTCCTGGAATCATTCTCGCAAATCTTCTCTGAACCCTCTCCAATGTCACTCTTGAATGTCTGTTACATTACACCTGCAACATAAATGGTGACCATTAGGGAAAAATTGTATTCTGATAATGCCTCTGTCGTACACTGCAGTTTTGAAACCAGTGTTCTGTCATAAGCCGAGAGTGTCCACTACTGGTTAGCTGCATTTCCTGCTGATCTGGATGACGTAGGTCAGTAGCTAGTGTGCAGCTTCTTGTAATTGGCCTCTATATCATGCTGAGATGTTAAAGATTAGATGCTGGTGAATCTCATCTCTTGCTCTCTCACTAGACCCACCACTGAATGCAGTGGTGGCTTCGGAAACTATTGAGCAAAGGATATGGATACACTTCAGAATTGCAAATCCCCCTCCCCCCCACCCCACACCCCACCCAGCTTTCCCTGAAACATACCTCTGACAATAGCAAGCTGCTGTGGGAGCGGTATTGTGGTCACCTCCCTGTTTTACTGAGAGCAGATTGCAGCTGCCGCAGCAGAAGCCAAAAGCAAGCAGAGTAAATATTAACTAGCTCGCCCTATTGAAAGTCACCCACATGTGGTAAGGCCATAAGACCATATGATATAGGAGTGGAATTGGGCCATTTGGCCCATTACATCTGCTCCTGAGTCTGCTGAACCATTTCATTATGGCTGATCCATTTTCTCTCTCAGCCGCAATCTCCTGCCTTCTCCCTGTATCCCTTCATGTTCTGATTAATCAAGAATCTATTAACCTCTGCCATAAATATACATAAAGACTTAGCCTCCACAGCAGCCTGTGGAAATGAATTCCACAGATTCACCACTCTCTGGCTAAAGAAATTCCTGCTCATCTCTGTTCTAAATGGATATCCCTCTATTCTATTCTGAGGCTGTGTCCTCTGGTCTTAAACCGCCTCCATAGGAAACATCCTTTCCACTTCCACTCTATCGAGGCCTTTCAATATTCGATAGGTTTAAATGTGATTACCCTTCATTCTTCTGAATTCCAGTGAGTAGAGGCCCAGAGCCATCAAATGCTCCTCATATGACAAGCCTTTCAATCCTAGAATCATTTTTGGGAACCTCTTATGAATCCTCTCCAATGTCAGCATGTCCTTTCTCAAATAAGGGGTCCAAAACTGCTCATAATACTCCAAGTGAGGCCTCACCAGTGCCTTATAAAGCTTCAACATTGTGTCCTTGCTTTCATACACGACCTTCTTTGCTCTTGATTCCTTTGGGTATGCAGGATTGTGCTGTTGTGCTCAAAGTGATTACTGCTGCTACAGGACATCCTTCAAGGTAACCCGAGGAATATTCCCAAATTCTTCAGTACTCAGTCTGACCACAGCTGACTGAAAGTAACTGTATCTGCTCCTCGTAAATACTGGAGGAACTCAGCAAGTCAGGCAGCATCTATGGAAATGAATAAACAGCTGACATTCCAGTGCCAAGAGCCTTCTTCAGGACTGGAAAGGAAGGGAGAAGATGCCAGGTGGGGTGAGGAAGACGGATAGCAAGAAGGTGACAGGTGAAACCAGGTGGGTGGTGATGCACCATCAATAACTCACTCTGAGACGTAAAGGCGAGATATCGGCTTTTATTGACTGGAAGAAGGAACCAGCAGTGAGTGAGCATCATACTACATCCTGGAGCAGTCAGCCGGGGGCGTGTCCAGACAGGCACACGTAGTTCACCACATTCACCCCCCCTTTGTTTAAAAGAGTCCCCATGTGGCGAAGTTTCTTACAGGTCAAGTCTATCAGGTGGTCGAATTTGTCGCTGCGATCTACGTAGCACCGGCTGTGATTGCACTGGTGCCGGTGACATTGGTGATTGCACAGGAGACGGAGGTTGTGCTGGTTCCGGCCCACTAGGCGCCAGTGAGCCCTCACGCATGTGTATATATGCGTACAAAACGCCTGGTTTATGAGTGTCATGAGGAGTCTGTGTAGGGCCTGGTGAGCACAGTGTCACCTCGGGTACAGGGTTCATAGTTACCGGAGAGTGTTCAGGGTAGTGGTCTGCTGCTCCTGCGGGCACCAGGTTGCGGACGGAGACCGTGTCCCCCCGCCCTTCAGGTAAGACCACGTAGGCATACTGGGGGTTCACATGTAGAAGGTGAACCCTCTCGACCAGCGGGGAGTATTTATTACTCCTCACATGTTTCTGGAGCAACACTGGCCCTGGGGACATCAGCCAAACTGGTAGGGTGGTCCCAGTGACAGACTTCCTGGGAAAAGAGAATAGGCGCTCATGGGGGGTGGCATTGGTGGACGTACATAACAGAGAGCGGATAGAGTGCAGTGCCTTGGGGAGGACCTCCTGCCATCGAGAGACCGGCAACTCTTTTGACTTAAGGGCTAAAAGTGTGGCATTCTCTCGCTCCACCTGTCCATTACCCCGGGGATTATAACTCGTGGTCCGACTAGTAGCAATGCCCCTAGCTAGCAAGTACTGGCGCAGCTCGTCACTCATAAAGGAGGACCCTCTATCACTGTGGATATAGCAGGGATACCCGAACAGAGCGAAGAGCTGGCGCAGGGCTTTTATGACGGACGTGGCAGTGGTATCGGGGCAGGGAATGGCAAAGGGGAACCGTGAGTACTCGTCGATAACATTGAGAAAATAGACATTGCGGTCGGTGGAGGGAAGGGGGCCCTTAAAGTCAACACTCAGTCGCTCAAAAAGGTGGGTGGCCTTGACAAGTTGCGCCGTGTCAGGACGGTAGAAGTGCGGTTTGTACTCAGCGCAAATTTGGCAGTCCCTTGTCGTCGTCCTGATGTCCTCCAGGGAGTACGGCAGGTTCCGGGCTTTCACGAAATGGTAAAATCGGGTGACCCCCGGATGGCAAAGTTGTGCTTGAAGGGCGTACAGCTGGTCGAGCTGTGTGCTAGCACACGTTCCCCGGGATAGGGCATCAGGGGGTCATTGAGTCTGCCAGGCCGGTACAGGATATCATAGTTGTAGGTGGAGAGTTCTATTCTCCACCGCAAAATCTTATCATTTTTGATTTTGCCCCGCTGTTGGTTGCTGAACATGAACGCAACCGAGCGCTGGTCGGTCAGCAAGGTGAACCTTTTGCCGGCAAGATAGTGCCTCCAGTGCTTAACAGCCTCCACTATGGCCTGGGCTTCTTTCTCCACTGCGGAGTGCCAAATTTCAGAGACTTGAAGGGTACGAGAAAAGAATGCTACTGGCCTACCTTCCTGATTGAGGGTAGCAGCCAGAGTGAAATCGGAGGCATCACACTCCACTTGGAAGGGAATGGTCTCGTCCACCGCATGCATCGTAGCTTTGGCAAAGTCCCCTTTAATGCAGCTGAAGGCTGCGCAGGCCTCAGCAGAGAGTGGAAGAGTGGTAGACTTGACCAGGGGGCGGGCCTTGTCTACGTAATGGGGGACCCATTGGGCGTAATAGGAAAAAAAACCCAGGCACCGTCTGAGGGCTTTGAGAGTGGTGGGAAGAGGGTGTTCTAACAGGGGGCGCATACGGTCGGGATCAGGGCCAATGACCCCGTTTCCCACGACATACCCAAGGATAGCAAGGCGGGTGGTTCCGAACACACACTTGTCCCTGTTATAAGTAAGGTTCAGAGCTGCGGCCTCTTGGAGAAATCGTTGGAGGTTGGTGTTGTGATCCGACCAGTCGTGACCGCAGATGGTGATATTATCCAGATAGGGAAATGTGGCCTGCAGTTGGTACTGGTCCACTATCCGGTCCATTTCCCTCTGGAAGACAGAGACACCATTTGTGACACAGAAAGGGACGTGCAGGAAGTGATAAAGCCTGCCGCCCGCCTCGAAGGCGGTGTAAGGGCGGTCCTCTGGGCGGATGGGGAGCTGGTGATAAGCGGATTTCAGATCTATTGTCGAATACACCTTGTACTGAGCTATCTGGTTGACCATATCCGCGATGCAGGTAGGGGGTACGCGTCAAGCTGCGTGAACCTATTGATGGTTTGACTATAGTCCACCACCATCCTATTTTTCTGCCCAGTCTGAACAACAACCACCTGGGCCCTCCAAGGGATTGTGCTTGGCTCAATGATCCCCTCCCTGAGCAGCCGCTGCACCTCTGACTGAATGAAGGCCCTGTCCCCTGCACTGTACCTCCTGCTTTTAGTTGCCACAGGTTTACAGTCGGGGTCAGGTTGGCGAACAGCGGTGGGGGAGGGACCTTGAGGGTGGAGAGACTGCAAGTGGTGTTGGTAGCGCAGCTGTTGGCATGGTGCTGGGTGGGATGTGTGGGCCCGTGTGTGTGTGTGGTCAGTAGTGATGAAGTCCCACAAAACTGAGGATTCCGGACAGTGAGTGGTGGGAGGGGCCCGTCATATACCATAGTCACACTTTCGAGATGGCTCTGGAAGTCCAGCCCCAATAGCACAGGTGCACACAGTTTAGGCATGACCAGTAGCGCAAAGTTCCGATATTCTGTGCCTTGCACCACCAATGTCGCTACACAACCCGCCCGGATGTCTGTGGAATGCGACCCAGAAACCAAATGGATCTTCTGACTTACTGGCCGTGTTGCGAGTCCGCAGCGTTGCACTGTGTCCGGGTGAATGAAGCTCTTAGTGCTGCCCGTGTCAAACAGGCATCTAGTCCTGTGCCCCTCCACCAGGATGTCCATCATTGACCTTGCAAGCTGGTGTGGGGCGCTTTGGTCGAGGGTTACAGTGGCCAGAGTTGAGCCGTTGGGGTACCCGGTAAGCATCGGAGGGTCAGGGGTGGGGCGTGCTGACGCCGACAAAGATGGCCGTCCACATCCGGGCATGCAAGATGGCGGCCCCCACGTCTCACCTGCAGCGCTGCACTCCGCTCATAGTTTAGACTTACAGACCTTGGAGAAATGGCCCCGCTTTCCGTAGCTAGAGCAGGTCGCTTCTCGTGCTGGGCAGCGTTTTCGGGGGTGCTTTTTGAGTCCGCAGAAATAACAAAGCGTGGGCTTCTGACGGGCCGCAGCCGTGGTCAGGTTTGGGGAGCTCGTGGAATCGCGACTGGCAGCGGTGTTGGCGAATTTGCTCCCGGGAGCCAGTGGTGGCGGGGTCTGAGGTGTCCACGGAACCGGCGGGGAATCATGCGACTGGACAGCGTCAGCGTTGTGCAGAGCAGCTTCCAGAGCGTTGGCCGTCTTGATCGCCGAGTGTAAGGTCAGATCGGCGTTTTCCAGCAGCCACTGGCGCACGTACACTGACCTCAGTCCCGTCACAAAGGCATCTCGTACTAGCAGCTCCGCATGCTGTTCCGCCATGAACGTCTTGCAGTCACAAGTTCGGACGAGTGTCTGTAGTGCTCGGAGAAACTCAGTGCACGATTCGCCAGGCTGCTGTCACCGGGTAGCTAAACGATGTCTTGAGTGGACGGTGTTCACCAGCCACAGGTACTGTCTTTTGAGGGCGTCCAGTGCCCCATCGTAGGTCGGCAGGTCCCGGATAATGGAGTAAACTTTTGGGGTGACCCTCGAGAGGAGAATTCTGTGCATAACGGCGGGTTCAGTTGCATGAACCTCCTCCAAGTATGATTGGAAGCATGCAAGCCAGAGTTCAAAAGCAAGAGCTGCTTCAGGGTCTTGAGGGTCCAAATCCAATCTTTCTGGTTTCCACGTTTTAAAACTTCCAGTCAATAAAATTGATGCACCATCAATAACTCACTCTGAGACGTAAAGGCGAGATATCGGCTTTTATTGACTGAAGAAGGAACCAGCAGTGAGTGACCATCATACTACATCCTGGAGACTGAGGCCAAGCATCAGGCCTCGATCGCCTTTATACAGGGGCCTGTGGGAGGAGCCACAGGAGCAGTCAGCGGGGGGTGTGTCCAGACAGGACCACGTAGTTCACCACGGGTGGGAAAGATAAAGGGCTAGAGAGGAAGGAATCTGATAGGAGAGGAGAGTGAACCATAGGAGAAAGGGGAGGAGGAGGGGACCAAGGGAGGAGATAGGCAGGTGAGAAGAGGTAAAAGGTCAAAGTGTGGAATGGAAGAATAGGGGAGAGGGAGGGAATAAATTGATAGACACCTTGCTTAGAAAGTTTGCCAGGAAACCGGATCATATTTCGAACGATATGTAATTGAACATTGATGGTGTTAGGCGTAGATCAAAGAAACATAGTTGTTCAGTATAAAATGACCAGTCAGAAGAATTTGACCCAGTACTACAGGACACCACATCCCATTGTACATATAAAGCATAAGGTTGGCAAAGCATGCATGGAGTGATGTTATATTTTGTGCAACACTCAACTGGAGTACTGGATGCTGAAATAACATCATGTTTTCTGTTTTGGAAGTATGATCAGGAATTTCACAAAGAAGCATATTTTTATACTCCCCACCCAGCTGAAAAACCACTCAGTCACTTGCAGCAGGCTACCCTGCTTTTTGTGCATTGTTTAGAGAATCAATGGTAAGGTAATATTGGCTCAGTGACCTTGACTGCCAATGTCTGATTGCTTGTGTCTCCTGTGACTGTTCCACTTGGAGGTCCTGCCCTTTAACTTAGCACCTAGTTCTTCTCTGTGTGGAAGTTCAATAAGACAACAAGTCAAGATGATAAACTGACAGAGTCAGTCTGCAGACACAGTGCAGTCACCCAGGCTAAACATTGCCCTTGAAAGCCTAACTCTTGTACAGCTTTTCTGTTCAAGCCTGGAAACCAAGGTTGTTATTTTACTTCCGTTTAAATGTACCGTGGGTTAACAGTGAAGAATCATATTCTGGAAGAATTAGAGAACTTTTATTTACAGCAATAAACAAACACATCTTAGCCCAGCCACGTAATGGAACATTCTAGCAATCCTGTGCACGCTCAGTGCTCTGCCCAATCACGTACTGGCACATCATTGCATGTGATATCACCACAAAGGTCAGTGACCACACCAAGACAAAATGCAAATGAAGGATTCTTGGGCAACACTATTGGACTCTTATTTTGCTAATACTCAAATATTATTGGCCTTTAAAAGGTAGATTTACTTGGATATTAATATGTGAAATATATATTATGATTGGTATTGAAATATACAAATAATGGGATTTAGAAATGCACGGAATGTCTATTGAACCAATATCTGTAGCCAATTTCTGGATAAAAATACAGGAAGAAGAAGAAGAAAGCCTTTAACTCCGAGTGGAGTAATCAGAACTCTGTTGTGATGGCATTTTTTTAGCAGGCTTTCTTGTTTTTACAAGGCCGAGTTGCTAGCTCAACATTCAGCCCAACATGGATGGAAAGCGAACAAGGGAACCGGCTGGATTTGAACTCGGGAGCCTTTGCTCTGAAGTCCGGCACTGATGCCACTACACCACCAGTCAGCATAAAGATACAGGAGTTGGGAAATATTTACGTAGTTACACTTTCTTC
The DNA here is from genome assembly GCF_030144855.1 of Hypanus sabinus. Classification (NCBI taxonomy): domain Eukaryota; kingdom Metazoa; phylum Chordata; class Chondrichthyes; order Myliobatiformes; family Dasyatidae; genus Hypanus; species Hypanus sabinus. The sequence goes on along the minus strand of NC_082709.1, from coordinate 11,600,477 downwards.
TTTGTGAGGCACTCACATATGACGTGATGGTGTAATGACGTATGTCATTCACGTACTTCTTACATATAACCGTAATGAAAATGTAAAGAAACAAAGAATGTTTAAACAAATGATAAATTTACAATATTACTGAAATATTGGATACACAACTCTCCTTCCTGCATAGCTATATACGCCAAGTCAATACAGAATGCATCTCAACTCAAATACGTAACTCATTGCTTTCTAGTGATCTTACACAGTATATATAGTCTACAATATAATACAACTACTATAAGGACATTTGCAGCATAGTAAACTTTAAATTGCCCCACTCAACCCTAAACATTTAACTGCAGTGGGAGATTTCTTACTCTTGTGGGATAATGTCTTTCCTGATTGGGGGAGGGGGGTGCTGGTAGTTTTCACTCTGCTTAGATGTGAAACAAATCCAGGTTCTGGAACCTACTCCGCAGTGGTTGTAGGAGATCACTCTGGAACCGCAGGAAGTGCTTCTGACAGCCCTAGACCCCTTTCTTCTCTAGCAATTGACTCTTCTCCTCAACTGATCAGTGCATCATCTTCAGATGATTTCAGATGCAATCTCCACAGTGCAGGAACGTGGTCCATTTCTGTCCCTGATCTTTCCAAGTGCCTACTTCTGAACATCTCTGTAGCCCCGCACCAGGACTGCTTGTCCAGGAGTGAAACGTCGCACCCTCTTGTTTGAGGAGCCCTCAATTTGCCTCCACTGTTCGTTCTGCATACTCCTGCTGAGATTGGGATTGAGGAGGTCCAAGTGTGAACACAAGGGATGACCCAGGAACAGCATAGCAGGGTAATTATTGGCTGTGGAGTGTGCTGCAATGTGATATGGAAGGAGGAAGTTGGTGAGCTTTTGATTCTGTGTTAGTGTAGTGTGTAATGCTGGCATTGATCACTGGCATTGTAATGCTGGCATTGATCGCTGGCATTGTAATGCTGACACTGATTCTTTAGAATGTGGACAAACCTGGGAACCTGGTTTGTACATGATCTCTCAATCATGGTATTTGATGCAGTTAAATAAATTTGCCAAGGTACGTATTCATAGCTTGTTGGAACCCATAAAAATGATTCAACTGGACACAAGACCTATCACTCCCTGTACATACAAATTAGCTGCATCATCAAGGAAGAGGTTTGTGGTGCATGACATACATCTGTGAGCTTGCATGACTCAACTGACTACTATTCCAGCCGTATATCAGCTGCCATGTCGAGAGGGAAGAAAGGATAATTTCTCCTTCCTTGGATTTTGAGTCAGTTTGACAATTTGAATGTGAAGACACATACTCAATGATTCAGGAACAGCTTCTTTCCCTTTGTCATTCAATTTATGAATGGACATTGAACCCATGAAAGCTATCTCACTACTTTTTTATTTCTATTTTCAAAAGTTTCAAAGATACATTTAATGTATACATTATACACCCTGAAATACTTTTCCTTTGCAACCATCCACAAAAACAGTGCCCCAAAGAATGATTGACAGTTAAATATTACAACCCCAAAGCCCCCCAGCTCCCCTCTTCCATGTGAAAGCAGCAGCAAAGCAACGATCCCCCCCACCAGCAAAAATAGCATCAGCACCCACCACCGAGCACTCAAGTATGCAGTAAAGCATCAGCAAAGACACAGACTTGCAGTACCCCAAAGACTACTCGTTCACCTGGTATTCAACATACCACAGGCTCTCTCTCTCTCCTGCCCCCCTAATAAGGGAGAAAGAGGTGCTGCCATTTCACAGCGAGAGGGGAGACATAACAAACAACTCGCTGATTTACGATGTTTAAATGTTCGTTGTGTCACTTTTTCGAGCTCTGTTCCCAAAGAACTCAGGTCTCTGGGTGCACAGCCAGCAGCCAGCTCGCTGCTTTCCATCTTCCATCTCCCACAACACGCCGATTTCCTGCAGAGACACCGACCACGAGTCTGCCCGTCTCCGGAGCCATGAGATCCTGGAGCTCTGAAGGCGAGCTCATCTCTTTGGCTGCATCCTTGGCATATCAAGTAACGGCCGGTCGTGAAACCCTGAGAATGGGTTCCATTCCTGCAAAGAACTGAAGTCAGCGTTTAACTCCAGGTCAGGGTCTTCAAAAGAACACTGAAAGAGTAAAATAAAGATAGTAGAGATGGAAATAGAGCTGTTTCCGAAGATGCAAGCAAAGGAGTTGCTGTTAGGTGTCATTGTCATTCACAGGTTTTTTCTCCCTATTATTGTGTATTGCATTGTACTGCTGCTGCAAAGTCAACAAATTTCACAGCATATATAAAACCTGATTCTGATTCTGATTTTGCGGTAGATCCCCTGCAGTGGGAGCCACAGGTTCACCCAGAGACAGCTGGAGACACTCCTTGCAGTCTGGTATCGCCTCCTTTCATATGGTAGCATCACCTCATTCATGTTACATCATCAGGAGGAGTTCAACCTTGGATCAAATGTTCAGCAGCTGTGCCTCAAAGCTATTTGCCAATTTTCATCAGTTTCCATTTACTATAGGGACCAGCAGGGTATGAATATGTATCTTGGCAAATCTATATAGCTGCATCAAATACCATGACAGACAGATTATGGAACAAACCAGGTTCCCAACACTTGATCTAAAGACTCAGTCAGCTCCATCATGGGCACTAGCCTCCCCATCATCCGGAACCTCTTCGAGGAGCGATGCCTTAAAAAAGCGCATCCATCATTAAGGACCTCCGTTACCCAGGGAATGCCCTCTTGTCATTGCTACCGTCAGGGAGGAGGTTCAGGAGCTTGAAGGCCTGCACTCAGTGGTTCAGAAAGAGCTTCCTCCGCTCTGCCATTAGATTCTTGAATGGACATTGAACCCATGAACACTACCACACTAACGCAGAATGCTGGAAGAACTCAGAAGGCCAGGCAGCCTCAATAGAAAAGAGTAAACAGTTGACATTTCAGGCCGAGCCCATGCTTCATGTCCTAACCTCCTAATACTTTCCGCCAACTTAGTCATGAATATCCCTCGTGCACAGACCAGTGGAGCTGCTGGGTTTGTTCCAGAGTGCCCGCACATTCAGGAAGTGAGTAGTCAATACAACCGATAGCTTTGAATCTTACCGAGTTCGGTTCTGATTTCTAATTTGGTAACAAGATTATGGCTGTCAGGGAAGTACTGGACCACACTGACCAGAAATGGCTCTAAGCCAACTAGACTAGGTAACAGTATGTGCAATCTCTATGTCACCAGTCTTCTTCCATATCCTGTAATTTACAGTTTTTTATTATTACATATTGCAAATATTGCTCCCACATAGCAACAAATTTCATGACATATGCTGGTGATATTAAACCTGATTCTGATTCTGGTATGTTCCAGTCAGTAGGTCTTAGCATTAAACTTAAAAGTTACAGTGCCCTGAGGATTAGGTTACTTTTAGGAAAGATGATCAAATATTTGTAGAAATATACAACTCGAGCCACAAGGGCATGTGGCTTCTGGCATTGACCTGGCCTGGGAACATTTTAGTTTCCCAGGCATTGGTTTAATTACCAGTCTGGGAGAGTTCCTCTTCCTTTAGATGATATGCTCCATTAACATGACTTAGAAACTATGTATCTCAAGCCTTTCATTGTACCGATCAGTGATTAAAATTATTATTGTTGTCTGCCTTTTAACATGTGCAAGAAGTAACTTTCTGGAAGATGTTGACATTTTAACTATTTCTAACTATTTTAAGTCAAATTGCAGATAATCCATTCTGCAAGGAAGAGGCCGAGGAGTGGGGCTGAGGAGGGGAGAAAAGGATCAGCCATGATTGAGTGGTGGAGCAGTTTCAATGGGCCAAGTGGCCGAATTCTGCTCCTACGTCTAATGGTCTTATGGTCTTAAGAGCCAGAAAGTTGAAGTTTCTTGCCAGCAAAAGTAAGAGTGGGGAAGCCACTGGAGAAAATGTGCTTTGGTACGTTTCTTCAGAAGACTTTTCCTATATATAATAGGTGAGAAATAGTTTTACTGTAATATGAAAATAGTGCTAATTATCAGCCGAGTACTGAGAAAGCCCCACAAAGACAGATCTTTATTTATAAGGTTCACAGAGAGTACGGTTAGGTTTCTCTCTGCTTTGCCACTCTACATCAGTTTCGGCCCATCAGAAGAATTTTGGAAATCCAGGCAGGACTGGTCCATTCATTCCCTTGCATCTGGTCCATCATTTGGTTAATCTTTCACTGCAGCACAATGATTGTAGTAATATGCCTTAATGTCCAAAAGAAATCTTTCAATGGTTGTCATAATTACACTCAACAATTGAAGCTCCATGATTCTCTTCAGAAGAAAATTATAAAGATTCACAAGTATGTAAGATAATGGAATGAATAGTAAGAGCAAGGTTTGCTTATTTTGTGGAAAGAGTGGAAAATTAGCTGTATACCCACCTGGATTTTGGAAAGGGAGACTGACCATGGAATTGGTGTTAACTCTGGAACCTGATATTCATAAGACCCAAGTTGATAAAGAATCAGTGGTAGCAGTTTATGAATGGTTTCATACAGGGGTTGTTGATTAAAATTGAAAATATGGGAATAGATTGTAGAACGTACAACAGGCTTTGTGATGTTTTACTTGACAGTAAGATGCAAGCTGGGGTGGGAACACCATTCTACAAGCAGTATGGAACAGAGAATGGACTCCACAGGGGAGTATGTGTAGCCCACTCTTTTTCAATATTACGATGAATGATATTTTCTTAAATGTTGGCTCAGATGCTACACGGTGATGATGTGGACGTGAGGCAAGAACATAAATTATACAGTTAGGAACATGCAGGCAGCTTTTAACAAAGTAAAGGACTGGGGATTTGGGTGGGGATTTAAACTTTGCAAAGACTCAAGTTCTTTGTTTGTCCTAAAAGGAAAATTACAGCCACAATTGATCTCAAGTTATAATAGTAAATCTCTTAAACAAAAGTCAGTAGTAAAGTTTCTAGTTATGTAGATGGACACTGGAAGGTGCATGTGAATAAAATTCAAGGGAGGTGTGAAAAAGCCCTTAATGTGCTCACCTGCTTAGTTGGGTATGACTAGGGTGTGAGTAGGAGGTCTGAATATTATTTACTACTTTTTGTAAAACATCATTGATAACTCTTCAAGTTAAGTTTTAAAAAAATCTCTCAATGGGTATATGTCTCTACCAAAGGAGGTGTAAGGCGCTCCTTCCTTCTGCTAGCCTTGGGCAAGGTGTAGCACCTGCTTAGCCCCGCCCCCCAACTCCCCCACTCCCCAATCAGGGTCATATGATGCCATGGGGCTGGTGATGGATGGTCCTATGAGCAGCTGGTGCATATCACAGGCCATTGTTATGTGATCACTGACACCAGGCAGACAGTCTCTGAGGTATATTGATAATGGCTGGGGTCAACCGTCTTGTAAAGACACTGCCCAGAAGAAGGCAATGGCAAAACCATTTCTGCAGAAAAATTTACCAGAACAAGAACAATCATGGTCAAAGAAAGTGACAAACTTCTGTTTATCAATATTTAACAAAACTTTTCTATAAAATCATGCACTTTACACACTGACTTGAATCTATTTCTTTTTTTGATATCAATGGGTCCTATTGACATTGTGTTCTACCCATTTCCACCTGAACATACTACACTTCGACAGTTTGCTTAAATACAGAACACCCTATATAAACAGAGTTATGTTCCCCTCCGAAGTTGCCATATTTTAGCCTTCTGCCTTCTCCTCAATTTCCATAAGAACGTAAGAAATAGGAACAGGAGTAGGCTATCTGGCCCATCAAGCCTGCTCCACCATTCAATAAGATCACGGCCAATCTGGCCATGGACTCATCTCCACCTACCTGCCATAACCATGTTCTCCACCACATCTACCATACAGCTTTTTACCTCTTCATACAGCAGCTACTTGACAAAACTTCTGAACTGAAAGCTTCTCAGATGGGGTGGCACATAGACTTGAACCATATAACTCAAATAACCTCAATTAACCCTATCCAGCAACTTTTTTCCATCCAATTTAAACAGCACCAATAAACTATCTGTTCTAACTCCACAGCAAAATCACTTTAAACATTTAGCGTCCACAACATATTCCCCTACTAAATTATTTTTAACTTGGTCCATAGATTCATGTAGAGTCACTCCTGTGATTACTCCCCAAAGCCAGTGTTGTTCAATATATTTCCCTGGTGTTATTTTCCTTCCTCCCATAGCTTTTAATCAAAAGCTTTCTCACGTTGTTTACTATCTTTACAAAACACTAAGAGTGCTCTGTCACTTAAAGGTCTTGCACTGACAATATCTCCCAATGATTTTTTCCAAATCTAATTCGATTGATTTATCCACATTTAAAGCTCAGCAATACCATAAGTTCTTTCTTCCTTATTTTATTTAGCTCCTATCTACTGCCTTCATCACTGGGTGTTAAACCATTATAATCTTCAATTTGTTGATTATATTTTTGTTTCCAAAGTACCTCGCCATTCACCTTCCTCTATACAACTCCTATCACCCAGCACCACCTCCCGTTCGCTACCTTGATCTTTTTTGTCACTTCTTGCTATCTCTACCCTCACTTCCTGCCTGAGAGAAAACTCCCAACAGCAGGCTCAGTCCTTTGCTCCAACTCTGCAACTCTTCGTGAGGCGATTACAATTCCTCACTATCCCAACTCCAACTCAGGTGCAAATGAACTGTGAGCTCACTGCTGGAATCAATTTGTGCTTCGTGCATTTCAAGGATATCTATGTTTAATGTTGACCTATGATAAGTGCTTTCAGCTGTAGGCACTTTTCTAGTCAGAGGGGAAGCTGCTACTTAATGAGTGACTGCAGCCATGAGGGGTGGGTTTGAGAGAGAGTTCCCAAGGGTCAGTGCAAGATGATGATGAACATCATCATTGATGTTTGCATGAGGCATGTTTGAGTCTGGAGGCCTCACAGGCACTCCAGGCTCATACCCAAGCTGCTCTTGACTGTATGAAGCAATACTATAATGGAAGCAGTCAATGAATGGCTGCAGTACAAGTTAATGTGTATGGATATTCTGTCTTTAGCAGAACTGAAGAAGTGTTTGAAGTCTTTTCTGAGCATGGATCTTGGGTGACCTCCCTAATGCTGCATTGATTATCTCTTTGTTTTGCTGCCTGCAGGAGGATGAATGTCAGAGCTACATTCTGTATACATACTTTGATAATAAATGTACTTTGAATCTTTGAAAGAGTTTTAGATAGAAAAATGCTAAATTGCCAGCAGTCAAATTTCCTGAGAGGGAAAGAGAGAAAATGAGGAAACTACAGATTGGGAAAAATTAGAGAAGTTGAAATTATGGCTACTTAAATATTGTCTGCAAAATTCTACAGGCATTTGGTGTAGAATTCATTGGCTCAGTGGCCTTCTGTTTTGTAAGAAAATTTGGACACATATAATGAACTCTGTAGAAAGATGATGTGTTTAGCCCCCTGCTCTCACATGTGCCAGCCCCAAGACCCAATAATCTCTTTCTCAGCTTCAGTAAAACTAAAGTACTGATGGTTGACTTCAGGAAAGGAAAGAAGGATGTTGTTGGTTCAGCTAAATTCCTAGCCATTAGCGGATTGGAGGCCCTGTTCTGGGCCCAGCACATAGATTCAATCAGAAGGAAGCTTTGCTTCTTTTGTAGTTTAAGGAGGTTCAGTATGTCACTGAACACCCTAACAAACTTCCTGAGGTGTGCTGCTCAAAGATTTCTGGCTGGTTACATCATAGTCTGGTTTAGAAATTTAAATGTGCAGGAATATAAGAAGCTGCAGAGAGCATTGAATTCTGTCCAACATTTCATGGACACATCCCTTGCACCATCTGTAGTATCTCCAGGAGGTGTAGCCTCAAGAAAGCAACATGGAAGATCCCTTCCATCCAGGATATGCCATAATCATGCAGCTATCATCAGAAACCTGTCCCACGCCGCCAGGTTCGAGAACAGCCATTTCCTTCAACTATTCAGTTCTTGAATTCTTGAACCTACCTGCACATCCTTAATCACTACCTTAGTATAGCAATACTTTGACCAATTAAACCATTTCAAAGATCAAAGTAAATTTATTATTGAAGTACATTAATGTCTCCATATACAACCTGGAGATTCATTTTCTTGCACGACACTACACTACAACAGATTTTGTGTTTTTATTGTTTTAATTAGGTTATTTCTTGTATAATTTTATAATTTAGGTTGTTAATTCTCTTGTGGATGTTGTGTATCTGATGCTATCTGCCCACCATCGTGCTACAGGTGAGTTTTTCATTGCACCTGTGCACACAGGTACTTGTATTTATGTCAGTAAACTTAACTTTGACTTTGAAACGGAAAGACACTGAACAAGAAAGTAAATGGTTTCCAAAGATCTCTGCACTTAGAAACACACACATCTAAAATCTTGTGATGCCTCAGAGCTTAATATTTAATGTATGAAGTTGTCTTTCTGCTTGATCACAAGTCACCTTCGCACAATTGAAAGCAAATTAACTGTAAAGTCCAGAGACTCAGGAGTAAAAATGTTCTCAGAAACTGGAACTGCTCTGCAGATTTGGTAACTCTCAAGTGACTCTAAGGAAAATCCAGAGACTTACGCAATATGTCAAGAGACTCGGATTTCTGAACGTTAAATTCCTGTTCTGCTTTCACATGGACTAGGTAATTCAATCAACTAATGGTTAATAAAATATGGGTCATTTTCTGGAATATTCATGAATTATTTATTTGTTATTATTATTTTGTATTTGCACTTTCTTTGTGTGTAGTTTTTCATTGATTCTGTTGCATTTCCTGTGAATGTCTGCAAGTGAATGAATCTCAAGGTAATGGTGATATATAGGTACTTTGATATTAAATTTACATTGAACTTTGACCTTTGAAGATCCCCAGAATCTGGGCCATGCCATCTTTTCAGAGCTGTGCTTGGGCAGGCAGTATGCCCCCAAATCCAACATTAACAGGTTCAAAAACAGGCATTTCCTTTCAACCAACACACACAAAATGCTGGTGGAGCGCAGCAGGCCAGGCAACATCTATCGGAAGAAGCACTGTCGACGTTTTGGGCCGAGACCCTTTTTCCTATAGATGCTGCCTGGCCTGCTGCATTCCACCAGCATTTTGTGTGTGTTGTTTGAATTTCCAGCATCTGCAGATTTCCTTGCGTTTGCATTTCCCTTCAACCACTTGTTTCTAGATTCATCTGGCAATTCAGCAATCATTACAGCTTAGCTACTCAAAGACCACATTGATCACTTTGCACTAAAATGGACTTAGATTTTGTTTGTTCTAATTGTGCTTTTTTTCTTGTAAAATTGCGTGCATTTGACATTTATGCAGTTTATATGACGCAATGTGCCTGTGATGCTGCTATAAGTTTTTATTGCATCTGTGAACTTGTGCACATGGCTATAAATCTGAATTTCACTTTGGAACTGATTTGCTCGCCTAACTCACTCCTACAAGCCCAATTCAGCCAATTTGTTGTGACTCCATATTTGAGAGAATTTTCTGCAAAAAAAAAGATCTGGAAGATTACAACCAACTTCATGAGGCACCTCTAGCAGTGAAATATTCCTGCACCTAAGACCAAAGGAGTCGAGTGTGATAGAAAAGGTCCTGAATTCTTTGTGCTAAGCAATGCCTTTCCTGTTACTGCCTGCTGCCAGATACAGGTACAATGTCTCAAAGTACATTAACAGTGACATGTGTAACAGAGGGAGCCTAACAACAGACAGATTTTGGACTGAAGGGCCATTCTCATGGATTCTGCAGCAGCGCAGTTCACTTTCACTAACATCCTGCTCTCTAGATAAGACGTTCATCAGTCTGCATGACAACAAAGGAATATTATGACAATAGCTTCACAGTGTATGTTGCATAATAAACCTACTGATGCCTGACAGTCTCATTCTGTATGCATGTTAAGTGCCAAGCAAAAATAGGTTAATTTGTAAATAGATGCTATGCATATGTTTTTGATCAAATTCACGAATGTGATTCACAAGCACATTGAACTTTGCTGGAAGATTTATGGACCAATATTTCGTATTATGATTAAATACGTGTGGGCAAACAGGCAGGACATTTGCCCTCCTCATTCTTCCCATGTCTGCACGATGCTCTGTGAACTGTAGGGAAACTGATCGAAGCAGCAAGCAAGGTGTCTGTCAGTTTCTTTCTATTGGTGTTCAGAAGAAAGGAAAGAGAAGAATGCGGAGCTGGATCTAGAAATTCCTTTGCACAATTTTGATTAAGAACATATATAGAATCAGAATGAGAATCAGGTTTATTATCACTGGCATGTGTTGTGAAATTTGTTAACTTAGCAACCGCAGTTCAATGCAATACATAGAAGAAAAAAAAGTAAAAATAAATAAATCAATCAATCAATTATAGTATATGTATGTTGAATAGGTTAAAATTATGCAAAAACAGAAATAGTATATATTAAAAAAATGAGGTAGTGCTCGAGGGTTTGATGTCCATTTAGGAATCAATGACAGAGGGGAAGAAGCTGTTCCTGAATCGCTGAGTGTGTGCCTTCAGGCTTCTGTACCTTCTACCTGATGGTAACACTGAGAAAAGGGCATGCCCTGGGTGCTGCAGGCCCTTAATAATTTCTGAGACACCGGTTCCTTAGTATGTCTTGGGTACTTTGTAGGCTAGTACCCAAGATGGAGCGGACTAAATTTACGACCCTCTGCAGCTTCTTTTGGTCCTGTGCAGGGTCCAAAATCGGGTGGTATGGAGAGATACGTCTCTACCAAAGGAGGTGTAAGGCACTCCTTCCCTCTGCTAGCCTGCAGGACATCCTTGGGCAAGGTGTAGCAGTTGCCTAGTGACCCCCTCACCCCCGATCTGGGTCATATGAAGTCATGGGAGCAGGTGGTGGATGGTCCTATGAGCAGCTGCTGCAGATCACAACTTCTGGTTACGTGACCAATGATGCCAGGTAGACAATCTCTGAAGAATAGGGTCTCCCAAAAGAAGGCAATGGCAAACCATTTCTGTAGAAAAATTTGCCAAGAGCACAGACAAAAGAGAGTCAGTGGATGTTGTTTACTTGGATTTTCAAAAGACCTATAACAAGGTGTGGCACATGAGGCTGCTTAACAAGAGCCCATGGTATTACAGGAAAGATTCTAGCATGGATAGAAGTTGGGCTGATTGGCAGGAGGCAAAGAATTGGAATAAAGGGGGGTCTATTTTGGTTGGCTGCAGATGATATTCCACGGGGGTCTTCATTGGTACTGCTTCTTTTCATGATATATGTCAATGATTTGCATGACAGAATTGATAGATTTGTGGCCAACAATAAAAAAGATAGGTGGATGGGCAGGTAGTATAGAGGAAACAGGGAATCTGCAGAAGGACTTGAACAGATTGGTAGAATGGGCAAAGAATTAGCAGATGGGATATACTGTAGGGAAGTGTATGATCATACACTTTGATAGAAGGAATTAAGATATAGACTATTTTCTAAATGGGGAGAAAAATCAAAAATCAGAGGTGCAAAAGGATTTGGAAGTCTTTGTGCAGAATTCCTTAAGGATTAACTTGCAGGTTGAGTAAGTGGTAAGAAAGGCAAATGGAATGTTAGCATTTGTTTCAAGAGGATTAGAATATAAGAGCAAGGATACGATGCTGGGGCTTTATAAAGCAATGGTCAGATTGCACTTGGAGAATTGTGAACAGTTTTGGACCCCTTATCTCAACACAAAAAGTTGAGCTTTTCCAGAGGAGGTTCATTAGAATGATTCCAGGAACGAAAGGGTTAATGTATGAGCTTTGGATTGCCCTGGGCCTGTACTCACTGTAGTTTAGAAGAATGACCTGTTGATCTCATTGATAGCTACCAAATGTTGAAAAGCTAAGACAGAGTGGATGTGGAGAGGATGTTTCCTATAGTGGGTGAATCTAGGATCAAAGGGTACAGCCTCAGAACAGAGCGATATCCATTTAGAAATGAGATTAGAATGAATTTCTTTGGCCAAATGTGTGAAATTCATTGCCATGGACAGCTATTGAGGCCAAGTGATTGAGTATATTTAAAGTGGAGCTTGATCGTTTTTAGCTCAGTCTGGGCATCAAAGTTTATGGGGAGAAGGCCTATGAATGGTGTTGAGAAGTATAATAAATCAGCCATGATGGAATGGTGGAGCAAACTTGATGAGCCAAGTGACACAATTCTCCTCCCATTTCTTAAGGTTTTATGGTCTTATAGATGGAGTTGGAACAAAACCTAGCCACACAGTAATAGAGTTTATGATGTAGAATAGGGGGCTGAGGACATAGCCTTGTGGGGCACCAGTGTTGAGAATTATCGTGGCAGTTGGCAGAAGTGTTGCTGCCTATCCTTACTGACTACGGTATGTTGGTGAAGTAGACAAGGATCCAGTTGTAAGTGGAGGTGTTGAGTTCTAGGTCTAAGAGTTTGGAGATGAGTTTGTGTCAATAAATAAGACTTTTACTGTCCAGATGCTCCAGAGATGAGTGTAGGGCCAGGGAGATGTCATCATGTACCTACTTTGACAGTAGGTAAATTGCAGTGGGTTTGGATTGACCAACTATTTTCTGTTTTAATGATAATATGGTCAAATGGCTCTACTCCTATTCCTATTGCCTACCACTCTTTTTAGGGCAGACAGTTTTGAATGAACAACAATTTCAACCTACTAGTCTTCAAGAAGAAAAGATCTTTATTTCAATGCTTTTTCATGAGCTTCAAATCCTAAAAAAAAAATGCCCCACCCACGTATGCCTCAAGCTGATCTGGATAATCTATAATCTTGGAACTTTAATCAGCCTCAATATGAAATTCTCTCCTCCGTCACAAAGGCTGCCCTATGTAACAACACAAGCCTTCTCTCTGACGTCAGGTTTTGTACTGATGAAACTTTTACTTCTCTTGTAATGTTTAGTAACTGAAAAACATAAAACTAATGAATGGAAATATGGAGCAGGGGATGCCTGTTTTAGATTTTTTATGTTGATGAGGCACGCACATACGATGTGCTTGCATGATGACGTATTTCATTCGCGTACTTTTACATATAACCCATAATGAATTACTTAAATGAACAAGTATGCTTACTCAAATATTAAAATACTCTCTCAACCAGAGGATATTGATCTTCTTTCAGTACTGGGTTGATAGCGAACTTAAAATCATCACAGATCTTGACAATCCCATTCTTCTTGGCCACTGGCACCACTGGCATTGCCGATGGGCTCCATTCAATCTTAGAAAGAATTCCTTCAGCTCACTGCCTACTTTATCCCAGATGGTATAAGGAACTGGATGGGTTTGGTAAAACCTGTGTGTGGCATTTTCATTTAACACTAATTTACCCTTGGTATGTTTGAGGTTTCCAAAGTTATCCTTAAACACTGTTGTGGCATCATCCAGTGCATTTCTTAATTTGCTTTCGGTTAACTCTTTTGCTGGGGATGTGGCATGCAAATTGTGGTTGGATCTCCATTCAAGTTGTAGTTGACTTAGCAAAACACATAGAAACCCAATATGGCTTGTTTTCAGTTGACTTTCACTGTTATGAAGCCCATCCCTAGAGGAGTTTTCTTTTCTCCTGTATGAGTTCTGTGTTGGATACCTACAGGTGTCAGTTCAGAATCTTTGAAATGCCATTGAAACTCTTAGGCAAGCCAGTGTCTAAGTTCATTTTAAATAATTTGTCATTCACTTCTGTTTAAACCATATTGCTAGTCTATTGTTTGTTTTCACATTGTAAATCTCATGTCTACCTAGTCCGGCGTCATTCATTAACATCAGATATTTTTATCAATACACGCAGCTTAGCGCCCTTTTTGAAACTGCCACTTGACATTTTATTTTTATCTCTTCCCTGTGAGGTCTATTTATTTTTTGTTTGCCTGACATGCTCTTTGTGTGTTCTACTTTGTTGCATCTTCTGCAAGCTATGCTTTAAACCTCCATTGGTCTGGTGTATGAGGACCTTTGCCACAACGTTAACACAGTTTGTTCAGCCAGGGTGGATTCTGGTTAGACATTGTGATTTGTTCATGCTCACTTTCATTCCTGATTGTAATTCAATTGCGTCTCTGTCTGCTGTTTTCATTGATACAGCTATTTCAACTGATCTTTTAAATGTAAGTTGTGTGTCAGTAAGCAGCCATTTTTTATGCTTTCTTGTACAATTCCACAAATTTCTAAGCAAACTGTGTGGTCTCCCACCCAATAAATTCACTTAGCAAAACTGGCACTCACTTCTCATTTGCTATTCCATTTACCTTGTTTGTGTTGCTTTAAAATACTGCTCACTTCAGTCTTATGTAATCAAAGGCATCTACCTTTCTGATGCAGCCATCCATTTCCAATTTAAAAAAAATTATGATAATATCACCCAATACTCACTGTTGATGAACATGTGAATTTTAATGTTTTCTACCTTCTTTAAAAACTCAAACATCTCTGTCCCTTCCCAAAGAAACACATGCTGTACTCCAAAACGTGAGATTAATTGAAAGGAAACACAGAGCCGGGAATGTGTGTCTTAGTTTGTTTTTTACTTTAAGTGAGGTAAGCACGTATGCTGTAGTAGCCTGATGATGCATAACCCATCATGAATTATTTAAATGAACAAGAGTCCTTAATCAAACAATATATTTACAATTTTAGTCCAATATAACTGAAATATTAAATACATGACAGCCCCACCTTTGTACTACCCTGCTGCCTTTCACCCCAAATACACAGCTTCCTTGTCTGTACTCCCATCTTCCTTTTCAGATCTCACAGCACCTTCTGCCCTGATCCATCCATGCACGAAATCATATTAAATTAGTCCTTCACTCTCTCCCAATTTAAGTGGGCAAATGCCCTCCCTACACCCAAACAATCACCCAGACAATTCTAATTTTCTTGTGCAGTACAGTACTGTTCAAAAGTCTTAGACACATATATACAGCTAGGATGCCTAAGCCTTTTGCACAGTACTGTAGTAATTTTATTTATTGCACTGTACTGCTGCCACCCCCTAAAAAAGCAAATTTTATGACATATGTGAGTGATGATAAATATGATTCTGATATGGGTCTCTATTGTGGACTGAGAGAAGGAAGGGGGCAGGGAGAAGGGAGTCATCGTTGGGAAAAGGGGAAGGGAGAGGGAACAGAGCAGAAAGCACCAGAGAGATATTCTGTAATGATCAATAAACCAATTGTTTGGAATTCAGTTACCTTTCCTTGTGTCTCAGGGCTGAATGTGCCTGCACCTGTACTGCCCAGCCCTGCCCTGGCACTCCTTCTCTACTACATGCACCACACCCGTCCCATGGTGCTCCACCGCTGTCATTCCCAGCATCGTTTGCTCCCACCAGATTTACAAACTCGGGCTCTCTGCTCCATGTTGACAAATACAGTACTGTACAAAAGCCTTAGACACCCTAGGTGTATATCTGTGCATTTCCCCAGAATATACATCTCTCCTACTCTGTATTCCTCAGATGCCAGTCTTTTTGCTTTCGTTATTTCTTTTGCTCCATCTCTTGCTGCCTCGAATGCTGCTACCATGATTTCCTCCCTTAGGATCTTCTTTAAAATATACTTCTGATCGAACCTCTGCTCACATAGTATCTTCTTTTTGGTTTGACAGTCATTTCCATAATGTTTTATTGAATAATATTATGTTAAAGCACTTAAGCTGCTGTTGAACCATCTTGGTAAAATTGGGATAAATTCTAAGCAAAAAATAACTGACTGTAACCTCCTGAAGGCAAATCTGAAACACATTTCTGGATCGCCTATGTGCAGTCATTTCCTTTCTGCAGAGTGGACTATTTTCAAAGTTGGAAGTTCAAAGTTCTGGGTAAATTTACTATCAAAGTACGTATATGTCACTATATATAACCCTGAGAATCATTTTCTTGCGAGTATACTCAACAAATCTATAATAGAATAACAACCATAATAGAATCAATGGGAGGCCACACTAACTTGGGCCAACCAGTGTGCAAAAGACAACAAAAAGTGCAAATATAAAAAGAAAAAATAATAATAAATAAATAAGCAATAAATATTGAGAACATAAGATGAAGAGCTCTTGAAAGTGAGCCCATAGGTTGTGGGAATATTTCAATGATGGGGTCATTGTAGTCATAGGGAGAACTTACAGACTTCTTATAGACAGTGGTAGGAATTGAACCTGGGTTGCTGGTACTGTAAAGTGTTGTGCTAACCACTATGCTACCACACTACCCAACATTTGCATTATTATTATCAAGATCATCATTATTGTTGGCCTGCTAGTTCCACATAAATATATTTGATTATTTCCAGGTGTCAAATGGCTCTTCCAGGAGAATTAACAATTTCCTGAGGTTTCTGGTGACAGAATTGCTGCTTCAATCACCCTTCAAAATTCAGTTTGTGTCAGTCAACATAAAATAACCGAATGCATTGTGAGTGTCTGCAAATTATTATTTCTTTTAAAAAAGACAGAGATCCATGGGTCTGTGCTTTATTGGCCTCCAATCTCTCACAAATGGAACCACAAATATTTCAGTCTTTGGCACCAATTTAAGGTCGTGACTCTCTTTGCTGATAAGTACACAATATTGCTGAAATCCAAGAAGTCATCATTAAAGAATTTCAATTTCTTGTGCAAAATGGAAAACAAGATTACAAGTTGGTACAAATGGAACAAATGACTAAAGCATTTTATTCTGACAAAAAATTTCCAGTCAGGCTTTCAAAAATAGCTCTAATTTCCATGCAACATTGACTGTTCTAGCCTCATGCTCTTTTGATGAGATATGATGGAGTGTTTTAAATTATTATTATTTATAATATAAACTGCATTACTGGTGTCTGATGCAGTCACAATGACAACATTATCATTGCAGTCGAATTCATGAGTGAAAATGACAACCATGACCATGATCATTCTTGGCAAACTTCTCTGCAGAAATAGTTTGTCATTGTCTTCTTCTGGGCAATGTCATTATAAGATGGGTGACCCCAGTGATTATCAATACTCTTTAGAGATTTTCATAATTCAGAGGTTCAGAGATTGGTGTAATATAGAGTATTTATATTGTGTAGGTTTGTAAAACTTTAAAATTAATCAGTTTCGAGATGAATGAAATTTGAGCATAGGATTTATAACAAAGAAACAGCCAATCTAGCTCAACAGTTCCACAGCAGGGTTAAGTACTACATGCACCCTCCTCCCTTTCTCAATCTAACTCACACAACAAAACTTTCCCTGCATTAATAAAGCAGAGAAATCTGGAAATATTCAGCAGATCACACAGCAATAGTGGAAAGGAAAACAGGGCTCACATTTCACTCCAGTGACCTTTCACTACAATCAACTCTTTCTTTTTCTCCCATTTCCCCCCTATGTATTGATGTCACTGGCCACAACTACTTATTGAGGTAGTGAGTTTGACTTTCTACTTGCTCACAGGATAAAAAGAACTCTTCTGTTGTTATGGCCTTTGGTTCTAGACTCCCTTGCGAGCAAACATTCAAGAGCCACCCTTCAGTTTTCTCTTTTTTAATTCTCAGGAAACTCATAAAAAATTATAGCACTGAAGAGTGTTATAGTAGGAAATATAGTTCAGGTTCACTGTGTGTCAACAATAACTATGGCTCCCATTACGACTTCCTAGCTCTTGGCCTGTAGTCCTGCAGATTACAGCACATCAAAGCACTCCTCCTAATCATTCGTGGGTCGTGAGGATCTCTGATGATGTATACTGCGTTCCTACAACCGCATTTTGTGTAGATATGCTCAATAGTTGAGAGAGATTTGCTCATGATGCACCAGGCTGAATCCACCACCTTCTGCAGGATTTTCTGTTCAAGGGAATTGGTGCTTCCATACCGGGCCGTGATGGCACCAGTCAATACACACTCCATTACGCATCTATTGAAGTTTTCCAAAGTTTTTGATGTTACGCCGAATCAATGCAGACTCCGAAGGAAGTAGAGATTCTGCAGAGCTCTCTTCGTAATTTCACCTACATGCTGGGTCCAGGACAGGTCTTCTACCTTTGGCCTTGGACATTCTTCCAACAAAACCCAAAATAAGAAGCAAGAACCTCCTGACCTAGCATACCAGAGCCCTCAGGACTCCAGTCTGTATCAGATCTGACTGGTTCTGTGATATGTTCATTGAATCGAAACATTTATCTCTTCTGAGGACAACATGAAATAGCAGAGTAGCCTATTATGTTTTGTAACTTCAAAGCATTAAACTAATTCGAAGGACGACACGGGAGACTGAAATGCGAGTTTAACTTCATGTTCACTTTAAGCAAGGCGCACTCATATCATATGGTAGCGTGGTGACATATGCCGTTTATGTATTTATGTTTAACCCATATGAACAAGAATGCTAATCAAACAATAAATATACAAGATTGCACAAATGTTACTGAAATATTAAATGCACAACATAGCCTCCTGCATTCCTTAAAGCCATCTCAAATGCATCTTGTCTCATTCCCTTTCCTTAGTCTTCACCTATCAAGTCACCTCTTTGTTCTCTCCGTCTTCTCCTATTTCTTTATCTTAAAATATATTGGATTCCCAATTTTCATCAGTACTGATTGAAAGGGTGGTGTGGCTGTCCCCTTCTATTCAAGAGCCTGATGGTTGAAGTGTAGTAACTATTCTTGAACTGGAGTCTTCAGGCTCTTCCACCTTCTACCTGAAAGCAGCAGTGAAAAGAGAGCATGACCTGGATTGTGGGATCTCTGAATTATTGATGCTGCTTTCCTACACAGTGTTTCATGTAGATGTGCTCAGTGATTGGGAGGGCTCTATCTGTGATATACTGAGCTGAGTGCACTACCTTTTGTAGGATTTTCTGTTCAAGGGCATTGGTGTTTCCATACTAGGCTGTCGCACAACCAGTCAATATACTCTCCACCACACATCTATAGAAGTTTTTCAACGTTCCCTCTCAGAGGAAGAGTGGAAAAACAATACACACGAAACACTGGAGGAACTCAGCAAGTCAGGCAGTGTCTATGGAAATGAATAAACAGTCAAGGTTTCAGGCTAACACCCTACAAGAGTTCAGGAATCAGGATCTCAGCCCAAGACATTGACTGTTTATTCATTTCCATAGACGCTGCCTGACCTGCTGAACTCCTCCAGCATTTTACATGTGCTGTTTTGGATTTGCAGCATCTGCAGAATTTCTGGTGTTTATGAGAGAGAAATGGTTGTTTTAATAAAATTGTTATATTTTTCGCTAAATGAAAATATTTATGTATTTAGTCATCATAGAATAAAAGCTTACTTCATTTTTGAGAGATTACATATCTCTATAAATGCACCAGTTTTAGATTTCTGGAGCCAAAGATTTAGCAAATTATGACCATTAATTGACTGACAATATTTATTTTCTACAATTTTATGAATCTTGTTCGCAGCTCATTTGCTCTTCTTCAAAGTTCATTTCACAACTTAGATAGGGATTCAGAATTTACAATGCAAGTCATTCAGCTCATTGTCCATATGGTAGGTGCAACTAAGGGTGGGTGCCAGGCTGGGTTGAACCAGGGTAGTTATGGCAAAGTTCAATATCTTTAATCCGTGGACTAGTAGGAGAGATGTAGACCAGGTGGACCCAAATGCGGAGGAGACCAGAGACAAGGATGGAGTTGTATGAAGAAGCTATACTAAAGGTTTAGATTGTAAGAATTACCACACACAGAGCAGGTAAACTCAACACTGAGCTATGACCAACAAAACAGAGGGAGCTCAGATAGAGAAACAAAACAAGGCAAAGGTGCACTGGTAGTTGAAATGAGATACAAGTAGAGATAGTCAACTAATAATCAGGGGAGGAGAAACACCAGATCTGGGAAGATTCCAGCACCTCAGTCCAAACCTTGATAAGATTCTCCTCACCCATCCCCCATCCTACAATCCCCCACAATGTCCATCAACTGCTGTCCCAGGGTGATCTGGGTGGTGACAGTGGATGTCTCTGATCGTCCGGGTCCAGGATGTCACAGTGAGGGAAGGGGGCCATGACCTTCCCTCAGGGCCATAACCCTCCCAGTCCACCAATTACTGGAATTGGCCATGAACCAGAAGTGAGTTCAGAAGCCAATGGATGCTGTATGCTGATGACGCGAGAGGTCAGTTTCAGGACTGGTGCCAGTGGACTGCACAGAAGGGGCTTTAGACAGGAGGCATGGAAGATGGTGTTGTTATGCATAGCATGAGGCAACTGGAGAAGATAAGTTACGGGGTTGATCCAACAGAGCGCCCTTGAACATTCTGATGCACTGTGAGACCTGTTTCTGAGACTCAACCCAGAGAGGAAAATCTTTGCTGGAGAGCCAAACCTTTTGACCAAGAACGAAGATGAAGAACAAAGACGAAGAACTGCCTCCGACAGTTGGCATGCCGCTGTTGCTGCAGAGAGACCCAAGATTGCCCAAGCTTTCTTACACTTTTGTTGACAATGACAAACCAGCTGTTCTGAAGATGGGACTCCCACCTCAGATTCCTGCTCAGGAAACAGAGAGGGTTGGATAACCAAACGGACACTCAAAGGGAGACATACCCACGGAAGTGTGGCACAGAGTTTTAGGAGCAAATTCTGCCCAGAGTAAATGATCACTCCAAGTTGTTGGGCTGTCCAACACAACACACCTAAAGGTCTTTTCCAGGTCTTGATTGATCCTTTTCTTCTGCCCATTGGACTGGGGGTGACAGCCTCTGGATCAGAAGCTGACCATAGCTCTAATGAGATGACAAAATACAGATCAGAACCGAGAGGTAAACTGAGTGCCTCAAACCAAAACAACATCTTGGGGAAAGCTGTGCATGCGAAACACATACTGAAGCATAGGGTTGGCTATCCCATGAGCTGAAGAAAGCTTGGGTTGGAGCACAAAGTGGCAGGCCTTAAAGAAATGGTCCATCAATCATCCCCATAATCATGGTGTTACCTTGCAAAGGTGGCAGATTGGTAATGAAGTCCATGGTGATATGGGAAGGAATGGGCAGTGGGTGATCGTGAACCGGGTTCCTTGTGACGGGCTGCTAGATGTGATTTAACATCTTCATCCATGCCTAGCCACCAAAGCACCTTATGAGATAAGTGTTGTGTGCCTCCTCTGTACGACATCTGGACTGACAGATGAAAAAGTGGCAGTTCCCTGGGTTTGCCTTCTGCTGTTGTTCTCTCCTGATGATGGTCTCAACCTCCCATTTGATTGGTACCATCAGCTTGGACCTCTGGAGGATGAGGTCTGGGACGGCAACCTGGTTTGATTGTTCATACTGCCTGATGAGGGGACCCAGCTCCTGGTTCTTTGAATTTGGACAGGAAATGATGACAAAATCAAAAAAGCTAAAAAAGGAAAGAGAGCACCCAACCCAACACGAGTTTAACTGCTTTGCCTCTTGAATATAGGCCAAGTTCTTGTGGTTGGTCCAGATCATAAATAGATGTTCAGCCCCTGCCAGCCAATGTCTCCAATTTTCCATGGCTCATTTCTCTGCCAACCGCTCTCTATTCCTTATGTCATAATTCCTCCCTGCAGGAGAGAGCCACTGGGAGACGAAAGCACAGGGATGGAGTTTCTGGTCAGACAGAGGTTGTTGTGAGAAAATAGCCCCAACATTGAAGTGTTTACTTCAATGATGAATTTCAGCTCTGGCTCAGGGAGAACAAAGGCAGGAGCCATTATGAAGCAATGTTTCAATTCCTGGAAAGCTACCTCGGCTTCTGGAGTCCAGCAAAATGAACCAGAAGTTCCTTTAGTCAGAGCAGTTAGGATTGCTGCAATGAAGCTAAATTTGCAGATGAATTTCAGGTAAAGGTGAGGGAATCTCAAAAACCACTGGAGCTGTTTGATCATGATGGGTTGTGGCCAATCCTCAATGGCCTGGGTCTTGCTAGGGTCCATCTGCATATTCCCATCAGGGACAGTAACCTGAGGAAGGAGACTGTGGAGACACAGAACTCACTCTTCTTCAGTTTGACAAATAGTTCTGGCATAAATGTTGAAGCACCTGTCGGATATGTTGGATGTATTCTTGGGAGGTCTTGGAGAAATTGAGTATATCATCCAGGTACATGGAACAAAGAGATTTAGCATCTCTCGGAGAATGATGATAAGGACTGAGAAGGAATCCAAGGCTTTGACAAGACCAAAAAGCATCACAAAATATTTATAGTGGCCAGTAGGGGTGTTAAAAGTAGTCTTCCATTCATCACCCTCCCGAATATGGATTTCAGAAGTCCAGTTTAATAAAGATGGTTGCCCCTTGCAGCAACTCGAAAGCCATGGTCATCAGAGGCAAGGGGTACCAGTTGTTCACTCTCATCTTATCGAGGCCTCAATAATCTGTGCATGTTCAAATTCCACCATTCTATTTTCACCACAAAGAAGAAACCTTCAGCAGCAGGGGATGTGGAGGGGGCAGATGAAACCGGTTGCTATGGCAACACGGTTGTGCTCCTCCACAGTCACCTTCTCTGTGTCTGACAGGTTGCAGGGTCTTCCTTGGGGCAGGCAGCTTCTAGGCTGCAGTTCATTTATGCCGTTCGAGGTTCAATGAAGTGGGCCGAATTGGAAAGGCTAGGTGTGAGCCGGATCAAAGCAGTGAGTCTCAGGCCCAAGAGCTCAATGAAGCATCAGGCCCCATGTCCAAAAGGCAGCAACGATCTGAGGCTTAGCCAAATTAAGCCCTGGGCCAGATTGAAAAGGTCAGGGTGTCCAGGGCTGGAGGTGGCGGGGTAGGGGAGGGCGTGGGTGTGGGGGAGGTCGGGCCAATGCTCAGTTCACTGCTAATAGCTTCCTGGACTGCCTGTGGACTCACTTCCATGAGCTTCATTTCTGAACGTTATTTGCTTATTTTTGTTGTTTTCTGTACATTGGATGTTTGATGGTCCTCTTTTTTAATATGTTCTATTGGGCTTGTTTGTTTTGTGGCTGCCTGTCAAGATTGTATATAGTAGACATACTTTGATGATAAATGCAATTTCAGCTTTGAGTGTTTTAAAACTGAAAGCATTTAGCAGGTCTGTATACTCAGGAAGAACTTGCAACAGCTCGGGAATGACAGGAGGCAGCTTGGGAGAGGCAGGAGGCAGGCGGCCTAGCAGCGGGAAGATCATCTGTGGATCGGTTAAATTTTGGGTCGTGGAAGAGTGAACCAGGAGTGTCCGAAGTTCAGCGGAACCTCAGGAGAATGAATAAGGTGAAACTGGATAGTCTGAGTGTGCAGTCCAGGATAGAGATGGGACCAGTGAGGTGACAGATTGTCCCAGGGCCTAGGGGTCTTCTGCACAGAGGCATGGCCATAACTACTAGTTGGTCAAAATGCACCATGGGAACTTGGAGATCCCTTGCAAACCCAAGGTCCATGAAATTGACTGCTGCACCAGGAACTATGAAGGCTACAAGGGCATGTTGTTGTTTGTCCCAGGAGATGGAGATAGGCAGCACAGCCCTGGATGCAGCAAAGCTGGGAGGAATGGTGGAAACCATCACTGACCTCCCCACCCTGGACAGGTCTGGAAGTTTTCTCAACAACTCAGGGTAGGCAGAATGGAAATTGTCTAGTGCACTGCAGAAGAAGTAGCTCTTTCCCATCATTCATCGGTCTTCATTCACCTCAACCGGGTCTCTGGCTGGCAATGCATCTTTAGTTTCACTTAATAACCTAGGTGGTACATAGCTATTAGGTCTTCAGTGTTCCAGCCACTCTGTACCGCCAGACTGAGGAATTCAATTGCATTGTCAGCCACGCTATATGTACCCTGACAAAGTTGGCAAAGTTGGATGGCCACCTTTCATCTGCTGACTGGTTGGTCAAACATCTCTTTCATCTCCCAGATCACCGTAGCCTAGATGAGAGCTTTGCCGGAGAGGAGAGAGATGATATAGGTCATTTCACTGAAACCCTGAAATTCTTTTTCTTTGCAAACATCCATGAAAATGGAGGAGTCCCCCAAAGAATGAATGATAGTTAAATGTTAGAACTCCAACCCCCCCCCCCAGCTCCCTCCTCCCATGCATAAGCAGCAGCAAAACGATGACCCCCCCAACAAAAAAGCATCTGCAGCCTGCACCAAGCACTCAAGCATGCTGCAAAGCATCAATAGAAATACAGACTTGCAGTTCCCCAAAGGCTACTTGTTCACCTAGTAATTTGACACACCACAGGCTCTCTCTCTCTCCCTGATATGGGAAAAAGAGGAGTCCCCGTTTTACAGCTGTGGTGAACTACATATACCTGTCTGGACACGCCCCCTGCTGACTGCTCCCGTGGCTCCTCCTACAGACCCCGGTATAAAGGTGATCAAGGCCTGAGCCCGGCCTCTCAGTCTCCAGGATGTAGTAGGGTGGTCACTCACTGCTTGTTCCTTCTTCCAGTCAATAAAAGCCGATATCTCGCCTTTACGTCTCAGTGTGAGTTATTGATGGTGCATCAACAGCGACAGCAGGGACGTAATAAACAACTCGCTGAGTTACGGTGTTAGAAGTCTTTTGTGTCGCTTCTCCTGAGCTCTGTGCCCAAACATCTCAGGTCTCTGGGCACGCAACGAGCAGCCAGTTCACTGCTTTCGATCTTCCATGTACTCCCGTGGCACGCCAGTTTTCTGTGGCGGTAACAACTTTGAATCTGCACGCCTCCAGAGCCATGAAAATCCGGCACCCTGGAGGCACCTTAGTCTTCCAGGCCACATCCTTGGCATATCGTGAAGCAGCTAGTCGTGAGGCCCTGACAGCAGGACACATTCCTGCAAAGAACTGAAGTCAGTGTGTAACTCCAAGTCAGGGTCTTCAAAAGAACCCGGAAAAAGAACAGATATATTAACGATAGAAATACAGCTGTTTCTGACGATGCAAGCAAAGGATTCGCCATTGGGCACCATCATACTAAGCCCCGCCCTCCACCCTCATGTCCACTCACTGTGACTTCCTGGCTGGCCAGCACAGATCAGGGATGCTCATGCTCTGCTGGGTCTATCTCTTGGTTCAGTTTTGCTGTAATGAGGGCTTACAGCAAGGCCAAGGAACTGATTATTGAGTACAGGAGGAGGAAACTGGAAGTCCATGACCTGGTCCTCAATGGGGGAACAGGGGAGGATAGGGTCAGGAACTTTATCTTGCTTGGTTTTATCATTCCAGAAGATCTGTCCTGGGTCCCACATTTAAGTGTCATTACAAAGAAAGCACGGCAACACCTCTACTTTGGTAGAAGTTTATGAAGATTCATCTAAAACTGTGATAAACTTCTATAGATGTACAGTGGAGAATATAACTGATTGCATCATGGCTCGGTATGGAAACCATAATGCCTTTGAAATGAAAAAGCTATAAAATGTAATAGATATAACCAAGTCTATCAGGGGCAAGACTCTCCCAACCACTGAGCACATCTATATGGAGCACTGTTAGAGGAATGCAGCATCCACCATCAAGGACGCCTGCCATCCAGGCCATGATCTCTTCTCGCTGCTGCTATCAGGAAGGAGTTATAGGAACCTTAAGACCCACATCACCAGGTTCAGGAACAGTTATTACCCCTCAGCCATCAGGTTCTTGAATCAGATGGGATAACTCCACTCAACTTAACTCACCCCATTACCGAACTGTTCCCACAACTTTGGACTCACGTTCAGAACTCTTCATCTCGTGTTCTCGATATTTATTGCATATTTATTTATTTTTCCCCATATCACTATACAGAAATATTTGGCCAATTCCTCTTGGAATGCTATTATTAAGCTGCCTTTATCAATTATTTTATTCCAAGTCTTAACAATCACTGCATCAAAAATATACTCCGCTTTCCTCTGAGTCCTTTATCAGTTACTTGACATCTATGTACTCAGGTTTTCAACACTTCTGTTTTTGGAAAAATTTCTCTACATCGTTTTAGAAGTCTCAATCACTTCTCCTCTTAGCCTTGGCTGCATTAGAGACATTTTCTGTACACAATTGTAAAATGTGTTAACACAAAACCAGCTGCTGCTGATCTGCTGAAATTCTGAAATAAAGTTTTAGATATGTTTACATTAAATGATTTACCATAAGGATCAGCTTTTAGTCTCTAAGTATGACTATATTTTCAGTTCTATAGAACTTTATCACCATGTCCAGTAAACTGATCTCTGTTTAACTTTAACGGATAGAAATTTGCAAAATTTGCCGAATCCGATCATTATGTCAAAGCTGAAAAAAAAGATGGGTAATAATTATCCAATTGCATTTGGCTAGTTTCAATATCCTGGAGAGGAGCCAGTACTTCAGCTAATATTGCCTTTCACCTATTGGGATTTTGTCTAACCATGACTAGATACACTTATTTTGTTCAATTTGAATTAGTTACTATGATATAATTCAAGAAACAGACTCGGTCTGATAAAAATCTCCAGGAAAAAGTTAAACTCCAATATTTATTTTTCAGGTAATAGCGATTTAGAATTGTAATAGATGAATTCTTTAGAATATACTTAATATTAATTTGGCTGCTGGATAACTAAGCAACATACTTTTAAACCAAGCATATTCTTATTTTCAAGCGCTTGAGAAATCATACCAAGGTTTGCACTGCAAGCTGAGCACATAATCAGAAGTATGCAGACATCGACTCTTTCAGTTCCCTTGGGGTCTCTTAAATAATGCATTGGTCTGAGCGGGATATCGGAGATCAGTATCCTTCAGCTATCTGTTATCAGACCATCATGCTGGATGCTCATTAGCCTAATGAGTCTGTGGAAATCAATTTTGATCTCTTTTTATTTTATAAATGCCAGGCTGTTTTTGTATCACTCGATATTGCTACAACATCAATAAATTAATCATCAGGAAGAAAATGTAAGAATTATTAAACCATAGCTTTTAAATTTGCTTGTTCAGAATAATTTAGCAGTAAGTATGAAAAATATATTTAATTCAATAAATAGAGTGAGAAAATAATATGCATATCGTACAATATATAAATAGAGTGAGAAAATAATATGCCTATTGTACAATATAATTGCTGGGAATGGCAGGGAAGTCATTCACTGAATAATTAAAAGACATAATAACATGCCAACACACAAAAAATGCTGGAGGAACTATGCATCTATGGAAAAGAGTAAACAGTTGATGTTTCGGGCCGAGACCCTTCCTTTCCCTCCTGAAGAAGGGCCTTACCCCAAAATGTCAGCTGTTTATTCATTTCCATAGATGCTGTCTGACTTGTTGAGTCCCTCCAGCATGTTGTGTGTGTTGCTTTGGATTTCCAGCATCTACAGATTTTCTTTGTTTGTGATATAATAACATGTCTATTTCATTGCACCTTTATTAAATTATTTTTAATGCAAAACAATCTCTACTGAGGTGCTTAGCTACCCAAGGTTATTTGTTAACTTGGCACAATAAGTAGTAGTATTGTTTGGAAGTGCTTATTTATTGACTGTGGGTTAAGTAAGCTGCCCTGAATGCATGTAACTTCCTGGTACAGCTAGTATTTTGTATCTGGGATAACATTTTCCCCCCATTTTCATTCAGTGGGAAAGATAAACTACCAATACATTACTAATGTGTATGCCACATCTGTAGCATTGAATTGGCAAGGGACTCTGTGTGTATGTGCTCTGGCTTTTCTCTGTAACCAAACACTCAGAGCAAAGTTCTGCATTTATTGTAAAATCTAAAGGGTTGCAGAGTTTCTCAGACCTGGGAAAGAGAGAGGTGCCAATTTGCAAAGCAACTGATGGCTTATTTATTAAGTGTTATTTTTAAATGGACTGACCCCAAGGCATGTCTGCATTCTCTTTTCCGAGCATTTATTTAACATATTGTTGGTTTCCAAGCAATATCGTTACGTGGCATTATTCCATACTAGGAAGTGATGGGATTTACTCTTCCTGATCTGGTTTCCTGCTAGCTGGGAATTTTCTCCTGAAATTTTGCAATGCTTGCTGAAGTGCAGTAGTGTGCCTGAAGCAAAACAAGAAAAAAAAATCTTTCAGTATGACCGTTTTCACATGACCAGGAACTTAAACAAAGTCATGATTTTGCGTAGCTGTGGTTTTACGATGAATGAGATATGCTTTAAAAAGGCATATTTTCTTAGTTGTGTTTCAATAGCCAGCCAAACGCTTTAACATTTTTCAAATCTGATTTGTAGAACACTGAGGGCCTGGCAGAATGCCAAATAAAGAAGGGTTCACTGAGTCTTTTGAAGGAGAGGTGGGAGTCTTGTGATCCAATTGCATCGTTTTCAGGGAATGCTCTCAGAGGCATGAGTCCTTACTTCAGCCTCCTTCCAGTGAACTGAAGGTCCTGCTGAGCGAGCTGCTCTCGATATAAGGCTCTTAGACAGGTACTGAAGAGCTTTTAACATCAGCCTTTCGACAGCAGTCTGAAGTCACCAGTCAGCCAATGCTTCCATCCCCAGAATATCAGAGTGTGTAATTCGAGTACCAGAGCTGGAATTTCTGTGGTAGCCTGACTGAAGGCATCCTGTGTTCTGACATAACAGCTTACTTGCTGAAAATATTATTTGTACGAGAATGGAAAGTGATCCAGAAACCAGAATGATGGTGAGTGAAACACAGAGAAACGACGTTTTAGCTTCACCCATAAGCATGGAAGAAACTGAATCAGCCCAAAGTGAAGTTGTTAAGGAAGATTTACAAGCTACCAGAAGGATTGAGAAATTTTCTATCCCACTGGATGATTTAAGAATGCTGTTTGAGAAGACAGACTCTCCAAGGAACTGCAAGAAGGTAATTTTCTTTGTACTGGATTACTTTCTTAAAGGCAAATGTGTAATAGGAAAGTTAGTTATTTCAGGGTATGGTTAAAGAATATTAAAATCAGATGATTATACAAACTGAGGATTGGAACATTGCGGATGCTGGAAAGCTGAAGATCTGAATATTTCTGAAAATCAGAAAATTTCAGAAACACGCAGCAGGTCAACCTGAGTCTGTACTGAGAGACGGCCTATGTTTCTGATGTGATACCCTTCATCAGAACTAACAAAACTACTATAAATGGCTTCATGTTAGTTAGGATAAATTAACGCAAATATCTAGTCATCTCCAGGTTTAAGGGATTACTTGGTGTTAGGAAGCAGTGATATCCAGTTAATAATATCTATATAATACAGTAATTCAGTTAATATTTAACCAAACTGTTCCATAGATAGACATTATCTTCTCAATGTTGAAAATAATGTTCATTTGCATTCATCTGCCTAGTAACAGGCATTACCTTGTTCAAAGATATATAAATAACTTTTAGGATACAACTGTGTTCAATAAAGATAAAATCTCACTGAAAGCCCGAAGCAGATAAAAACAAATCTCTTTGTACTCCTATAGAATTAGAAGTTCAACCATAATGGAACATTGTTTGAACTACAAAAGCCGGGCATTGGAGCTTAGTGGTTAGCACAATGCTTTACAGTAAAGGTGAGCCAGGTTCAGTTCCCACCACCTCCTGTAAGAGGTTGTACATTCTTCCCGTGATTGCGTGGGTTGTCTCCGGCTGCTCCGGTTTCCTCCCACAGTACAAAGAAGTACTATTTAATAGGTCAATTGGTCATTGTCATGTGACTAGGGCCAGCTTAAATAGGGAGATTGGTGGCTGGGCGGCTTGAAGGACTGGAAGGTCCTATTCCGCACTCTATCTCAATAAATTAATAAATAGATACAAATCTTAGAATCATCTGCCAAGAAAGTCCTCATGCTTGGTTGACAGCATGTATAAGCTTTCTTGTTGTATTGGACTATTCAAGTTCTTCCAGACTTCAGATCATATCCAACATGTGCATGCCCTGACAGGCCAGGTTTTACTGATCAACGATTGAGCCAGTGTCATTTGATATGTTTTAGCTCCTTCAGGTAACCGAGTACAAAATAGCATAAGCTACCTTCGCAGCTGAATAAGGAAATCTAATGTCTACCATGACTATTTTATCACGAAATAACAGAGAAGGCTTACATCCCATCCCGGTTCTGCATCGAAATATGTTATTCCGATTTGGGTGGTGGGGTAAGCAATTGCAGATAGTCTCAGAGGAAGTAAGAGTAGGAATATAAAAGATTGAGTTGCATTCTTACTTAATATCCTGCTGGAAAACTCATGCGTTAATTACGTAATGGCAGAGAGAGAAAAAAATATTCAGGGAATTTCTGGGAGGCTTTTTCCTGGAAGGGAGCTTACTAATACTTGTTCACACACATTCATGATGGATTATCAGCTCTCATGGAAATGCGCCAGCTAAATTTCTCCTTCAATATAAAAAATGTGTGATACAGAAGCAATGTCAATGTGTGGAGGGGTAAAAAAGCATTAAGTATATTCTGCAATAGTAATTTGATATTAAAGGGATTTTTATAATGTTGTCACGTGTATCCAAATTACCTATGTGGTGATTCCTCAGTGGATGAAGTTTGGCTAGAAATTCAGTTTCATTCAATTAGAAGATTGAGGGGAGATTAGTTGGAGGTATACAAAATTATGAGGGGTATATATAGGGTAAATGCAAGCAGGCATTTTCCATGGAAGTTGGATGGGACTGCAACCAGAGGTCATGGGATAAGGGTAAAAGATGAAAAGTTTAAGGGGAACATGAGGGGAAACATCTTCACTTAGAGCACGGTGGGAGTGTGGAATGAGCCGGCAGTGCAAGTAGTGCATGTGAACTCGATTTCAATGTTAAAGAGAAGTTTGGATAGGTATATTGATGGCAGGGGTGTGGAGACATATGGTCCCAGTGCGTATCAATGGGATAGGCTGTTTAAATAGTTTTGACATGAACTAGATGGGCTGAAGGGCCTGTTTCTGTACTATACTTTTCTATAACTCTGTTTTGAAGATGATTTAATGTTATTTGAATTTTGTAAATCCATTGGTGACCTTGTCTTTACAGAAAGGGGCTCAAAGAAAAGAATAAATTCTGGTGCTCAAATCTAAAGCATGAAGAAAGACACAAAACTGATGTTTCCCTCAGTGGGCAATAGAAAGGAGACAAAGTAAATGTCTCAATAATTGTGTAAGAAGTGAATAAGGCAGATAGAATTACATTTTCCAGATAATAGTCTAGAATTGGACAACTATTTTGTAGTCATGTTTTGTTTTGTTCAGTCAGGGGATGTAGACGTTACTGGGAAGAATAGCATTTATTAATCATTCTTATTACTAATGGTGAGCTGTCAACTTAACCCACAGTAATGTGTGTGTCAAAAATTCTTATAGAAACTTAATAAAATAGAAAACCTACAACTCAATACAGCCCTTCAATCCACAATGCTGAACATGTACTTACTTTAGAAATTACCTAGGGTTACCTATAGCCCTCTATTTTTCTAAGCTCCATGTACCTATCCAGG
Source organism: Hypanus sabinus (assembly GCF_030144855.1). Taxonomy (NCBI): domain Eukaryota; kingdom Metazoa; phylum Chordata; class Chondrichthyes; order Myliobatiformes; family Dasyatidae; genus Hypanus; species Hypanus sabinus. The sequence continues at coordinate 11,569,087 of NC_082709.1, read as the reverse complement.
AGTCTCTTAAATTCTACTGCATCGTTAGTCAATACAAAGCTGCAGGATCCTTAAAACAATGGTAATGAGAGTGTGCTGCTATACTTCCACATCAAGTTTTAAAATTCAACTGCTTAAAGTAAATTTATTATCAAAGGTCATTCTTGTCACCATCTACAACCCTCAGTTCATTTTCTTGCAGGCGTACTCAATAAATCTATAGAATAATGACCATAATGGAATAATGAAAAACTGCCCAACTAGGGCGTTCAACCAGAGTGCAGAAGGCAACCATCTGTGCAAATACAAAAAGAAGAAATAATAATAATTAATAAATAGATACATAAATAAGCAATAAATATGGAGAACGTAAGATGAAGAGTCCTTGAAAGTGAGCCCATGGGTTGTGGGAACAGTTCAATGATGGTGCAAGTAAAATTGAGTGAAGTTATCCCCCTTGGTTGAAAAGCCTAATGATTGAGGGGCAGTAACTGTTCCTGAATCTAGTAGCGTGAGTCCTGAAACTCCTATACAACCTTCCTGATAGCAGTGGTGAGCCCCTCATGATGGATGCTGCTTTCCTTCAACAGTGTTTCATGTAGTGCTCATGAGATGTGCTCATTAATGGAGAGGGTTTTACCCATGATGGATTGGGCTGTGTCCATTAATTTTGTAGGATTTTCTATTCATGGACATTGATATTTCCATACCACGCTGTGATTCCACCAGTAAATATACTCTCCACCACACATCTATAGAAGTTCATCAAAGTTTTAGATGTCATGCTGAATCGTCACAAACTCCTAAGGAAGTAGAGGTACTTGCTTCATAATTGTACTTGCGTGCTGAACCTGGTCCTCATAGATAATAATACTGAGGAATTTAAAATGACTGATCCTCTCCTCCTCTGGTCCTCCAATGAGGACTGGCTATGGACCTTTGGTTTTCATCTCCTGAAGTCAATAATTGGCTCCTTGGTCTTGGTGACATTGAAGAACAAAAGTGATGATTGTTCAGGAGATTTCAGGGGAGCACGAAGCGACCACTCTCCGCTAAACATCAACAGCTCCTCAGTAGAGATTGTTAAGAGCACCAAATTTCTTGGTGTTCACCTGGCAGAGAATCTCACCTGGTCCCTCAACACCAGCTCCTTAGCAAAGAAAACCCAGCAGCGTCTCTACTTTCTGCGAAGGCTGAGAAAAATCCATCTCCCACCTCCCATCCTCACTACATTCCACAGAGAATGTATCGAGAGCATCCTGAGCAGCTGCATTACTGCCTGGTTTGGAAATTGCACCATCTCGGATCGCAAGACCTGACAACGGATAATGAGGTCAGCTGAGAAGATCATCGGGGTCTCTCTTCCTGCCATTACGGACATTTACACTACATGCTGCATCTGCAAAGCTAACAGCATTGTGAAGGACCCCACGCACCCCTCATATAAACTCTTCTCCCTCCTGACCCCCAAGCCATCAGACTCCTCAATTCCCAGAGTCTAGTCTGACACCAACTTACACACACGCACTCAGCTGAATACCACTCCACTCCCTTTGCAATTTTTGCTCATTTCATTCTCAATTCCTGCTAAAACATTGTTTACATTTACATCATTTATTATTATATTGTAATTTGCCCTTTACTATGGCTATTGTCTCTTTTATTAATTATTATACTGTCTTGCACTGTTTTGTGCACTTTATGTAGTCCCGTGAAGGTCTGAAGTCTAATGTAGTTTTGTGTTGTTTCACATAGTCTAGTGTAGTTTTGAGTTTCATGTAGCACCATGGTCCTGGGGGAACGCTGTTTTGTTTTCACTGTGTACTGTATCAGCAGTTATGGTTGAAATGGCAATAAAAGCGACTTGACTTGACTTGACATTGGCAGTGGTTGGTATGCCTAGTAACTCCAAAACATGAAACTAATTCAAAGGAAAACAAGAAAGATGAGAAACGAGAGTCTTAGTTCTTTACTTTAAGTGAGGTGTACACTAATCATGTGCTGGCATGGTGATGTATGCAATTCATGTATGTATACAGAAATGAGTAAACAGTGAATGCTTTTGGTTGAAACCTTTCAACTTGGTGAGAGGCCCTCTCCTGAAACATCAACTGTTTATATTCCTGCTGAGTTCCTCCAACTTTCTGTGTGTGTTGTTTTGGATTTCCAGCATCTACAGACTTTCCAGTTCTGCAGTACGTTTCAAAATGAACTCAATTGCACCATGGTATGCTTATGAAAGGAGTGAATATTTAAGGTAATGGTTAGTGCAGGGGTCGGCAACCTGCGGCTCCGGAGCCGCATGCGACTCTTTCATCTCTGTGCTGCGGCTCCCTGTGGCTTTGGAAAATAAATGATGAGTATTTAATTAAAATGTATTTTATGTTAGTTTGTTAGTTTTTGAAATGTAATTCTAAATTTGAAGATTATGGTGATATTGTACCATCTAAATAAAACGTTGTGGCGACCCATTTCCTGGCACATCCAAACCGGCTCACAATTAGCCAGCATTCCGGCTAAGGGAGATAGCCTACGGGGGTTTGTGAGTATGTGTCTTTTGGAGCATCCGTGCCCACGGGGGGGGGAGGGTTGAGGGAGGCTTAAAAGCAAGGCTGTTTAGTTCGAATAAAGTTATCTTTGACTGCAGTTTACCGACTCCGTGTCTATTTTAGCGCTGCGTGTAGCACACCGCTACAACGTGTTTTTTATTACTATTAATATGTCACCACTGCCAATGCCTGACACCCGCCACTCCCCTAAGCATCGATCCATTCCTACTGAATACGACTGCATTGGCAGATGTGAGTCAACCTGATCTTGAGATGGAACTGGCCGACACAGCCGACAAAGACATATGGGTGTCCAAGCTTAGACGCTTGACAGCAGACCTTGAAGATGTTGCCCGTCAGAAGGCCGTTCTTGCTCAGAAACACAAATGGAGTGATATTGAAAACCTCCCCAAACGGACAAACTTGTGTTCGAAACATGGAATGCTATCCCCGACATTTATGTAAACATTAAAAAGTATGTGCTTGGAGTCCTGTCGATCTTTTGATCCACATATGTATGTGAGCAGGTGTTCTCCAACATGAACTTTATTAAAAACAAACATCACGCACGCCTCACAGATGACAGCTTGCGATCCTGTGTAAAGATGAAGGTGACGTCATACAGCCCTGATGTGCAGACGCTGCGCGCTGAGGTCCAGGAGCAGAAATCCCATTAACCAAGTATGATAAATATTTTAATTGCCTATTATTTTACGTATATTCATATTTTTTCATTGTTCAGTGAAATAGTCCTTTTATTTTTCAGGTTGACAGCTGGCTGACAGTATTTTTGGTTTGCTGCTGGCAGACAATTTAAGTTCGGTGTTTTTCATAAATACAAGAAGGACTCAAATAGACATTGATTATTTTACTTAAAAGTAACCTTCAACCCAACGTCTTTTTTTCAGAGTTCAAAATGTTTTTGTTGCATGCAGAAATGTAATTTCGTTTTCTCTGCAGGAGTTCATCGATTTCATAAATGCAACACATTATAGTTTGTTTATACATAGCATAAAGGCAAAAAAAACGTTGTTTGCAGTGTTAATTCATTTTAAATGTCAAACGGGTTTTGTGGCTCCCACTGTTTTCTTTTCTGTGGGAAACGGGTCCATATGGCTCTTTCAGTGGTAAAGGTTGCCGACCCCTGGGTTAGTGTGCCAATCAGGTGAACATTTTGTAAGTCGGTGACATGCTTCATGGTTCCAATTGTAGCTCTCTCCCTGACAGCATTGTGGGTACAGCCACACCTCAAGGACTGCAGTGGTTCAATGGTTCAAGAAGGCTGCTTACTGCCAACTCCTCCTGGATGTCAAATGCCGGCTCTGCCTTTAACTCCTTCAATGAATTTTTTAAAAAAAATTCTTATTATTCTACTTGTCCAGGGAAAATATAAGTTTTCCATTGGATATCTGTCATGCTTTTTTTGTATAGTGGAAAAGCTTTTGAAAATTAGGGAGTGAATCACTTGCTGTTCATTCCCAACCTAGGAGTTGCTCTTGTAAGCAAATTGGACCAAGTGTGGCTGGTCCTGTTGACCTTCTTGTCAATAATACCCCACGGATATTGGTTGTAAAGAGTATGGTAATCAAAAGCCATTGGATATCAATCAAAGTCATTTAAATTTTCTTTTGTCACAGGCTGACTTTGTCAGCTAGTTGTGTACTGCAGTTGTTAATTTAAATGTTTCAGCTCAAACATAAATACAATATGTGTTTACCCATTTTAATGCTCAGTTGAGAATCAGACACAGAGACATAAAAGTTAATGTTGATTTCTCACATCTCCAGAGACCAGATTTCATGATCTTGGGCCCATGTGGTATTTCCACATTTTATTCCTAATCACACAAAATTCCTCTGGTGATTCATAGAGTCATTGAGTTATACAGCACGGAAACAGATCCTTCAGCTCAGCTCGTCCATGCCAACAAGGATGTCGATGTGATCTCCTCCCATTTCCCTTCTTTTGCCTCACATTCTTCGAAACCTCTACTATCTGTGTACCTCCCTAAGTATATCTCAAATATTTTTGTTGTACCCATCTCTAAACTTCGTCTGGGAACTCATTCCATATAGCCACTGCTATATGTATGAATAAGTTACCCCCTTGGGTCTCTTTTAAATCTTTCTGCTCTCAACTTATACCTGCATGCTCTTGTTTTAGACTCCCCTATCCTGGAGAAAACACTGTGACCATTTACCTTATCAATGGGCCTCATGATTTTATATACCTTTACAAGAGGGGTTCCCAACCTCTTTTGGATGAAGGGATATGGGGAGAAGACAGGAGACTGGGGCTGAGAGGGAAAATGGTTCAGCCATGATGAAATGGTGGAGCAGCCTCAATCGACTAAATGGCCTAATTCTGTTCCTATATCTTATGGTTTTAAGATATTTTTTGTGCCATGTGCCCCTACCATTAACCGAGGGGTCTGAGAGCCCCAGGTTGGGAACTCCTGCTCCACAGCCATCTACACTCCAAGGCAAAATGCTCCAGCCTTTCCAGTTTTCCATTATAACTCAAAGCCTCCAGTCCCAGTAGCATTCTCACAAATCTGTTCTGCAAGTTTTCCAATAAAATGGCATCCTTCCTGTGGCTAGACAACTAGAACTTCACACAAATTTCGTGCATGGTCTCAACAATGATCTGTACTGTTGTAACATAATGCTTCAATTCCTGTTCTCAATACCCAGACCAATGAATGCCAAAATTCTTCTTCACCATCCTGTCTAACTCTATTGCCCCTTTTAGAGAGCTATGTGTCTACTACACTCTCCAGAGCCCTACCATTTATTGTCTAAGTTCCACCCGAGTTTAATTTACCAAATTGCACATCTCAAAGTTGTCTGAGTTAAATTCCATCGGCCATTTTTTTGGGCAACTCTACTTAAAGGCAAAAGAAAAGTAGGAAAAAGAGCAGTTGGCAAGTAGAATCCAGGAGCAGTATGTTCTTGCTAGAGTGAAGGCAGATGTACCAAGTTCAGTAAAGTCTGGTTGATGGGAGACATCAAGCCTCTGGTCAAGAAAATGTACATTACTTTTATCTGGACATAAGTGAATCTCTTGATAAATATTAAAAAATTAAGAGCAGGCTTAAGAAGACAAGCAGGAAATCAAAAAGACAGTTTGAGATGGATTTAGTAAGCAATGTTAAAAATAATTCTAAAAGTTTGTTCAGTTAACAGAAAAAGGATGATTAGGGAGAGATTAATTCCTCTTAAAGACCATCAGGACTGTCTATGTGTGGAGTTGTCCACTCAACACCTGCCAGATCTTGCCTAATGTCTTCAAAGATGGCCCTGCTACAGTTTAGACGTTAATCAAAGTTCCAATTTCAATTTATTATCAAAGTACATATATGTCATTTCTTTGAGATGTCTGTTTGTTCTCGGTGTTTACTAGGAGTACATCATGGATGCAAAGGAAATGAAGGTAATAGTTAGTAATGTCTTGGAACATATGTATATTCCAAGGGAAAAGGTACTTGCAGCATTGAAGCACATTAAGGTGGGCAAATCCCCAGGGCCAGATCACGTGTACCTCCCAGATCTTATGGAAGGCCAGAGAGGAAACTGAGGAGGCCCTTATTGAGATATTTGGTTTGTCATTAGCTGCTAGTGAAGTTCAAGAAGACTAGAGGGTAGCTGAAGTTGTTTCCAGGCCACGCTCTCTTCTCACAGCTGCGATCAGGTAGATGGTACAAGAGCCTCAGTAATCTCATCATCAGGTGCAGGAACAGTTACTACCCCTCAGCCAACAGGTTCCTGAATAAAAGGGGATAACTTCACTCACGCCCCATCATTGAGATGTTCTCACAACCAATGATCTCACTTTGAGGATGCTTTAGAGACTGGCAGCTGTTGGTTGTCCTCAGAAGGCCGCTGAGGTTACCCGACCATATCGCAGCAACCACCCTGTGACCGGACATTGTCCTTGTGTCTGAGCTGATGAAGCAGGTGGTGATGCTGGAGCTGACAGTCCCATGGGAGGATCACTTGGAAGAGGCCTTTGAAAGGATGCAGGACTGGTCAGCAACTGCCAGCAGGCTGGATGGACAGTGAGGTGTCTCCCAGTGGAAGTTGGTTGTAGGGGATTCGCAGCCCGTTCCTTAGCCAGAGCCTACAGCAATTTGGGCTTCGAGGGAGAGAGGAAGAGGAGAGCCATCTGCAGTACCACCGATGTGGGCCTCAAGGTGGCTGTGGCTCAAGAGAGAGGAGCCATGGAGTCATGTGTAGCTAGCCATTTGGATACAAGCTGGGGTCTGATCAGCCCCGGCCGGGTCACCTAGAGGAGGGTGTATGATGCTGAAAGACCCGAAACACCCGATGATTCCAGGAACATCACTGATGATGTGCCAGAAGCATCAGTAGATGTATGCACACATCTCATTATCTCATGTTCTCGTTACTTATTACTATTTATTTATACTTGCATTTGCACAGTTTGTTGTCCTCTGCATTCTGGTTGATCATTCATTGAAAGTGTCGTAGTTACTATTATACAGATTTGCTGAGTATGCCTGCAAGAAAATGAATCTTAGGATTGTATATGGTGACATATATGTACTTTGATAATAATATTTACTTTGAACTTTGAACGTTATTCTTCTAGTTTTCAAGGAGGGTAGCAAGGACAGGAAACTACGGGTTGACTTCAGTTGTGGGGAAGTTATTGGAGGGAATTCTGAAATACAAGGTCTACTTTCACTTCAGGAGACAAGGTCTGATCAGGAATAGCCAGCATAATTTTGTGCATGGTAAGTCATGTCTGACAGATCTTTGGAGCCTTATGAAGAGGCAACTAAGAAGATAGTTGAAGATAGGTAGTGGATGGCATTGTTTGTTTGGACTTTAGTAAGGCCTTTGACAAGATCCTGCACGGTAGGCTGATCTAGAAGGCTAGGTCTTATGGGATTCGGGGGATCTAGCAAGATGGATTCAAAATTGGTTTGATCATAGGAAGCAGAAGGTGAGGGCTGAAGGTCGACTCTCTGACTGGAGACCTGAGGGGACTCCCAGGAATCATTTTTCGGACCTCTGTTATTTATTAGGTATGTCAATAATTTGGATGTGAATGTACATGGCATCTCTAGCAAGTTTGCTGATGATACCAAATTGTCTTGTTGGTAGTAAAGCAGGTTACAAAGAGAACTTTGTCAATTCGGGAAGTGGGCTGAGGCATAACAAATGGGTTTCAATTTAGCCAGACTTAGAAATTCAAACCAGGGTGGGACCTATACAGTGAATGGCAGGGCAATGACAAGGGTTATGAAACAGAAGGACCTGGAAGTTTAAGCGAACTGTTTATTGAAAGTAGCTAGACAATTAAACAGAGTGATAAAGAAAGCACTTAGCGTGTGGGCCTTTATCAGACAAGGTATGGAGTTTATGACGAGGGACATTATGTTGCAGTTACAGTATTTAAGTCTCTGTTGAGACAGCACCCAGAGTATTCTGTACAGCTTTGTTCACCCTGCTATAGAAAGACATTGCCAAGTCAGAGCGTGTGCACAATAGACTTACAGGGATGCTACCTGGACTAGAGGGCCTGAGTTATAGGCAGAGGTTAGCCACAGCTAGATCTTTAGTCCTGGGAGCATAAAAGAATGAAAGGTGACCTCATAGAAATTTATAAAATCATGAGGGATATGGATAAGGTGGGCAATCATAATCTTTTCCCCAGGACTGGGGAATCATAAACTAGACGACATACATACAATGTGAGAGGAGAGAGATTTAAAAGCGAGCTGAGAGGTAACTCCTTTTCACGGAGGGTAGGATGTACCTAGAATGAGCTTCCAGGGAAGGTGGTTGAAGTGGGTATAACGTAACATTTAAGAGGCATTTGGATAGGTACATGGAGGGGAGGAGCTTAGAGGGTTATAGGATGATCTTGGATAATTAGGATTAGCAGGAATGATGCTGTGGTCAGCATGGGCCAGCTGGACAAACGACCTGTTTCTGTGTTGTATTTCTCTATGACTCTCACCTCGAGAAGGCTGGATGTTGGTTCAAGCCTATCGTAAAGAAAGTAACACATGATGATTAAGCAATACACACAAAAAGCTGGAGGAGTTCAGCAGGTCAGGCAGCATCTATGGAAATGAATAAACAGTCGACGTTTTGGGCAGAGCCCCTCCTTCAGGACTAGATGATTAAATGTGCAAGTCTCTGATGTGAAGTTAACATTTCTATGTCTGTTTATTTTTCTGTTTTTCTGTTACAACTACTATTATATCCTGGATAAAAATGGCATTAGGGGATACGGTGAGCGAGCAGGTAAGTGGACATGAGGCTAGGTTTAGATCAGCCATGTGATCTCCTGGGCCAGATTTCGATAGCCTGGATGGGTTGGAGAGGAATTTTCCAGATTTTTTCTCCTCAATTGGCAAATCGTTTTTTTTACCCCCGGGTGATCACATGGGTTTGGGCGGGATGAATAATAAAATAAAATGGGCAGCATGGTGCCCTGTTGGTTGGCACTGTTGCCGTGTGGGATTCGGTGATAACTAGAGTTAAGATTGGATCAGCCATGATCTTGTTGAATGGCGGAGCAGGCTTGAGGAGCCGATTGGCCTACTCCTGCTCCTATCTCTTATGTTCTTATGTTAAAACCTTAAGTTAGAACTTACAGAGATGATTCCATTGCCGCTGAAATAAGCATGTCCTATTTCAGTGGGACTGTGGTAGGAAGAATTAAGGAAAGGGTGTTGTCTTTCTGAATAGCTTTATCCAACAAGTCCATATTTCTTTAATGTTTAAATCCAAGGAAGCAATGAACTAGACAAAGTCTCTGCCTCTGTGGCCTCAAATTTGTTTCAGCAATTATTTTACTGAAGTCAGAGCATTGTGACAAAGAACAGATAAGAGGAAACACATGTAATTTCACCAAAGCCTGACATTTACAGATGTATGGTATTCATCAAATATTAACCTCAGCAGTACTATCCTGCACCAAGGTAAGTAAAATGATTAGTAGGTAAAATTTGGTAGTGTGATTATTTTAACACAGATGGTAGACTAATGCAAAATACAAAATGTATCATATCTGGATTCTTAGGAAACAATTTATGATGAACATTCCTTGGGGAATGAGAGTGGATCTTAAACTGCCAGAGTTGGAATAAATGTTTTTGAGGTTTATTTTTTTTATACTTACAGTACAAGATTTAGGTAAGTGAATACATCTTTTTCTCTCTGAGTTTAGATTACTGCCTGTTACTCCACTGGCGCCTAGGGCAACAATGAAGGTCCTGCATCTCCATCTGCTTTTGGCCGCAAGGATTCTCACTGCTGTTTCCGTCACTGTTTTGTTTTACTACTCCATGTTGTTAGCCCTGAATTGAACCTAGAACTTAGAGGACCAGTGGAGCACCTGATGCACCATCAATAACTCTCTGAGACATGAGGCGAGATATCGGCTTTTATTGACTGGAAGAAAGAACAAGCAGCAATTGACCACCATGCTACATCCTGGAGACTGAGAGGCCGGGCTCAGGCCTCAATCGTCTTTATACCGGGGTCTGTGGGAGGAGCCACGGTCAGTGGGAGGAGCCACAGGAACAGTCAGCGGGGGGGGGGGGGCATGTCGAGACAGGTATATGTAGTTCACCACAGCACTCTTAGTCTGGCTTCTACCCTTTGACCTGGGTGACCCTATCAAGAACCGACATAAAATGCCTTGACTCCAGCCAACATAGCTCTCTGAGTCACTGAAGCTTGCAAGCCTCCAAACCACAAGCTTGTGGTCCTCTTGTAGGTTTTTCTCTGATGTGTCAGTTTTATTTCCTCACAGCCTAAAAATTGATTCCACTATTTCATTCAAGGAAGTGCAAGGTAAGACATAGTTAATGCTATAGTGTTCAAAAAGTTCAAAGTAAATATTATTATCAAAGTATATATACATCATTATGTACAATCCTGAGATTCATTTTCCTGCAGGCATACTTAGCAAATCTATAGAACAGTAACTATAATAGCCTCAATGAAAGATCAACCAGACTACAGAAGACAACAAACTGTGCCAATGCAAATACAAATAAATAGCAATAAATAACAAATAGATGAGATATGAGATAAAAGTCCTTAAATGAGATCATTGGTTGTGGGAACATCTTAATAGATAAGCAAATGAGTGTAGTCAAGTTTATGCGTTACCTTGCACAAGTCTGAACACAAACGATGGAATTGGAATTGAATATTGGCTCTTTACTTTTGTTACAAGGTCTGTCATTGTTAAAATTTATAGATGCGGAACCAAACATAACAGGTAACACTTATTGGAAAAATTAAACGATTTGAAAATAACTTCTTTTCAGAAACAATACTAGCAGCTACCTTCTCAGTGGTTCGAGGTCATTATTCTTGGCATATAACAGATCATTACTTTTATTTTATGATCGATATTGTGTTGACTCTTAAGGTTAAATAGCAGAACTGCATGGAAAAAATAATTAAGTGAGTGCAATTTTTGTGCATCTCAGTGCAGAGTGTCCCAGGAGGAAAATCAGAAACTATTTCCTGTGCTCAATCATTCAGTGTCCACAGTAGCATATATATTCAGCATTAGCAATGCCAAAGTCAACAGCTTTAATGTGCCTACTTTTAATACTATCCAACCATTTTTTGTAAAGGAAGGAAATTAGCCAGAGGAAAAATGTATTTATTATACTTTTTAACTTCAGGAAATTTTAATACAAAAACATAATATTTTCCTAATTTTCAGTTCAGGCTGGTTTTCAGTGGTTGGCTTTTGGCTTCAGTTCAAAACTAACCTAGAGCAGCAACACAAAAGAGCTGAGAATGTTTAAATGCCTGTCTTCATTTAAGTCATCAGCTGACTTCCTATGCAATCTGGGCAGAAAATTGGTAGAAGGTGGTGTAACTTATCACAACCCAAAGGCAAAACGCCACCACCCACTCCTCTTGGACGCATAAATAAAGTCAGACAACTTTTTCTTTCAGTCTCTTCTGGCTCAGGTTAAATTCATCGCTGCACTGGCCTGGAAGCAAAACCCTTATCCGGACTGACAAATGAAATTTGTTATCAGCTCCCAAAGACATAACTGTGGCAAGTAAAACCCTCTGGCTTTGCTCAAAGAAAATAGTAAGCGCAAAAGAGATGTGGTTGCAAAGTCAGCAAGTTAGCTGAGTGAATTCAGCTTGCGTCCTTTAGGCGGAAAGGGTTAACTCTGTCCTTTCTGTGAAACGATTTTGCAGTATACAATGAATCAAAAAGGTATTGTAACTGCCCTAAATGTCTGAAGGCAAAATTCCCTTAAGATTAATGTAATGGTAGTTCTGCTGTGTAAGATGATATCTGGCAACCAAGATATATGTTGAAATTTTATAGGTTGGGGTTTTAAAGACATAAACTTATTTGCTCTGTGCTGCAAGGAAATAAATCACTGTTTGTACAGGAAATCAAAAAAAGTTTGATCTATAATAGAAAGGTATTACATGACAAATATTTAGCTGTTCCACATAGAACTGTTTTGGTATGAAATGCATTCCTTATTCTTTTAGTTACTGCTAATAATTACCAGCAATTACAGGGATTTTTTTTACAATCTTTATTTGCATCATAAGTTCTTCATAAGCATTTGGCTATAGCAAAGGGAAAACCGTACAGTTTCATCAGGACTGTCAGTTGCTGAGTGGACGGCATTTGAATGCATTTTTGGTTGGTGAATAGAATTAATACGGGGCCCATGGACCCCTTGTGTAATGGTACTGGTGCATGGCATAAAAGATTTGGGAACTTGGTGGTAAGTATGGACCTGGTGCTTTATAACTCTTTGACTCTAAACTGTGGGCATCAAAATTGAGGAAATGGTTCCATAATAATGGAGTCAAAGGCTTTAGTGAGATGGGGAAAAGACCCGTATAGTAGTTGCTGCATTTTGTTTATGAAGTTGTCGCATGGTAAAGTTCATGTTCACTCTACGGCTGGATGGGCGTGGTCCCCGCTATAATTCAGGAAGTGTTCCTTCCCACTAAGTAAGGTTGAGGGTAACTCTGACAATGACTTTCCCTGTGAGCTCCCTGACAGGAGACCCTTTGTCACAGGCTGCTTGCTTTAAATCGTTATGATATTGCCATTTCTGAGGCCCCAGATATAACATCCACTCCCTCGATGAAAACAATGGATTGGATTGGTTAATTATTTCCTTGTGTACGACGGTACAGTGGAAAAACAGGATTGAAAAAAGCTGCAGAGAATTGTAAATTCAGTCAGCTCCATCATGGGCACTGGCCTCCTCAGTATCGAGGACATCCTCAAAAGGCGATGCCTCAAAAAGGTGGCATCCATCATTGAGGATCCTGTCACTCAGGACATGCCCTCGTCTTATTTCTACCATTAAAGAGAAGGTGCAGGAGCCTGAAGACACACACTTAATGCTTTAGGAACAGCTTCTTTCCTTCTGTCATCAGACTTCTAAATGGGCAATGAATGAACCTATGAATGCTACCTCGTTATTTTTTCTTTCTTTTGGCACTGCTTATTTTATATATATATATATATATATATATAAATGTGTGTGTGTGTGTGTTGCTGCGTGGTCAAGTGGTTAAGGTGTTCACCTAGTGATCTGAAGGCCGCTAGTTCGAGCCTTGGCTGAGGCTGCGTGTGTGTCCTTGAGCAAGGCACTTAACCACACATTGCTCTGCAACGACACTGGTGCCAAGCTGTATGGGTCCTAATGCCCTTCCCTTGGACAACATCGGTGGCATGGAGAGGGGAGATAAAAAGCCCTGTAAAGTGAAGATGCTTTAAAGATAATGAAATGAGAAGTTTCTAAATAGCAAAAAAATTACTATAAAGAGCAGGAAACAGTAAAAAAAAACTAAATCAAACCAGTATTTGGTGTGATCACCCCCTGCCTTTAAAACTGCATCAGCTCTCTAAGGCACACTGTAGTATGGTTCTATACAAAATTCAGTTGTTCAATACATTTTGGAGAACTTGCCACAGTTCTGCAGACTTTGGCTGTCTTGTTTGCTTCTGACAAATAATCTGCCTCAAAGATGTTGAGATCAGGGCTCCGTGTAAGCCACACCATTTGAAAACATATTAAAAAAATCTAGTACAAATCTTTTGCACAGTACTGTATGCCGGAGACATTAAACCTGATTCTGATTCTGTTTTTTTGCACACTATCCAGGCAGACCATGCCATACATATTTACACAGAGGTACTAAAAAGACAACCAGAATGCAGGAGATAGTATTGCAGTTACAGAGAAAGCGTAGTGCAGATAAATGACTAAAGTGCAAGGGTCACGACAAACTAGATTGAGTGATTTAGAGTTCATCTTTCAGTGTGTGAGAGGTTTGTTCAAGACTTTGATAGCAGTGGGATAGAAACGGTCCTTGAGTCTGGTGGTACGGGGTCTCAAGCCTTAGTATCTTCGGACTGGTGAGGAAGGGGGGAAGAGAGAATGATTGGGGTGAATGGGGTCCTTGATTGTGTTTGTATGGGTTCTTGGTACATCTATTAAATTTAATTTTTATCATTCTGAGGTGACTGATGAGACAAATGTGGGATAGAGAGGTTTTTCCTCAGATGGGGTAGGATGTGCCTAGTGGATTGGGGAGGGTGGCAAATTAAAGTTAAAGCCATGGAGTCAGAGACCAATAGAGCATGTCTATGATGTCTCTGGCAACCTCTGTACCCAGCCAACTTCCACAAAATACCGGAGGAACTCAGCAGGTCTGGCAGCATCTAGGGAAATGAACAAACTGTTGACATTTCAGGCCGAGACCCTTCTCCAGGACCTTTCCAGTCCTGCTTACGGAAGGAGGGTGAAGTGTCTCCCACAGCCTCTCCTGTCCAGGCATAGTGATCGCTGCAGGACCACTGTTTGGCTTGTCGTGCAGGAGGTCACCTTCATATGGCCTCTCCTACACCACTGTGCCCACAGAACTGCCTTCATGTGGCGCCCCTGTTCTTATTGAGCATGTCATGTGGTGGCATGAACGAGTGTCCAGCAGTATAGCTAGGTGAGCAGGCTGGGCTCATCAGCTCGCCTAAGAGGAGGACAACTCTGATTACAAACCTGTGTGGACAGGACTCGTTAGCCTTGCCAGGCATTCTGTCTAAGAGAAGGAAAACTCTGATGCTCTACCAATAGTCTTGTGGTTGCCGCAGCTCGCTGTGTTGTTGTGCTGCTGTGGCTGTTTGGAGATTTTGAACAATTTCTTTTCTTCAGTATTCACTAAGGAGAAGGATATTGAATTGTGTAAGGTAAGGGAAACAAGTAGGGTAGTTATGGAAATTATGATGATTAAAGAAGAGTAAGTACTGGCGCTTTTAAAGAATATAAAAGTGGATAAGTCTCCAGATCCTGACAGGATATTCCCTAGGACCTTGAGGGAAGTTAGTGTAGAAATAGCAGGAGCTCTGACAGAAATATTTCAATTGTTATTAGAAACGGGGATGGTGCCAGAGGATTGGTGTATTGCTTTGTTTAAAAAGGGTTCTAAGAGTAAACCTAGCAATTATCAAGCTGCAAGTTTGATGTTAGTGGTGGGTAAATTAATGGAAAGTATTCTTAGAGATGGTATATATACGTAATTATCTGCATAGACAGGGTCTGTTTAGGAACAGTCAACATGGATTTGTGCGTGGAAGGTCATGTTTGACAAATTTTATTGAATTTTTTGAAGAGGTTACTTGGAAAGTCGACAAGGGTAAAGCAGTGGATGTTGTCTATATGGACTTCAGTAAGGCCTTTGACAAGCTTCCACATGGAAAGTTAGTTAGGAAGGTTCATTCGTTGGGTATTAATATTGAAGTAGTAAAATGGATTCAACAGTGGCTGGATGGGAGATGCCAGAGAGTAGTGGTGGATAAGTGTTTGTCAGGTTGGAGGCCGATGACTAGTGGTGTGCCTCAGGGATCTGTACTGGGTCCAATGTTGCTTGTCATATACATTAATGATCTGGATGTTGGGGTGGTAAATTGGATTTGTAAGTATGCAGATGATACTAAGCTAGGTGGTGTTGTGGATAATGAAGTAGGTTTTCAAAGCTTGCAGAGAGTTGTACAGTTCTGGTCACTGAATTATAGGAAAGATGTCAACAAAATAGAGAGAGTACAGAGGAGATTTACTAGAATGTTACCTGGGTTTCAGCACCTAAGTAACAGAGAAAGGTTGAACAAGTTAGGTCTTTATTCTTTGGAGCGTAGAAGGTTGAGGGGGACTTGATAGAGGTATTTAAAATTATGAGGGGGATAGATAGAGTTGGTGTGGATTGGCTTTTTCCATTGAGAGTAGGGGAGATTCAAACTAGAGGACATGAGTTGAGAGTTAGAGGGCAAACGTTTAGGGGTAACATGAGGGGGAACTTCTTTACTCAGAGAGTTTTAGCTGTGTGGAACGAGCTTCCAGAAGAAGTAGTAGAGGCAGGTTCGATATTGTCATTTAAAGTAAAATTGGATAGGTATATGGACAGGAAAGGAATGGAGAGTTATGGGCTGAGTGGGACTAGGTGAGAATAAGCGTTTGGCATGGACTAGAAGGGGTGAGATGGCCTGTTTCCATGCTGTAATTGTTATATGGTTATATGGATTGTCCCCGGGGCTAAAGAGTGGAATCGATCTGCACCAATCCTCACGATAAATCTAGGCAGTGCAGGTGGAAAGAAAAGTCTTGCAGCAATGGAGTTTCCTCTTAATCTTCGCAAGTGAAGAACCAGCCGTCCATCTATTCATCTCCTGAAATATTTCCAGTAGATATTTACACTTAAGAACTTGAAACTCTCAACCATCTCCAACTCAACACCATTGATACAGACAGGGAACTATTCCCTCCTGCTCTCTGAAGTTAATGATCAGTGCCCTCATTTTTCTGACATTAAAATAAAGAAAGAGTCATTGTTTTGACACCATGCCTCTAAACTGTCTTTTTACTGTACTCAAAAGATTCAAAGTACACTTATTATGCAAGTACACATGCAGTATACAACCCCAAGATTCGTCTTCCCCACAGACTGCCACAAAACAAAGAAATCAGGGAACCTGTTCAAGGAAAAAGAAATTCAACCCCACACTCACCAAATGTACAAAAATTCACGCAAACTGTAACGAACGAAGAGTGAAAAGATGAAATATAACAGACAAACTCAAAAGGCATATTTGTTTGAAATCCAACCCACTATGTCAGGAGTTCTGAACCTGGGGTCCATGCACCTGTCAGTCAATGGTAGGGGTCCATGGCACAAAAATGGTTTGGAACCCCTGTAGTACATGGTGGAAACCTCTGCAAATGTGTATTTGAAGTAGAGTTTGGCCACTCAATTGTGAGTGTATAGGAAGGATGTAGCCTTTTGGGACACCGGTGTTGAGGATAATTATGGAAGAGTTTTTGTTGCATACTTTCACAGATTATGAAATGTTAATCAGTATGTTATTACCCTTCGACCGTCAAGCTCTTGGATCAGGATAACTTCACTCATCTTCATTTTTCCCAACACTGAACTGTTCCCACAACCTAAGGACTTACTTTCAAGGACTCTTCATCTCATGTTCTCAATAATTATTGCTCATATATTTATTTATATATTTATTATTATTTATTCTTTTTGTATTTCAAAGTAATTCAAAAGTGGTACATTTAGAAGTATTGTACATAGCCTGCAAGACTTGCTGTGGTTCATTGGCACCATCTTGCACAACTTTATAACACTGGTTGGATGCCAGTTGATGTGGTTTTCCATTTATTCTAGTCTGGTTATTGGATTTATTGAGTATGCCTGCAAGAAAATGAATCTCAGGTTTGTATATGTGAAAAATATGTATTCTGATGATAAATTTACTTTGAACTTTTGAACTTTGAAGTCAATGACCCAGTTGCAGAGAGGCATGCTGAGCTTTAGGTCTGGGAATTTGGTGATGTGTTTGTTTGAAATTAAGCTGTAGTCAATCAACAGGAGTCTGATGTAGATTGGTTACTGCAATTTTCATTGCCAAATTCGAGCACTTCGGCAAGGATTCTCTCCAGTCCTGTGGCTTTGTAATCTTTTGGTAGGACGTGACCTTTCTAACTGCTTGTCAGTCAAGACTGACAGCATGGCTGGCCCAGATTAGTTGTCTTGAGATGAAGTCCAGGGCACTCATTTCAAGAAAAGAATTATTGTCAAGAGGGTCTTTAAAGTGTTCCTTTTGGCAACTATTGACTGCTCTCTGTCCTTAATAAATCCACAGCTGTTCTTGGCTCTCGGTAGAATAGGCCTTAAGTGTGTGAGTTGTAGATGGGTTTGACAACATTGAACAAAGCTCTTGCCTGTCAAAGAATTGCTGGGGCCTCTTCCATGCGCTCCACCCACCAAATGTTCTTTAGGTTGCCTTCATCTGCCTGTAGCACTTTCTTTTCCCCAAAGGTATGTTGAAGTTTGCAGTCTGAGATACCTGATGACTATGGTTAATTAGTTACCGAATTCCCTTATCATTCTCATCAAACCCATCCTGGAACAGACGTCGACACTCTCTTCATGGGTGCCAGTTATCTGCAGTACACTGCCTGAGAAGCTGATGGAGAGGGGTACTCCTAACATTTAAATGTCTGTATGAATAGGCAATGGAGCAAGCACCAAGCACTCTCTAGGTGAAAAATAACTTGCTCTGATCCCCTGTAATTCTCTTCATCCTCATGCTAATCGTATGCCCTCTGGTTTTAGCTCTCTCCATTATGGGCAAATGTTCCTCTCTGTCCATCCTATCAATGTTCCTCATAAATGTGTTATTTGACCTCTGACAGGTCTCCACTCCAAGGAAAGTAAACTTGACCCAACCAATCTCCTCTCTTACCTGAAATGTTCCATCACAGAGAACTTGTAAATCTCTCCAATGTAACCAGGTGATGGTTGAATGTCAATTTTCTTTAAATGCGCTTTTGTATTCGTCCTGGTAACGCTAAAATAGCTGCCTGTGCCTTTAAGAGAAAATGGTAACATCGTTATGCACGTGTAGAGTAGAAAGAAGAGTTACAATGTTCTAGAAAGAACATCGAGTACTGGAGATTTTCACGAGTAAGGTATCGGCGCTGAATAGTGTGGTTGTGTGAAATTCCTTTTTCACCTAGTAGTGTGAGCAAGGAGAATTTGTTTCAGCATCTAGCCTCTATGTGTTTAGAAGTTAAGCATGTGTGTGCCAAAGTGAGGATACTTCTTAATAAAAATCAGATGCATTTATTCATATTTTTGATGTTGTGTATAAGATACGGGGTTGATAGGATTCTAATGTTGTTTGTATTGTTTTGTTTAGAATTGCCACTAGCGTATTGGTTTTGGAAATTTTAGTTGATAAACAAGTATGTGTGGATCAAAATTAAGCTGAGATTGTAACTGCAGCAACTGTAGTTTTTTTTAAAAATTCATTTTGTTATTTCTATTTTGATACCCTCTTTCTGCATTAAAAAGAGTTAAAACAGGTAAAGGATTTAAAGACCTGTAAAAGTATTTGTGGTCCTGAGTGTGTATTTTCTCCCAGGCAACAAAGCCTACACCCTCCCTAGTGCAAACACATGGTTCCTATAGTGTGAGAATCAGAACACCACTTAATACTCCAGCTGTCACTGAGCCAAAAGTTCATTTTATTGTACCACGACCTTCCTGCTGTTATAGGGATAAATAACCCATAGCCTTCTTTTCCACCTTGCCTTCCTATGCTGCCACCTTTAGGGATCCATGGACATGTGCTCCGAGATCCCTCTGTTCTTCAGTACTCCCTGTAGCCCTACTATTCCCCGTAATGTTACCTTTAACCAACCTCCCAAATTAACTCCCTCTCACATATCAAGATTAAATTGAATCTGCCACGGTACTGCCTTATATACCAAATGATTTATATCATTTATAATGTAAAACTAGCCTCCTTATTCTCAACAAAACTGCCTTTGTTCATATCGAAGTACAAATATGTCACCATATATCACCCTGAGATTCATCTTCTTGCAAGCATGCTCATTCAATCCATAGAATAATCACTGTTACAGAGTCGATGAAAGACTGCACCAACTTGGGTGTTCAACCAGTGTGCAAAGGACAAGAAACTGTGTAAGTACAAAAAGAAAGAAATAATAGTAATAAACAAATAAGCAATAAATATCAAGAGAGTGCAACGATGAGTCCTTGACAGTGAGTCCACAGGTTGTAGGAACATTTCAATGATGGGGCTAGTGAAGTTAAGTGAAGTTACTAACAAGAGAAAATCTGCAGATGCTGGAAATCCAAAGCAACACACACGAAGTTCTGAAGGAGCTCAGCAGGCCAGGCAGCATCTCTGGAAAAGAGCACAGTTGGTATTTCTGGCTGAAACCCTTCAGCAGGACTAATGAAGTTATCCCCTTTAATATAAGAGCCTGATGTCTGAGGGTTAATAACTGTTCCTGAACCTGGCGGTGTGATATCTGAGGGTCCTGTCCCTTCGTCCAGATGGCAGCCGTGTGTAGAGAGCATATTGTGGGTAGTGAGGGCCCTGTTGATGGACACTGCTTTCCTAAAACATCATTTCGTGTAGATGTGCTCAATGGAGGGGAGGTCTTTACCCGTGATGGACTGGGCCATAACCATTACTTTTTGGAGGATTTTCTATTTCTAGGGCTTTGATGTTTCCATGCCAGGCTGTGAGGCAGCCAGTCAATATACTCTCCGCCACACACCTATAAAAGGTTGTCAGAGCTTTAGATATCACGTCGAAGCTTCGCAAACCACTAAGGCAGGAGAGGGGTTGCCATGTTTTTTTTCATAATTGCACTTACATGCTGGGCCCAGGACAGGTCCTTTGAAATTATAATATCAAGGAATCTGAAGTTGCTGACCCTGTTCACCTCTGATCCTCTGATGAGGATTGGCTTAACGGAACTCTGGTTTCCTCCTCTTGGTGACCAATATTCTTGTGGGCAGATTTACTAGAGCTGCTGGGAGTGGCAGGAGGATGGCAACTCGGGTGATAGAGCTGAGGATGAGCCAGCAGGTTTACTAGTAGGTAATAGGTGTAACATGAATGTAAGGAATGACGATCCAATATTTGGGTACAAACACATACATGGCAAAGAGTTAAGTTGTACCACAGAGGCAAAATTCAAAAGAGCAAAATATGCAGGAGTACAGGTGTTGTATTTAAATGTACCTTCTTCTGAGCAGTGTCATTACAAGACAGGTGACCTCAGCCATTTTCAATACTCTTCAGAGATTGTCTGCCTGGCATCAATGGTTGCATAACCAGGACTTGCACCAGCTGCTCATACGACCATCCATCACCTGCTCCCATGGTTTCACATGACCCTGATCACAGGGCTAAGCAGGTGCTGTACCCTGTCCAAGGGTGACCTGCAGGTTAGTGAAGGTAGAGATGTTTCTCCATCCTGCCACCCAATCTTTTACTACCATGAGAAAATATTTCTCTTCCAAATTATCTGGGACGGAAAGTTTCAATAATATAGGTCACATTCTTCAGCCTTTAAGTGTTTGTACTCAAGTGCCTTCCCCTCCATTAGAGCAGTGTGCCCTTGGAACTGAATATCTTACTTCAACTACAAGTTATACTCTAGTAAACAAATCAATACTTAAGCCTTCAATTATCCTAAATGGTAGCAAACAGTACTCTATATATGCAAGTAAGCCACATGACTTTGTGTGCAGATAATCTCTGTATGGAAGTTTCGAACGAACAGCTTGGACTTTCAACAAACTTTCTGGCACTCAAATAATAGCTCTATATAAATTAATAGCTGGATTTTTATTCCGGAGTTCCTAATACAAGGTCATAAAAATATTTGCATCATTAATTTTAAGTATACATACAATACATTTCAAAGTAACGTTAATTATTGCACAAAGTAACATTATCTGCCAAGTCTACCCATACTTTTTGGATGGTGCGGTGGAGATAGGTTTCTGCCAAAAGAGATGTAAGGCACTTGTTCCCTCTGCTAGCTTGCAGGTCACCCTTAGCCCCCTGATCAGGGTCATGTGAAGCCACGGGGGCAGGCAGTGGATGGTCGTATGAGCAGCTGGTGCAGATCACAAGTCCTGGTTATGTGACCACTGATGCCAGGCAGACAATCTCTGAAGAGTATTGAAAATGGCTGAGGTCACTCATCTTGTAAAGACACTGCCCAGAAGAAGGAAATGGCAAGCCACTTCTGAAGAAAAATTTGCCAAGTACAATGATGATCAAAGACCATGATCACTCACTTCATATGATGTGACGTATAATGAGGATGATAATGACCCATTCTTTAATACTTGCAACCTGATAAATTCCATCTTCCCTTGTTAAACCAAATAACATTTGTACAGGGCTGCATAATCAAATACATCCCTTTTAGATGAAAATATAGTCTGATCATTTTTTAAAAACATTTTCATTCAACTGCTATGTATTTTGTATGGACACGTTACTCTGTTTTTAATAAATACTTTGCTCTATTGATGGCTTACATTACTATCTTATTATTATGCAATTTCACAGATTTTCCAGATATGTTTAATGATTAACTTCAGAACTTGGATGCAGAAAGTATAATTATTATAGGAACAATAAATTTAACCCAGTACAATAACTTTTCAACCAAAAAAGGGAAGTACATTCATTTATACATAAAATTTCACAACCTCAGAGTGATTCAATCTATTTCAAAGCCAATAAAAAATTTTTAGAAGTGCATTTACTGTTATGTAGGAAACTTGGCAAGCAACTTACATAGAGTAATGTGATATTCGAATAATCTACTTTCAAATGTACTGTTTGAGGATTGAACACTGGTTTGGCACTGGAAAGCTCGGCTGGTCTTGATTGAACAGTCCTATGGGATCTTTCACATCTCACAGAGCCGGGGGCTTGGTTTGAAAGAGTACGGCATGAAGAATCACTACAGAATATGCACAAGTCTGTTAACAGGACCTGAATTCAGAACTTACTAACTCAGAAGGATGACAGAATCGGAATCAAGTTTAATATCACCAGCATGTGTCATGAAATTTGTTAACTTTACAGCCTGAGTACAATGCAATAAATGATCATGGAGAGATAAAAGAAAACTTGGAATTATAGTAAATATACATATAAATAAAACAGTTAAATTAGGGCTAAATAATAGAAATAAAAAAGTAGTGAGGTAGTGTTCATGGGTTCAATGTCCATTCAGAAATCGGATGGCAAAGGGGAAGAAGGTATTCCTGAATCATTGAGTGTGTGTCTTCATGCTTCCGTACCTCCTTCCTGATGGTAGCAATGAGAAGAGGGCATGTTCTGGGTGGTGTGGGTCTTTAATGATGGATGCTGCCTCTTTGAGGTGTTGCTCCTTGAAGATGTCCTGGATACAATGGAGCTAGTGCCCATGATGGATCTGACTAAGTTTACAACTCTCCATAGCTTGCTTCGATCCTGTGCAGTAGCCCTCCCCCCCATCACCCCCACACCAGATGGTGATGCAGCCAGTTAGAATGACCTCCACAGTACTTCTGTAGAAAATTGCAAGTGTTTTTGATGACATGCCAGATCTCCTCAAACTAACTGAAGCAGGGCTATCACAATGCCGTGAGCTGTAAGTTTTGTCAAATCAGCAGGAGATTTAAAATATTCTGTGATGGTCTTCAGAGATGGACATCGGCAAATAACATTAGGTTAAGGTAATGAAAAGTATTTGAAATACAGCAAAGATGAGGCCATCCATTGGTTGGGATCGACCATGGATATTGTGTCCTAGCAGTCTACGTGATATGCAAGTTGGTTCGCAAGCCAGGGTAGTGTGATAAGGAGAGCACGGTGTTTGGTAAAGAGAATTGGGAAAATGGAGAAGATTTGCTTCAGAATATGCTTCCTTGATTTTGTATTTTGGTACCAAAATATATGGTGGATGGTGCTTTGCCTACCGGCTGAGAAATGGTGTAGAGCCAGTACTTGAGAAAAATGCATATAAGTAAAAGAAGTCACATCTCTTTTATCACCCCTCCCTGTAATTTGGTTGTCCTCCTTTATTGTTGTTTGGAATAGTCTCTTCTACCGGCTGGAATTCTTCAATAGGAAGGGGCAGCCCAGTCATGTAGCAGTTAGTGTAACAATATTACATCAATAACCTGAGTTCACTTCCCAACACTGTCAAGGGGATTGTGCATTCTGCCCGTAACCATGTGGATTTCCTCTCAGTGCTCTGGTTTCCTCACATCTCAAAGATCAGTAGGTTAAATAGTCAGGTGAGTGGAATTGAGTAGCACGGGGCCATTGCAGAGAAGGGCCTGTTACTGTGGTGTATCTCTAAATAAAAATTAAAGCTAATAATATAAACAATGAATGATAAATAATATTTATTATTGAAAGGATACTACACAAATTTGTGGATTTGAACCAAGAACCTTTGACTCAAAAGTATGTCTTCTGCCAGCCGACCAAAGGCTATCACCACAGATTGAAATGTTTACCTCTTTAAAATTAATACACCAGCATGAGATTTTAGATGGTTTGGAAGATCTTCAGAGATTGATATTGTTGAATAACTTTTATGATATTGTTGAAGATAATGAAAAGTGTTCAAAGTAAGTCAGCATTATAACATATCAAAGATTGTTGCAGTATGTAAGCCAGAAACAAATGTTATTAGAAGCATACAAGATATTTATTCCAGGTACCAGTTCCTTGTTGTTATGTCTGCTTTACCACTGACTAACTATTGAATAGAGTAGATGAAATATTGATGCACAAGAGTGTGCTGGAAGTGCTTGGTATGCCTGAGAGATAAAGGAAAATGTTGTGGGGTGTTTTATTAGACAGGTAAAAATTCATTGGTTAAATCCAGAGACCTTCTCCTATATTGCTTTTCACAAATAGTATTCTAATCATTATCTAAATATTTTAATATACATGGATTAATGTGTTTATTTAGTACAAAGCCATTCAGCCCTTCAATATCTATTTAGCCATGAGAGACGTCACTAATTTATCTATGAGTACATTTAATGATGAAGCTCAAATGCCTTCAGTAGTTGAGAATTCCACAGTTCACCATGTGATTGGGTGAAGAAGGTTCTCTCAAAATCAATTCTAAATAAACAACCCTGTTTCCTTAGACTGACCACTGGTTCTAGACATCATACCATTGGGAGCATTCTCTCTGCATCTACCCAGTCCTGTCATCAGCACTCTTTTATCTGGTGCAGGTCGGCTGCCTTACTTTTCAGAGTACAATGCTTGTGGCTCTTGTGCCTCAATTTATCACTCTCCAGCATCTAACTCTAGCTTTATCTACCTGGCTACTTCCACCCTTCCCTTTTACCTCCTTCCTTATTTGTCACCACCTATCCGACCCAGCCTCCGCATCCTAGCTTCACCACTCCCCCTCCCCCACCTAGCTTCATCTACCCAATCTTCCCTCACTCCAACTACACCTACCAATCATCTATGGTTCCCACCTCACCCCACCTCTTCCCCTTTCACTGGCTACTCTTCCTCACCATTGTCAGGCCTAACGCTTGGTCTTGACACCATTCTGTTCCCTCCACAACTGCTGCCTGGCCTCCTAAAGTTACCTCATAATTTTTATTTTGTTTTCAATTCATGCACCTTATGATCCAAGGAATCATTCCCTCCACAGCAAGAACGTCCACCCTTAGATCCCAATACTTAAGGAGAAGTTTCTCCAAGGCCTTGTAAAATTGTGGTAAGATATTCCTGCTCCTGCATGAAGTCTTGTCACAATAAAACACCAAATACCATTGCATTCTTAATCATCTGCAGATTTACATCCATTGGTAAGCTCTTGGATTCAGAATTTAATATCACCAGCATATGCTGTGAAAATTGTTGGCTTTGGGGCAGCAGTACAATGCAATACATAACAATAGAAAAATTGTAAATTGCATTATGCATATATGTTAAATAATTAAATCAATTAAGCAGTGTAAAAATAGAAATTAAAATAAGTAATGAGGTAGTGTTCATGGATTCAATATCCATTCAGTAATCAGACAGCAGTGGGGAGAAAGCTGTTCCTGAATCATTGAGTCAGTGCCTTCACACATTTGTACCTCCTCCTCATGGTAGCAATAGAAGAGAGCTTGGCCTAGGTGATTGGAATCGTTATTGATGGACGCTACCTTCTTGAGGCATTGCTCCTTGAAGTTGTCTTGGATACTGCAGAGGCTTGTGCCCTTGATGGAGCTGACTATGTTTTCAACTCTGTGTCTTATTTCGATCCTGTGCAGTAGCCACCACCACCCCCCCACCTCCAAACCAGATGGTGATGCAGCCAGTTAGAATGCTCTCCATGGTACATCCGTAGAAATTTGCAAGCGTCTTTAGTTGACATACAAAATCTCCTCAAACTCCTCATGAAAAGTAACTGCTGTCTGCCTTCTTTGCAGCTGCATTGATATGTTGGTCCAGGGTGGATCCTCAGAGATAATGACACTAAGTCTGCAGCCCACTTGTTCCCACTTTCTGTGATGGTTTCCCTAAACTGTTACTATTCTGCTAGCTGAACAACAACTTCATGTATCCACATGTGATAACCATGTGCCCACTTGCTCAACCTGTCCAGATCCTGACAGCGTGTTCTGGCGTCGTGCCGCCTGCAAGCTTGGAGATATTACTTCAATTACCTATTTATATCATTGTTAAGTCTTTTGAAAAAGCTCTTCAAAGACTCATAGATTCTTAAAGGATAATTTCTTACTGTTTCAATAAACTCTGAAAAGTTTATATTCCTTAGGAACATAAAAGAAGATTTCCAAAGTGTTCTGTTTTGCAGCTGTTAGATCATGGCACCTGAAAATCAACTCCATAAGTAACCTTTGATCCATATCTCTTGACACATCTGCTAAGAAAAGACCATCGATCTTGGCCTTGAGGATTTCAATTATTATTGCAAACATGGTCCATTGAGAGAAGACTAGAGTTCCACTACAACTTATGTGCATATCAGATTTCACTCTTAGATGGCATTCCTCCCAAATGCTGTCCTTTTGTTGTGGATTTACCAAACAAACTGAATGTTCTCTTTTTTCTTTATTGAGTCTGTATATCTCACATCAGCCACATCGTAATTCAACATTCTGAGTTCAAAGGGAGAGAAACTCCTGTTGATGTAAACCATCAATATAAACCCGACAGTCCTGGTAACAATCTGGTGAATCCATGCGCTAGCTACATCCAAAATGAGTCAAATGTTGCTGAGAAGATATGTTACACAATGCTCTGTTAGATTTGGCAATTCATGTCTTGGTTTTTAACATTTTCGCTCCTAGCATTGGAAGTATGAAGAAACAGCAGAGTAAGTAAGAAGTTGGGGAAGTTAAGTGAACACTGGAAGATAGAACAATCGATGTTAACAACCCCACAGGTTGAGAATCACTGACACAAGCCCTTCAGCCCTTCTCGTCCATGCCAAAACTAGAAAGGATTGTTAAATTAAATAGCTTGAAGTTAAATTGTACAGAAATAAAGTATATGACAAAGGGAGTTCAGGAAAACAAAAATAGAAAAAAATATTTTGAATATATAAAACAATTCACAATGTGAGAAAACATCAGTAAGTTTTGAATTATTGTAAATCTTTGTTAAAAGATTATTTATACTGAAGTTTACTGGACTTAACTCTTAATATCATGGAAAATAAATCAGGAAGTATACCATGAAAATAATGAGTGAGATGATCTTTTTAGGAACCAATATTGGTGTGTTCAAAACATCTTCTCCTATGAAAACTGTTTCAAAGTATCTATTTACAGTACTGTGTAAAGTCTTAGGCATATATATATATATTTATACTGTAGCTAGGGTGACCAAGACTTTTGCACAGTACTCTATATTGGTTAAAACAGGAAGGTGATTTTGGAAACAGAGATAAGAGTACTTAGCTGTATATTAGCTGCACTGTATTAAGTGTTGTTTCATAGTATACAGTACTATGCTGAAGTCTAGGCACCATAGCTATATATCTGCTTAGCTTTGCACTGTTATTTCCTTCATTCCTATAACTATTTCCCCAGCCTCATTCTCCAAGTGATGGACATTCACTTGGGCTATTTTCCTTTTTTAAATATTTAAAAGAAGCTCCTTTATTTTCTATTTTGAAGCTCCTCGTTAAATCGTCCTTATGGTATGTTCCCCGTTCCTTTCTTATCCTTTCTGTTCCTTTGCTGGATTCTGAACTTATTCCATTCTTAGTGTCTTCCACTAACCTTTACATTGTACACATTTTCTCTTTCAACTTAATGCCCTCTTTAACATCCTAAATTCACCATAGTTGGTTATCCTTCCCTTCGAATCTTAACTTACTGCACATATTATTTTGCTATTTAAATGTCTGCCACTGCATGTCTATTGTCCTTCCTGCTTATCTCTTCAGTTGAGTTTAGCCAACAGTCCTTGTTCTATTGTAATTCCTTTTATCGAAGTTAAATACGGTTACATCTGATCTACATTCCCCCCAACTCAAACTGAATGTAAAATTCTGCCGTGTTTTAATCATTACTTTCTAGAGGATCTTTTGCTCTGATTCTTTGTTAAACCTGTCTGTTTATCTGTTCCCTGGTTAGCTCTAAAGCTACTTTGAGCTTTGAGTACACCCTGTTAATTCTCTTTCATATCTACTTTTTCCAATTTGATTAATCCAATCTAGGTAAAGATTAATGTCATGCATGATTGTTCCATTGCTCTTTCTACAAGCCCCCACTAAACATGGATTACTATAATGCAAATGCTCTCTACAGGGTCTATACACTATTCGTACTAGTGCATCATTTTCTTTGCAACATTTTCTGAGTTTAGACCAAGGGTTCCCAACCCTTTTTATGCCATGGTTGAATTAAGCAAAGGGTCCGTGGGCCTTAGGTTGGGAACTTCTACCCTAAACCATCCTTCGCAACTATTCTATGGGTTTCATCTCATAATAACAGTGCCACCACAGCTTCTTTTCCTTCCTGCATGTCCTTTGTAAAAGCTAGATATCCCTGAATAGGAACTCCAATCTGTGATTCACCATGTCTCTGTAATGGCTATCAAACCCATTCT
The DNA here is from genome assembly GCF_030144855.1 of Hypanus sabinus. NCBI lineage: Eukaryota > Metazoa > Chordata > Chondrichthyes > Myliobatiformes > Dasyatidae > Hypanus > Hypanus sabinus. The sequence goes on along the minus strand of NC_082709.1, from coordinate 11,540,546 downwards.
ATAAATTCACCTATCTCGTTAGAGATACTTTATTCATTATGTTAAATTTTTAAACAATTTCATACTTGCCTTTTAGGCATTTTAATTATTTTACTTCCATTTTGAGCTGTAGCTCTGTCTCTCTTGATATTTCTGCCTTCTGTTTTTGTATTCTCTTCTTCTTGGGCCCATAGGTCCCAGTGGAGCAGACGCCATCAATGACCTCCCTGTCAAGTTCATCAGTGTTTCTGTAATTGAACTTCCGGTTAAGATGGCGCCTGCATACAACCCTCCTTCAGTTGACATCTCTGGATGCACCATGAAACCATATATTTCACATTTTTTATGTCTTTTATGTTTGTTTTTAATCTTGAATGTGATTCTGGTACTGTTGGAGCCCATGATTTGCAGTTTGGGTGTTCAGTGCTTTGTAGTCTCCGAGAGGATTCTGGGAGGTAGAGGCAGTGTGTGAGAACCTCATGGCAAGAAAGCTATGAGCCGATGTTCAACTCCATTTCGCTGGTTAAAGCTTCCATTGTTTACCAATTAAAGTAACAAGGGAGATTGAAGCCCTGGCTGCTTGACATACTATCGCTGGGGGATCACTCTGCTGCTAAAGAGTGGAGACTGCCTCTTTACCACTGGTGGAATTGCTCTGTTATGGAGAGGGAGAATGTTGCCCAGCTTTTCTTATGTTTTGGATGTGGACTTGGACTGCGTAATTTTTGTCAGTCTTAAGTTTTTTTTTTGTATTCTGTGTTTTTCACCCGGTCTTTCTCAGTTTATTTTTGCGTGTGGGGGTAGGGAGAATTGGGGGTCAATACATCTGTTCAGTTTTTCTTTGTTTTTTTTTGTGTGGGGAGGGGGTTGATGATCTTGCTGGCTTTATTTTCTTTCTTGGTTTCGTGACTATCTGGAGAAGAATTTTAGAGTTGTGTACTTTGATAATAAATGAACCTTTGAACCATTGCATCACTGTATAGGAGATTGGCCTATAGAGATTCACTGGAGCCCTGTTGGCCACCCTTACTCATTTCCTCCTCTCATGATGGGAACCTAGTGCTGAACCCTGAGAGGTGTTTCTGTATTGTACTCATTTATATTTCACTTCTAACTTTGTTTAGCTCTCTGTCACCATGTTTCATTTCCTATTGCCCTCCCTCTCCAGTTTTCTAATTTCTAATTTGTGTTCACACCAATACCACTTACAGCCTCTGACATAATAATTAATTTTCACTAATGGATATTTAATGATTACTTAACCAAGTCATTGATGATTTTTCCATTATAGCTCCCTGCTTAATTATTAATCCATTATATATATATACTTGGATAAACACATCCGAACATTTACAGAATGTTCCCATTGTCCTTATTTTCCCTAGTTTTTCCCTTAAAATTGTATTACTTTAATTCAAAGACGAGGACATCATCTGACATGTGAGGCAGAGGTGAGGCCTGGACAAGATCAGCCATGATCTTACTGAATGGTTAGTCAGCTTTGAGGGGCTGAGAGGCCTACTCCTGTCCCAACCTTCTTGTGCTCTTTTGAAAAATATTTATTTATTTATTTATTAATTTTTTTAAAAGAGAATTACATAAAATGAATAGAATATTAGAATAGTGAAAAATTAATATTGGAACTCCCCCCCTCCCCTTAACCCTCCCCCCCCTTAGACCCCTATCTGAAAAAAAGAAAAGAAAAAAAACAGAAAAAAGATAGAAAGATTGCCTGGATATCGGAGGATCCCCACATGCTCCATGGAGTTCAAAATAACTTCAGTTTTAATTTTCCCCAAATAACATAATATATTTAATATATTTAATCCTATCTTTTGTAGATAGGGGTGCCAAATTTTCAAAAATATATCATATTCATTTCTTAAATTACATAATTTTTTCAAGTGGAATGCAGCTATATATTTCGTTATTCCAATGATCCATAGTTAAATATGAATCTGATTTCCAAGTAACTGCAATAGCTTTTTTAGCTCCTGCCAATGCAATTTTTATAAATCTTGTGCTCTTTTTAAGAGAGAATTACGGAACAATTTATGCAATAAATAATGGAAGTGTCTGGCTCTCTCATTGTTCAGCTCTCCATAATTTTCACAGTACTTTATTCTCTAAGAGCAGAGGCTCCCAACCTTTTATAAACCATGGAAAATTGCCTATAATCGAGGGGGTCCATGGACCCCAGGTTGGGAACCCCAGTGGTGGTTTAGAATATGGTTGGTCACAACTCTTTGAGGGTTAAATACCATGAATTGACTCCTCCATCAAAACCTACAGTACTTTGCAAAATTCTTAGGCATGTATATATAGCAAGAGTACCTCAGACATTTTTCACAGTACTGTGTTTGTCAATGTGGAACAGAGAAAAAGTTTGTAAACCAGGCGGGAGCAGAGGATGTTGGGAATAGTGAGGGTGGAGCACCGAGGGAGGGGTGCGGGAGAGGCGGCAGAGAAGGAGTGCCATTGGCGGAGGATGGTATGGGAGCAGACACACCCAGCCCTGAAACAACAGGCAAGGTCATTTTATTTCAAACAACTAGTTTATTGATCATTACAGAGTGTCTGTCTGGTGCTTCCTCCTCCCTCCTCTTTTCCCAATCATGACTCCCCTCTCCCTGCCCCCTTCCTACCTCCCAATCCACAATAGAGACCTGTATCAGAATCAGGGTTATCATCATTCCTCCATCGTTATGTGCTGTGTTGCATGATGTGGACAATCATGGTCTTTCCATGACCATTATTGTTCTTCACAATTTCTTCTACAGACGTGGTTTGCCATTGCCTTCTTCTGGGCAGTGTCTTTACAGGACAGGTGACCCCAGGCACTATCAATACTCTTCAGAAATTGTCTGCCTGGCATCAATAGTTGCATAACCAGGACTTGTGATGTGCACCAGCTGCTCATATGACCATCCACCACCTGCTCCCATGGCTTCACAAGGGATTTGAAGTGGTTTTGAAGTGTTTTGAATTCTTGTCAGTCTTATTTTCATTCAGTCGTTGTGAAAAGTCTGTGTGCACTACAGTCTACAGCAGTATACTAAAAACAGTTTTCATATTTTTGCATTAAAAGGAGTGCCAAAATGCCAAAACTTCTTATCAATTTCTTCCCAGTGATACTGAACATTACTAATAATCTTTTATAATGGTGAATTAGATGTCTATGAATTTATAGATAATTACATATTTCTAAATTATGTTCAAATCCATTGATGCAAGTGTTCCTTTAAAATAAATCTTCTAGAATAATTTTAACTGGGTCATGCATTCATCTCTACATCTAGGTCAGCATATTTTTAAACCATTGCATCACTTTGGGTCAATGGGGAGCATTGGTTTACAGCATGAGGTAACAATTATTTTAGTGAGGACATGGGAACACTGTAGTGCAAGTGTTAAGGCATTGAGAATTCTCCATGGAGAGCAACAATTCAGATGTTATTTTAATTTTGGCTTGAATAAAAAAAACCACTGTCATCATACAACAAATTTTAAGACATATATTTTTCAACTATTTTGTTTATGTATTATTGGATGCTACATGATCCTCCATATTACCCATTGATAGTTGCTGTCTCAATGAATCAAATCTGTTTCTACGGCAACAGGACTACCAAGTGCTGAAGCGTACCTACAAATATGTATTGCAATAAATACGTTGCTATGTGTGGATACTCTTATTTCAGAAAAACAGGCTTCTTGAGATACAATTCTGTGAACAAAGCAGTGAACAGTAAACTCCTTAAGCAGATTTGAAAATCCTCAGGGAGACCTGTATACAAAACGATAAATGAGCAGTTTAAAAACCACAACTTTGTTGCTGCATTTGGAGGTTTGCGTGCCTCGATGACTCGGAGAGCAATGTTGGCTGGAGTCAAGGCCTTGTGCTTTGGCTCTTGGTAGGGTCACCTATGCCAAACAGGTCAAAGGGTAGAGGCCAGACTAAGAGTGGTCCACTGGTCCTCCAGGTTCAGGAGTTCAGCTCAAGGCCAACAAACCTGACTGGTAAAACAAAATTGTTACTGAAACAGCAATGAAGAATCCTTCTACATCTGAGCGTGATGCTAATCCTGAGTCTCCACCCGGGACTTGACAGCAGTGAAAACTATGAAGAACCTACTGACATGACGAAGGAAGCCCTGAACACTGACAGAGATGAAGGACCTTCATTGCTGTCCTAAATGCTAGCAGCATAATGGGCAGTAAGTAGGTAAAAGCCTTTGTACTTCATGCCAACAACCGTTTAGGTTATGAGTCTATTGCAGCAAAGACTATTAGTGTTCAAGGCTCAAAGTCTAAAATAACATTGCTGCAGTGCACCTTTGCTGAGAGGAAATGCACAGAGAAAAGTCTCAGATGAAATTGGGAGCCACAATGTCAGTCACATGAAGGTTAACCTGTACTGCAGTGGGGTGAGTGAGAGTGCTGGGTCAATGGTATTCAATCATGGCTGTTCTGACAGTACTTGATGTAAAACATATTAACACCACAGTAGCATAGAGGTTACTGCAACACTATTACAGCTCAGGGTGTTGAAGATTTGAGTTCAATTCTAGCATCCTCTGTAAGGACAACTTGAGTGAATCTGCAAATGCTGGAAATAAATAAAAACACAAAATGCTGGCAGAACTCAGCAGGCCAGACAGCAACTATGGGAGGAGGTAATAACGACGTTTCAGGCCGAAACCCTCACTCCTGGTGAAGGGTTTCAGCCTGAAATGTCGTCACTATCTCCTCACTCCTGATGAAGGGTTTCGGCCCGAAACGTCATCACTACCTCCTCCCATAGATGCTGTCTGGCCTGCTGAGTTCTGCCAGCATTTTGTGTTTTTTATCCTCTGTAAGGAGTTGGTATGTCCTCCCCATGGAATGCATGGGTTTCCTCCAGGTGCTCTGATTTCCTCCCGCAGTCCAAAGATCTACCTTTGGTAGGTTAATTGGTCCTATGTAAATTGTCCTATGATTAGTAAGGGTTAAATCAGGGGTTGCTAGGGCGTGTGGCTGAAAGGGCTGAAAGGGCTGGAAGGGCCTATCGTGCGGTATCTCAATAAATATTTAACTATCTGGGCAATATTGTAGAGAATCTTTGCACGGGAACGGAGATGAGAAATTGCATCAGTTTCGAAATGCAATTTATAATTGAAAGTTCCCTGTGAAATAATTCAGTGGTTGGCTTCGATAAAGAAATCATGATAATTGATTTGGAAGCAGCTACTTTTCACCCCTGTAGTGCTGAGTAAACGTGACTCCATAGAACCTGTAATAGAATGTTCACATTGAAAAAGAGGAAGCAAAGCCAAGACTGGGGTATAGTAATAGGATTAGGGAAGAGACAAGATAAAAGTTAAAAAAAAATCTATATTGGTTTTACGTCTGAGGAAATGAAACTTCACACTTGTAACAACCCACAAAAAATGCTAGAGGAACTAAGCAGGTCGGGCAGCATCTATGGTGCATACAAGGGGTGATTGATAGGTTTGTTCCCTAAGGTAGAGGGAGTCAATTTTAGAAAGCCTAGCACATTTATTTTTCAACATAGTCCCCTCCTACATTTACACGCTTAGTCTAGTGGTCATAGAGCATACAGATCTTGGGCCTCCAGAAAGTGTCCACAGATGGGTGATTGATAAGTTTGTGGCCTAAGGTAGAAGGAGATGAGTTATACAGCTCTCGTTACATGCATATGCAGGTCAACTCTGAATGATTATGCTGAAAGTTTGAAGTTAATAACTCACCTCCTTCTACCTTAGGCCACGAACTTAACAATCACCCCAATGAGTTATTAACTTCAAACTTTCTGCATAATCACTCAAACAGTTGAACTACATGTGCATATATCAATCACCCCTTGTATACAGTTGATGTTTCAGGCCGCCCTTCATCAGGATTCATTTTTTGTTGTTGTGTACGTTGCTGAAGATTTCCATCATCTGCAGAATCTCATGTTTATGATTCACACTTGCAAGACTAATTTCTCAAACCCAGAGAGATTGTTTGGCACTCATTATCACTTATAATTGCACTGTTAAAATCTCACATACTCTAAAATGCACAAAATCCAACTTGTCCAGCAATAACTAAATTATAACTTCAAATCATTATTTTAACGTCGTCTGTCAGTGATGACTATTGGCACCCACCGTGTGGACAAAAAGGTGCTTCAAGCAAAACATTTTAATTTTGCATTTTAACTGTGTAGCTACGAAGAGATTGTAGCAAACTATCAACTAATTACCCATATTAACTAATATTGACAAACAAAAATCTACAAACATTCAGATTCCCAATTAAAATCAAACTATCAGTGAGAACGGTGATTACAGTTATCCATGATAGAATTAATTAAAAAACAAGAATATCTCCTGAAACATGTAAATATGATCATCAGGTTGGAGAACAATATAGCAGAGAGGAACATTTTAACAATAATTTTGTCTCCATGCATTTTCTCCTTTTTTTCCCTCTTCTGAAAATCCAGTGTCTCACTTGTCAACTGACTTGCCCAAATAATTATTAGTCACTTAAATCTACTCATAAATTTTTGTCTAAATTTCACGGTGGACTGTAGGGCAGCTGAGGAGTGCAGTGGAACAAGGGGATCTGGGAATACTGTCTATAATACATTGAGAGTGGTGTCACAGGTAGATAGGGTCACAAAGAAAGCTTTTGGCACATTGGCCTTCATAACCCAAAGTGTAGGGTACAGGAGATGGGATGTTATGTTGAAGTTGTATAAGTCATTGGTGTCTTATACAAGACAGGCCTAATTTGGAGTATTGTGTACAGTTTTGGTCACCTACATACAGGAAAGATGCAAATAAGATTAATCGAAAACAGAGAAAATTTACAAGGAAGTTGCATAGTCTGGAGGACCTGAGTTATATGGAGAGATTCAATAGGTTAGGACTTTATTCCTTGGAACACGGAATATTGAGAGGAGATTTGGTAGAAATATGCAAAATTAAGAGGGGTATAGATAGAGTAAATGCAAGCAGGCTTTTTCCACTGAGGTTGGGTGGGACTATGGTCAGAGTTCATGGGTTAAGGGTGAAAGGTGAGAAGTCTAAGAGGAAGATGAGGGGAACTTCTGCACTCAGAGGGTCATAAGTGCGTGGAATGAGCTGCCAGCACAAGTGGTGCATGTGAGATCAATTTCAACACTTGTGAGAGATTTGGATAGGCTCATGGATGGTAGGGTATGGAGGACTGTGGTCTGGGTGCACGTCAATGGGACTAGGCAGCTTAAACAGATTGACATGGACTAGATAGGCCAAGGGCTCTGTTTCTGTGCTTTACTTTCTATGACTCTATAACTATTTAAACATCAAGATAATCAGAGATGAACCCATTTTTGTCTGCATACACTGTCCAAGTGCATTCTTTCATAAGGAATCACTGAGGAGAAATTGGGAGCAGATATGACATGAGCCAGAACTCAGATTGCTAATTAATCTGCGATATTGTAAGCTGTCTTGGTCAGGTCCGTGAAGTCTGTGTTCCGGCTCACGGTCTGGTCCATGGTCTCCAGACTCCGGGTCTTCTGGCATTCCCTTGTCTTACTTGGGCTTCATCGTAGGCACTTGATTCTTGTCTTGGGGCTGGGAATATAAATGGCCCTGGGTTCGCGACTGGTGGCTGGTTCGTCTTGTCAGTATCCTGTCCTTGCCTCTGTGGGGTAAGTCAGGCCGTCCTTGCCATTACCCTATGTTGGGATCTGTTCCTCCTGGTCCTTGCCTCTGTTGGGTAAGTCAGGCTGTCATTGCTGTTACCCTGAGGCTGGACTGTTCCCTTCCTTCCTTCCGAAGCCCTGCCCTGCAACTTACGCCTGGGGCCCTGCCTTGCCCGCCCTGCCCGGAGCCTTGCCCTGCCTTGCCTGTAACCCTTACCTTCACTACTGTCAAATTCAACCACTGGAGCAAGATAAGGAACTGTCTTTCATTGTTTTGAACTGTTTCTGTGTCCATGCCTTCACTAGGTGTGTCTGGCCGTTTGCCGCTACCTAGTAATGGGAACTATCTTTGTGTCCTCGCCTTCGCTAGGTAGGTCTGGCCTTCTGCTGCTACCTTGGGTTGGGAACCGTCTCGTCATATTCTGCATGCTGTGTAATGAGTCCCGACCCCATGTCCTGTACCCAATGAGCGGTCCTGGCTCTGTGTTCTGTGTAGTGAGTTCTGGCCCTATGTCCTGTTTCCAAGGAGATGTCCTGGCTTTGTGTTTCTCTTCCTCGACCAAGTCAAGGCTTTGGGGTCTTGTCCAGTCCTAGCCACATCTTAGCACCTTGTCCTGTCCAAGCCATAGCTTTGTGTTCTCATCTTGTCCATGTGCCTCACCCCACCCAGGACTACCTTGCCCAGCCCAGTGCTGGGGTTCTCTTGTCCTGTCCAGGAGTCTCTCGTCCAGTCCTGTTGTCTCTCCCCGTCCTATAGCCATGTCTTGTCCTTGCCTAGTTCTGCAGTCCGAACCTGAGTCAAGACCCAGGTTCTGGGTTCTTGTCCAGTCTCTGGCTCGGAGTCCAAGCCCAGGCTCCTAGTCCCCAGTTCCATGTCCTGGTTCCGCTATCCTCGTCAAGTCCTAGCCCAGGCCCGGAATCCGTGTCTCATCCTGGGCCTTTTTCATGTCCAGCATCCTTTCTTCCTCACTTCCCTTGCTTCCTTCTCATGTCTAGTCCTGTTCCTGGTAGTTCAGTGTCTGTGTCTTGCTTTTGGGTCCACTTCCTTCACCCCCCAATATGACATAAGCAGATTTTGCAACTTTCCAATCAGAGGGGAAATAATTACCAATAGCTCTGTATTGTTAAGTCTTATAATTTGTCAAACTTTGACAAGCTTCTATAGATGTGTGGTGGAGAGTATATTGACTGGCTGCATCAGAGCCTGGTATGGAAATGCCAATGCTTTTGAACAGAAAATCCTACAAAAGTTGGTGAATACAGCCAGTCCAGCATGGGTAAAGCCCTTCCCACCATTGAGCACATCTACAAGGAGTGTTGTTGCAGGAAAGTAGCATCAGTCATCAAGGACCCCACTACCCAGGTTTTGCTCTCTTCTCACTGCTTCCATGAGTAAGAAGGTACAGAAACCTCAGGACTCACACCATCAGGAAGAGTTATTACCTCTCAACTATCAGGCTCCTGAACCAAAGGGGATAACTTAGAGATCCAAAGGGGATAAGTTAGAGAGACTGGGCTTGTACACGCTGGAATTAAGGAGATTGAGAGGGGATCTGATTGAAACATATAAGATTATTAAGGGATTGGACAAGATAGAGGCAGGAAATATGTTCCAGATGCTGGGAGAGTCCAGTATCAGAGGGCATGGTTTGAGAATAAGGTGAAGGTCATTTCGGACAGAGTTAAGGAAAAACTTCTTCTCCCAGAGAGTTGTGGTGGTCTGGAATGCACTGCCTCGGAAGGCAGTGGAGACCAATTCTCTGGATGCTTTCAAGAAGGAGCTAGATAGGTATCTTATGGATAGGGGAATCAAGGGATATGGGGACAAGGCAGGGATCGGGTATTGATAGTAGATGATCAGCCATGATCTCAAAATGGCGGTGCAGGCTCGAAGGGCCGAATGGTCTACTTCTGCACCTATTGTCGATTGTCTAACTTCACTCAACTGCACTTGCCCTATCACTGAAATTTTCCCACAACCTATGGACTCACTTTCAAGGACTCTTCATTGCATGTTCTTGATATTTATTGTTTATTTATTTATTATTACTATTTCTTCCTTTCTTGTGTTTGCACAGTTTGTTGTATTTTGCACACTGAGTGAACACCTAGCTGATGTGGTCTTTCATTGATTCCGTTATGGTTATTAGTTTATTATGAATTCATTGAGTATGCCTGCAAGAACATGAATCTCAGAGTTGTATATGATGACCTATATGGACTTTGACAATAAATTTACTTTGAATTTTGAACTTTGAAGTGTTGAGACATCATGTGACAGTCGTATAAGTAGTTGGTGAGGCCATGGCTGGAAATGAGGGTATATTTTTGGTCACTCTATTACAGGAAAGGTGTGGTTGTGCTGGAAAGAGAGCAGCAAAGACTTACAAGAATTATTGCTAGGATGGGAGGGTTTGTGTTATAGAGAGCAGTTGACCAGGGCTGAAATATGGGAGGATGAGAGGCAACCATATGGAAATGTTTAACATTATGAGAGGCATAGATAAGGTAGATTGTGCAAACTTTTCCCAGGATAGGTGAGTCCGAAACTAAGGAGCATAGATTTAGGGTGAGAGGGAAAAGATTTAAAAAGGGGCTGGGGGGGGGGCAACATTTTTATGCTGAGGGTGGTGAATATATTGAATGAGCTGCCAGAGGAAGTAGTTGAGGAAGGTACAATAGTATCATTTAAGAAGCACTATGGATATGGATCCCAAGATTGCACTGTTTCTCCACACTGCTAAGAATCCTGCCATTAATCCCTCATTCTACAACGTATCACTTCACACTTGACCGGATTGAACTCCATTTGTCTCTTTTCAACCCAGTTCTGCATCCTGTATTATAACCTACGGCAATGTATAACCCCTGTCCCCATCACCATTAAATTTTGTGTCATCTGTGAACTTACCAACCCACCCTTTCACTTCCTCATCCAAGACATTCATAAAAATCACAAAGAGTAGATGTTCCTTAATGGATCCCTGTTCAAGGACTTCCAGGTAGAATACACACCAGCCACTACCACCCTCTGTCATCTGTGAGCAAGCCAATTCTGAATTCATGCAGTCATGTTCCCTGGGTTCCATGCCTCCTGACTTTCTGAATGAGCCTTTCAGGGGAAATCTTGTCATCTGCCATTGCAATCTACATAGACTTCATCCTCTGCTTTACCTTTATCATTTTGTTTTGTCACTTCCTTAAAGAATTCAATCATGCTTATGAGGCATGACTGCCCCTCACAAAGCCACACTGACTATTCCTAATCAAATAATGCTTTTCCAAATGCTTGTAAATCTTGTCCGTAAGAATCCTCTCCCATAGTTACATCTAACTGACATGATACTCTCTGGTCTATAATTCTCAGGATTAACCATGTTACTTTTCTTGAACATTTGCCACCCTCTAATCTTCTGATGCTACTCCTGTGGTCAGTAAAGATGCAAAGATCATCACCAAAGAGGCAGCATTCGCTTGAATTTCCCCTATGCTTATACGCAATTGGATGTTGACGTAATTAATTTGCAGCATGCAACCATCAAATTACACTAAGGGCTCTATTTACACATAAACTTACCTTGAGGGGTCAAGTCTTTGTTCAAGATTTCCTAAGTGGCCTTAGATAAAACTTTGCAAGAAGTGGATCACCAAACAATAATAATTAATTTTAAGATCAGAGAAGAGAAATAACCTTCTGATTTTGGCAGAAGTCCTCAAGTGGTTTCAAGAGCCTTATTTGAAGTTTAAATAAAGAGAATGTGTCATCCTGGTTTGCAAGACTGTAAGCAATGATGAGGAAAAGGGGGACCACCATTGATGCATCAGACTGTGGCGGAACGGGCACCGTGGTAGTGTAGTGGTTAGCGTGCCGCTGTTACAGCTCAGGGCATTCTGGAATTCAGAGTTCAATTCCTGTAAGGAGTCTCTGTGCGTCCTCCCCGAGGAATGCGTTGATTTTCTTTGGGCCCTCCAGTTCCCTCCCACAGTCCAAGGACGTACCAGGTAAATTAATTGGTCATTGTAAGTTGCCCCGTCATTAGGTTAAGGTTAATTGGGGTTGTGGGGTTGCTGGAGCGGAGCGGTTCGAAGGGTCAGAAGGACCCTTTATCTCTAAATAAGTAGCTTTCCACAGAATCCTGTAATAATATAGCAAAAAAAACCCTGACCTTGAGATAATAATGGATAAGAAACCACAAACCGCATATAATGAAAGCAAAATAAAAAGCTTTGCAAGTGAAATTTTCTTTGAATAGCAAGATAAATTGTTCATTATGTACCATGTTGTATGATGTGGGTGATCATGGACTCCGTCGTCATGATTGTCCTTGGCAATTTTTCCTACAGAAGTGCTTTGCCGTTGCCTTCTTCTGGGCTGTGTCTTTACAAGATGAGTGACCCCAGCCATTATCAATACTCTTCACGGACTCTCTGCCTGGCGTCAGTGGTCGCATAACCAGGACTTGTGATGTGCACTAGTTGCTCATCCGAGCATCTACCATCTGCTCCCATGGTTTCACCTGACTCTGATCCTGGGGGTGGAGGTGGGCTAAGCAGGTGCTACACCTTGCCCAAGGGTGACCTGCAGGCCAGCAAGGGGAAGGAAGGCCTTACACATCCTTTGGCAGAGACATATTTCCACCCCGCCATCTAAGATTAGCAAGATACCAGCTGCAAATGACATTGTCTCAGCATTCATCAAGTTGGTGCAGACATGTGATGAGTAGAAGGGAAGAGAATCCCATTCCATTCCAGATTCTTACTACAAACATGTGCAACTATGCATGTATTAGGGAAAAAGCATCTGGAACACAAGTGTAAATCAATCACAAACAAGAGAAAATAATCAGATGCTGGAAATCCGAGCCCCATGCACAAAACGCTGGAGGAACTCAGCAGACCCGGCAGCGTCTATGGAAAAAAGTACAGTTGACGTTTTGGGCTGAAACCTTTCAGTCCTGTCAAAGGGCTTTGGCCTGAAACTTTGACTGTACTCTTTTCCATAGATACTGCCTGGCTTGCTGAGTTCCTCCAGCATTTTGTGTGTGTTGCTTAGAACGGAAGTGTAGCTGGAAGCAAGAAATTCCACTTATTCTTACTTGGCAGATCCTTTATTCTAACAGTGGATGGAAAACAAGGAGGAGGGATAATAGACCAGGTAAGAATCAAGGATGTACAAAAAAGCTGGATGAACTCAGCAGGTAGGGCAGCATCCGTTGAATGGAGCAGTCAATGTTTCGGGTCGAGACCCTTTGTCAGGACTGGAAAGGAAGGGAGAAAGTGCCAGAGTAAATAGGTGGGGGGAGGGGAAGGAGGCGAGTTAGAAACGAGGTACGTGGGAAAGGTCAGGGCTGGAGAGGAAGGAATCTGATAGAAGAGGAGAGTGGACCATCAGAGAATGAGAAGGAGGGCACCCAGGAAGACGTAATAAGCAGAAGAGAAGAGGTAAAAGATCAGGGTGGGGAATAGAGGACGGGGAGAGAAATTAGTATCACAGAAGGAGATAGTCTTACCATCAGGTTTGAGGGTACCGTTGTTGCTCCTCCACCCTGAGCATGGCCTTATCTTGGCAAAAGAGGCCATAGACCAACATGTCACAGTGGGAAAGTCAGA